>NC_058024.1:20979157-21707130 GCF_019176455.1 Solea senegalensis | reverse complement strand
TTTTTGATCTACATACTAAACTATGACATTTTGTTCCATTTTTTGGACTATTACTAATACTTAACTGGCTTTTATTATTTTGTCCATTTTAACATACTTAACTATGACATTTTTGCCAAAATTTGGACGACATACTAAACAATGACATTTTTGTCAAATTTTGGACGACATACTAAACTGACATTTTTGTGACTTTTTGGACGTTATACTAAACAATGACTTTTTGGTGACTTTTTGGACGACATACTAAACTATGACATTTTTGTCAAATTTTGGACGACATACTAAACTATGACATTTTTGTGACTTGACTGAATATGTACAAAAATCTCATAGTTTGACAGTTTTGAGAAAACCCCCACACATCCTAAATCAAAACATGCATTTCGATCGAGAATGGTGGGCTATGACTTTTCTAAGTGTTTCGAGCAACCATGGCGTCAAAATTGCAAAAACCTGCAAATAATTTCCACATACACATGGATGGAAGACGATTGACGAAATGATCACAACCCAGTCCAGTTTGGATCCTCACAGCTTAAGAATCAGACTCTTTTAAAGGGTGATTCCACCATAATACCACTTTGTCTAAATACTTCAAGTTTTAAAGGTTCAATCCGCCCAAATCTTACTCCTTGACCAGCACAAGTCCTGCACCCGACGACATCAGCAGCATGAACAGCAGGCAAGCTCAAAGTTTCGCTGCGGAATTTTCTAGTTTCCATTGTTATTATTCAGCTAATTATTTTTCTCATAATTGGGGGACTGCATAGATTACACATGTTAATAATAGACAGCTGGAGTGTTCTACTCATCACGTCTTATTTAATAACTTAGACACTTTCTGTACCACAGGGCTGTCACTCAGTCACCTTCACACAGAAAAACCTAATCTAGGGGACTGTTGTTTCTGAGGCAGTGTAAGAGGAAGACCGATCGAAACATGACAGTTTTAATTCTATAAAGAAGTCAAGAGGAAACCAGACGACATTAAAGAGGATGTGTTTTTAATCCAGTTCAACATGTGTATGTTAAGGTTTTCTTGTCCTGGAACAGCAGCATCATTTGAATCTACTCATCACAGCAAAAGAAAAAGGTCATCAAAACATCACATTGGATTATTTGTGTATTGGATTACAAGTCAGGATAATTGTATAAGATCAGTAGATTACCAACATTTGATGGGAATCACCATCAGTTGATTTTACAGATTTTCTTTTTATCATGCTGTTATAATCTAGTAACTGATCTTTCTACCATACACCCATTCATAAACTGCTTAAAACACATGTAACATATTCTCCGAGTCTAAGATTATTTTTTTCTTCTGTACTCATGCATCCTAACTGCAGGAGTAGTGAGAAGATCCTCACACCCAAACTACTGCTGGCATATTGCTTTTCTCCCAGTCACTTATTGACAGTGTGTGTGTGTGACTCAGGCAGGATTGATGTTCTTGCCGTTAATAGTGCAGCAGGCAATACTTGGGCTATCGATCCGACCCCTTTCTAAGCTCCGTCCCTACATCATTGGGATATGATTAGGAGTTATGGCATCATGGGAAAATAAATACCGGGATGAAAGAGAAGAACATTTAATGATAAGTGCAATGTGATGCTTTTCTTCACAGTGCTATTGGCGAGCAGACAAGCCTGCATTGTGATTTATGACCTTTTACCGCAGAAATAGGAAAAGTATTTTCAACCTTATTAGATCACTTATACAGTGCAGTCATTATTGGTGCTTATAGACGATGATTCACAAGTGCAATAAAGCGCACACACACACACACACACACTGTTGCTCCTTTTAAGGGTCCAAATTCTGTTAAAAGTTATGTACAGACATCGCCAACATATCTAGATTAGTTACAGTCCAATGTGACTAAAAGCAGTCTTTCCTCTCTGCTCATTTTTTTTTTGCTTCTATGACATTTTTTGTCACATTTTGGACGACATACTAAACTATGACATCCAAAGGTCTGACTGTTTACTGACCCTTTGTCTACTCTTCAACACCATAGTCTCCTCTGCTAGCGTTTGCCTAATTCTGTGCATTGTGTACACTGTTTGTGTGAACAGACACATACAAAGACTCATCTCATCCAGACTGACCCCATTTCTCTCCATCTATCAGATTCCCCTGGTGTGACACTGATTGGGACCTGGTGTGAGTGTTAGGGGGCTATGGTGACACGATGGGCACAGGCTGGTGTGAGGAAAGATGTACCAGCGTCACCGGGGGAAGACGGAGGGATAAAGGAGCAGATCTTTGGTCAAGGCTGTGCACTGTCGCGCTCTTGTTCTCCGTTCTGTGCGGTCAAGTGTCCCCTCAGTGTCCAGACAGCTGCCACTGTACCTGGGACACTGGCACCGTGGAGTGTTCAGACGCCGGGCTGCGGGAAATACCAGAGGGGATCCCACCGGGAACCATCTCCCTCCACCTGGAACGCAACTACATCCGGAACATCCCGGAGAGTGCCTTCAGTGAGCTGGTACACTTACAGGACCTGTACCTGTCCAACAACCGCATCGACTCACTCGCCTCGGGGGCTCTGCGGCACCTGGGCCCGGAGTTGCGCCTGCTGGACCTCTCACATAACCTGCTGAGGAAGGCCAACAGGGAGGAGTTTGGCTCCACACGAGCAAAGACACGCCTGTACCACAACCCCTGGCACTGTGACTGCGCCCTCCAGGAGCTGATGGAGACTCTGAACCTGGAGCCCGAAACAGTAAACGGGATCGTTTGTGAGAGCTCTGTGCGGGGTGTGGGAGAGGGGAGCAGGTGGGAGGACCCTGGGTCCCAGGGAGAGCATGCAGGTCAAGCGTTGGTCAAACTGTTGGATTCTGGAGTGAATTTCTGCAGTCTGCAGAGGAAAACCACTGACGTGGCCATGCTGGTGACAATGTTTGTGTGGTTCTTTATGGTCATTGTGTATGTAGTGTACTATGTGAGGCAGAACCAAGCCGAGGCGCGCAGGCATTTGGAGTACTTGAAGAGTTTACCCAGCCCACGCAAGACCCCCACCGAGACAGACACTCTAAGCACTGGTTTCTGAATTTCATTTGAATAAAACAATCAGATACCAGACAGACTGACAAAGTTCAAAATGCTGTGTGATTAAAATAATCCAACTGTGGAGGATGCCGGTACAGAGGAGGAAATTAACCTTTTACAGCCGAGTTCCCTTTTTGCAAAATGTCTTTATATTTCTTACAAAAGATCAACCTATGTTTAATATTGATTTTCCTGTCTAATGAAAATAGAGTTGGTGAGTATTAGTGAACTCATTTTACCATCTGCACTGAGACAAAAGACAGGAAAGGATGAAAATGAAGAAATATTTTGAACCATCCATCTTCCTTGCGGTCTTGTTTTCCCGTCCTTTTCTTCTCCCACAATGATGCTGCAGCCTTTTATCTTACATTAAGCTCTAATTGGGGGTCTTTGACCAACTGACCCTCATTGAACACTTGAAAGGCACTAATCAGGTAGAGTACGTTCATCGGGTTCAAAAGGAGATTGTGCATTGTCCAGTGTGTGTCCTTGTCTAATTGTTTCAATATTTTTGATGTGTGTATTTGGGTCTTTCCTTAACTTTCTTTTTTTTTTTTGTTACTATGAAAACTGATTTTGTTCAGATGCTATTTAGGTCTTTCTCAAATCAAATACACAGACACAAAGCAATCTGTTTCCATGCCAGTCGGGAACTACCAATCTCAATCTACTCTCAGGGAGCCATTAGAGCTGGAGACGAACAATATTGTCTCAGAGCTACAGGAATTATCTCTAAAATATCTGAGCAGCTTAGCATCGTGTACATACAGCTGATCAGTACAGAGAAATTTCAACCAGAAATGGAAACGTTGACATGAATTAGATTAGCAGGGCCATCTATCCTGAGAGAAGCTAGTTTAGCTTTAATTAATCTCCTGAGTCCTGCTTCCTCCCTGCACTGATTGCTGTGCACAAAATGTTCCCACATTGCATATTTTCCATTTAGGCTGCATAACCTATTTATTAATTTGCACAGATAATAAATGGATTTCCTTTCCCAGTTGCTGCATTTAATGCTCGCAATAGACAAAACGGGGTGTGTATCGTCGACACTCTCTCTGCATATCCAGCTTAGAGTAAATGGAACAAAACCTGACGGGATTAACAGCCTCTTTTTTTTTTTTTGCTTGAGTTCATCATATAATCATATTTACTGTGGCACTCCCAGCAGAGCATTTTATCCTGTCAATGTGTAAGTGTTTGTCATTGTTCAGGAATGATAAAAGGTCTATGGATGTTATTTCCGTGTGGGTTTCATCCTCAATCTCAGAGGTCAAAAGATGTTTTTTATGAATCTTCTCCACATTTCTTGTTTTTCACTGAAATAAGTTTGTAGCAACTGGAATGAGAAGCCATTTTAGCAGCATGGTGAGTCAGTTGTATTAGGAAAAACTTCTAATTTGTCCCATAGTTTGGATTAAGACTAAACATCACTGCACATATAATAACATTATTCGTATCACCCTCAGCTTTTCTTTGTCTCCACGTGGCTAATTCAAGGTGGTTAATGCTCATTGTAAACATGTTAGCTGCTAATTAATAGTATGATAGTCATTGTGAGCATGTTGCTCATCTGTAGACTTTCACTCATGTGTCTTAATGGATGTAGTGACATATAGCTGTTCCCCATTTTGTCAGATGATTGGCTTTGTCAGAGCAAGCCTAGCTATGCTGTAGATCAATGAGTTTCTTTGTCCTGTGTCGTGTTCAATGTTCTCAGTGTTTTGTAACCTACAGAGGAAGACTTGTTGTTTTGTTTACGGATGAAGATTCTGTAAATTAGGCGTAGAGTGTCTAGAACAAGCTTGATGAATGTAAAACATCTCTGCTGTTTTACCACAGGCTTAAAAGATGAGATGTGTGTTCTGCTGTTTTAGACTCTTGTAAAAGGACTGTTAATGTAATCTCACGTGAAATCATTCATCTAATGTGAAAACCTCCCCTAATACAACGCTTAAAAGAAAGTCAAGAACCACAACAACCATGACGTCTGTGTGTAGGTTCTTCTGTAGGATATTTCTTTTATTGGTGATGTATTTCTGTTTTTGTGATCAGTTTTCCCTCTCCTTTTTCTATGCCAATAATTATTCAAACAAGGATAAAGACATAAATTGGAAACCATTATGAAATAAGTAATGAAATAAACAAATCAAAATAAAAATGCTCCTACTTTTTATTGCTGATGTAAGTTGGAGAAAGGGAAGACATTTTTGGGTCAGGAAGACATCAGTTCACAGATTGAGCTGAAAAAAAATGATTTCACATATGAAAAAAACCCATAATATGAATGTTCTCCACTTCTGTCTTTAAAGTGTTCTGTTTAAATGTTTTCTGTCGCCATCAAACAAAATCAAAGTGGCCCCACATTCATTCGTCCGACTCTCCACTGCTTTGTCTTGATATCTGCACTGTTTCCCCCCCCAGGAAATTATGTTTGAATGTCATCACCACCAAACACCAAGCTGAAGGCGGGCACAGTGAAATGTTTAGGTGTGACTTATTTTTGAAGGGGTTTCCCTGGGGGGGAGAACATGAACAGGATATAAATAAAAAAAGCAACTTCAGCCTGTCACTTGGTTTTGTCTTTTATTTCCAATTTACATTAATTAAAACGTAACAAAAACAAGTCATGACCATAATAATAATATAAGAAAGCTATTATTAATAATAATGTAATTATTATTATTAATAATAAAAATATACACATCCTCACACAAATGAACCCTCTGCGCTAGCTGTATGTAACTGGAGCCAGACACACCTTAAACCTGTGTGTGTGTATGTGTGTGCTGAGGCAGAGGGTGCGCCGTGTGCGAGGGGACTGATGGGAGGAAGTAGAGATAGACAGGGTTCAAAATCACAGCAAATGTGTGGCAGGGAGGGGGAGCAGACTGAGCCTTCATGACCAAAATTCTCTAAATATTGGTCACTTTCCATAAAATATAGGATTTGTAAACAAAGGATTCAAGGGGAAAAATGCTATTACATGTTTTTCTTTTAATGTGAGGTAGCTTTAAAATATTCAAACAAATATTGAGTAAACTAAAGAAAACTTTTCATTAAATGTGTTCCAAATTGGACAAAGCCTACATTGTAAAATTCATTAGGGATATGTTTATATGCAAGGGTTGAAGCAGGAGGGCAATGCGGGGAATACTCCTCACCCTGAAATCCAATATTCCAGGGGTCAAAGGCTCTCTCTTAGAAACTGTATATATATATATATATATAGATATATATGTATATATATATATATATATATATATATATATATATATATATATAGATAGATAGTCACTAGTGGAAATGAGTTTCTGGTTGTTTAAAAAATACAGACTGTTTTACAACAATAGCACCATCGCCTTTTATTATAATACACAGTAAAGTTTTGATACACACTGTGGTGGTAGAAATAGAAACATCTGCACTTTCTACAAAGCTAGATTTTTGGTTTTAAAAGAGATTTTTTAATGTAGTGGATATGGTACAGTAGAGATGGGGGTGGGTTACAAGAGAGGAGGAAGTACGAGGAAGTCGTGGATTAGTTTCCTTTCATTATTATGTGTAAGTGTGGTGTCTTTTCACTTAGCATCAAACTGCACCTGGGACCCAAACCTAAACAATAAATAAATAACTCCAAGACACTTTTCTCTCTCTAGTTCCCTGGTATGTTCCCATACTTTCCTCATACTTCCTCCTTCTTGTTCAAGGATGTGGGGATAGGTTATGTAAGGGGGGAGGGGGGGGTTGCTGTTCACCCAGGGTGGAGTAGGGCTTTTGGGGGAACACCAGGTGTCCATGGGGCAGGGTGAGTTGACTGGAGGCAATGCTGGATGACTCACAGATGACAGTTGCTAGTGCCATTCAGTGCAGATATCCTACGGCGTTCGACTTGGAAAAAGCACTTTTTTTTTCTTAAAAAAGTCCTGTTTAAAAAAAAGTGTCTCGATTTTTCTTTTTCTCTCTTTCTCACCTTTATCTGAAGCGAGCTTATCTTTCATTTTTTAGTTGTTTTTTTTCCCCAAATTTCCACTTTTTTTTCTCCCACTCTCTTCTTTTCGATATCTCGTTCTTTATAAGAAGCAGACCGGACCGACATCGACTCCAAACTCCTGGTCTGATCCACCAATATCCATAGGGGCAATGTCCACAATGGGTAGACGAGAGGTCTTCTGTGATCTGTATTCTATTATCGTCTTTCCCCACTGGCCCGTGTGTCTCTGCACAGAGGGCAAAAAAATCACATAATGAGTATGAGAACAAGATTATTGAGCCTGAGTAAAAACAGACAGTGCGTAACATCAGTGACTAAGACAAAGGTTATCGCAGCCTCACCGTGCAGCCGTCCTCCATCACGCTGTAAGTGAAGCGGCTGTTGCCCTCAGCTCTGATCTCCACATCGTTGGAGCCCTGCAGCAGCACGGCCTTCTTCAGGTTGCCCATTGCACTGTCCATGTAGGCCACACTGTTCTTACAGTGGTAGGTGAGGTTCTGAGAAGCCTCGGTGGACAGCAGTCTCAGGAAGGTCATCTGAATGGCAGCAGTGTTGGGTGCCAGGCTGTCATCACCATAGCTGAACTGCAAGAGACAAAAGTGAAGAACGGTGGTTAATAATGTCCCTGGAAATTTGGTTGTTACATTTTATCTCTATTTTTGTGGTAATAACACAATCTTATGAGTCGATTTGGGCTTTGACAGAAATTTTTATAGTTTTTAACCAGATTTTTTTATTTAATCAAATCCAAGCCCACACTGGTTAAGGTATAGTGAGTCACACACAGAGAGCGGAACTTACATGGAATCCTCCATTCATTGTTTCTCCGAACCAGACGTGTTTGCGGTCTTTGCTCTTGCTGGACCACCAGTTCTTACGAGGGATGTTGGCAGGCTTGGACCGGACGCAAGATTCACCTGTCTCCATGTTGCAGAAGACCTTGATTGCATCAACAGTGCAGCCCTGGTTGGGATCAATCCAGTATTCTCCTACGGGGCAACAACAACAACAACAAAAAAAACCCATCAGAGATTTTCCCCTCACATTATAACTAATCTTTACCTGCTCAAAGGGTTGATTATGATATAAAAACAACCAACCATGCCACATAAACTCTCTCTATATTATCATCTCACCCCAATTTGACCAATTTCTCCCGGCGTTACTCACCACTCTTCCAGTCAGGGTGGCAGAGCTTCAGGTCTCTGCAGGTGCGAGCAGGGTTCTTCTTAGATCCCTCGGGGCTGCGGATGTTCTCAATCTGGTTGTTGAGAGATTTGAGCGTTGCGTCGACCTCGGCATCGTGCTGACGGAGGTTTCCAGAAGCCTGGTCGGCTCTCATGTACCTGGCAGGATCTGGGGACTTCTCAGTCTGACCCAGGCCAGCGAAGGCAGACATGTCGATGCCAGGGCCAGCAGGACCAGGAGGACCGGGGGGTCCAGGGTTTCCAGGAGGACCCTGAGGGAAAAAAAGAATAGGGAACACGATGAAAGATTAGAGATGATCATATTGGTATTTGGCACTTACATACGATTCAGACAGTTATTTTTGTCTAGTAATCTCTCCACCTGTGTTTCCATTTTCTGTTCACAAACAAAATCCTCAATCAGACTTGATCCATCTCCCATAAATGGAGCAGGAAATGCTGCCACCTGTTCTGCAATCTGTTGTCTCCTCTCTCATTCCAGTTTCCTCGCCGATGAGTTGACAAGTTTGAATGATGCAAGCATCAGAAACAAGGTGATGTGTTGCCAACAAGAGCTCTTGTTGTAATCTTCTTTAACTGTTTTATATGTATTTAATTTCTATTTGTGTCCATCACTATGATTACACTCACTGCATTAACTGTTTATACGTTTATTGAACTTCATGGATTATCCCTTAACTCTAAATTAACTAAGCAGACATCTAAGCAGGGTGGAATAAAGACATTTTTTATTCCACCCCGTGTTGTGTTTTATTTTTTTTTGTGTTCATTTTAAACCTCTTGTAACCTCTTGACTCGAGCCTTTTCCTATTTTGTTCCACCCTGTCTTGTATTTTACTGTTTTATTTGCATCTTTTGTTTTATCTCAAAGTTAAAACAGGTTACTTTTTGACTTTAAACTTTTCCTTTTCATACCACCCTGTGTTGTGTTTAATTGCTGTATTTGCTTTTTAAATTTTATTTTTGTGTTTTATTGTTGTATTTGCTTTTTAAATGTTATTTTCCTTTTATTACGAAGCACTTTGAGCTGCAATCGTTGTATGAAAGATACTATACAAATAATGTTTATTACTGTTATAATATTATTACCCAGATGTTGAATCTTAGCAAGTTTTACACAATTGATACTTGATTTCTTTATTTGCAGTCGTGACTGAGTCATCCTAGTGTTGATTTATGAGTGAACCAACATTTACAAAACATTTGTGCCTAGAAGCAAAACACAATGTTTTTAATTTCCATATTTAAATTCCACATTTTGAACTTTATTTCACTACATGCCCATCAATTTACTGTTGCCATCTGTATCACTGATTATTTTATTTTAAAAACAGATGGTCTGTGTACTGACTATGGATCATTTCCAATCCTGAATGTTTGAGTTTGTGTGTACAATGTAGTCATTCAAGTGACTTTAACAAGAAAAAGTATCAAAAGTAAGTGGCGTTATGAAAGGAAAGAAATGTTGACTACATACAGCGGGACCAGACTCTCCACTGCGACCACGAGGTCCGGGGGGTCCAATGGGTCCTGGCATACCATTTGCACCATCCTTTCCACCAGGTCCAGTAGGTCCAGCAGGTCCCTACAAGTACAAGTGGAGAGAAGTTCTTAAAGTAATCAGGACCACACACACAGCCTCTAAAATAATTCACTCCCCTACGACTATCCTCTAATAATGAAATATTAGAACCATTATATGCCTCAGATGAAGAATAGCCAATGACTGCCATCCCCCTCCCAATCTATACTGCTGCCATTAGCCCTTAGATAGAGAAGCTCTATTCCAACCCTGGGGTTAGCAGGTGGGGTATCAATGTTTTCTGTGCCTATGTCTTCATGTGACTGTGCAGGCAACAATCCATCTAAAGCCACTGCAAGTGAATAAATGTATTTCATTTTTTTTCTTGGTATTTAAAGTGATATTCCAATGTTTTATTGCCGCTATACTCACTCTCTGTCCAGAAGGTCCAGAAGGTCCAGTTGCTCCCTGGTCTCCAGATTGACCCTAGATGAGAGAAAATTAGTGGGACGTTAAGACAGAAAAAAATGATTACTTCAACTCATCGGAATACAATTAAAGCACATCATTTTTTTTTTGTTCTGTTCAGATGCTTACCGGAGGTCCAGGCAGACCTTGCAGACCAGTGAAGCCTCTGTGTCCCTTCTGTCCTCTCTCACCTGACTCTCCACCCTCACCCTTGTCACCACGGGGTCCTTGGGGTCCCTGAGAACAAGTGGACAACACTCTGATTCACACCGTTTGCCCATTTAAGTGTTTTCTGTAGAACTACAAACCAAAAGCTTGCACAATCACAATCAGGCTTTGTGGCCAGAAACTGATCTATACATACAGGCATTCCTCTGGCCCCAGCAGGTCCTGAAGATCCAGCAGGTCCTTGTGCGCCCTGACAAAAAACAAAAAGTTACAGATTTATTTAGTAGGAAGTAAGAAGATTAGCTATGGGTTAGGGTGAGAGACAGATTGTCAGCATTTATTTTAGACATTTTTTTATCTGTGGTGGAGGCACTACTCACAGACTCTCCTCTGTCTCCCTGTTTGCCAGTGGGACCAACAGGACCAGGAGCACCAGTACCACCTGGAGCACCAGGAGCACCAGCAGGACCAGTGTTACCACGATCACCCTGCAGCACATCAAAAGCTATTATAATAAGGATCTACTACACCCTGTAATCTAAATATAATATGTCAAGGCACAGCAGAACCCAGACGGTAAACAATCCAGAAAGGTCCAAATGCACTTAGAGACAAAAACAGCATAAAAAAAAGAAACAACAAAGGTTCAAGACAGAACTTTTGTTCAAAATCAAAATCAATATATTCTGTAAAGTAATATTAACAGTAACTTCTGATGTAAAACAGCAGGTTTACATAGTTTGAATCTAAGGTGCTGGTGTCTGTGGTCTCATTATTTCACTCGTTTCATGTCACGGACATAATCAAACTTTCAGCATTTGCAATAAAAGCATTTCATGTAGTGTTGTTGTGTAATTCCCACCTTGATACCAGCAGAACCATCTCTACCAGGAGGGCCATCAGATCCAGCGTTGCCCTGACAGGAAGAAAATCAAGTGTTAATAGCTTCCACCTCTGCTGAGCCAGGTGTCCAACTGAATACTGACTAGCTGCATAATGAGCCCTGCTCCAACAACACACATTATAATTATAATGATACAAAATGCAAATAAAGGCACGACGTGAACAGCAGTGCATTTCAATGGTTTGCTGATCTCTGCTCATTATGGGATCATCAGATATAAACAGTTAAAAGGCACAGACTAACATGTTATGTAACATGCTAGCTATTGGACATGCTCTGACCTCTCTACCGGGCTCTCCTGCCGGTCCGGTAAGTCCAGGTGGTCCAACAGGTCCAGGGGGTCCACGGTCTCCAGAGCCACCAGAAGCTCCCTGCTTTCCAGGCTCACCCTGAGAGGAGGAGGAGGAGGAGACTCATTACTACACTGAACTTAATGAATAACAATAAACAATGGTGCATGAATTAAATTGAAATACAACTCATTATATGAGTCACCTAAAAACCTCAAACAAAAACAACAACACATGCTGATGTTTTTGGCTGGTAACGTTTAAAAATTAGATATTAAATGAAGGTGAAAATGGAGCTGAGGATTTTATATCATTATTATTTGTGGTAGCATTCCATCCTTCAGCCGATCTACTACATCTTTAGCAGCAGAATTAAAAATAAAAGACATCCACGTTGATGCTGAGTTCAACCAGCCAGAAACAGTGAGCAGTTAATTAATCAGCGAAAGTGTTTGATTGTCACTTTTCAAAACACTTAAACCTTCACGAGAGCTGCTTTAACTGTAGATTTAAGATTTGCAACTTAATATAATTGGGATTTGGACTATAGTTCCCAGATCCTGGTTCCTGACTCCAAAGCTACTACAGACAACAAATGCATGCTATTTCAATTCAAACATCTTTGCCACCATGTGCAACCGAATGGTTATTATTATATCTATTTAAAGAAATGTTGTTTATTTTGTCATTTTGCTGCATGTATTTTATTTCACGTTTAAATTAAATACAAATACGCCTCAATGATGATGACAATGTATAATAATGATGATAATAATAATAATAATATTACTTAATCTCCTTGGGTGCTTGAGCTATTTCCAGAAGAGCCACCACATTTTCCCAGTATAAAAAAAAAATCCACAGTCATGTGATTGATTCACTCATCTAGTCATTTGGAGGAAGGGTTCATGTTGATCTCTTAGAGGAGGTGAAAACAGACAGCCTTATAGGCAAATTTACCCACAAACAAATTTAAGGAAACAAAATGACCCCAAGTAGAAACCCAACCAACTCTGAATACAAGCTGCCTTCAAATGGCAATCTACTCTGGGTGCATCACTGACACTTCCACAACCATTCTTCAATCTACCACATCATTTATCAAAAGCATCTTCTTTGCCTCAAGCAGCTCTGGGTGAATGTAGTATCACCACTGTTTTCCTGCCATCACGTTCATGTGTTTCGGTGAATAATTGATGGTAAGGACACGTCTACTGAGATGCTGTAAGGAGTGGATGTGGCTCATCATGTCACACATTATTATATAGTGGAATCAGAATCTGCCTGAAGGTTTTTCCACATTCACTGGTGCTACAGAACAAAAACATTATGTTTCTTTTGAGGCAGATTATGAATATCACATCGTATGGGTCCAACCCTGCAGTTACTATCCTATTTATACTCATTCTAAAAACAGTGCAATACTAATTTGATTAAACCAGCGCACTGGAGCTGAAACTACTGTTTAATTACCGATTAATATTCATTGATATTAATATAGTTTCAGGGTCTGAACTGTGATAAACTGTGCAGTTCTGTAATTCTTCATACTAATGAATCTAAGTGATTATTTCCTTGAGCAATCAGTGTAAGTTTCAGAAAAAGGAAATTATTTGAGTATGTGTGACATATCCTGAGAAAACAAGCAAACCAGAGAGGAAAAGTGTTGATTATTGATACAATAATTGATTCACGGGCACTATTAATATTTTCAGCTCTGCCATTATAAAGATCAGCATTTTCTTTGTTTTAATTAGATTTGTTTTTAAGGATCATAAGTGAAAAACCAATTAACTGATAATGAAAACACCCTGTAAGCTACAGCCCTGAATTATATGTAAGTGGTTGAACATTATGTTACTTACAGAAGGTCCGGGCAGACCAGGGAAACCTCTCTCACCACGCTGTCCAGGTAGACCGACAATACCGCGCTGACCACCCAAACCCTGAGGACCTGAAGGACCTGAGAGACCCTGAGGACATGAAACAAAAAAAAGACAACATAATTAACAAGTGGTAAATGTATTCAGGTCTTCATTTATGCCGTGACATTATAAACTAATAAAATAAAAATTTAATTGAGTTTTATTAAATTAGCTTTTCTCCTCTTTTTTACATGAACTCGTGAAATAAATAGTGATAGCACTTCTTTTCCCCTAACCCACAGAGTGCAGAGGAGAGGAACTCTAATATGGCGCTGTTGTGGAGAGCACCATTGCTCTTCTGAGGCAGCTGCATTCACAGCATCAAAACATTCTGCCACTCTCACGCCTTTTTTGGCATTAGAGATGCTGACACTGTGTCCACCATATGTTTGAGCACATCCACTACACCAACAAGTACCTTGATTTTACATTGTGTGAAATCCCTGTTCGTCCCTCTTCTCTCTAAATCTGTCAAGACATTCCAATCACGCTGGATCATTGAATATGAACTGGGGCTGCTTTTTATAGGACTTTAAATTGTCCAAAAAAAAAAAACCTGACTATTTATATCACATGAAACTCACAAACGTCGCACTGAATTATGATTTGATTGTGATTTATAAAGGAAAACATGGGACATGTGTGCGCATCAGAATATTTATGTGAGTAATTACAAATTTTTAGGTGAATCCTGTGCAGTTTTATAGCAGGGATCAACCTCCTGGGTTGATATCAGCATGTTTAAGTATGTAATCATCTGTGATGTGTCATTATCTTGAAAGGACTTAACATGCGTTTATGACAGGTGTTTGTGTGTGTGTGTGTGTGTGTGTGTGTAGTGCTAATAGCATGAGGTAAAAGCCTGGAGTTCTTTCATTAATCTGTCACTGAGCTTGCACTGCCCCATGCTGTCATAGGTCTTGGTCTGCTATTATTATCAGTGATGGACACTGACAGCTCTGTGTATTGATAAAAGTGTGCACTGAATGTGAATGTCCTCAGCTGCTGCCCACTACTGACAAAATTGTGTAGAAGGAGCTACGGAAAAATTTAACAAAAGACCAACTCACAGGAGGACCATCCTCTCCAGCATCTCCCTTCTCTCCAGGGGCCCCAGCAGGACCACGGAGTCCAGCATCACCCTGTCTGCCTGGAGGTCCACCATCTCCCCTCACACCCTTGGGTCCATCTTTACCAGGAGAGCCGGCAGGACCAGGAGGTCCAGGATTACCCTGAGAAGTGTAAAGAGGATAACAAATTACATGCAGACATATCTTGTCAACTCAGTGGGAAACATACATACTGGATGTTATTTCTGAACCACCAGTAATGTGTTTTAAACCTGAACTTTGCAGGTGAAAGGATTCTGTTTGGATTGAAGTCGGAAATGCATTCATACACATCAAGCCCCAGAGTGCTTGTAGATCTTTAAATATCTTTCAATAACACTTATATCTAATTAGCAGTCAGACTAATTTCTCACAATATGTTACACTTCCTCCTAGCAAGTCTGTAAAGTCTTCCTACTGTGTCAGATAAATTTGTCTGGAGTCTGAAGGTGCAGAAACAGCAAGACAGTGCTTTTCAAATGCAAATTTAAAGTCCATCAGCACTCAAAATGGAATTCAGAAACATTTTTCCTGGATCTTAAAACATGCACATTTTTTTTTTTCAGTTCTCCTCCTGTGGTTTTATAAGTTCCAGACTTTATATATTAGATATTTGAAATATTATAGAAGATTACAACATTTCTGTCAAATACTGTGTGTTGTTACCATCCGACGTTCAACTGAATGGATTTAGCTGCAGTATAAGAGGACTTAACTTACATTGGGACCAGGGGGACCCACACGGCCAGCAGCTCCAGGGAATCCAGTGGCACCCTGACAGAAGCACAGTCAGAAATATTTAACACAAAAGACAAAGACACCAAAATAACATCTTCTTTAACATGTGCATGTTTCCATTAAGTCACTTACAGAAGGTCCCTGAGCACCACGAGCACCTTTAGGTCCAAAAACGCCTGTAGGACCCTGTCATAGAAAACATACTGTACATTAATGACTGACATTTTGTTTTATGCTATATACGTTTATTGTAAAAATCTAGAGTGACACCCACTGCAGGTCCTGGGGCACCAGATGGTCCTTGAGGTCCAGGAGCACCAGCATCTCCCTTCTGTCCAGACTCTCCCTGTTCTCCCTTAATTCCAGGTTGACCGTCAGATCCCTGTAAAGAAAAGAAAAAATAACAGTCTATGATTCCAACAACTAATGTGTGTATTGTGATATAGCTGCTTGTTCAAAAAATCAAGAGTGGTGCTAATTTATAACACAGCTTCAGGTCTGTGTGGAGAAAAGATGTGATGTTACAGTCTGTGAATCCAAAAATATCCAGACACCTTGTATAGTGTAACTCATCTCAGCATAAATTAATTAATGAGTCACAGTGCAACCAAGCGACCGATCCAAATTTGTTATGAATACAAAAGTTGAGTCAGGTCGATTACTGTCATCAAACAGCCCCGTAACTCTTTTTCAATAAGCACATCCATTTAAGCTCATTAGTCAGACAAAATGAGAGATACGATTTTGAAACCTTTAATTTAACATTTAATTCATATTTAAACATTTATTTAGCACATGTTCACATTGACTTATTAGATTATTATAAAGGTGTTGAGGTTGTCTGTTATACGTCTACGGTGCAATAATGCAATAATTACTACAAGAACGTAAGCACAACAAACAGCTCTTTAAGTGGCCATCAAGACTACAAAGTTGCCATATAATACAAACTATTTACAGACCATAACTTCCTTGATGTTTAATTATTTGGCCCTGGAGTAAAGCAAGAACTGTTTATTATGTGTGGATTTTGTCACTTACAGGGGGTCCAGCAAATCCAGCAGGCCCAGGTGGTCCAGTCTCACCCCTGTCACCCTGAAACAAGAAGGAAGAGATCGGGGCAGTGAGACCGTGATAGAAATGAAGACCATATGAGCTACAACTCTGACACAGATGAACTCATTGTAACACTATCATCTGTAATCTTTGAAAGTCACTTCTGAAGTTTTTAGCAAGAGTTCCAAAGGCGCTACCAAATATACAACTTTTAATGTTTTTAACATTTTTGAGAGAACTGGTTCTGATTGTGTGACACTTACAGGAGCACCACGGGTTCCAGGAGCTCCAGAAGGACCAGAAGGTCCAGATTCACCCTGGAAGGAAGCAAAACATCATGAGCATCACACACACACCATGCAGTAAAAAACAGTGATCAGATACACTCAGTGATAGGAATGTGCAATGCAAAAAGAAAAAACAAAACAATTCAATTGTGATTTTTTTTCATTATACTTTCTTCTTGTGGTTTTACTGTACTATATCAAGCCTAAATTAAGCCTCACTTTATTTCCTTTATTGACATTAAAAATCAATGCCAATTGCACATTTATATATGTAGTTGATTATATGTGCCATATGTTGGCCAATATTTTGTTATTATACATGTTTTAATCAGTCTTTATGACACATAACTTACCTTTTCACCGTTGGGCCCAGAAGGACCAGGAGGACCAATGGGACCAGTGAGACCCTGTGACAGAAAACAGGACGGCAGTATAAACCAGTGTGACTCAGAATGAGAATTTAAATGTATTTTGAATTCAGCCTCCGGAAGTGAATAAACCAATTTGTGAGAACAAATTATTTTCGTTTTTTTGTCAGGGAACACTGGTTATTATCAACACTGAAAATTTGGAAAACAAAAACTCACTCTGCCACCATCCTTGCCGGAAGCACCCTCAGGTCCTTTCTCTCCAATGTCACCCTACAAAGGTTGAGAAAAAACAAGTCAGTGACTGTGTGACCTGGCAGTTTTGGCATAAAACTAAACAATCCTACAAATGTACTACAGTATGGTGATCTGTCATTAAGATATTGTTCCAGTCTGGCTTACTCTGTCTCCCTTAGGTCCAGGAATGCCAGCACCTCCTCTTTCTCCAGGCATACCCTGCAGGCCAGGGGGCCCCTGAGCTCCAGCACCACCAGCAGGTCCAATGGAACCCTATTAAATAAATGCATAGGAATGAGCAGCGATGAGTTGAGGCACAGACAGAAAGGGTACTTGAGGTTACTGTATATTCAGCAGCTGTGTTAAAACACATGCCACAGGTGTGAGGTGTGGTGTTATATTCTTACTGGTGCAGCTATGGCTTTATGCAAAAACAGAATGTTTTCTGAGAAACTATTGCTATCGTATATCAGTTTTACTTTTGCTATACCTTGGATTTTATTTACATATGAGTCAGAATCATTAAGACAAGGCTGGTTATCAGGGGTTGAACTTAAAGTTGTAGAGCGACAGGACTAACAGTGTGTGGACAGGTCTTAAATCTTTGTCACCTGGCACAGGTTGTCCACTTTCTGGACTAAAACTTTCAGTCAATCATCCTCGACTAACCAGTCAATCAGGCTTGGAAATGACAAAACAACAATTACATAAGTTCCTTTTTCTAATGGGGCCACTTTTAATTCTATATTTTAAGTTGAACGAGGAGTTTATCATGAAAAAACATGTCAAAGCAAAGAAAGTGGAAGCAAGGTTGCGTGGCTTATCAGCAGTGCTCTCAGCTGCTGACTCAGACTGGAGATCAGACGCACAAACACCAATTCCGCTGCTTATCTCCAGTCATTAAAATGTGACCACAGGGCAAAGCCACCACGTTGGCTGTGTGAATAAATTCAAACTGTATTCTGGCTCAAGGGAGGTTAATGTACGACGTGTCTTGTGCCACTCTCTCAGACGCCTGCTTCCTCCTCCACAAACTGTCTTTCGTTCCTGCTCCATCAGTTTCTCATGTCAGCTCTATAATCCTCATCCTCTCTATCCACCACTCCTGCCTGACCTTAAGGTGAAGAAACCCCACAAATTGGGATTAAGTCAGAGCCGATAAAAAATGAAAAAAGGGGATTGCAGCCTCTCTGAGCTCCTCCTCTGCTCACAGTGCAGTTGTGACAAATGACTACTGTGGCTGGAGTTTGTTGATGGCTGATAAACAAGCAATGGTGCGATTAAGTAGAGCTTGCTCAAGATTAAATAGAAGATATTATTTCTAAGATAAATGTAGGAGCCTTAATTCTCTTTAAGTGATGTTTGTTCAACCAATTGTACAATTATTCACATTTAATTCAATTAAATTGAAATAAAGTTTTTTTATTATTTGTACATGCATCTGTGGCTATTTTAAGTTACATACATTCTGATATATATTATATTATTATTTTGTGGGAGTAAGTGGTTATGGCTTCATAGTAACTATGAAACTCGAATTGCCCCCTGTGATGTTTTAGGATCTTTGTGGTCAGTCAGACAACTCTCATCTCTCTACTCCTACCCACATTTTACTCATCATAAATAAAAATACAGTATTCAAATATAGTATAATATAAGTGAGATCTTCATTACAGTTGAAATATAGTTTGCTGCAGCGTGTGCATACATGGTGTTTATATAGCCTACAATATACGCAATCCATCTTTGTATATGGACAGACAGTGTACTGAATTTGAATAATTCATTAAGCCCTAAAGCCTTAATAGATGGAGCAACTGAAAAACAGGAACAAAATTATAGTTATGTTGTCTCCTGCCATCATCATCATTTATCTTGTCTCTATAAATTCATCTTGTGACCCCCTCATGTGGTGCTAAACCATAATTATAATCCCGCTGTGCTAGACCACTGGAGTGCCCAACAATCAATATGCTTATATAATATGACAAATATGCAGAGCTGCTATTTCCTATACCAAGTGCCATATAGATTTCAATTATACAGTTACCTATGAACTAAACCGACAGCAGGATGAGACATGTCAGAATGTAGGGGTGTAAACAGTAAACAGTGAATGTACGCAGCTCATCTTGCCAAAAACCTGTTATTTTTGTATTTCTGCTGTAACATGGGATAAGAAGAATATATTATGAGCCTGTGGATAAGAAACACAGAATCATATCTGCCAGTGGTGTGACACCTCGGGTAATAATGTTTAATTAAATCTGCCTGCTGGACTCACCTTGGTTCCGTCAGTTCCAGGAGTTCCAGGCAGACCTCTGGGTCCCTGCAGACCCTGAGGTCCGGCAGCTCCTCTCTCTCCGGGGAAACCGCGCTCTCCCTGAAAAGTGACACAGTGACAGTTGGCGAACAGATGACAAAAGTGGAGTAAAATCAACTCAAGGCTGTCGACTTACTCTAGGTCCAGTAGCACCAGCAGCTCCACCTTCTCCAGGCACACCCTGAAGCAGCAAATATAAAGATCAGTATGGGATCAGTATAAAATCAAACCATTACTGTTTAACTCTCATATTGGAACTACTTCAAGTATTACTGAGAGATTAAGCTGTAATCGTGATTGCTTGACTAATTAACAGCAGAGAGAAACCAACTCAAAATGAGTATTGAGAGAAAGATATTGACAGGATGCAACAAAATATACTTAAGAGACTTCAGACTTGTCTAACAACCTCTTACTGACTTATTTTTCCCATTCACTGGGATACAGAGTCAAGTTAATTCTTTCAAGATCCTGTCAGGATTTTGACACATAAATAGATGATTTTCCTAGTGGGATTGTGCGACCTAACAGCCTATATTTCACCTACCTGGTCTCCAGGCTTGCCTCCCTCACCAGGGGGGCCAGGGGGTCCAGGCAGACCCTGTGTACAGGAAACAAACAATACATTAAAAAAAACGACCCAAACACAGTGACATAGAGATTATAATAAAAATTTTGTATGCTTGTTATGCGCCAATGACACCAGAACAAATTCCTTGTATGTGCAAATCGTACTTGGCAATAAAGCTCTTCTGATTCTGATTCTGATTCTGATAAATACTTTACTACTGTACTTCACTTATAATGTAACATTAATACATAAACTGTAACAGGCCACAGATTGGAGCAAACCTACTCACCTGGAAGCCGGAGGGTCCAGGCTGTCCTTGCTCTCCTCTTTCTCCAGCAGGACCCTGCATAGATGATCCATAATTACAGTTGAACATTTAAATGGTAGAGAAAGAAATGCTAAACATGCATTTGAATTATTGGAATAATCATAATAATTCTCAGGTTAAACAAAATTAACGTTTGACAAACAAGTCCAATTTCTATAAGACAGTGATGCCATTCTACAGTGTCTAGACATTTCCAGGACAGTGTCTTATTTTCCCAGACAGTGCGGTCTATCATCGAGACAGTATGAGAAATGAGGATACCGAAGGTTGCTTTTAAGTGCAGCTTGAGATTATATCAGTTTTTAAGCAGCTTAGAGTCGAATAGGGGAGATCTGCGATACGTACAGCAGGGCCGGGGGGGCCAGCAGAGCCAGTTTCTCCATCTTTTCCAGGCAGACCCTGGAAAGAAGAAAGAAGAGAGGGAGCAGGGAGGAGGAGGAGGAGGAGGAGAGGTGAGGTGTTGAATAGATAGACACTCAAAACCAAGGTGATGCCATTTATTACATAGACATTAAATAGCAGAGAGCGTGAATCAACTCACTCTCAGACCAGGAGCTCCAAGAAGTCCTTTTTCTCCAGCCTTGCCGTGCTCACCCTAATCACAACAGACACAGAGCACATAGGTTAGTCAATAGGCCACAGCAGATTAGCTTGGTCCTCAATCAGCATTAAATTGTTCAGCAACACTCCAGGTGGAGATAGATATATATATATGCATATGTATAAATATATATATATGAATACTATACAGTGCATGCTCCCAATTTAGAAAATCCACTACCCCCACATCAAATGCATTAAAACAAAATCATTTTCTTTTCCTTTTAGGAATCTGAAGCTCTGTCAAGTTTTAATAGAGTTCACAAAATACTCACAGTTGCTCCCTTTGGTCCAGGGAATCCCATGACACCAGGCTGTCCACGGGTTCCCTGTGGCCCGGGGGGTCCTGGACGTCCATCCTCACCAGCACCTCCCTGGTCAAGTAAAGTCAAGGAAAATTTAAAGTTAAAGTTATACTGCATGTTTGCAAATGGCAAATACGACCAAAAGGAAATGTCTATTTCTTCCATTGCTAAAGGGAGAAAGTTAGTAAATAAATAAAAATCCCAGTTGGTAAACTTGGAGAGCCAGGAGGCAAAGAATTAACAAATCAAATAATCCCTCTATCGCAATCATTCTGTCCACATCCCAGTCCCTCGAGCAGTCGAGCAGAAAAGAATGTCTTATGTGTCATAAGTTCATTGTTCATAAAGCTCACATGAAAACACTGAAGTATGTAATGTTGTAATTTGAATGTCACATATGAATGTGGGATGCCCTGTACGATATAATGACAACATAAGACAAAACAAACTCTAAATATAATTGAATCAGTAGCCACTGACTTCTTTGCTTCTATATTCAATGATATTTTGGGAGCTATGACTTGGACGTGTGAGAATCTATAAAGCCATAAAGCATAATTTACTTCATGGGTGTTTCAGCGAAGAGTTTGATGAAAACTTTCTTTTACAAAACTTTGCACTCATTTAAATAAATGGACTGTGCTCCAAATTCAAGTGTGCACTCTCAAGGTGTTATCATGAAAAACAGTAGCCTGAGGAGCTATCAGAAGCAAAGCTGAGAAAAATGACTCTTGAATTCAGAGTGAACGCTGAAACAATCTGTAGCGTGTTGGAGTGTGTTGCTGTAAAAACTGGGGCAGATGAGTTTATTTGATAGACAAATACTAGCGTGGAAGAGGCTTGTGGATTGATCTCCTGCAGTTCAATTTGATGAAACCACTTAAGAGTCATTAAGTGATGAGACTGAGAGCGCATTTTACAAGATTACAACTCTCTCCCTGGTTGTTCCACATGTAATATTGAACACATGGCCCCACGATACTCTATAAACAGTACCAGAACTTTGTAATTTTACTATTTTGAGTAACAGCATGTTTATTTGTGTATCGCACTTCTCACTTGATGCTTTTTTTAGTAAGGTGTTCTCCGTTTAGGTTATGTATCCAATTCATTATTATGGTCATTTCTCACGGTGCACTATGTGATGTCCATTCTTACGAGAGTCTAGTGTTTGTCTCGTGGCTAAATATTCTTTTTCTATCAGATAGACAGACAGGTGATGTGCTGTGGTGATCGCTAAAGGGAGAAGCCAAAAAAAAAAGGAGGAAGAACAATAGGTGTTTAACATTTTTCAGTGAGATGAAGTTTAAATAATTGTAGGAAATGTTAAGGATCATTTACATATACTGTATAAGCTGGAAAAGTGTGAAACACAAGTCAAGTTTTTAGTTATTTTAACAAAGACTTAAATAAATACATGTTGTGAACATCACTAACATCAATTGGTATCTTTTATTTATTAAAGATTTTCATAATTTTAGTGTTTAGTACAGCCGTGCATGTCTCATATGTATGAGGGGAGTACTGGCACTTGTTTTTTTTCCCACTTCATGCACTGTCTATGTGTATACATGCTGTGTGATTATTTCTATTGATTTATCGAAGACACAACTGCAATATTACTGTTACAGCATGAAAATGTGCACTTACAGAAGGTCCACCTTTGCCCTGAGGACCAGCGTCACCAGGTCGTCCAGTCAGACCCTGGTGGTGGAGAAGAGAAACACACAGAAACACAATCAGATCGACATGAGTCACCAGACATATCTGTGAAGACAAGTGCTGAAGAAAGATGGAAACATGTGGCAGCCCAGGAA
Organism: Solea senegalensis; assembly: GCF_019176455.1. Taxonomy (NCBI): domain Eukaryota; kingdom Metazoa; phylum Chordata; class Actinopteri; order Pleuronectiformes; family Soleidae; genus Solea; species Solea senegalensis. The sequence continues at coordinate 21,683,855 of NC_058024.1, read as the reverse complement.
ATTTAATTTACACCTCTCTACACCTCTGATTGGGCTGCTGAGCAAAATCATCAGTTCATCACCCAGCCGTATAAAGTAGTAAAAGCACCTGTTTCATAACAGGTACCTTTCATTCTGTATGCTTCCTCTGCAGAGACTGCACATGAACATGAACTACCTTTGGCATCACAATTGTGAAACAGAATTTCCCCAGGAAGAAGCACATTGAAAAAAATGTCTCTTAGAGTTTATGACTGTCAAAAAAAATCACCAAAACTAAAATACTCATTTGTGGCAGTGTCAATACCAACAGTGATTTCTTAGCCTCCAAATGACCAGGGAAAGGAGAATGCAATGAGCCTATATGTATATATATATATAAAAAAAAGCTACTAAGTTGTGGTAGCACAACACTACATCAGACAACTAAAACATAGTGTTTATTGTCTTGTGCTAAACTTTATATGAAAAAAAAGAAAATATGCCTTATATTATTCCAGTCCCAATGGCACACAAAACTGTATAGAGTGTCGAGTACTTTCCTTGGTATTGGTATCGAGTTTGAAATTTTAGTAACGTGCAATATTGGAGATACTGCAGTATGATGAAAAACTCCACTTATTTTACACTGTTGTGTAAATGTGCTTCCTGAGAATTGGGTCAATTGTGGCTCTAAACAGGATTTGTCAGAGATGTTAAGAGATTTTAACTTAAAAGGCACTCCTCCCTGTTTTACACATCAAACTATGTGCCTAGGGAGCTGAAAAGCCATCCTATTGATTTAGACTGAAGTGACCTCAGCAGAACTCTGTAGCTCACTCCTTATCTCTGTTTGAGGTTAGATGCTCAAAGCTATGGCTGGCTGCTTATATAAGACACCTGGATATCTGATCAAAGTGTTGATGGCTGAGCTACATTATGGGTGATGGAGACACAAGGAAAATTATGTAATAAGCAGGTAAAATGCTGATGGATTTAGGATTTACATATTCAGTTTAGACAACTTGATTTCAAGTTTGTCTGTGGGTCTCCTACATTTAGGGAAATCACTAGAACGTCTGTTTGAATTCCATTCAAGAGTTGAGATAAATCTCGTACTTACACCTACTTACTCTTTAGGCTTCACTGTCTAAGAGCTGTTGCTATTGGGTTTATCCCTTGCACATGCACAGGAAAGCTAAAAGTCTGGTGTTACCGTATGTAACTGACGCCCTTTCTCTTGTGTGCAAGTAAAGGTTTTTACTTTTTTGCGAGATACATAAACATAAACAGCACTGGACGGCTGACCAATCATTTTTGTATATTCTCTGCATAAAAGACAAACTCACCCTGGCACCAGGCAGACCAGGCTCTCCGGGACGACCAGGGTCACCACCAGCACCCTTGGCGCCACTAGCACCAGAGGGTCCACGCTCACCTGGGGCTCCCTGTGGGAAAGAAAGATCATGAGGATGGAATTCATACCCCAGAGGAAATGAGTTTGACTTGTTATAACTTTCATTGACCTTCTGGAGTTGAGGAGATGACATTTTTGTCATTTTTTGTCAGACTGGTGCATGATGGGTTCATGAGCTCTGCTGCCATCTTGAGGCATCATAGTGGAGTTACATGTATTGCTACTACGGTCTCAGTGAATTTCAGATAATTCAAAGAAAAAAAAGTCTTCTTTAACTCATCATTCTGGGCACAGAACTGAGATGAATGTAAGCCATGAGGTGGCACTTCACTAACTACTGTATGTGCCTCATCTACTACACCTTTTCAAAACTGTAAACAGTACCTGCAACTGTATTTAACATCGTCTAGGGATAGACTTGAGAATTTTCTTAGTGAAGAAAACAAATACGGGGAGAATACTGAATTCAGATTTTGTTAAACTATTTTCCAAATCCAATTTGCAGCAGAAGGAATATATGGATAGTCAGTTTTACAAATGTACACATGTGATTACATAAACCCATCTCTGTTCATTTTCTTTTACAGAACAGTTGATGCTCACCTTGGGACCAGCCAAACCATCTTGACCGGGGAAACCACGGTTACCGGGAGATCCCTATGAAAAACAGATTGAACCAGAATCAGTCTGATGATCACAACAACAGTTTCACACAAAAACTGCTGGCTCATCAACTAGAAAACGTTCATGTAATAATATTGTGGCATAATAATCACATATTAAGAGATTTATCATGCAAAACAGCAGAGGTGTACTCACTCTCTCTCCAGGAGGTCCAAGTGGTCCAGCAGTACCGGGCTCACCTCTAGGTCCTCTCTTACCCTCTTCTCCTTGTGGGCCATGTGCTCCCTGAAGACCACTTGGTCCCTACGACACATCCATAACAGACTATGTTAATGCAGTTAAATACAAATGAGAAGAAACAATAGATTGTGTCCAAAATGTTTTTGATCTTGGTGGAGAATAATATTCATGTTTCTTATTTAATAAATACAATGTTTGCATACTGTATCAGTGTATCTGAAGTCTGTGCAACATATGGACTATCAGGGATAATTAAAACATTAAAAAAAACCTCACAATTTCTCCTTTGGGTCCAGCCTCTCCCTTGAATCCTGCAATACCTGCGTCTCCCTGAACAGTAAGAGTGAGACAGAGAAGAGAGAGAGGAGAACAGAGGGCAGTGTGATTTTATTGTTCTATTTAGTTCATTTGCTCTTGAAGGATTCAGTCAGTACATACAGATGTTCCTTTAGGTCCAAGAGGTCCAGTTGCTCCCTGAGGCCCAGGAGGTCCTCGGGGTCCTGGGAAACCAGGAGCCCCAGCGATACCAGAACCACCCTACAGAGAATGACAAAGAGACAGAGTTAGCTGACAGATCACTTAAGTTTTATCTACTGTTGTACAACTGCTAAATGGGAATATGAACAGTAAGTAGAAAGTAATCTGAATACTTACAGCTGATCCTTTAGCTCCAGGGATACCATCAGTACCAGGGTTGCCCTGTAAAGAAAAAAGAGACAAAGCAATTTAATTAACTACAAAAACTGGTCCTTGGTTATTATTCTGGGACAGACTCATGTTATCAAGTGTAAATAAATAAAAAAAGAATGATAACATCAAGTAATTAGATGTACCAAAAATAAAGGAAAGTAGAGTGCACTGCAACCTGACATTTCTTGCTCTCACTCTACTGAAAACCAGCAGCACTGACTTTAATTCTCTCACACTTAAATCGATGGTTTAGTTTTTTGGAAGAGTAAATGTATCAGGCGCTGACACAGTCAAAGCTGCCAGAGCTGTGTGTGCCACCTGCTGAGCTCTGTGCTTTCAACCAGCATCAATTAGTTATGATGCTTTACAATAGTTCATATGCTAACGGTGCTACATTTAAATGCACGTCTATATCAGCACTTACAGAAGCGCCAGAAGGTCCTGGTGATCCAGGGGTGCCTGATTCTCCACGAGGTCCTTGAGCACCCTCAGGTCCACGAGCACCAGTGGGGCCAGCTTCTCCCTGGTCAGCAAAAGTTAAGAAGATGACAGTTGATCAATATATAGACAAACATCTCGAGTTTATAATAATTGTTGACAAATAGCAGACAAATCAAACAGAAAACAAGCTAAACAAAAAAGTTAACTCCAATTTTGCTTGTTACACTGCTTATATTCTCAGCACAAATTCAGGCACAAGGCGCGAAGGGGTGTTCTTTAGGATCTAAATGATTCATATGTGTGTTTTGGGCACAAAAGCAATTGTGCCAATCTAAATGTTGCTTGTCATTGCATTAAAAAAACAGGTGTGTCTGAGGCACATTGCTGTTTAAATGGCAAATGCAGGAGTGACTGATTCTCAGCTGAGGAGACGGATCTGCGTGTGCACCCTCTCGGTTGGTCGGGCTGGTTCTACAGCATGTTACAGCAGGTGCAAGTGAAAAACAGAAGAAACAGGATGGAGAATAAAAAAAGAAACTTGAAACAAATGTGCCAGGGTTAATTTGAAGTTAAGAACAAGCACCAGAAGTTGATGGTGAAGGCAGGAGAACACAGTCTCACATGATGTGTGGCCGGATACAAATAAGACGATACATAGTGTCAGCACTACTATGTGAGACACTTTTCAGCTGAAACAGCAGTAATAGAAGAGAAGACAAGACAGAACCACAGCTGCAGTTTTGTAACCTCGCAGCAGAGATCTGAAGGACGCAGAATGTTCGTGCATTCTAACCTTAGACCAGGTTTTCACTATTATATGTTGGTGCAGGATATGCTTCATTTAGGTAAATGTTTTCCATAAATGGTCTTTCCAGTTAGTGTTTAACTCTTTGATGAAGGTGGAGCAGTAAGCCAAACATACAATTGTAAAATAATCCGCCTTTTGAGTATTCATTCACTCATTGTCTGCGGCTTTATCCTCCACATGAAGGTTGCGGGGCAGCTGGAGCCAATCACAGCTGACATAGAGCAAAAGGTGAGGACAGATCGCCTGTCCATCGCGGGGGCCAACACACAGAGAGGAACAACCATTCACACTCACACCTATGGTCAATTTAGAGTGTCCAATTAACCTCTGCATGCTTTTTATTGGACTGTGGAAGGCAAACAGAGAACCCAGAGAAAACACACATGCACACGGCGAGAACATCATGCAGAAAGGTCCTTGTTTAATCCGGGGAGCTGCCTCAGATAAAGTTTCTACATTTTGTTTGTGTGTGGAATTTGATCATTGTTATTCCAGCCACTATGCACATTAACCATTGGCCACCCAAATCTAAGCAGTTAATACATGACAACATCTTTGCCACTTTGAAGGTTTTCCCCATAGTCCTTCTTATGATATGGGAATGGGAATCAATCTGGAAGTTGGTTATAAATAAAATGATGCCTTTAAAAACGTATTTATTGGGGGTGTGCAGCCTCTCGGTGGGAATTCCTTTGCTATTGCTGCAGCTTTATACACTCCACCGTCTCAACAGTATGACATAATACCATTTTTTAGTATTTAGTCCATAATTTGCAAGTGTCGGAAAGTGAGGTGAAACTGGGACAAAAGGAGGAATACCGCCAGTTTTTCAATAAGTTGTGGAAAGAATCCTCAGTATTTTAGAGGTGGTAACTTGGAGGTTGCAGAAAAATGCAAAACAAGAAGTAAGCTGGGTAAAAATGCTAGGTTTTTTTATTGTGTTAACATTGGGGTCCTATTCTGTGCAAAGCCTTTCACATGAGTCCCATAAAATGAACATACTGCTGATTAAAGCAATGACATTTCTCCCGTTTCTCACCATGGGACACTTCCCAGAATCGTGGAGTCATGAAAAACGCATTTACAAAAACAAACTATAAATTATAGATGAGATGAGATCTGAGTCTCTCTGTGCACGGGGAATAAATCAGATGCAAAGCACAGAGAAAAGAAGAAAGAGACAGCGAGTGAGGAAGAATAACTCTTTTGAGCTCCCTTTCTCCTTTTCCCCTCCTTTCCAAATTTTCCACACAGATGGCGGCTTAAAGCACTTTTCAGTGCAGCACAGTCTTCTCTGATTTCACTAAAGCATTTCAACTTGTCCCTACAAATCCTCCGTGAGCTGTGTGCTGCCATTTTCTGAGCTAGAGACCTGAATTTGATTCAAGAAAGTCTTATTCTATGTAGGAATGGTAATCATAGCATTAAGCATAGTAGTCACAAACACACACCCAAATGACTTACATTTATGTTCAAAAGAAAGCAGAAACAGTGACAACGTACCTTTGAGCCAGGAGAGCCAGGGAAACCAGGAGCTCCTGAAGGACCAATAGGGCCCTACAGAGAGGAAAAGAAAGTCAACTCAACTCTTTATTATAGACTCCTTGATGTAGATATAGTATGTAGAGTTTTTTCTGCAAAGTGCAGGTGTGTGTGTGTGTGTGCAGAAGCAAGGGAGCACCTGGGGATTCCAGGTGCTCATTACTTTAATGGAAATCAAATTCAAACCAAAGTATGAAAAAGTATGAAAATAAATGAAATGAGACTCACAGGGGGACCAGCAGGGCCAGACATGCCATCATTTCCACGAGCTCCCTGGACATAAAGCAATGTATCAGGTGAACAAAGATTTTCAAGTTCAAGTAAACTGAAATAAATATTTTTACATGTCATTTAAATCATTAAAACAGTACAAGAGACAGATTTTTTTTACACAGATTACAGTACAATTATTACCACGTAAGTGCCATTGTTTACCTTAAAGGAAAACAAACTCTCAAATGCACTCTCATAATATGCTCATTAACATTTGAGTACTACTTTAAAAAAAGAACACGAGGGAAGAGTCTCAACTATCTGTTATAATGTTCCTTTTGAATTCAATAAGATTTAAATAAAAGGGAATGAGACTCACAGCGGCTCCACTGGGTCCAGGACGACCTCTCTCACCAGGCAAACCACGTGGTCCCTATGAAAGCAAGCAAAAGTAAAATTAAGCTTCACAATGGCATTACTGTTATCATCAAGATAGGAAAACAGTCTGTCAGTCTTGATGTTTAGTTTTTATGATGTCCAGAAACACATACCATTGGTCCAGGGGCGCCACTCTCTCCAGAAGAGCCAGACTCACCCTGAATAGAGGATATGAGATCAGAGGATGAATTAAAATTAAAACATTTAGCTGTTAGTAGGACAAAGCAAGCAAACTTAAAACAAGACTAACATTTCTGACAGACGCATGGTTAAATCAGCTACTAGTTTTAAAATGTATTATCTGAGATTTTGCCTTCTGATGCTCGGCTGTGTCTTGATTATTTGGGCTGGTACTAATGCAGACAGACACACAGATGCTGTTCATGAACCGGAAAACTGAACTCAAACCGAGGACAAAAAATATCCTACCTTTGAACCAACAGCTCCAGTCTCTCCCTTAGCTCCATCAAGACCTGAATAACCCTAAAAGAGACACAAAGAGACTTTAGGAGACCAATGATAACGACACACACCACAAACAAAACAACAAAGGAAAAACACCCACTCTGTGTCCCTTGATGCCGGGTAGGCCAGGAGTTCCTGGGAATCCACGGGCTCCCTGTGGCACAGGAGGTGAGATGATGCAGGAGATTAATAAAACAGTGAGCAGGAAACAACTCCTTTCAAGCTTCCAGTCGTGTGAAAGTAAACATTTGTGACCGTTCTTTCAAATGTCCAATTTAGGCTCAGACTGATGTTGATGTTATTGACTGACTGCTCGGATTCTTGGCTTGAAATGATAAATGACTCCATCTAAACTCAAAGTAATTACCATTATGGTAATCTAATCATCTAATCAAAACCTCCACAAACTCAATCTATGTAGCTCTCAATCACAGCTATTAGCCATGACAAGAGTGGTTTTGGTGCTATCAATCTAATGCGAAGTGACACAAACATGCCGGTAGAATACGCTGTGTAACAATATCAGCGTTAGAGCAGCAAAGTTCACTTTAACATTATGTCATCTCTCCCACTGATGTACTGACAAAGAGCCTGTGAAATGGTATGAATGCCATTTCTTGCAGCGGGCTGTCAAAGGTAACAGGATAAAACTGTCTCACCTGAGGTCCAGCAGGTCCACGGTCACCTGATTTGCCAGATTTTCCTGCTTCACCCTAAAAAAAGAACAACAGAGGAAAAAGATGTGTAAAACGTATGGTGTGTGATTTTGTGAAATCCATGCAGGTGCAGGAGCTTTTTAAAATGTAAAATACAGATTTTTTTTTACTTTATGTCATTGTTGTGAGGGTGACTGCCCCTAGTGGCTGCACCGAGAAATAGCATGTCTGCTGTCACCATGTGGTTAAACGCAGACATTACACTTTGAAGATGGTATGACTACACTAAAGGCTACATACTGTATATTGAATTATGTCTATTCTCATGTAAAGTATAACAATAGCAAGAGGCTGAACATAATATTCATTACAAATGGTCACAAACAAAGCTAACCAAGTCAGTGGACTTAGAATTAGAATTTATAACATTACGCTTTAAACAAATAACTAAGTCTTTCTGTATTTTTATGTAAATATAGTGTGTCATAAAGCCATGAATGGGAACCTAATAATAATTAACAAACTATTTTTCAACAATTATGACGTGACACAGTGGTTCAATGAACATCTTTTTAGATGTTCACCCACAATTGCAAATATTGAGGAAAAAATTCAACAAGTAGATGTGTTGGGGTTCAAGACTTTTAAATAAACATTAACTGTTTTATGATGTCACACTTACATCATCTCCAGGTTTTCCAGGGGGTCCAGCGGGGCCACGGGGACCCATGGGGCCCTAATATTAGAAAAGAGAAAACAACCCAAGGTGAGGGCAACATTTTGAGCTTTGCATCATAATTAATACAGTATCTTATGTATGCTCTTCTTAACAGTACACAAGTAAATAAGTGAACAATAAGAGGTGGGCGATAGGAGGATTTCAACAACAATGGTGTTAAGTCAATATCCTTTAAAAAAGTTATTTAAATTGTATTATCTTATTAATTGTTGCTTGAATATTTTATCAATGGACAAAATGTTTAAGGAAAACAGTTCTTATTTTCTTTCAAAATTCTGTGAGACATGTGATCAAGTAGGCCCACTAGTGGTCATGTGACACTAAAATCCTGCTCAGTTTTTCAATGGTTTTTGCAAAGTAATTTCAATACTCGATAATGTCAATTTGCATGTCTTTAAAACATCAATCACCGTATTATCTATCTTCATAAACCTGCGCGAGTGTGTGTTAAATCGTTTACAGTGTGCTACTGCATTAAAAACTACCATTATCATGTTGATCTGAAACATATTTGACTTCAGTTATTAATTTTTTTTTTTTCAGTTAGTATGTTTTTTCATACACAAGCACATTTACATCCTTAATAATTATGACAATAGTGCAATTCTCAATGACTGTATAGAAGTCAGAGATTGTGAAGATTAAACAAATACTTCAGTTATTCTCAGTCTTACACTAAATGTGTATCATTATCTTTGACCTCTTTCTCTTTTCTCTGCATCGGTGTATCTTTAGTAAGCAAGTGAAACTTTGAGGTGCTCACATTTAACACGATGACCTGCAACAACACATGAGTTGTGTGTAAGAATATTGTGTTTGTAATGTTCTTCCTTAGGTAAAAAAAAATGGGGGCAAAAAGTTTCCTCTGGACTTCACAAACACTTTGCCTCATCTACGACTGACAGGTTATTTTTCTGGTAGGAAGCTTGATTTTAATCAAACTTAATGATGTGCTGGCGTGTCTTCAAAAAACACGCTTATCTGAACCCCATAGGAGCAGATTAACACAGCAGTGGGGAGACCCTGTTCTCTACCTGCTGGGAGAACAGAGAGGAAATGAGAATAGTCTGAGTTTGTAAATCTACAGGAAGAGCAAGAAAGGGTAAAGCTGGTGCAGCGAGGAGACAGACAGACATTAATTAATGAAGAGAAGGAATTACAAAAAAGACAAAATAATGAACAAACGGGAAGTGCCCTGCAGTATCTGTGAGTGAAGTTATTCAGTGTTACATAATTATCTGAGGAGGAATACACAAGATAAACATTAGAGGCTATCATTGAGAAGATGGAAGAAGAAAGGAAATGTGTAAAGACAACAGTCAGTACATCTTTTATCACCATTAGATGTCAGGCTTCACATAATGTGTGTTTGGAACATGAGCACCATGGAGACAAACTGATGAGTGTTGAAACGTCAGCAGCAGGCTTGTCCACAGGTTGTCGTAGTTTGTGGTTGACGGTGAAAGATTAAAAAGGTGGTAAAGCGACAATGCAGTAGCTGTGACTGACATTTCCACATAAATCTGAAGATGATGAGGTTGAAGAGACTGTTTTTTTAGTTTAACGGTGCCTACCTAATGGTTTTGTTTTTTTATTTTAGATTTTATTCATTTAATTGTCTTTGTTTTCAGAAACACACCATCACAATCTGTGATATTCTTTAGAGAAACATGAATTAAAAAGAAACCAAGAGAAATTAGAGGGAATAGTTTCCTGTGCGACACTTACAGATTGTCCAGGCTCTCCGGCCTCTCCTGGGTTGCCCTGGAAACCTTGAGGGCCCTGAGATGTAGAGAAAAAAAAGTTTTATATTAATAGTAGAATATGATATGAATAAACAGGGAAACATAAATGATCTGTTTGTGGCTTCTCAAATGTGAATATTTGACCCAAATCAGCAAAACAGTCAATATCAATTAATATAACAATTAATCAGTTAATTAAAATTAAACATTTTGTTTGAACACTAAACACACTTTTGTTGTGTTTGATGTCAGTAATCTTGTGTAGGGATTATTGTTTTCAATCCATAAATTGGTTAATCTGAAAATAAATAAATAAATCAAAATAGAGTCCAAAATGTCCAAAGTCCAAATGTAAATGATTTACAGTTCCTCACGCTGAAGAACCTGAAACTGAAGAATGTGAAGGATTTTCCGTTCTATTTTTCCTTAGAAAAAAACACAACTGAAGAACTCAATTGCTAGTTATTTATAGTTTCCCTTTTTCATTAAATTGACAAATCAGTTGATCAACTAATACTTTTAGGTTGTTAAGTTTAACTTTTAAACCTTTAGCAGGTGTCCCCCTTGCCAAAGGAAGTATGTACTATACACTCAAACTGCAGTGATTTAAAGCGGCACTTATTCCCTTTAAATGTTAAGCACTCTGCTGTCATGGGGTCCAAGAAGAAAACTCTTCTCTCCATATGTGGGCTTATAGGGTGATTAAACCATCAAGTTGAGGCAAGTCAGCTGGCATTGCCTACAACCTAATAGCTTCACTCTGAGAGATGGCTGTGGTTAGAGCTCAGCTGTGGGCAGGAAGAGAAGAAGGCAGGGGCGGGGGGGGGGGAGGTTAGTTGTGTTTGGCCAGTTAATCTCAGTAGACTGTGGAAGGTTAAGTGTCAGGTGTTCTACAGTTTGTCTGACTTGTGGCAGGCTTGAAGGGAAAAGCCCTGCAGCCTGTGTGCTCTGCTAGAATGTGGTAATGCTCTCTGCTGATCATTTACGGACCATTAGTGATATTAATCCATAGATAAATACTACTGAATACACTCAAGAAAAGTAAACACTGCGTTTTACAGTCAAGCACATTACAATTATAAGATTTAGGGCTCAGTATCCTGTCATGCAGAATCTTGTCTGCAGGTGTGCCCTGGCCTATGTGCTGTTTGGGGAGTACAGCAGGTACTTACAGGTGATCCAGATGGGCCAGGTGGTCCTCTGGGTCCCATAGGGCCCTGAGGGGAACAAAAAAGACAAGAGACACAAAAATGAGATGATTGACATATGATCACATCCTATAACCGTCACTCAAACTCAGCATAAAGAGGACTAGGGCGTGATTATTTTTAATTATTTAATCCTGTTGAAGAGAAAAGCTGGCACTGTTGTCCACTTGAACACTGTCAGAAGCTATAAAAATACATTTTACCCGCATTGCCCTAAAGCTACACAACGCTCATCAGCTGCATGTGTCAAATCCATAAATCCTTTGGCATTCCTGAGTTGCATTCACCGTTTCTCTGTCAAGCTCTTTTTTCCCACATGTTGTGTGTGGCTCAAAGGTCATTGGCAGTGGTGCTGTACACTTGAGGGAAGTGCTTGAACTCTCCATGACTTCAAACACTCTGACACAGAACGAAAATCAAGTTAATGGTGAACTGTCTTGGTTTGAAGACGAGGAGAGATTTCAGGCAGCGAAACAATGACTGTGTGAGCTTTAATCTCCACTGCAAGAGCGTCTGGCTGGAGTCACATGGCAAACTCATTTCTACTGCAACTTCATGCACCAGTGCTCAACAGGAGTCGAGGTAGAAATGAACACGTCCAACGTGCCTTGATTCAGATTACTCGTGGCAGCTTTCATCTTAAATCAAAACAGGAGGTTTTCCTCTATAAAGCCTCATTTCAGCATCGTGGTTCCACTTAAATACATCAGGGATAGCAGCCAAAGAAAATGTCACAGCAAGGCACAGTGGTCCTCAGAAGGGAATGAATGTCACCTTTCAGTGGGTGTGGGAAGCCTTCACCACAGTCGGTATACACTTATCAATGGGGCTCTGTATCTCCGGGACTTTAGAGGGGATGTGTTTTTTTAGAGACTTGTGTGTTTGTGTGTGCACATTTCAGTAAAAGCATTGTTTGAGGGTTTGGTAAGTGGGTGTATGGATATGGTTTGGCATGCAGTATGTGCATGTGTGTGTGTTTATACATGAGTGGGTTACATACACTCAATTTAAGATTTAAACATCAGTCCAGTCTGTTCTTTCACTGCTCTCTCTCTCTCTCTCCCACTGCAGGCTCGCAAAATGCCAAATTAAGCGTAGGCTGACTTCAAAGGGGGCCCAGTGCTGTGGTGCTGCTCACAGACATGTGAAGGGACAGTCAGTAGGAGTAAAGACACACACACACACATACTGCTGCTGGCTGTGGGGATCTGATCGGCTCCAGCCAACACCACCACCGCCTCCCTCCTGGTGTCTCAATTCTCCTCTGAGCTGAGACACTGCCAAGCTGCTCTGTGGCTCTCTACACCAAAATAGCATCCAGTGTGTGCTCCTTACTCCATCCCAGGCACACTGCTATGCCAGCGAACTGATGGCAGCAGTGGTTTTTCATGGGCTTTGAGTGTAACGACCATCAATGGTTGCTTCCTCAATTTATAAAATTATACCCCTGTACTCCATGTGAGGTGTTTATTTTCCTGTGTTGCTTTTGCGTCTTGGGAAAGTTTTCATTTTATTTCTTCCCAAATGATTTTCAAAGAAGGTGAAAAATACAAGTGAGGCTACATTCTGCTTGGACTCGTCTTTGTAGATTTCCTCCCAGGCTTGATGATTGTAAATCCTATACATTGGCATCTTCTCTCCTGATGGAGGACAGCGGTGATGACGTGTCCATCTTGCAGTTCACATATTTGCGAACAATGCAGTCCTTCTCTGGTGGATTTAATGAAGCACTTTTTAGCTCTTCCATAAAGGCTGAAGTGCAGAGTCCCTGGAGCTGGAGCTGATGTTTTGCATTTTTACTCCAACTCTTAAGCAGAGCAGAGGTTTCAAATCAGGTCTAAACACTTCGCTTGGCTCCCCAAACTGTGGCATCGGAACAGATTCATAATTGACTGTAAATGAAATGAAATGGGACATAGGTGGGGCAGCAGGTGTCATCATCATCACTCGCTCACCATTGGTCCTTGCATCACTCCCATCTGTGCACCGCCGGACTTCTCGTCAAATCCAGAATTCATCTGAGCAGCAAAGTTCTGAAAAGTGCAACATAATTTATTGTTTAATATATGGAGGGTTTTTAACTTTACATTTCTTAAATCTTGGTGAAATCAAACTTAGTCATTCGTTTAACTGCTTTATCCCTCAGTCATGAGGACAACAACAATACTTCCTTCATATAAAACTAAGGAGTGGCTGTTTCAGGGTACATAATGTAAAAGTACAGTATTTTTCTTATGTGTTTGTCACTGTTTAAAGGATGTTGTGTCTTGGTACTGTGTTTGGATGAGCTTTTTTTATAGATTATCATCAGCAGAGCTTTATATGTAAGTTCTGATGCAGACAGAGGAGAGACGGGGGACTTGTGTACAGTTTTCATCTCACCCTCTCATTCACAAAGACTCTCCTTGTCTCCTTGCCCCCACCCCCAACCTGAAAATTCCCTTCTCTTCCACTCAAGACTATCATAATACCCTCTGCCCAGCTACCAGCTTCCCTCCCCTCAATCCACCGCCTCCCTTCTTCTCTCTTGCAAAGCATCAGAGGCATTCCATCTATTCTCCGTCTCTGCATCCACTCGTTGTTGTCTTAGTGCCTCCCTCCATCTTCCCTACTCCATTTTACAATTTTCTCAATTTGCTCATTCCACCCATTCACAATGAATCCACACTTGGCCGTTCAGCAGCCTGTCAGTTCCTGCATCTGCAGTGACTGCACCCCAAAAATGTCATACGTACTCCACCAAGTCCAGGGGGTCCATTTGGTCCTGGAGGTCCAGGGGGTCCAGGGTTTCCAGGGGTACCAGGCTCACCATCTCTGCCACGGGGACCAGGGCCTCCCTGAAATATATTTTTACAAAATAGAAAGCTAAGAAAATATAAGGAGAATAAAGATAAAGACCTGTAAAATATATATTTTTTTTACCTATTTGCAAGTATCTCAAAAAATAATTGGTTGAGCTTCACCATTATTTAATAATCACTGGATAGTTTGCAAAAAGTTTAAAAAATGTTATGTATGTCAACAAATGTTGTCACATATTTCAATATATGTCAGTGTAACTTTGTGTCAAAGATAAAAATTCATTGACAAATTATTTTTCTTCTCAATGTCCACTTTGAGAACTGAGGGAATTTGAAATCAAACAAAGGTGCAAAACACACATCATTCACTAAAACTGATCATAATTTTGTATTTATATAAAAGCACCTCAGCAAATAACATCCACTTTCCATATTAGTGTCATATATTTCCCCCTATAAAACTCCTATAATTCAGAATTGATTTGTTTTTAGGCCGATGTCTCAATATTTCAAAAAAGAAGTACTCCGTATAAATCGTTACACGGTTGTTGGCAGTCGATTGACTGATGGACAACATTTTTCAGAAATCCTCTGTTGACAGACGTTTAGCTGAACCATCTCCAGACTGCACTGACTAGCTGTATACATGAGAGGGCTTGATGAGACCTGACCGGCAAACGCTGATCCATCAGTGCCGCTGTTTTTATAAATTAATCCGTATTGAACCTTTTAAAGATAAATTAAATTCATAAGTAGGATAAACTTTTTCAAAACAAATTGCATATGTCTCCCTTTAGGGGCTGTTGCAAAAGCTGATGATCTATCAGCCCAAAGCAGACTACCTGGCATACCTCTGTACATGTAGTGACAAATTATGCTGCAAGGGGATCATGACCAAAGAATGTGTTGAACACCTAAAATACTACCTGTCATAGCCAAAACTATATCTAACTTGTGCCTAATCTACATAAATGACTACATGATAAAAATTGCTCGCAGACAGCCAATATCAGTCCAAGAGTTCATGAATTATTGCGATGATCAAAGCCTGGCAAAAGCAGTAAAACTAATTTAACCACACTGGCTGACTGTGATGTCTCAGAGAGCAGCAGAGGTTTGCACAGTGAGTCTCCGACAGTCCCACATCTGTCAAACAACCCAGACCACACAGGCTAATGGAAATGGCACGTGGCCGGTGAGACTGAGCCGCTCAGTGAAAGGCAGCCATTCTGCAGACGTATGAACGATAGCAGGTACCTCGTTCCCCCACCCCCACCAGCCTCCCCAAAGACCTAAAGCTATCAGATTCAATGGGGCGTACTGTACTTCATGAGGAAGCAGAGCGTGTGTCACGTGCCTCACGTAAGGCTCACTGTGAAAATAAGACAAGCATTTAAATAAATAAAAAAAAAACTTAAACTCACCTTCTCTCCCTTCTCTCCTCTTGACCCGCGAGCTCCTTGCTCTCCTGATGGGCCCTGGGTAAACAGGAGACAGTAAAGTAATTAGTAACTTTGGTACACGTGAGCAGAATAAACAGCTACAAAATAACTGTTGAATTTGATATAACTTCCATTGCTCTGAATGCAGTCTTTTTTCTGCAGCGTGAACACAAGATAGTACAGGCCCTAAAAGCGTTCTACAGAAAAATGTACAAATAGAGTAATCGGTGCATACCATCGGGCCAGGTGGTCCTCTTGGTCCTACAACCTGCACAGAGGGGAAAAAAGATTGAGATATTTGTATTAATATGTGAAAAGTAAAGTAAACTGAAACCTAAAAACCTAGAAAAGTCACTGAAAGTCATGTTAATTGAGTGTATAAAGGCATGTGTTAGAGTACAAAGTGACTACTATTACTAACACTCCTATTTACCAGCTGTGTTTGAAGTTAAGCCTTCCATGCAGAAACATTATCTCGCTCTCCCATCAGAGCAGACTTGTTAATTGCTTATCACTTTGGGCAAAGCGTTACAAAAAGAACATACAATAAACAATGCATCCTGCCATGGACCTGCATTCCCTCTGATGGGTAAAGCATTTCCAGCTGGTGCAGCAGCATGAGAGTGTCTTTCTCCTGCTTTTAGTGGAACTGTTTTTATTATACATCCATGATGGAAACTGTGCTTGGCCGACTTCCTGATGAGTGGGCAAACAGATTCTCTTTTACTTCCTCTTTCTTCCATACACTGGTGTCATAAAATATCTTCAGTTATTTCATAAAACTAATTTAGATTTCCTATTTCTGTGCCTGATTTACACACATCCACACAGTCACAGTCAGGGAGAATGTGTGACTAATGTGGCACATTTTAGAAATACTTTCTACTGCATGCTGTGCATTGGTAAAAATAACTAAAGACTAAAAATATGTTCTGTTATTTGTACTCTCATACTACAAATACATTTTTGCAAAAATACTTATTCACTAACTCATATTACTTCACTTAATTGTGCAGTTAAATGTCAGTAAAACACATGCATTTTCTTCACTACTAGTGAGGGTTGCAAGTTTTTTGTAAAAGATTGAGAAAGATCTCCCAGTGTAATGAGCATTCATTTTCAAGTAAAAACTATGTTTAGTTGTATTTGCAGTACAAGGAGTAATCCGGTGTCAACTTACATCAGTAATGTCCCCGGGTTCGCCTTTCTGACCCTAGTATTGAAAAGATGAAGCAAAGCAAGCAAAAAAAACAAACAGCTATTAGCATAAACAGTTGTCAAAATAACATGGTTTGTGTCATTTGTCATTTTCTCACTCATGATTTGGAGACTGTGGAGACAATAAACTCTTAAACATGGAAGAAAATAACTATGATCCTCCTGTCAATGCTTTTTTTAACATCAAACTGTAATAGAAATTTAGAAACTACAGGGTTCTTAGCACTGATATGAGTCTAAAACTGATACGGATTTAATTGCAGAGGCGCTTCGGGTCACAGACACACAAATATAGCATCATTATCTCAAACACACAAACAAAACATCATAATATCCATTGTCTCACCTTAGCTCCAGGTACTCCTGTTATGTGACCAGGAAGGTTAGAGAGGAGAACAGATCAAAATTAGTGACTGGGTGACACAGAAACAAACCACAAGAATTCTGACAACAGTCTGACAACCACTTGTTCTGTCCTAAATGAAACTACTCTGAAGAGCAACAAGGTCAAACACGTGTAGAACCCAAGAAAAGCCCATCTTTATTGATTAAGTGTTTTCTGCTGAATCGCCATCTAAAATGCTCAAAGAGGAGCTAAAGCAGAAGGAGAACAGCAGGAGGCATGAGTACTGGAATAGTCTATGCAAATTAAATAATTTCATTTTGGTATTAAAATGAGATGTTTTTTAGGCCAGAGCTGGATCTTTGGTTTTCATCTTGCAAATTGGGGGCGGGACAATACTTCACTGTCAATATACATTGCAATATAATACAGCAAAGATTGAATAGATATATATATCTATATATATCTATATATATATATGTATAGATAGATATATATATATATGTGTGTATGCATTGTACAAACACTCTTTGAGGTGTAACACGTGTAATACAATGTGTTACCTTAGATGTGTGAAATGCTTGTTCTTAACAAGTTGCTTTCTGTATATAAACTAGTTTCTTCCACAATCAACAAGACTGTATTGTGAAGACCTTTTTTGGTCGTATCATCCAGCCCTATTTCAAAGCGTCCTAATAAGCAGTATTAGAAAGCAATTAAGAGTATGCAAGTTTGCACACGTTTTATAGGTCTTGGTGGTGTGGTGCTAGCCAAATTCAAGAAGTTAAAAATAATAATACTGATTATAATCCAGAACTGTCTGTAAAATGAATTAAAAAAGATCCTGAATTGGAACTGAAATTATTGTGTCTGCGAATCTGAGGCCTGAATACATTTCAGTCCAGCCCAATTTTAAGTGGTAAATAACATCAAATTACATTTCAGATGTTCTTTTAAGCATTTAACTTTGCAAAGAACAGAAAATAAGCAATTAATAAAGCATTTAGACCAACAAGCACGCATTACAAACAGTGACACTTCCGATGCTGCTCAACCACATTTGCCATCACTTTCAAAGCTGCTCAAAGAGGTCCTTGTTTATCAAAAAGCCATGGCAGGATTTTTTAAATGTGGCAAAATAATTTCTTGAAAAAGCCTTGATTCTCAGAAGAGTGTTGCTGCTTTTTCTTGCCATCAGATCTGGAGAAATCCACAGAGAGGATATCAAGTAGAACTGTGAGACCATGTCTGCTTGACTGAGGTATTTCCTTAATGACTCCCACATGTTCTCACGATACTCAGGGAAGGACAGAGTATCCAAACAAGATGGGGGTCAAGGTGAGCCAGCTTCAGAAAAGCAATGACAGTAAGGGTGGCATTTCACTGAAGTATGATCAGATGTGTCACTGTTTATTTCTAATCATTTGTTTGCTTTGGGAACAGGAAACAGGAATGAAATCAAAGGGTGGCATGCAGCAGAAGCCTGCGCTGCATCACATTAAAGGGACCAACCTTTGATTCATACAAAGTTATTTTCTCCCCAAAACAAACAAAATGATTTTGCACAGTAATTTATTTATGGGAGGTGTAAGATAAATAAATTACAACCAATTGGCGTAGATGGGTCAGCTGCGCAGACGGGGCAACACTCTCCGAATGGGATTTCAGGTTTGGAGCAGTCTTTTAGCTCCTCGCAGACAATTTCATCACACAGTACGGTTCCAGTGTCACACACACAGATACGACAAGGCTCTGGTTTCCATACGTCCTTGTCATTATATTGCTGTCCATCTTGTAAACAGCTAAAGGCATCCTCCTCTGTGTGGAATCATAGTAATGGACACAAATGAGTCCCAGGCAAAAAACAACAACAAAAAACAGCATTATACATGAGCAATGTGTGACTCACAAACAAATGAATAGAAATAATATGAATAGTTTTTGCTGTAGGTTATAAATGTTAGAGATGGGACACAAAACAAAGACATTGCTCAGGTGAAAACATGGCAATGCAATAAAAAGAATACAATAATAATAACAACACAAAAACCTGTTATTAAGCATAGATGCGACTGCAAACTGATTGCAGAAACAACTTAATTTCATATTTAAGTGGCAGGTGTAAATGAAATGGCAGTTACGGACTAGTGTTACTAAATTCAGAATAACTGTACAGTCCATGATATTTATCTATTAAATAAAATAATCTTCTTAATGCCCTGCTACAAAAGTAACCTTAATCCAAGAACAAAAATAAGATGTCCCCATCATTAATGACCAGGACTAAGTCCTACTATTAAACTAACACGTGCAACCTTTTAGTAGCCACAGGGTGGCAGTGTGACATCAAAGATGAATAATGAAGACGAACAGGACTTGCAAGAAACTTCCAATAACTTCACAGGAGGTGGAGACCATGTGGTTGAATTCCTCAACAAGATAAATATAGGGCAAGTTTACATTGCAGGGGACACCCTAATTTAGTGCAGAGGAGACAGACTTTACATTCAGTAATAAATGAGAAATGCATGGGGTGGGGTTTTTTTTCACGCCACAGTTTGATGAATAAGGGCAAAGAGCAATGTGTGATGTTGGTGGGGGAATGTTTCAATACAGGTACTTTTCAATTTAACAACAGGCATGGGCCATTAGCCATACTTTAGTTAGCTTCCCAGTCTGGCAAATCACTCAATAAGTCAACAGAAGACCAAACACTTTCAAACAATTGCTCTGATTTGAGTCATTACACACGCACAGAGGAGGTGAAAGTGTAAATCACTCAATAAGTCAACAGAAGACCAAACACTTCCAAACAATTGCTCTGATTGGAGTTATTAAACCTGCACAGAGGAGGTGAAAGTGTCTGATGTACTGAAAGTCAGGCCTCAGGGAACAAACTAGGAGCCTAGAGTGTGAGAGGAGAACGACCAAGTACAGTAGCTATGTTTACCTTAAGTCTAGGTAACCTAGTGGACCTCAGCAGCAATGAATGAGGTCTTTCTGGAACGGGACAGAGTGGGCAATTCACAAACTATTGCCTTGTATAAACATGGAGCGCATTTTAAACCCCATCTGGAAGTCATAGCTTGTGTCAGATGCCAGTTCAAACACACTGAAAAAAGAAAATGGTCAGCTTTCAGGCGCTATTTTGTGGTTTTGACATTTAATTTTACAGGTCTGAATGCAACGTCACAGGCCTGCACCTGTCCTCTCACTGACTCGCCAGTGAAAGATTCTTCTGATATGGGGATATTCTGGGGACAAGGGCTCCTCTATTTACTGGCAGGCTAATAGAAAGCTGGCTTTTCATCACTGGAGATAATTTAAGTCTCTTTCCCATGTGTTGGCAGACGTACTGATTTCCAGGGGAGTAAAATGAACAATGAGAGTGAACCCAGGTGTACTTCAGGCACAGTGGAATAAACTCTTTTTTGAGGTATTTTTCAACTTTTCTGCATTTGTATAAGTTTAACCAGTGTTGTGTTAGTTTTATGTCCTCCTCACCAACATTGAGAGGTGAAGAATTGAGCTGTCCCATCTGAGTGTCTCTGGGGCACTGAGCCTGCTGTGCTGAGGTCACACTGACACCTCTTTACCACTTAAAATGTCTCCCAGAAAAATGCAAAGGAAAGGACCTTTATTGAGCCCTACAACTCTGAAGGATAACCTGAGACTTCCCCCTTTTTCAAGCAAATGAAATACATGTCTTAGTACATTTTAAAAACAGGATATATGCTTTATTTAATACTAAGGAAACTAAACTTCTCAGCATTACAATAGCACAGTCCCCATCTAATTCTTTCCACTCACCTCTCCCTTGCAACCCTGGCTCTGTCTCTATAGGCTGACTGTCACAGCTTATTGGTAATCTTTTGAGCAGATGGAAACCTTGAAATCATATTGAACATTATTCCTGGCCACAGATCTGCTGGCATACCTTCACCCTTTCTCCCATTCTAAAATCAGTACTGATGATGAATATATCTAATACCAATTATATTAAAAGATAAAGAGTGGGTCAGATGGTATGAAGGGTTATTTGATTCTTAATGAGAGTTCTTAGTGAAATTTGGTCATTAGTCCACCTTTTTACCCCAACAAGCCAGGATTTGCCTGGATGCCCTCTGACAACAATGGAATGTGAACACTTTCACCAAAGGCCCTTAAGCCTAACCACCTTTCACTTTTTACCCATCACCATCGTACCCCGCCCCCCTCCTGTTCTACCTTGACTGAATATTCAGTTAAAAGAAAGCCTTGTCAGCTGCCTGAAAGCATCTACAGGTGTGCGGCAACTTTACTTGGGAAAGAAGGGGGAGGTATTGAGCTCCATTTAATAGAATCAAATCTTGTGAGTTTCACTCTCCAAATAATAATTTATTATCTTAACTTGAAAAGGGCTAAATAAATACCGTCGTGAACACAGGAATCGATTTTACGCAGCCAAGAAAACAAGTCAAGTGCTGTGCGCGCCCCACATCCTCTCAACCGTTCCATCAACTTTACGCACGTCCATTGCCACGATATCCATTGCGCTGAGGTTGGTTTCATCTCATAAATACAGTCCGCTATTAGCATTATTTAGTAATGGACAGACGGTCGTCAACGCTCATGAGTCAAACAGCCAACTTTACCTGCGACTCAGTGACCAAACAATGTGCGTAAAAGTTGCGAGTGGATAAAAGTACAACCACTTCAAGCAACATGACGCGAAACTCAAATAACACATTTCAGCAGCATTTGACTTGGAAAACATGTACTCTCCACATTTCACCTAATGGCAACGTATTTACTCCATTTATAAGCAAAAGCAAAGCTGTCACTTACGGTCATCTTCCTCTTGACATCTCACAACGGTTAATAGACAGACTTGGGTTGCTAGAAGCAGCAGTACAGTCCGGGAATCCATAAAGCTGAACATGTCTAAATATTAGACATGCAGGGCCCCTGGAGGAGAAAGAAGGGTGCAAAGATAGCGGAGGAATCTCTCAGTACTTAGTGTGTTATTCCCTAGTTACAAAAGCCCAACCGTCGACAGTCACCCTTCCCAAAAATAAAAAAAAAAACGACGGGGGAATCCAGCGGCAGGACCTGAACCTGCAGCAGAAACTCAGCACCGACCGCCTCGGGTCAGACGCTGTAGTTTTATGTCCCCGTTGCCTTCAATGAATCTTCGTATATTCCCAAATATCAGCCCGGCCCCTTACCCCCTGTCAGGCTGAAATCTGAGCCCCGTTTCCCTCCCATTCTGTCTCCCGGGTTCCATTATTGCAGTCCCAGACCACTCCTTTCTCCACGTGCTTCTACTGAACCCAAAAAACACTTAAGACTCTCCCCTTAACTTTGGTGCCCTCCCTCTCCGGCCTTGTTAGAAAGCATAGCGATGTCAGGACAGGTTCGTTACGCCAAATGAATGCGGGCTTGGTCCAACTGTTAGACTGTTATGTTAGAGTCTAACATATAAACAGGTAAGAGTCTAACTTCATGCAAAAATCTGTCTTTAATGAATTACATAGTAATATTTGCAAGGAGACCAAGAGGTAACACACAGATCAATGTCATCAGTGTATTTAGATACAATGAGGCAGGAGATTAAACGTGGTTACAGCAGAAACATTGTAATCAGGTAATACATCTAATTATGTATAACTATAAGTTATATATAACTATAAGTTAGTAAACTCACATAATAAGTAATTATGTGGAGTCAAAGGGATTTAAGGGGTCTGAAAAGTGAACCTCACTGTTATACATCTTATTCCTGCTTTACTGTAATGTTAAACAAACAAAACAAAGTCCTTTTATGAACAGTTACTGTTTAAATGACCGTGTGGTCTAATGGGAGAAAACAGGTTTGGAGACAGATTTCAAATGCTCTTAATCAGCTTCTATATAATCATTCAGTCTTATGTGACAAATATTTGTATTTGACGCTACAGACAGAAGAATTCATGATACTCTGCATTTTAATATTTTTATTTGGTACAACTTACCTCATAAAGTGGCAGGTGAGGTCTTCTGCTGTTGTAGCTTATCTGCTTCAGAGTAAGTGATGGTCCTCTGCATTCTAATGAGCAGATATGTTACCTTCCTATCACCTTGAACTAGTCTGACCATTTTCATCTGACCTGCTGCTCAGCCGGTGATTGTGCGTGAATATCCCAGTAGATCAACAGTGCCCTAAATACTTAGACTAACCCATTTGGCACTAACAACCATGCCATTTTTAAGTCAATTCAATCCTGTTTTTTGCAATTCTGATGCATGGTTTATGCTCAGCAGGTCATCCTAACTATCTCAAAATGCCTAAATGCTTTGAATACCTGCCACATTAATGGATTAAATATTTGCATTAATAAAGTGGCCAGTGATTGATTAAATGTTGCTGTGTTATGTGAAATGTTGCATAATTTTGCCTCTCTTGCCCTCAAATGAGTTTTAGAGCTCCAGCGGGGAGCCTCTATCACCCCCTGTTCATTTCTGAGTAATTACCAAACAATCTGTGGTCCCTAAGACAGTTTATAATCTAGTTTTCTCAGTCTTACACATACATGTACACACAGAACCAGGGAGAGAGAGGAGAAAAAAGCAGTTGTGTCTTCTGATACGATACATACCAAGTTATGTGTTGAATATATGTCTTTTAACGTAGCATTACTTGTCCAGACTGCATCCAGGAAACTTAATTGGAGCTGTGTGGTGAATGAGTGAGCACCGGCTGTGATTGAACATGCAGGCACAGTCAGGCAGCTGTTGGAAGAGCACACAATTTTCAAAATTGCACAATGACACTTGTGGGAAGCCCAAATCTTGATTGTGTTTAAAATAAAACTGTGAACTCTGAATATCCGGGTTTATTTTTAGCCGCAGAATCCAAGTGTAATGTGCAAAACTGCTGTGAACTATTCCAAAATGGTTTGAATGTAAGATACATTTGTCAATAAACTTAAAATTTACAAAATACACCTTTTATATCATATTCAATATAGTTTGTAGATATATTGTCTAAGATAATATCACGATTGTTGTGTTAAAGATCTGCAAATTGATCATCCACTATTTAAATGACCTCGCAAAAACCAGTAATACAAGCAGTGAAACTCTCTGCAGCAGAATTCAGTGTCATGTGACCATGAGTGGGCCTACATGATCACATGACCTCTCGCTTGCGTCCTCCCTGCCACAGAGACACCAGTCCCTGTTATATGAAATAGTTTTATTATTTGAGTTTACACTGTAGCTCAGTCTTTGAATTGTTTCTTGAATGCAAAAGTTAAAAGAAAATAAGAATTGTTTCCTTAGACATTGTGTTAATTGATACAATCTATAAGCAACAAAATAATAAGTTATGTCAGGCAATTAAAGGATATGAACTGACATATTGTGTTTTGCCCAGATTGCCCACCCTTAATTTCAATGTGGTTGTCTAAATTTGTAAAATGTACCGGATTCTCCATAAATCCCCCTGTCTAAAAGTCTAACAGCCACCATCACAGTTTAAACTGCAATGTCTGCACCACAACTTTTAATGTGAGAATATTCAGGATGGGTTACGCAGCCAAACAATGCAGCCTTGATGTTCTCTTTCAGTTTGTGGTGGAATGACACTCTTGTCCCTGGTTTAAACCGGTCACATGTAGCTCAGGTTATAAATCACAGCACTTACATGCGTGCTCACACCACCATGTACTCTGTAGCTTCAACTCTGACTATATATAAATAGGTAGGGGCAGGTTGGTTGCACCATTTATGCAGAGTGGTCACCCCTCTGCAGGTTGTGACCTGTGAGCTTTGATCTTTGACCCCCTCACACTCCATTGGAAACAGGAGCAGGTGGTGCACTGTGATCATGCAGCATTAGTGTTATTCTCTCTCTCTCTCCAGGTTTGCCTGCAGGTTGGATAATTAGATGTATAACTGATCTCTGATCTCTCTGTGGCATGTTTTTTTTCTTCTTTTAATAAACCTGATTTAAAAGATGAAATTACTAAAAACTTAAAGCATAAAGACTCCAGCAAGTTTCAACATAATGCACACAGCACAGTGAAATTCATGTATTTTGTGCAAAAGCAAAAAAAGACTAAATAGTGCTGAGTCATATTTAATTATGGCCTTTCAAATTTATCTACTTATAAACCATGTAATGCATGTTTTCAGGAGTTGTACAGTATTTTCCATTTAAGCCTTACTGAGCAATCTTACATGAAAAAATAAATGATGTCTGACTATGAATAGCAAAATTCCCACAGCGAATGATTATCGTTTTCCTTTTGTGATCCCATGGCTCGCCCATAAACCCTGTGCAACCCAGGGATCAAAGACTCTGGATCACTAAACTATCAATTATCTATTCATAGGCTAGAGACCTAAAAACAGCTGGAGCTTCTTATTTTCTTATTGCTGGTAGTAGCTGCATTCGGGGCAGTGTTTTGTGGACTGGTACATCTTTCAGCAGTTGTGAGTGTTATAGTGCTGCTAGGCAAAGATTGCGTATGTTACTTCACAGTCTCATGAGGTAGTGCTCTGATCGAGTGGATGCTCTCTCTACCAAGCTGCCCCAGATGTCTTTGAAGAGACTTCTTTGATGATGACTCCCAAGGAAATGACACCCTGTGTCTGTAAGAACTTCTGATACTTCCTGATTCAGTGTCTGTGCACACACACACATTTTAAGTCTTTAAGACCACCGTCTGTGAGTCCAGACAAGACAACGGTCTGTTTCACAAGTGAAAACCTCAATCATGCCTGGAAAAGACACGGACTGCCGTGTGCTCTGACTGCAGTTTGATTACTTCTTCAGTGCTACTGAGTGATGAATACAAAGGTATAAAGCTGCCTTTCACCTGAACATGAGCTCTGTCAGGCAAAACTATCAGACCTGACTGAGTGAGTGTTTGTGTGTCTAAACTGGCAGCACAGGTGGCGAGTGGTGGTAAGAAGCATTTATGAGCAGGTTTTTTTGAGCAGTAGAAAGTTTACATGGGCTCTTCTTTGTGTTTTCAGTCATACCCCGACCTGTTTGCAGGTGTCTCCTCATTTTACCAGCGCAATGTTGCTGTTGCCTGCATCTCACTCTCTGCATGGAACGCTAAACACTGCTATACTGAGAAAAGTCATATGGAGCTTATAGGCTTAATCAACATTGTGCGGACACATTTGACAGTGGTTTGAATGTATAACAGACATTCATATATATATATATATATTCAAAAGTTACGCACTATAGTTTTGCAGGGAAAAAAAAAGGAAAATAAACACTGGCACTTGACACCCACAGAAAAATGAATCCTGTATTTGCTACCCTTTCATGTATTTAGTATAGGGTATTTAGATAGATGCATTGTTGCATTAAAATATTTATCTGCAAGATGGTTTTTGTGGTGACAATTTACAGCTGCAGGAAGTTAAGTCTGCTTCGCCTCATTCTCGGCTCACAATGAAAACCTGTGCTTTGAAGAGGCAGGAAATTATGGCAAGAGTCTGAATATAGGTCTGTAGCTGTTTAGGAATGAAGAGTGTCTGGAAAGATAATCAGGGTGTATGGGAAAAGAGAAAGAGAGACTGATAGAGGGAGGGAGGGAGAGAGGCAGACGAGAACTGCAGAGAAATATGAAAGGAGGGAGAGAGTGAAGAGAGGTGAGGTGGGTGGGAAAGATGGAATGCAGGAGTGAGGGAGGAGACAGCTGAAAGAGGAGGAGATGGTGGGAACCTGAGAGTGGGAAGGAGAAGGATCAGGAAGAGAGAGAGGGACAGAGAGAGCGAGAGAGGTGTGCACACAACTGGGACAGCTTTAGCTGTAGCCATGTGAGATCGCCACTGAAATAACAAAAGTCATGACATCATCAGTTGGGTTGGACGTGAAAGACGATGCTGACAGACTGAAGTCATGACAGCGTTAAGCTACTTCAGCAAGTCTGGTTCCACTATGGGGCCAAATGGGGTCAAATCGACTGCCTACACTCTACTCACCATCAATTTCAACAATAACTGATTATTCTGGCCACTTGGTGGCAGTGGACACAAGTTATGAGTACAATGACAAATCAACAGCATTTAAATTGAAAAGCAGCTGCCTGCTGTGGCTAAAGATTAGGCTATGCAAGCGATGACAAGGAACCATAACAGTAGAATTTGGAAATTGAGGACTATAATTATGTAGAATTGTGAGAGGTGATCAATCTCTCATTGTCATCGATGTTATTTTTATAGAAAGTGATTATCAAAAATGATTATTACCAAAGTCTCCCTTTTGTTGCTGGACCCAAGAGCAGGCGGAGATGAAGGCGGAGCTTGACACCTTTAACCTTAACTGAATACAGTGGTCAGCTGGTGAGTTTTTACACGGTGCATGTAACTTGGAATCAAATTAAGAAAACAAAGGTTCTTCTTACCCATGGGATCGGTATGGCTCCCTGCTGCATGTAGGTTTTGGACAACTAGTGGAGCACAGGGATCTAAATGACATTAGGTTATCACTTGAATTAATGATCTATACACTTTTAAACCTCATATTTGCTGACAGTAAGAATAATATGACTGGGGTTATTTTGTAAACAAAATTCAAAAATTAGTTTGGAGCATGAAAAAGATGCTGGGAACAAGCAGACGGACATGTTTCCAGCTTGGATAATAAACTGTATCCACTAAAGTAAAAGCAAGAGGGTAAAAACCTAGGGCTATTGTGTTGTGTGACCAAATAATCTTGTTTTTTTGGAGCAAATTCACTACTATTGCAGCAGAGCACTGGCGGGAAATTGGGACATTTGTCTATCTCCATATGTCTATTCACTTATCAAAATACACCAGAAAAAGGAAAGCAAACAGCATTTTCAGATGTGATGTGGGCCTATCATTACAGTGTTCAGTCTGAGTGACACTGAACACAGGAGGGGAAGTATAATTTGCGATGTTGTTGTGTGCGTGTGTATTTGGGTCAGTCATCTATTAGTGTGTTTTGAGGGGCCACCTATGTGTGTCTGATGATTCAGACTGTAGAGACACCCCTCTGTCTGGTTCGGAGCACATCAGTCAATAACACAGCCCAATTATGTTTGCATAAGTCAATGACCGTCTCACACAAAGCCCTCACTATTTGAATTAGCTGCAGTTGGCACCAAAGTGTGAGCTCCAAGTAAAAAATGAGCAGGGAATTAAGCTCACAATAAGAACTGTCACCTTTCCTTTAGTTATGCTATAGGATTCAGAAAGAGAAAACTAATGCAACACTGAGGCAAAAATTGTTTTGGAAAGAAGAAACGAATTTCAGAAACTAACCATATCAATAAGGCAGATGGGTTAGAAAGACAGAAAATAAGAGGGGGAATAGAGGGAAGCAGTAGAATGTGGCAGCATCTGTGGAAATCTCTTTAAGGAGTCAGGGGTGGGGAACACTCTGAAATAGTCCAAATCTTTAAAGGAGCATGGTTTCAGTTGTCTGGGCATGTGTTTTTAAAGTCTCCTCCACTGTGTCACAGTGAGGGAGAGGGAGGGGAGCTGTGATGATGGGGGGGGAGTGGAAAATTCAGGAGCATTTGTGAATGCTGACGTACACATTACTGAACTACTTCACATATTTTTTAAAAGAAAGTATTTTGTTTGTAGATATTTCAGTGTGATTGCTGGAATAGTATTAATCAATTCTCAAATTCACTTTGTGTTGCTTATGTGCGACATAAGGTTACATTGGTTGAGGGCTTTTAACAATACTTAGTATGAGAGAAAACACACTTAACAGTAACAGAAACACGAGACTCTGACATTTTTTTACTGAGTGTATTTCTCTTCAATTTCACTTATATTTTCAGTTTCTTAGTGCTGTCCCCTTCTCTGAGAAAGTTTCTGGTTTGTCTATCAGTGTGATCAATGTTTCCACCTCTAAACCAGCCCAGCTTTTGGATTTGGGAAGGTGTTTTTTCTTTTGTGTAGGTCTGTAGAGTTTCCCACTCGTCCCACTTCACAACAAAGAATCTGCAATATTTGTCATTTTCTTCAAGTTCTCGGAACATTGTTTCCTATTGCTACACTCATGCCATGCCCAACTGCATAATCCTTTTACAGTATATTAATGCAAATGTGTCACTTTATTTACTTGAAACCGTTAGATTAAATAAGATCACCTGTGGTATCTTTGTTTCAACATCATTTGTGGGATGCTCTTTGAAGACTGCTGTGAATAGTATTAAAGTAACTTGCTGAAAAATGACTTGACAGTTAAAGTGTCCGTGAAGACCCGTGGTCTCACAAACGTGCCAGGATCTCACATCTGTGCTCTATGGCCTGTTAAAATTTCCACCTGAAAAGATGCCATGCAGCTGAACTGTGAACTACCTTCAGCGAGCGTCCTTTTTAGTTGTGCTCATCCTTTGTCATCACTGTGAAATCTAAACTTTAAATGCAGTTAAATGAGATTAAAGCTTATCTAAGCTACTACTTTTAATTGGCTTGGGTAGAGAACAAGGTGAACACAGTGAGTGAAATAAATGGCTCAACCAAGAAGTCAAAGTGTACAAAGCAGAGAGAGCTGAGGTAGAGTAGCAGGCTTAAAACTGACACACATGTATATATGCGCTCATATTAGGCACATTCAAATCTTCAATAATGCCAAAGTGCAAATAAAACGCACTTGGAGAGTAAGTTATGATGTGATGCACATGTTAGATAAACATCACAAAAATGGCAAAAGCATCTGTTTTATGTGGACAGACTCCTAGTGCAGACTTTTTGAGCATTACTATTTTTCCCTCATGATAATACATTATTTTAGCAGTGTTTATTTGTAATTAAAGTGGACTAACAATGATCTCTGAGATGTGTGTTTTTACAGTAGGGTTCAAATTTCAAAAAAGCACATGATGTTCAAAATGATAACCACATTAATATGAATGACCTATGTTGATAGCATTGCTTAAGTGTTTATTTTTACTAACTCATTTAGAGGTCAAGAGAAAGTGTACAGCTTTTAAGAATGAATGAAACATAAATGAGGAACCTGTGGATTTTTACAGAGCGGGTTCTTGCAATCAAGAACTTCAGACTGTATATACTCAGAGGCTAATCCATGACAGCTGTGCTAAAATGTGCAGTTCTCATCATAACAGACCAAGCAAACAATCAAAAGAGACAGTGAAGAGGAGGAGGGTGACAAACTGCTTCGTTGTAATCTATGCAGATCCGTCTGGAAGTAATTCACTAATTCATATATGAAGAGATGCTGGCAGTGCATTTAATGTCCTCACTGATGTTTTTTATTTTCTTGGGGTAACAGATATCTTAGTCCAAAAACATCAGCCAATTAAATATTGTTACCATGTCATCTCACAAAAGGTTCTTTGAGTCAGATGTTAGATTCCCTCTGGTGCTGTCCAAAGAATGCAAGTGTAATGTTAGTTTTACTGTACAAAAAATAAAATGCATTCATGAGTGCTGTTCGCGCATAAGAAAGACCACCATCTTTAGCAAGATTTGGAAGTTCTATATGATATTAAATCAAAAATAAACAACAAAAAGATCATGTCATTCATCATGCCACTGTGACAGTCTAATGAGAAACAGTTTAGCGCACAGAAAAAAATGTCATGCTTGATATACATCTGATAATTGACGGCTATGACACAGTCAAAACAGCGGAGGCCATATTTGTAAGGGAGGGGGTACTGTAATGTGGGATCTTTGTGGCGTGCACGTATGGAGTTCATTTCCTGCAGCATCTCTATGTAGGTTAGACACATGAATGGGCCTATTTATGGGAGCTGAGTGGTCCTGTAGACTAGGTGGTGAAATTTGAAAATGAAATATTTTAGTTGCGTAGAAGCAGTTTGTGTTGTTCATTGTGTGAACCAGTGGCTCGTAGGCGACATAGATGAAGGGAGTATAATGTAACAAGAAGGAAGTTCATTAGATTAAGGAGATTAAATGGAAGTGATTAAGCCTATTCAAACATTTCTCTCTTTTGGTAACACTGGGTGGCAGGCAGCAGTGGACCGTACTGTACCATACTGAGAAATCATTACTTACAAAACAAGCTCATTTTACTGTTAATTACTGAGTTATGCTATGGTTGTATATATGTTTGGATGATGGACACAAACTACGATCAAAATAAATGTTGCATTCATCGCTTCTGTGAAGAAGCGTCCATTGATGTGATTAGTAAATTAATCATTTAAATTAAAACTGAATCCTTTCCAGGTTTAAGAAACAGTTTCTGAAATTTTATGGACCAAAGGTCACTTGACTAATCGAGAAAATAATCAAGAGAAGAAATCAGCCCTAAATGTGATGAAAACAATATCATTTAGCTTTAGTCAATGAGACTGGAGATGGAAAGCACCAAAGTCAAACTAAGCAACATAAGTTCTATTGTGTGGAGGTCAGTGTCCAAGTTGATATGGAGAGGACAGCAGCTGCAGCATTGTGCTGAACTCAGCAGTATGGCTGTATTCCTTTTCTTCCTTTCACATTCTTGCCCTCAAGAACCCCCAGAAAAACTTAGCCTGGTTACCTTCCTCCTTTTCAGAGCAACAGCTGCATCAGTAGACTAACAGTAACAAGTTGTAATAGGTAATAGGTTGTAAGCGATAACATTTAACACAGTCACTCAGAGGCCCAGGACAGTAGTGTCCATGCCCAACAAATCCTCTCCCGTTTAGAATAATCTTTTGTTAAGAATAATTGTTTTTTTGCATGTTCTCCCACCGTCCAAAGACATGCAGTCTAGGATTTGGTTTGCTGTGGGTTTAACTGCGAGCGTGAAGAGTTGTCTAGACACTGTGAAGAACAAGTGACCTGTCCATGGTGTGTTTTGCTAACTGGGACTGGCTCCAGTGTCCTGTGAGCTCAATGAGAATATAACATATGTATAGATGTATGTTTCTGGCGGTGAAGTGAGACCACGCTACTTCTCTGACAATAAAACTGCACATCATTATCAAAGGAAACACATTTACCTGATTTAACTTCCCAAACCTACATTTGATATAGCTAAAAAGGCCACACTTTAAAATGAATTGTTGTCAAATTGCAGGGAACATACACTATGCAATCATGCAAACAGATCCAGACACTTCCTCTCCGTCTGCTTGCATCTAAAACGCTCTACATCCTCCTGTACACCAGCCTTCGAATGTGATATTTATTCTTGTATATTTTGATAATAGGGTCATGCAGCTGAGCCTACAGTAGGTTGGCTAATCCACCAATCACAAAGTCTCCTTTTTAGTAAGGGAGTAATAGCGGGGTTAAAGCAGCCCAGTGCCTCAGATAACAGACATTTGACCAAAAACATGCCATTAAGCCAAAGACTGTGTTTCTTTTCTCTTTGATGTTGTGTGTAAGGGGGCGTATATGTCTTTTTAGGTGGGACAGGTATGGAGACACTTTTCGGGTCCGTGGTGCAATTATATGTGCACATTTAATATAAACATAAACAATTTGTCAAGAAAATTGATTCAAAATATCTTGAGTAAAGAAAAGACCTCTGAAGTATTTGTCTTCTTGTTGACATTTTGGAATATATATTAATATCAGTCTCACGTCTTTCTGCATGGTAAATTCTTTGGCTACAACTTTCAGCCATGAAAGATCCAGTGAGGAAATGTCACCCGGTTGACTACATTTCTGTAGTTTTTACAATAGTTGCATAATCTCAGTACAAATAGTAGTGGCTGCTGCTGCTGCTGCTGCTGCTGCTATAAAAGGAATGTTCCACATATCACTGCACAGCTGCAGCTCCTGGCCAAAAACCATAAATCCTGAAATCATCATATATCCAGATGTAAAGCGAGGGAGAGAAAAATGAATATGGGTGGAGAGTTATGACGCGCATGAGGAGAGGAAGCCTGTCGTTGTTGTTTTTACCTGTCAAAGGTGTTGTGGAAAATAGGTAAACTCTTTTGAGAGTTATGACTAAAGAAGCATTGAATATGATGGGAAGGTTGCCCAAATGAAACAGACTCCTATTCAAAAGACAGTTCAGTGGAAAGCAAAGACACATTAGGCACTGTGTGTTTGTGTGAGCTGATTCCCTGTGCCTGAAGCTGTGTCAGAGACACAGAAAAAAGGTTACCTTGAGTGCTAATGAAAAGCAGAGGAGTGGTGGACTCAGCGGATTGGCTGAAAGTGTTTTGTGATCAGTAAAAAACAAACCCTAGTTTATTCCCCAAAGACTATTTACAC
Organism: Solea senegalensis; assembly: GCF_019176455.1. Taxonomy (NCBI): domain Eukaryota; kingdom Metazoa; phylum Chordata; class Actinopteri; order Pleuronectiformes; family Soleidae; genus Solea; species Solea senegalensis. Next base: position 21,650,694 of record NC_058024.1, on the reverse strand, counting down.
TCTCTATGTGTGTTCTGTTTATTTCTTCCTTTTTCTTGAGAATTCTTTCTCTTTATCTTTCATCTCGCTCATTTTCTAGACACCCACATAAAGGCAGGAGAGCGTCGCAGCCCCCAGGTCTGGGGTGCCACTGCCCCTTGAAAATCTGTGAAGGATCTCCTACCTCAGCTCATCTTGGCTTCCATCTGGAAACACTCTGAGGCAGACAGAAAAGAAAAAAACTGTGGCAAAAAGCATTCAACAACACAGCTGCTGCTGTGCCCCTGCAGGTCTGAAAAGAAAAGACAGAAAATGGGATTAATGTGTATAAAAAAAAAGGTGTCAAATGTTCCTCCAAGATCAAATAAGCCTTGATCTTTAACAAATGCCAAATGAAATCACATTTTAAACGTTCACTGGTCAAAATAAGTGCACTGAAATACTGAATAATAATTTTGTTTATTGTGGATATCTGCTGTAAATTGACATATATACATATTTTACATAATTGTTGTTGGACTGTGGGAGGAAAATGGTGAAAACCCATGCACACACAGGTACACCTGAGGAGGTAATTATTATTAATTTTGTTTATTCAAGGGATTAGATTATATGCATCTTAAAATGTACATCTTATTGGTTCTATAGCAGGGGAATGCAAGAAAAATGTACAGTTCTGCCACACAACGTGTTAATGTAAGGAGACAGAGGAAGGAAGGATGGATACATGCAGTCAAATGTGTGGTGGAAATCCTGTGGCCTGTTGCAGTTCTCTCTAGTCGCATCACATCTGAATCAATAAAAGACAACACTATCACAATGGTGCAGCCTGACCCCGTCATCATCTTCCTCTTCTTCTTCCCTCTCTCTCTCCCCCCTCCCTCTTACACACAGACATGCTTAGTCATACAGGAAAGCACTGGCACAGAGACTCACACTTACAAGACAGTAGACCTTTCCCAAACACGTGCATTCCTCACACCTGAATGAGAGCTTGGATTTTTCCCTCGGCTCAGTGCCCTTTTGGACAAGCTGGGGATTTGGTGTATGAGTGAGTCCCACCGTTCGACTTTTCTTCTACAAGCTGACATCATGTTGTCAAACTCAGGTGATGGGTGCTGGGCTCTAGCACCTGCACATAAGTTCCCAAAACCTCCCCAAAAGTTTGCATATGATGAAGTGGGCCATGTTCACTATCAGCTGAATAATGCTTTGCAATATTATTAATGCAACTGAGCCTCTTTTATTTGTGCTGTCTAGCTTGGGAAACACCCAGTGTGATGAAATACTCCATACTCCATTTTGTAATGTATATGAATTAACTGTTTTCCTGTAGTTCATGCACGTCACGATGCATTGTTATCAGCTTAAATTGAAAAGAAGTAAAAGAGAAGGAAATTACAGCACAACCTATTGTTACAACACACACTAGTTCAAAAGTAAAAAATAAATAAATTAGACCAGCATATTAAAGCTCTACTCTGTGCGGCTAGTCCTCAGGTCATGCTGAATGCTCTGGCCAATGCAATCTGGTTGAAAGCAGGCCACATGGCTCTATCTCGTGAGGAGATCCCTCTGTGTCGCTGCTGATTCTTTTCAGCCAGCATCTAAGCCTCTGAGGAATGCTGAACTTTCAGACTCATACCAAGTGTGCAAAGTGTCCATGTGAGTGGGGTTTCATTGTATATTCTAACCCTTTTTGTACTGGAGACTGAAATAGCACCCAGGCCTGACTCTAAAGCCTTTTTTCAAAAAAAACAACATCATTGTTCAGGTTGGTGGTGCCATAGACCCAAGAGTCTATGTTTTTGAGTCACATATCATGATCTCTCACATGGATCCCATTGAAGTCTGCTGATGAAACAGGTCAGTTGTTGTACCACAAAGGTTTACAGATTTGTCCTTGTATGTAACACAAATGTCTCTTCATTTTGCATGTCTAGATGCAATTTAACTTTCTTATTCATATTTTGTATTTACTGCATTTCTCCTTAGCAGGGGTGTAGGTGTTGGGTGGTTCTGAGCCCATTCATACCTGGTATAAACATCTATCCTCAGTGCAGGTCTGAACAGTCCCAATGTGTCCTCTGATCTAATTACAGAAACCACATTGGAAGGTGGTTTGAGGAATCATTTCTCCACATTCCTGAGCTGCATGAACACAAGCTATCCTCCACCTCCTCAGCTGATGTCGTCTAATCAATGGTGGTTTTCTCCACTCTAATCATTACATACATTAGTCTATTTGCAGCCACCCTAACACAATAAACATTGATTGCTGATTTCTATTTTTCTAATGATTTAAACATTTGTCAGCAGGAGGAGAGCTTTGATTCTCTTTCCTTATCTGTCACTCTCTCTCACTCAAACACACACACAGGTTTGTGCAGTCATTTATCTAAAGACACTAAACTTGATCAGTTTCTTTACAAATAAGGTTCTGCCTCATACTGTAAAATCCATTTCGTTATCATTACTTAAGAAAAGCATGCAAACCAGTTGCACTAACAAAAACAAGAGAAAACTAGGTATTTTAAGTTGTACTAACTAGCGTTTTCTTCATAGAGTACACTTATAAATGAGTTTAAGCAACTAAAACAATCAAGCAGTGTGTATTTGATAACTTATTTTAGATGTGCTTTTGACTTAGTAAAGACTACTCAGAATTACTATTTTAATCTACTAAATCATTGCATGTGAAATTAACTTGTGTTTAGTCCACATAACACACTTATCTAAGTTGGACTAACTTAGCATTTTTAAGTTATATTTACTTGAATAGCAATCTGACATACTTGCTAAAACCATGCAAACCGATTGCACTTAAAAAAACAAGTTACTTCAGCAATCTAAGTGCCTCAAATATCTATACAGGAATGAAAAACAGGTTCCAATCTCCTAAAATAACCTGAATAACAATTAAACAGAATAAATCAAGGTCATCACACAGTTTAAAGTTCAATTATATCAATTGTTTTTTTATTTTTTCAAAGATTGCCTTTTAATCAAAACACTTTAATACTGTAATATCAGGGAGTTAATTCTATGATATTGATCATACAACATGATGTAATGCATATGACAGTCCAAACAAGAGGCAAAGTGCCTCGGGTAGGTTCTAGAGATTATCCATTACAATACCTCACTCAACAATGATGGCAGTAGACACTGGGTGAAGGTGGGGCTGATTTGGAGTGAGTTGCACATCTTCACGGACAACAGTCAGCACCCCAATGGATATTTCTGCCCAGGTCTCATCAGTGTCACAATCCTGTGATGAAACCAAAAAAAACATTACAACAGAGAAATATTGTAAATTGCCAATTAGAAAATGTCACCATTTCATCTGTCCTGCCACCGCCTTCCAGCCTTGTGCATTAAAGGAATACTCCGGCAATTTGGGAGTTAACCATTTCTCTAGGGCTGGGCGATTCATCGATTTTAAATCGAAATTCGAATAAATTTGTTTGGACGATGTCAAAAAAATGAAAAAAGATTTTTCATTTCACCTGGGTAGCTCCTGTCCCCTCCCCTCCCCCATTTGTTATCTGACAATATCAACATGGCAAGGAAAACTTTAAATTTAATTAACTGACACTGAAACACTGTATGTGTGTAAAAGGTCATTCATTTACACATAGTACCTCATATGAATAATTATTTTGTCTTTAATAGTTCGATTTAAATCGAAAATCGGATTTTAGGCCATATCGGCCAGCCCTACCTTTCTCTATCATTTTCATAGTGAGACAACATGATCAATAACTTTGTTTGTGTCTGTTCGTACAGTAGCTGGCTTTCAGCTCTTGACATCGCAGCTTAGCTCAGCGCAAGCAATGGCAGTGGATAGAAGTGGGAGTTCAAGGGGGAGTGCACAACGCTAACTAGCTAGCTAGCTACAAACGCTAACGTTAGCTAGCTAGCGACGAACGCTAACAGTCGTAGCAGTAATTAAAATACATTCAGAGACAAACTTGCTCGACAACTCACCTTATTATTCTTCAACAGAATAAAACGACAGCGACTCGAGTTAGCAGGCTGGCCTCAGTGCCCCCGGCCTGTGTGCAGCTGGACTTGTGCGTTACTGAGCGGGAGAGACTGAATGAATTGTGTTGCTGCCCATGCGCACTTCTTCTAATGCGCAGTGGGATTGAGACTGTGTAAAAACTTATTATTGCAAGTGAGCTTAACTCTAAATAAACAAAACCTCACTTTAAACACTAAGTATTTTCCGTTTTTCACCATGCAAGTAACTGTTACTTCATAAATACAAGTCATAAGTACATATTGAGGGACAATGAGTAAAGTTAACTAATGTTTGTAATGTCAGGGCAGCTATTGGATTTTACAGGTTTTGGACTCCATGAGGACTATTTGTCATGACAAGTTAAGGGTTTATGCTAGAAGAGGTAACAAATACAGACACACACACAAATACACTGACAGTGACCACATCTGTACAATCACTCAGACTACTTTAAACATAGACAGTAGAGAATTTGTTTGCGCAAATAGCTATGATGTCACTGTGTATTTGAATAAACGGCAGGGATGGGAGATCCGATCATAGGCAACACTGGGATGTATTTTAATAAGTTAGTTTAGTTAGCTAATGTATTCACTTATTATTACCTTTATAAATAAACCTAATGGTCAAAAAAATGTTAAGAGGCAAGAAATGTCAAATCACTGACTTTTAGACCACCAAGTCTTACAAACTCTTAAGATTTAATTGCTATTTTTGCTGTGCTGCATAAAAAAGTACCAACCCAGATTGAGTGGCAGGACACAGTGAAAGTCTACACATTGACACCTCAGACATTTTAAAAAGGAGAACACAGCCCCTCAAATCTCGTGGGGGTCTGTATGCTCACTTGCTGTAAAACCTCAAAATCCAATCAATAGCCTTTTTTCAGCACGGCTGTTTGTTTATAAACTTTGGTCAAGGAGAGAGAGGGTGAAGGCTGTTGATGGTGGCCGGCCTCCAAGAAAAGGTGGAAGTGTGAGTGTAAAAAAAAAAAAATGGTGCAAGAGTGGAATGAAAAGCAGGAGAGATGGAGAAAAGTGATGGAACAAGGCAGGAAATGGAGGCAGAAGGAGGCAAGGTGTGTGTATGTGTGTGTGTGTGTTTGTGTATACAGTAGTTTGTGGTCTCCTAAGGTGCGTCCAGCAGCAGCACATGTTGAGAGGTTGGACTGTGCATGTGCTCCCTCCCTAACCCGTTGACACAATGGAGCTCTGTGTGGCTAACCTGAGGAATGCTGAAAGATGGCAGGACTTTGGAGGAAAGAAGGGAAGAGGGGGTTTGGAGGAGAGACGGAGGAGGGGAGGGAGAGAGGAAGAAGAAGAAGTGAGAGTTAGAGATGACAATCAAGGAGAACATTTTGACTTCACAATTTTTCAAATTTAATGGATATATAGATGTATTATTTGAAAATGAGAGACAACCTGGTGTTGTCATGTAAAAAAAATAACTGCATCGTATCAAGACAAGAATGAAAACATAGTGATTCTCATATTTGATTTGATTTGGGAGAGTTTTTTTTTTTTTGCCCTTCCTCACTCAACCAAGGCTTGGGACCAGCCCTAGAGTAAATTGGATCCCCTCCTGTGGCTGGGGGCAATTTAGAGTAGGGTATAATATATGAAGAAGTCTGCAGTGCCTCAGTCGAACAAGTATTTCGTAAGAGGTATATGAAAGTATCATGAGTTTGAACATGCTGCACCTCTCGTTCAAATCAATGTCTTTATTCCAGCTTGTTTTATAAAGCATTGCTTTAAAAACAGTTAACGTTAAACATGGCTAGACATGAAGCCTGAGGCCTAAAGTAAAGAGAAACAGGATAGAGGGGGACAGAAGGTGGTGGAAAGTGTGGTATGTGATCCTGAACGGATAAGAAAGGGAGGGTGAAGGACACGAGGGGGTTGAGGTGGAAGTGAAGAAAAGCAAATTTGGGAATATGGGATATATCAGGTTGGGAGTGGGAGTACAAATTTAAAGGTCCGGTGTACAACGTTTAGGAGGATTCATAGGCAGACATCACCCATAAGAATCTGTGCTCCTGCTTTGAAGCCTACATAATTGCAGTTCTGTTCTTTTTTACATAGACTTAAATCAAACTGTTCTTTTTGCAGCCAGCTATAGAACAGTGGCTATTCAATATATTTTCTCTTGGCTTCGGGAAGAACCTGAAGATGCATTGAAGACTTGTTGCATTTACACTTCTGTTAAATGTGATCACAGTATGTTTCCGAACACCTCCAAAAGTGGTTAGACAGATCAGATAACAATCCGTCCTCGGGTGTATTTACACACTGTCTTTGTCTTACACACTGGACCTTTAAGTTAGAAATGGGAAGTAGAAAGACATGGACAACACTGAGGGAATGGCTCCAACTGTGAAACATAAAGGGCACATGGAAGCGCTAACACCATGGGTTTAAACTAGATGGTTATAAAAGAAATCGAGGGCTAGAGGCAAATGTGATTAAGTGATTAGTGTGTGAAGCAGAGAGACAGAGCAACACAAACAAGATGTGCGAGATGGACGACTTCAGCAGTGAGTATCGGCGATTAAGCTAGAAAACCACAGTGATTAAGGAACATACTGGGAGCCTAAAGGATAAGGTAAGGATTATGAAAAAGGTGAAATAAGGACAGGTTAGTAATGGCAGTGGAAGGGAAGCACATAAGAGAGAGAGGTGATGGCAGACTTGTTTGCAGACTACCCCACACTGAGCAGGATCCAGGGGTGTAAAAGGAGACTGGGACTCTGCAACTGACTGACCTGCTGCAGTGTTTCTAATGCCACAGATCAGGAACCACTTTCAGTATGCAGCTCATCCACTATATGGAGTCTAAATAAGTTTAAATAACTGTCTGTAAAAAAATGAAGGGAAAATCGGGTTTGTTGAAAGAAGACTTACGAGAAACAGAAGCAATGAATTCCATGTTTTAGAGGTCACAATGGCCGATGTGATAATCACTGACCAATCTCTCATTGCAGTAAATAACAGTCTATGTGGGCCTGATAGTGACACCCACTTTGGTTTACTGTTATTTGGCTACATACATTCTTCTCCTTGTGTTGTCTATGTTTGAATTTATAGTCCAGATGACATTTGACAACGCTTGAGATTAGAGATTCACCCTGCTGAAACTTCAACATATGTTCACCAGACATAGACTGCTGGATGACACTAAAAGCTGCACAGATCTTCTTTTGCAAGTAACACATGCATGGACTGATGGTTTCGTTTAATGATCAAATGCATAGTCATTTGGGAAGGGCAAATCACACGCTGGAACAAGTATGAGTGGATTTAATTTCAGGCTGTGGTGTTTATCTTTTTTTTTTTTTAAATATTGCCATGAACATTTTTCTTGTCTACATATGTGAAAGAGATAACCACAACCATGGTGCTATACTTTAAACCATCTATTATGTAGAGATTTATTATTTAAGTAATTCAAAAGAGTTAATGACTTAAACCATGTTTTGGATCTTTAAGTTATGTTGGTCTGTCAACAACAGTTTGGTCAAAAATAAATGACATGTTCTGTAACACCAAGTATACTATGTGGCTGTACAGAGAAGATGCCTTACCAGACAGCTATTCATCAATAGATGAGTATATATAATCTGCAATATGTATTAAAATGCTTAGTGCAGATGATACAGAGGCAATTATGACAGGTTTATTATCTTACCCAAAGAACTACAAGCAAATAGGAAAAGAGTCAGTAGTGTTTGCCCAGAGATTTTCCAATAGAGGGAGCCTCGGGGGCATTCTATTTATGATACTAGACAGACAGACAGACAGGTAGATGGATAGATAGACAGACAGACAGACAGGTAGATGGATAGATAGACAGACAGACAGACAGGTAGATGGATAGATAGACAGACAGACAGACAGACAGACAGACAGATGGATAGATAGATAGATAGATAGATAGATAGATAGATAGATAGATAGATAGATAGATAGATAGATAGATAGATCCAATAGCTCTCCAACATAGTTTTAATAACATACAATATCTCCCCCTCTCTTTCTGCTCCACTTTCATTCCTTTGGCAGTGTTTTCACACTCTTTTTTTCTCCATACATAATTTCTTCATATTGCTGTTAAAGGTTGCTGCCACCAGAAAAAGCCACGATAATAGATCCCTGTGAGCATAATCCAGCCGAGGGGAGAATACTTTAGTCCATGATTGCGGGAGCTTAGGCAGGAAACAGGTCACTGGGCCAAAGGAGAGGGCCACCTGCATGGTCGGACAAAAGAACAGTGTTCTGGATGAGGTACCGTTAAGAGTTAAAAAGAAAAGCAAACTCACTGTGACATATTTGACTTGTGCTCGGAGTTATTCCTATGTGTCCATAAATATGAATAAACAGAGAGGGGAGTGTTGGAGGGCTGGAAATAGTTAAACAAAGTGGTGCATTTTGGTTTAAAATGTGGAATGACTCTATTTTGTGTTTGTGTGAGGGAGAGGGGGAGAGAGAGAGAGAGAGAGAGCTGAGGAGAAGCTGTGGACCTGGTCTTGAAAGGTGTGTGTGAGATCAACCAGGTAAAAGGGGCCAATATTCAATATACAGTACAGTAAGTGTAAACCTCTCCAATTGAAAGGCCCCCTTGTGGAAGAAATGCTCATCAACCCTGTCAGCAAAAGAGCACCAATCCTATAAGCTGATTTAGAGTGCACCATTAAACAAAATGAATGAAACTCTCTCTTGCCAAACAACTCAAACATGTCCAAAACTGTGGTTAAAGCTTTATTTTGGGGTTTTAATTGGCTTATTTGAGGGGGGGGAAAAGAATTAAACCTATTACAGACACAAAGGAGATCTACTGCTTTTTACTTCCTTCTTTTCACTTTAACCAACAGAGGTAATGTTTACGATTAACAGTACTGTACCATTCCAGGGTAAAGTGTCCATGTTGCACTTCACTGTGCAAGTACAATACCTTCCTCAGCTCTAGCGTCGACTGTCTCCTGGGTTGGTAGATCCGCCTGCTTTGTCTTGTGACTGGCAGTGGTCCACCAACTAACTTCAGAAGTGGGATGAATGGCTTCTCTGTTCACCTGTGATGAGCCCGATATGGCCTTTTGCAGACACTCACAAAAGAACAGGTATATGATATCAGATAGATAAGCAGCTGTCATCACAGATATACTACATAGAAATGCATATAGGGCTGCAACAATTATTCAATTTGATAATCCATAAATTAAAAGGTTTTTCAGCATCTTAAATGTGAATATTTTCTGCTTTCTTTACTCCATATAACAAAGAAATCATTAAAAGTGAATACTTTTGGTTTGTGGACAAAACAAGACATTTGAGAACATAATTATTTCCAGGTTTGGCATGTCTGCTCTCCACAACCTTACAAATCCATTTCATTTTTTTTCTTTCTCGGTTGACTTAGTACCAGAGAATGAAGGGACTGTGAATCCTGGCTTCTCTGCCATTTTCCCTGACTCACTATCTGGCTGTTTCTGCTTCTGCATTTCAGGTGTAATGTTGACTATGCCAAACTGAACCAGTCTGGGTGATCATTTTCCTTCAGACGTGACGGTTCTGCAGAATCATATTTTGTTTCATTCTGGTTATTTTTGTATGGGTGGAGGGTTGACATACATATCCTGTTAGTGTTTAGGTTCAGGAGAGTAGAGAAGCTGGTGAAGTCAGTGGTGATGATTCTACCCCCAACTCAAGAACCTTGATCTGCTTGCAAATTCCATCTCTGGCAGCTTTTGAGCAAGCCAGCATTTTAAAAAGTCCCTCACTTTATGACATTTCCACAGGTAAACTTGACTATTTTCTGACACTGCACTCGAATGGCTCGAATGTACTTGATGCTCTGTTTGTATTACCAAACAGATGGATTTAGTAAAGCAAATGTTTGACAAGAGCCTTACTTCCAGCCAGGGAAATAAACCATCCATGGATGTGGTAGCAATATTGTTTTCTCTTGCATAATATTTTTGGAAATTTTTTTTTTCCATTAGCAAGAGCATTACACCCTGCAAATGTATCAACCATTTATGGAAAACTGCTGCAGAAAATTACAAGATTAAGAATAAAACTTAATTACGCTTTAAATAATTACATTTCGCTAAAACAATCCTCAGTTACTTTTACTGTTGCTATGGTGGCAAAATTCACCACTCCACAGTTGGTGGGTTAGGGGTAGGGTAAAAGATTATATATATATATATATATATATAATCTTATTATAGGGGTAGGGTAAAAGATTAAAAGATTATATACAGTATATAATCTTTAGATTATATATATATATATAATTTTATATATTATATATATATAATCTTTTACTTTTTAGAAAAACTGTTCTTAGCAATAAGTTAGAGTCATACTGTATTGTTATTTAAGGCTATTTTAAGATGACTATTTTTATGTTAACATTATCTCTGCCTGTCCCCTTAAGATGCAAGTCCCCTTCCCTGCTTGTCAGAGCTATGCCTTCAAAAGTCATGAACACGCATTACCTGACAACTGCTGAATGCAGAGCTGAGGAGAAACTTTAACCACAGATGGGATTCTGGATATTACCCCCATTTTTTCACTGTGTCAGCATCAATATTCTAAGTAAACCCAGTTTGTGATTTAAGTGACTTCTTAACTTGTCTCGTGTCTCTCTTTGTACTCATGCTTAGCCAAATGGGATTTGCTTATGTTTCATATACATCCATCATTATGAAAAGAGCATTATGCACATTTTCTGGCCACCCTCCACAGAGCACTCTCTATATACGTTCTGCTTGTGGTATCCCTTGGAGGTGGAACCAAGCTTGAGAGAAGTCACCTCATACAGACACTGAAACCCTTTTAAGCTGCAGAGAACATGCTTGTGTCAATACTGGGCAGCACAAACAGTCCGGATTTATCCAAGAGTCTGGCGCACGAGGATTAGATGAATTACCGATTTACAGAGCTATCTGAATAGCCTACTATTTTCCTTGAATGCATTACAGTGAAAGGAAAGAGGAGGCAGTCACTGCATAAACTTTCCAGGTGTGTCAGAGGAAGGATGGTTAAAGCTCAGGTACAGCAGTGAGGGTCAATTCACACGGGGGCGGCCTTTATAACAACTGCAGCATATATATGTTTTTATTTTTCAACACTGAGTGACTTTAGAGGTCTCTCAAAGGAAATGAGGACGCTATGCAGTTGATAGTGGTTGACACAGACCACTGTAACTAAGATAAATTCCAACTCTTGTTTTGATGGTTCCCCATATTCAAACCATCAACCTGCCAAATCACACCAGATTGGGTGTTCTTTGAAGCACTGAGTAAGAAAGTTATGGAAACTATTGTCACTTTGGTGGCTAATGTCTTGGACCCATCTTTAGGTTATATTGAAAGCGACTTTCAATGCCTGTCCAGCACAGGAAGTGGTCCTTTTCTTTTGACATCATGTATGCAGTTTTTTGTATGAAAGTACTTTGCAGTGATCTAGCCATTTTGTGACCTTCCTTCATGTTTTAATGAAAGACATGCTCCTATAGTTTGCCTTCAGATATGTGCATGCCTAGCCTAGTTTTTGTGGGCAGCTGCTGCAGAACTATACACATTTATTTAGTATACATAAAGTCTAATGAATTTGTTAAATCTAATGATGTCCACGTTTTTGATAAAACAGCTTTCTGTGAGACGATAAGCTAATTTTATTAATTTTATTTATTCATTTCTCATTTGAGGGAAAGAAATTAACTTTAAAAACATTAGTTCAGAGCTCACAGTCTCAACACCTATATACTTTATATGTTCTAATAACAATCTTTTGTAAAAACAGGTTTTATCAGCTCATGCACATTTAGTTGAGTGTTGTCTACAATGTATGATCTGAAAGCATTTTCTCTTTCGTTCATATTATAATGTTGCACTTTTGTACCCAGAGAGATTGAGCAATTAAAGTAAGCGTGTCTGTTTGAGTGGGTGCGTGCCGTGTGATTTTCTTCAGAGAAAACCATTACCCATTTCAGTTCAACACCAACATCATCTTGGATCAGGTCCAAGAATTAATCAAGCATCTTCTGAGAAGAAGGCTGACATGCTTTACAGTGCAGCAGAAGCTTAGACAAAACAAAACACTCTCCTTTCTTAAACAGTAGTTTAAGACAGGAAATAAATGCTCTGTCGTCCGTCTCTGCACAAACAGATCCTAATGTCTGTGTTGGTCTTTGATGAGCAGTGAAGAGACATTCTTACCTGGGAAACCAGACATTTCACATCATTTTGAATCAAAAAGTCATTCATGTATCATGTATAGGAGTCATGTCAGTATTTCACAGTGTTTGTTTTTATTGCAGTTTTCTCAACATTCAAGTTCCTCTGAGGATGAAGTCGACAGACTGTTTGTGTTCCAGTGTTGTTCCATGCAGGATTGTCTTCAGTACCAACATATATAGTATATACAGTGTATATAATAACAATAATATTAAATGAATGAAACTCTACATTTATGAACAGCAGCAAAGTTAGGGATGGTTTGTTGAATGGATGGATAGAAATGACATGGAAACAATGCTTTGAATTCTTTGCTTCCTTTTGTGTCAAGTCATCAAGCTTTTAGAGGCCTCAAATCCACCTGATCAAACAAGGAGATCTAAGGAAAATAAAGAGTCAGCAGTATTTTTTCTGCTTTCTCTTTATGGTGTCAACAGATTTCTCACTCATAGAGTAGCCCGATAAAATCCAGTGGACTCAGAGTAAACTCGGCCCAGTATAAGTTTCTCTCGCCTTCTTTTAAGGGGCTTGGGAGAATAAAGCACAATAAACAGAAGGCCGTCTCGCAAGGTCCACAACAAAAGCAAATAGCCCTGGCCTGGCTATAGCTTTATTAGCAGTCAGCTGGTTCCCATTAGAAAGGCTTTGTGAATTGCTATCTCCTCTCAAGAATCCCAAACAAACTGACCCTCAGCTCTGTTTGTCTCCCTCTAACCTCTCTCTCTCTCTCTCTCTCCACATCTGCAGTGTTTCTCCAACCAATTTCCCTGGATACAACCAACCCACCCACAAACAGGGGTCAGCCTCAGTGACCTCTCTGGCCACTGGTGTGGCTACAAAGTCACGGATGGCGCTGAATGATTTGTTTTATGGTTTCTAGGTTTTTGTCCGTAGGTATGACAGGAATGGCTTTGCCATCTTCTCAGACAGTTTGAATAAGTTCATCTAACGGTGACAGTGTTCTTTTATTATTATAAACCAAACAGTGAATGGCTTCAGTTTTAATCCTGATTTCGTTTGTTCCATACTGTAGGTATACTGTCTCTGTTGTCCAAATATTAGAAACCACACATTGCAGTTAGTTACATTCTTCTTCAGATGAAACATTCGACCCCTGCACTTTATTTAAAATCAATGAGACTCTTCACCATGGAAATAGAGGTTACTATATAGTTGAGTTGTGTGAATTCATGTCGGTTTTCTTTTGCAAAGAATGTGCTGAAGTTGACATGGAAGGTGGAAACAGAGACGCTTACCTTTTCTTCATCAAAAAAGGGGCGAGGAGAGGCCTGAGGGGACTGAGCATCCTTTGTTGAGCTCTGGTTCTCAGGTCTTACTCGTGCTCACAGATGGTCCCTTCTGGATCAAAGCTCCATCAGCTTCACCCTGAATTTCCTACATCCTGTGATAAAAAAGAGAGAATAATAATACATTTAAAAAAAGATAGGTGAGTTTAGAGAATGAGGTTTCTATTTGCATTTTTTAAAAAAAAAGTGGATTACTAAATAAAGAAAACAATTGTAAGATGAGATTCTGGGGGTATGCCGTGGTTGTTGTTTTTTTGCTGGGCCACTCAAGGACCTGACAAAATCAACAAGTAGACCGACCAACAAAGCTTCCATTCATGTTCCCCTCCCAGTAATCAAAAACTGTTCCCCTTTGACTCTGACAGCCGAGCAAGGAGCAAATGTACAAAGACATGAGACAGGGAGAGATCCCGGCCACTGTGGACTAAGCTCAGCTCACTGCAGGCCACATTCAGATCACCACAGGGCAAAAGGATCCAAACATCTGCACCACACAGTGTCCAACCAGGACCAAATGAAAGGCACAATCTTTTTCTTCTATAGTTAGAGGGATCACATGGTCGTCCTCATGAGGCTGAAGGGTCTGATTTACTTCATCCACCTTTAAAGTTGGTGTTTCTTTGATCTCAAATCCTTTATTTGAGGTCACCTACAATATGGTAAGTGTGTAATCTGGACCCAGGAGCAGACTCAGAGGCAGGCGATAGTCTTTCAGAGCTGGAGAGACTCAAACAGACTCTGCTCTGATTGGACTAGGGATAACAGGAAGGTCACCTTTTTAGGATTCTAAACTTTGCAACTTTTTATTTTGATTGTCACGTTTTCTGTCTTACTTTGTGTTTCACCGATGACGTCTTTCAGAGGACCAGTCTGTTTGACTCAAATGTCAAAGACCAGTTTTTGTTTCCGACACGTTCACTCCTCCCTTCTCACTTCCTGTCACGTTACAATAAGTTTCCTCCTCTGCTGCTTTTCCATTTGTAAAGATATAAAGATGCTGATTAAAGGATGATCAAAAGGGTGAAGCATATTTGAGTGGCCTCTGGGTGTCTAATTGCTGTGCATTGTGTTTTGAGGAAACGTTATTTCTCTGATTCTGAGTTGGGACATCCTGTTTCCTCCGTCTTTGTACAGGGGCACTGCCTACGGTGATGGAGAAACTTGAAGGCCATAGCCGTTGATGTTTTCATTACATAGTGTGTGTGTATTATGAACGAGATCAAAGTGCTCAACAAAGACAAACTAATTAAGTCAATATATCCCAGAAATGTTGTCAGGGTGTGTATCCTGGGGTTATTAAGATGATGAGATAATTATTTAAACCCTTTCTCTCTATTATGAAACTGCACCACACAGTGCAATCACACTGTGAAATAACATGCCTCCAAAAGGAATTCATCGATGTGAGATGACTTTAATCCATCTCTTTCCTTCAGTGTGCATTCTTGCTCTGTTTGTTCCACCAAACAAAGGAATTAGTAAAGAATGATCTATTCTTCAATACACTTTCTTTCTGTAATGATTGCAAATCATAACATTTTTCGATAGATAAGGGTAAAGACTGACTGGGGACAGAGAGGTGTACAAACAACAATCAGAATGTAACCACATTAGTAAAATCTATTACATGTTGGGTGAACCCCAAACTGAGTTCTCTCGACATGTTTTCGTACTAAACTCAGATATTTCTCCATCTAAAAAGTGTTTGCAAAGATGTGGGTTTGTTAAAAGACCCTGAAATCTTCTTTTTATGTATTTTCTGGACATTTTTCTTTACACTGGTCTGATAATCTTTTTTGTGACTTTTTTCAAAAAATCATTTACATAACTACGTTATTTACATTATTGTTGTTTGATCCAAACCCTTAACTCACTGACGTCAGATGTGACTTCCTCATCCTCCTCCAGAATGATGAGTGCTGTACCTGTCTGCCCTGGAGATTTCTCTGTCACTTATGTGCCTCACATCTTCAAGTATCCTTCTCTATTACGGTGTAAAGAGCAGGTTAGGGAGAGAGGAATGTGGTAATTTGAGGTAATCCAGAGGGAGATGGTGATGGGGGAAGAACAAAGAGGGAGAAGTACTGGGATATTTTTGAAATCCTGGAAAAGGGACAAAGTTTGGTTAATATTCCTTCTGAAAGACAAGAAGGAAAATAAAAATTGTTGTTCCACAGGTTATAAATAAATACTGCTTGCACAGATGATCTCTGTTAATGTGTTTTCTCAGCCTGAACAGTGCACATTAAAAATTAGATTTGCTTTTATAATCTTTTTCTTCCCTTGCACCATATGATACTAAATTTGTCTCAGAGTATTTATCATTGTTGATATTTGTCTTCCTTAGTTACTTTTACTTGGAGCACTGTAGCATCTTAAGCTTGTAAATAGACTTTACTCATTGCATTTTTATGCTTCTCACTAAATTGTGTTTCTTGCTTTGAGAGCTAATTGTACTTATTGAGCTAAAACTACTTATTTAACCCACGTTACCGCGCGTGTTAACACAGAGGCCTGAGAAGGCAGCGATGCATAGATCTCTCAGTCTGACAGGCACAAATCACCCGTCGCTCATCACTTCCCTCCTGCAGCAGCCTCATCAGCTGTTATACTTGTGTGTGATGACAAGTACATTTCACATGGAGCTCACTCACTGCCCTGCTGACACTCAGCAGAGTGAAGTTACAGTGAATGTCACATCACAAGAACAAATATGAGTATAGTTAAAAAGCAATGCATCAACTTCTAAATTCAATCAATCTGTTCTGGGATGCTTCTTGAGATTGGTGAGATTAGGGCAAATAAAACACCCGTCACAAGAGGGAGGAGATCAAAAACAGATGAAGAGGAGAGAGACTTTTCTGCGGGTGTTCAACCAGCGGCTCATGTCTCATTCATAGTCAGTTGGATGTGAACACTGGACATTCTGTGTATGTGGAGGTGATCTCTACTGAGAGATGTTATCTTTACTTCACTGATACAATGGCCTCATACACAGCAGACAGTGGGCCTCAACTACATATACCAATACTGTGCCACACTGCAAACCGTTGCAGCTGTCGGGAAGAGTGTGCCCCCTACAGGTGCTGACGGAGATTTCCTGTTAGCACTGCCACTGTCTTTACAGAGAATCCCGTTTTTTTCAGACTTTTACTTTCTTCTTTATTTATAATTCCAATACGGGCACGTAGTAGCCAATACATTATCCTAATAATAGTATATATATATTAATAATAATTTTATGTTTTTTGGAGGTTTGGGAGACCTGACCCCCTGGCAGGTAAAGATAAAAATCAAAATCTGTCTATATCTTTTAGTCTCTAGGGAAGTTCTCCTCATGGAAACATTTATTTTTAAATATATAGTGTGTGATATAGACGAATCAATCTTAATATTTAGAACAACTGCACACTACTTAGCAGATAGTAGCAAGTAATGCTTTCACCTTTAAGTCATATCAGGTCAAAACTGACAGCAGGGTGGTCTGACAAAGAAGATAAAAAAAATCATGCCAACACGTACTGTATTACACTCACACACACATCAGTGAAGAAGAATGCAGAAACATTCTCTAAGTTTTTGGACAGTCAGGTTTCTTTTCCGTTTGCATGAAGTGAGCCTCACTGTGGCAGCTCGAAGCAGATCTGGATGCACGACTGCTAGAGCTATTTCCTTTTGGCGTACGTTAACTCTTCTCTCACGACGAGAGCGGTCTGGCAAGAAGGAGGGAAGGTGAGAAAGTGATGCAGATCAAATGGAACAGTTTGCTTTATTTTGATGTCCAGTGTCTCAAAAAGATAAAAAAAAAATAAAAAAGAAGACACATTCATTCACAAGTAGCTGTAACGCCATCCTTCACTAACTACATCCCATGTTTGAAGCCTTTTGTCAGGAAGGAAACCCCTCATCAGTGAAGGAATTTCTTGCTCACCTCCTCTTTCTCACTTTTGCCTTCTCCTTCTCTCCTAGATTGTTTTTACTCCTCCCTCTATACATTCCACTTTTCTCTTCTCCAACCCTCCCCTTTCCTTCAAACTCTCTCTTTTCGATCTCATCAACTCCTCCTCCAGCAATAGCTGCAGGTTATTTACAGAGGGTCATGTATCAGATGATGCAGAGTTCCTAATCATTTTAAAGGACAACAAAGGAACAAACAGAAAGAGATGACATTAAATATAATACAATATTGTGCAAAAATCTCAGGTCACCATTAGAGTGTTATTTTAGCAATGCTTTTATGATCATACAGTATAATTAATTCTACATTGGGGCATGTGGCCCTGTGATGGACTGGCGAACTGTCCATGGTGTGACCCCGCCTATCGCCCCATGTCAGCTGAGATTGGCACAGCACCCCCCGCGACCCTCTGGTGGAGCCAGTGAGGATGATAATACTGAGAAGAAGACGACTTTTGCTGGGGAAACCACAACCCACAAACTCTGTTACCCTCTTTTACACGGACACATACACAGTGTCCAAGTGCCTCAACTCATAATTGAGTCACAGTCGTGGTCAGTGCACTAGTGAAAGTAAAAAGGGAAAATGAAACCACCTGTTATTTAATCCGTGCTACCAGCTGAGTGGCTGGCAACACAACCGATCTGTTTCCAATTTGGGGCCAGACAGTCTGAGAGTAAATCACGTTCTTTTCACTGAACGCTTGACACATTTCTGCCACTTTGTCAATATAATAAACAAAAGGCACAACGAATGAACGCAAAGCCATGGGCATTTCAATTTGAGTACACATTCCAAAAGTGAACTTAATGAAATATATGAATTATTTTTTTTAAGTAAGTATAGCAGTGTTGTCTCTAATCTAATATAAAGTAGAATGTAAATATACATATATATATGAAGATTGGGCTTGTTCAGAGTGGGAGTAACTGGCCAATTTGTCTATGAAAAGTGCAGTGTGCAGTGAAGGAACACGCCCTGGCTAAATGAGCCCTGACAGGCTCACATATGCCAGAGCAAAGCACAGCCATGAGGGGAAATGGAAAAGCAACCATGAGAAAAATCTTCACCTAGAGCTGTGCAGAGATTTATGCTCTTCATTTGCTTGCCTTTTTTTTTAAATTCAGGTATTAAACTACTTTCGAAAATAGTTTCACAACACCGGGAAGCAAGTTAAGTGCTTACAGAACTCGTGTCTGTGTGTTTGTCTTAATTATGCGCGCTTTAAATACTTGAGGCTCAGTTGATCTGCAGATATCAGGTGACAGTTTTGCTTTATTATGAAAAGTCTTGCTGGGGTTGATAGCTTCACCATCTGTAAAACAGCAGCACGAGTAGCCAACACCACACATTTCACAGCTCCTGCAACAATTATTAGTTGTGTTACTTATTGAAAGGTCTGATTTGTCATCCTTTTGCTCTATACATGGACATTCAGTAGCATCTCTAACAACTTTTCCTTACACTGAGCAGGTCATTTCCTCATGACGTTTGTAATATTAAGTGTTGATTGTTGTGTGATATGTTTGTATCATGTTTGTATCATACATATTGTATGGTAAGGATGAGACTGGCATTATTCTGTGTATATAAAGATTTGTTACAATCAAAACATTCTATGAATGCTGTATTTCTACTTTCTGCTACTTTCTTTATGCTCTTGATATTGGACGGACACG
Organism: Solea senegalensis; assembly: GCF_019176455.1. Lineage (NCBI taxonomy): Eukaryota > Metazoa > Chordata > Actinopteri > Pleuronectiformes > Soleidae > Solea > Solea senegalensis. The sequence continues at coordinate 21,631,505 of NC_058024.1, read as the reverse complement.
TAATAAGCTAACATGCAAGCACTGGCAGTTTACTGTTACTTTTTAGTATTTCCTATATATATATATATATACACACATATATATATATATACATATATAGATATATAATATAAAGTATGTATATAGTGATGTATTGTGATACTTTATATCACTTTTGCATTTGTGATCTGAAACCATTTGGCTAAACACTAATAACTCATAATTATGATAATTACTGTCAACAAACAAACAAACTGCCAAGAAGAAATATGTGGTATCTGCCAGCCCCAATAAGGCTTTTTACTTTGTTAGCAGTGTCGGTTGGTTATTTTTGGAAACCTGGCCAATTACTTCAAGGTACAAAACAATTTGAGCCTTTTTTCCCCCACTGTTAATGAGGTAAAACACTTTCTGACAATGGCAGACGACTGAACTGGTTGAGAAGTGCCACCTTTGTAGTGGGTTGTATTGTTTTTTTTGTTCTTTTTTTGTACTACATTAGTACCAAAAATAAGGTAAAATCAAGCCAGAATGCTGGAGAAACAAGTCAGCACTTTTCATTTTATGCTAAGTGTCCTTCCTCTCCATCTCTGTACCATGTCCCAACATGTCAAGGAAGAATGTCTTCTCTTTTAACTCTACATTTAACCAGTTAGATGTGCAATTACACACAGGATGCTGTAGCCAGGGGCCAACTTTACTACTATTACTACAGTTTTCTTGAAAGAGAAATCTTTGATTTGTTAAAAGGCTCAAGGCTGAGAAAGAGATAGTTGAAATAGTTGTTTGTATGTCAATGACCTAAGTAAACCATCACAATGTGTGGTATGTGTCATATTGCACGACTCATATGATGGCTCCTACCAGCACTGTCCAATGACAATGTTGAATCAGCATTTAGTAGTTCACCTCCTATTACCTCTGTTTTGGACTCCACCAACTCTACCAACTGTTATTTTTACCTTATCTTCTTTTTCTTCTTAAAATAATTCCTGTCCTTTAATGTTCAGAAATGGATGATTACTCTCTAAAATATAACCAAAATGTAACAACCAGCATCCCAGTGATCACACATGTAGTCCCACAGTAGCATTAGTCCTCACTTCATTTCACAGCTCCATTTTTACTCATATTTTCTGCTGCTTCTTCAGTTTGTACATCTGGAGCAATAACCTGGTTTGTAGAATTCAAAGTACAAAAGGAAAGCAGCTTTGTGTATCTCTCTCTCTCTCTCTCTCTCTCTCTCTTTTATATTGTTTAAAGACTGAAAGAGGTTGATTAACTTTGTGCGCCTGTCCACCTCATCCTCTGCTCCTCCTCCTCTTCCTATTCACATCCTCCTGTCTGCTTTCCCAGACAGCCTTGTTAACATGTCCACTGCTCTGTGAGCTTCCACCAGTGGGGAAATAATAAACAGATTATTTGTTTGAGTCCACTTTAATCAACATTTTTACTCAGTGCTGCACTTGCAGTGACTGACTTTATTGACTCTCATGAGAGAAAATAACTCTCTCCTCCACACTCTCCAATTTACACTTTACTGAACTTGTTACTAAATTCCAAGAGGAGTTACTGGAGTCAACTGCAAATGACACTGGGATGCTGAATAACTGAGGACCATTCTAGTTTACATGACAAAGTCTTTAGTCTCACTCAGCAATTACAACCACATAATTGATTTTGGAGTAATGAGACCGTCAAACGCTGCTTTCCAACTAGAAACTCATATCCATTCACTCACATCACAGTAAATACTATAAACACTATTTTCAGTCACATATATATGTATATATATATATATATATATATATATATATATACATATATACACATATATGTATATATATATATATATATACAATATTTTAAGTGAAAGTAGCAGAGATAGAATTAAAATATGTGTACATGTACAAGTAAAAAAAATATACTGTATATTGGAAAACAGTATGTAGTCATTATGCAAACAAATGAATCTTCTTGAAACTGTGGACCGTGTCACTAGAGTTCACTGCTAATTGCTAACAAGAAGAAAATCACAATCTTATTTTCATTTAAAAAGATGACCTCATAAGCTATAAAGGCTTGTTAAATGAACACATACAGTACATGGGTTTTGCTAAACCGTTGACAATAAACAAGAAGTAAACAGTCCTTAACTTTCCATCCAGGTTGCCAAATGACAGTGTAAAAAAAGTGTCTCAAGACAATAGGAGAAAAGTAAAAACGCATTTGCATTTCTCATTTGATTATACCACACAATGCCACTTGTGATCTCTGTTGAGCAGTAATTATCCTACACAATAGTACTTGAATGCATCTCACCAAAATAAACACCAAGCTTGTGTGTGTCAAGATGATATAGCTTCTCCAAGTATGTTGTTGCACAAATTGGACCGAAGACTTAAAAAACCTTTTCAGTCAATGCCCCAAAAAAGTTTGAAAAGTGTGGTTAAACCAGCTGATACTTGTTGTGTAATTGACCCCCCTTTACTTAAACAGATAGAGAGAGCTTCAGTGGTACATTAGTGCCATCTTGTGGTTAAACAATGTGCAACAGTGTTTTCTTTTTCCATCTCTGGCCTGAACACTGTATTATCATTGGTGTTTATTTTGACACCAAGAGGAAGTGGCTCAAACTGTACATCCACTGTAATTCATGGATGTAAAAACAAAAAAAGGTCATCAATAATATATTTTTATTTTAAAGTGTGATATGACGTTACTGAAAAAATAGAAAAATAGACTAAATGACTTTACCACACAGACTTCTGCCAAATTTTAAAACACATTTATTATAATGTCACCCTCATATAATTTACACATTATATTATTTGTTTTATTAAATGTAACTTTATAACAACATTCAGTCACTGTATGTAATTGTAATTTTGACATTTAGCCACAACTCGGCTTGTTGCTCCACCCACACCCTTGGGCCCCATGTGACCTATAGTGACAGGGTGAGGCTCTGGGTGCACTTTGTCTCCAGGGGTTCAACCGCTAGACGGGACAAGGAGGCCAAGGCTCGAGAGAGAGAAGAGAGATTTGCAGTGTGTCTGGAGCAATGGCCTACCAACAGAAACTGGCTGAAAAACTCACCATCCTCAATGAGAGAGGAAACGGGGTATTGATACGTATGAACTACATAAAAAAGGTGAGAGCGAAGAGGAAGATTTTCAAATGGTGTGTAGCAAAGAAATAAGGAACTTGTTTATGTCTCATATGCTGTGCCTTTTTTTACTGCCAGTGTATAAAACACATAAGAGTAAACATACGGTATACACTGGTAAACTGTCATGTATTACAAATAAAGTTAAACTGAGTCTTATTTCGAATGATGTTCTGAAAGACATGAATACGGAGTCCTGTGAGGACACAAACTTCCCAGTCATTTTCTTAAAAGGCACAGAACTCTCTGGTAAACATGCCAAGGTGTAAGATAACTCGATGAGATAATACAAAGTTTTTGTGTGTGCGCCTGTTTAATGGAGACAACAAATTATTCCAACTGCAACTCAAGCAAGGAGGAAGTGCACACAGGAAGTGAGCTTGCGCTGTCACTCACGTCAGACAAAACCTCAAACTGTGAAAGTCACACACACCAGATAAATATTATGGAAGAATCATGGGGTTCAATAATGTAGCATTCAGATTTATTAACAGCTCCGTGTTTCGCGGGGACTGCTGTGAAGTGGCTGCACATACAGATGGATTGTTAGTTAGGTTAGTCCATAATGACATGACACACTTCTGCAAATGTGACAAGCAGGAAGCAAGAACATAGAACATGCTGTGTTTACTGTACACATGCATAAAGAAACACTCCTCTTCCTTTAACCCTATATGAGCATGTATTAGTTCTGCATGAGAAGTGGAGAAATGGTTGTATTTTTAGCCATTTAAAAACCTTTGTTGTTGATGTGATTATGCTTTTTTTTGTATTTTGTTGTATATTTTTGTGAGCTGATGGAACTGTTCTCCTGTCAGCTTATTAACAGCCCCACAGGAGCAGTGTGTTGTTTCTCTGTCCTGCTCAAGGTCACCTTGACGGTAGTTGTTGAGTGAGCTGGTGAGAACATTATTTCTCATTACAGCCAATCTGCAGATTTTTGCTGATGTGCTTGGTCAAGCACTTGCCACTCAAAATAATAATAAAAAGGGTGATGATGACGGTGGAGAGCCACAGGGCGTGTTAAGTGTCAGAACATTTCTAATCTGTCGTCATTAACCTCTGCCACAGACCTGTGGGGACCCAAAGCAGCGGCCGGCAATCCTCACTGACAAAAACATGGAGTCTGCCATGAAGTACATCAACAAGAAATTTCCCAACATTGACTTTAGAGGGAATATTGTGAGTATAAATCAGTCCTTGTGCAAACTAATCAGATTATCTTACTGTAAATAAGGTCATATGGGTTTTTTTTATGTTTTCTATACCTATAGTTAAAGCATTCATTTAGCATCTCAAAGCAACATATTAGCTTCACCCTCAGTAAATACATTATTATAATAAAGAATTATGTCATTTGACATTTAAGCTTAAGACTTATTAGAATTATTTTGTTCAGAATGTAACCACATCTTCTTCATTTAAAGATTATAATATACCAAAGACAGAATGGTGTGACCTATAGGCACATTTACAGTAACACAGTATAAATGAAATAGAAAACATTCATTTGAAGGTTGATTTTTGTTACTGCTGATGATCTCTTTTCATTGTTTATTACAGCAAAATCTGACCGGCATCCAGCGACAGAAATCTGAAGTGCTGTCAGCCACATCAAGCTACTATGATTCTTTTCTGGATGTTATTGAGTTCAGGGTAATTCACTCTTTTTCTTACTGATTTCTCATGCTTACTTTTTTTGTTGTTGTACACAACCGAAAGAGCAAACTCTACTACATTACTACACCAACTACATTAACACAGTGGTGAAAACAGTCGACAATAAATAAAACGGTGACAAATGCATCAGTCTTCATCAAAACACTAATCTATTCATCCTTTTACACATTTCTTACTCCAGAATACATTTGCATATAGAGTGATTTATTCTGACATGGGAAAATAACATAATTAACTCCAAATATCCGTCGTGTCGTATCAGTAACACCTCCCTCCACATGTATATATTTTTGTGATGGAGTTTGCAGCTAGGTCAAGGCATCATTGCTATTTGTGCGAGTGGAAATAACCATTCATTTATATAGGAATGCACAGATTAGGCTATAGAAGACTCTATGAAAATGATAGTGTGATGAGGAAATTGCATGAGGAGAATTCAAATGATTGGATAGCAGCTTTGTTGTTGTTGTGCATGTGATTTTTACTTAATTCCTCTCTGTTCTTCATTCAGGACCATGTTTATGAGTTGCTGAACACCATAGATGCCTGCCAGTGTTTCTTTAATATTGTAAGTATAGTAATTATAAGTGGTCCGTTTGTTTTTCCTCTCTTCAGTACCACAGCCTCCCCCTGTTAATCTGTAAACTTTACTTTTAGTGTAACAAATAGACAGGCACCTCTTGCCTTGTACTGTATATTATCCTACTGTTTATTTTGGTGAGCTCTGACTTTTGTGATCTGATCTGCATCTTAACTGGGAACATTTTATGCCTCTCATGTATTCCGATGAAGTTAAAGAGCATGTGTCTTGCATAAGACCTGTAACACCACATTAAGAGCAGATCAATGATCCCTCTCACTGAATATTGCACTGAATGCTGCATGTCTGTCTATTCTGGACAAGGGATCCCTCCTCTGTGGCTCTTCCTGAGGTTTCTCCTATTTTTCCCTCTCTAGAATATTTTGCCTTACTTGATGCGAGGGTCTAAGGATAGAGGGTGTCATAGACTGCATAGACTGTAAAAGCCCTTTTGTGATGTTGGGTTATATAAATAAAAGTGATTTGACTGTACATTTCAAACTTGCCTTTCACACTCCTTACATACATCCTTGATAGAAAAAAAATATTATTATAATATATACTATTTCAAGCTGACTAAATTAAAGTGATTATAATGTAAAACAGATCATTCAAATGTTTGTGTTGGTATTAAAAGTATAGTATAGTTTCACTTACAATGGAATCCAGTGGAGGAAGCTTTTCTTAGGAATTTGGCTGGTTATGTCTCTGTGAAAGATGGATAAGAATAAATCAGTTTTGTACAGTTTAGTTGCTTTAAAGGGGTAAATACGATATCAGACTATGGGCATCGGACAGTGTTTTTGAAGCATCCCTAATATATCTTTATAAAAAAATTATTACTATCTGTATGTTTTTCCAAAAATCTAATTTTGCCATTAAAATTAGACAACACTTTTGCACTGATAAAATTTGATAATGTATTTGTTTTAAGTCTCCATCAAGCTCTTTGGTGCCTACATTAAGGGAATAGTTTTTTTTGTTTTGTTTTTTTCAATTTCAGACCCACTGACGACACAGACATTCTGATTTCAGGCAATCAACTTTGATTTCACCAAGAAGTACCTGGATCTGATCATCACCTACACTGCCGTTATCATTATTCTCTCTCGCATTGATGACAAGAAGACTCTGGTGGGAATGTACAACTGTGCCCATGAGATGACGAATGGGTGCAGGTAAGAAAACGTGTAACTGCTCTGGGAATAGTGACAATAATCTTACATAGGATGCTCGGAGATGTTCTCCATTAACTTCTAATGTGTTGATAACATGGAGCCAATGAAGAAGTAGAATTGTTTGAGTTCTACCTGTGACAAACACTTACATTGTCATTACAAGTTCACAATCACAGATAGGTATTTTCCTATGATGCGGACATTTAACTCTTCTAGTTGCTTTTTTCCCATTACTGTGTTTAAACATACAGTAGAGGCTATAAGAATGTGCAATATAGTGTTATTTATGCTTATTTTCAGCACAACCTAGGCAATCTGATAAAAAAAAAATATATTTCCACCAATTATATAAACACAAGTGAAAAACGTATTTTAAAGCCTGAATATGTGACCTATAAACACACACCCCCAGGACGCCCATATAAGGAGTTGTGTATTATTCCCATGGCAATTTACCATGGGTGCACCTGCGGCCCAGAAACATGCCGTGTGAGCACTAAGGGTTAAGCACGATCTTAATTGGCACCATACATGCACATCAACAGTCCACCACTATGCTTTTTCTGAAAGTGCTGTGCATATCCTGATATGTGACAGTAAATACACATGCATTTTAATGTGATATTTGACTTGCCCCCTGAGAAGGAGCCATCTCAGCTCCTCAGTCAGATAAAAAGCTGGCTGAATTAAATGACTTTTAAAATACAACCTTACAGCGACCCTTCCTATCCACGACTCGGCCAGATGTTTCTGGAGTATGAGAATCCCTGGAAGAAGCTCACTGAGGAGTTTGGGCCTCACACAAGGGTGAGTTTACTGTGTCATTGTGTGTTTAGAGGTAACTAAACACTGCTGGCTGGTTGTTAAAAATCTTGAAGTGAATTTTCTGGGTAATTACTTTCATGTGTACTACACCTGAGGGTGTAAGCCCTCATTATCATAATTACTGTATGTTAATCTGCTGTTATAAGAGCCTCCTCTCTTCAGGGAAGCTTTTCCACAAGATTTTGGAACTTGACTAAAAGGTTGGGCACTGATGGTGAGCGATAAGACCTGGCTTACATTCAACGTTCCATTACATTACATGTCATTGAGCAGACACTTTTATCCAAAGCGACATACAATGGACTTGAGTACAATCAGCCAGGGGTGGAGTCGAACTTGCGACCATTACGACCATGATGTCTTTCGCACACACCGGTCTTAACCACTGAGCCACTCCACACGCCGTTCACCCGGCTGAGGGCAAAGCTGTGTGAAGGCGTCATTTGTTAATGAAAGTGTTTGTAGAATCTGAAGCACATTACACTAAAAAGTCCTGACCAATACTTCAGCAAATGTACAGTAAGTGGAAATAAAACTGCAAGGGACTACAGCATTATATTACAAATGATTTATCATTCTGTTAACTAAACGATAGACATTTCATCCATCATGTTGTGGATAATAAAACATACCTACACAAACAATCAAACCCTACCTTTTGAGTTTCCAGGTTGTTTTGTCTCTTCTAGCTGGATTTTTGCAATTAGGAGCGTGGCCATCTCTTTCTCCAGCTTCCTAAAATACTGTTGTCTTTTCTCTCTCCTGCACAGTCTGTGACAGCAGCGTTGCTGTCTTTGAGAATGGTTTACCCGCGCAGGAACCTGCCAGCGGAGCAGTGGCGGAGTGCCCAGCTCCTCAGCCTGCTGAGTGCCCCAGCTGCCATGTTGGACCCAGCCTGTTGTGATACTGTGAGTCTTCACACCTGCCACTCCTTTTCCTGCATTTAACTCTAGATGCAGAAAAGAAAGAGAACATGGGTTTCGGGGTCTGCGTCTAAAACATTTTCATATTTATATTTCTCTGGTGCAGTCCACTTCATGTTAACTGTGTGCCATTTTTCCTCCAATCCAATTTATATGGAGTTGCAGAGCGATCATGTAGAGACTGTTTTATTATCTCTTAACCCATTTAGTACCTGATCTATATTTCTACCCAGCCATCATGGTTCCTATGACGTCATGTTATAATCCCTGTAGATTCCATAAATAAGAGGGATTGGACAAGAAAACTACCTTTGGGCAAACATTTTTCTCATGGAAAGAGATAATATATTTTAAAGGAGAAACATACTTAATCATTCCGAGTCTTAAGGGAGAAAACTAATATAGCAACGCATTTAGCATTTTTAGCACATTGTGGGAGAATCTTGAAAAGGTATTGATTTTCATTTGAAAATGGAACAAGGATAGCATAACAGGTATTCCGTCTGTTGTAACCGTGTCTGTCTTGGCTGTTAATAAGTGTGTTGTTCACTACAGATGGCATGTGAATACCTGTCTATGGAGGTGATGGAGAGATGGATCATTAGTAAGTATTGCTCATAAAGTCTTCAATCATTGCACTTACTATTGTCCAAAAGTATTTCAATTTTAGTACCTGTGGACTTTTACCATAGTGGTATTTCTCACACAGTGACAATGACACTGTGCGATACCAGCTAAAGTTTGTAAAGTTGTCAAGGTTTAATAAAGCAAACAACGGCAGAGGTAAAACAGTAAGCAAACATCATAGTCAATGAGCAGAGAGTAGCTAACTACAGGAAAATCCTACTAGGAAATCTCACAAGTAATGATGACTCAAAGGACGAGGTGGCAGAGAACACTAGGGAAGATATATATAGCTGAGACAATTAGTCACAGGTGGAAAACACTGGGGCAAGTGCAGGCAATCAAGGACAGGAAGTGGTGACATCTGAAATGAGATAATGTGAATTTTCAATAACATGCCAAAATCTTATTTGTCAGCAACAGTGATTCATGTATATACAGTTTAAGAAATGAGTCTTAAAATTGGTGATATAATAAGTGACATCAGTAAAAACAATTCTTGTTGCTGACTGCCCTACTTGTAGTTGGATTCCTATTGTGCCACAGCAGCCTGAATACCAACGAGGCCTCCCAAGGGCTGTGGAAGATGGCTCTGAGGAGTGGCCTCAACCTCACCCTCATCAGAGATGAAGTGCTCAACATTCACAAAGTCTCAGAGGACCTCTTTGACAGCATCAAAGGGTATGGATGGACGCTGCACCGCTGCACTGTCCATTATGACTCTACATTGTTGAGAGCTAAAAATAGACCAAGATGATTTATTGAATTTTGAACAGGGAGATAATAGTCTTTTTTACACCCCATATCTCAGACACTTAGCAAAGGGTAATGGATTTTAAAGTGAGCCTTACACAAAGGACCATTTCATATCACTGCATTGCTGAAGGAATCTGAACTGTTGAGCTTTCTTTGGTTATATCTGTCATACTGTATTTCTTTATTTTCTTCTTCTTGGAAGAAGATGATTGATTCCATAATGCATCATTTGGAAATGCCAAGAAAAACATGATACATGTGTGAAAATGGTCCGTACCGCATGCCTGGAGCAATGCATCTGTAACAGCTTTAACTTTGAAGATTGTTTCTGTTTCATTTTTCTTCAGATATAGCAAGCGAATCGCAGACATCAAAGAATGCCGTGAGCATGTTATACTCAACTGGTGAGTGTGGCATGAAAGAAATGTTTTTACTCATAAATACTTAATAATGTGTTTGTGTCTGTGAAATGAACTGTGAGAATGAAGTGTCCATGTCCACTTTCTGTGCTGTTACCAGTGGAGCTGTGCACAGAGAGAGGAGGCACTTTCTGAGAGGAGCAATCAAAGAATTAATAAACGTTCTGGAGGATGAACCTGGACTCCTGGGACCAAAGGTAGAAGTGGTGTAATGAGCAATAAACCACCCCCCTAAACTTGTGAAAAAGTCTAGGGTCCACTTTCCAACCTACACACATCTTGGGCTCTGGGGAATATCTGGCCAGGAGTGGGCGATGACTCAATGAAAGTAATCATGCCTCTTACCAATCTTAGCTGTTTGGCTCTAATAAAGTTTATCCTCTTCTTTTTGGATCTGCGTACCAATTAAATCTCCAAGGCCCTGTTTGTCTTCATGGCTCTGTCGTTTTCCCGTGACGAGGTTCTGTGGCTCGTCAGACACTCTGAAAACATGCCGAAGATCAAGACGCCTGAAGACTACATTGACAAGTAGGTTGTCGGTGCAGAGGAAGTACACCATGAGATGAGATAATGACACATAATCTTTGATTTTATGTCTTATAATCAAGCCTAATTTAAAGATAATAGAAAAAAAAACAATGGTGTAGCAGCTTTGTGCACTAGGTCTTAGAAAGTGCAGTTATCCTAAAGTGCACAGAAGAGATTTTACAATGCAATATATATACACATCTGTGGAGTTAAATTGTTGTTTTCCCATTTTCTTTCCCAGTCAGATGGCAGAGTTGCTGTTCTACATGGAGAAGTTGAGGGGTCTCTTGAGAAAGTATAATCACGTAATACAGCGCTACTACGTTCAGTACCTGGCACAGTTTGATGCCTTGGCTCTCAATGACACCATGCAGGTACTGACAGATAGCAAGAGCAAAGAGATGCTACATTACCAAAGAGAAATAACATCAGCACGAGAGTTATGACTCCATAACAGGATGAAACTTTTCTCTCCATAACAGAACATGTGCGTGTGCCCAGAGGAGGAATCAGTCCTGATGACTTCATTTGTTTCAACGTTGTCTGCTCTCTCAATCAAACAAGGTAATCATGGCACGCTGATAGGCTTCACTGACACTAAAAACAAACAAATAAATAAATAGATGAGTTGTAATGATGATGATGATGATTGCATTTCCCTCTGCAGTGGACAACAAAGAGGAGTTCGATTTTGGAGCACTTAGACTGGACTGGTTCAGACTGCAGGTAGACATGTTTGTTGTTTTGCCTCAAATGTCACAACAGTTTCTGACATTTTGTTTTCTCATTCAAAAGAGACCAATATGAACTCTAACCTCTCTTCACGTAGGCTTACACAAGCGTGAACAAGGCTCCTCTTTCCTTAATGGAATACCCTGACTTAGCAAAGGTGGTGAACATGATCCAGTTTCACACCAAGATAGTGGACAGTGTGGAAGAACTGTTGCTGGAGACATCTGAGTTGTCCATATTCTGGTTAGTCTCTCTTCTCTTCTCTTCTCTTCTCTTCTCTTCTCTTCCCTTCCCTTCTCTCGCTGACATTTTTCCTTTTATTTTTTTTGTTTTACAGTTTTTACCCACGTGTCTTTGAGAAGATGTTTAACCAAAGCAGTGAGGAGATGAAACGCTACCTCATGTCCTTCCCTTCTGTCTGTTCCCACTTCAGCCAATGTGGAAACGCTCTCTGCCCAGAAGAGGTCAGTGTTCTGTCATCTGCTGTATTAGCTGAGCATCAGTGAAAACTGAAGTCTACACTGAAGTTTGACTCTTTGTTAAAAACCTTCTTACCATCACAACACCTAGAGCACACAATGGAGTCTACATTCCGGAAAAAAATGTTTGTTTCTTTTTTTGCTTCATGCTTAAACACAGCATTGTCTTCATTGTTCTCAGTTAAATTTGCTATTACTTGCTCGTAATTGCTGCCAGCTTAAGCTGTCAGAATGAAATTGGGATTTGTTATCAAACCATTGCTTTTTGTCTAGACACAGGCAATGGAGAAGAAGAGTCTGCAACTCTGTGTGACCTTCCTGGAGCAGATAGCCCAGCAGACCAGCAATGTGGTGTTGGAGCTGTGTGCTGAGCAGTACAATCTCAATGAGAAGGTGAGAGATTTTTCAAAAATGATCCAGAGGAGATCTATTCTGCCACACTCTATATCCTGGGGCACAGCCAAAAAAGCCCCTCAGCGACCTGGTCCGACTGAGGGCCTTTTTTGGGGTTTTTCCTCCCACAGTCCAAAAACATGCAGAGGTTAATTGGACATTCTAAATTGACAGTATACAGTCTGTGTGTGTGTGTGTGTGTGGCCCTGCCATGGACTTGCGACCTGTCTAGGGTGTGTCCTGTCCTTTGTCAGCTGGAATTGGCTCTAGTGGCCACGCAACCCTCAAGTGGAGGATAAAGCGGTAGAAAAAAAAAAGAAAAAAGAATGAACTCCATATCCTCCTGACTACCAGTATGCAGTGGGTGGGAGATATTCAGGTTTACAAATTATGTGGGTCTTTTGTCGACAGATGAAATGATTGAAGTGATTGCACTTGATTAACTTCATTAACAAAATTGTCTAATGGAGCATGTTTTTTTTTCCAGTATTTGCCTGATATCTTCTTCCCTTTCTTGTCTCGTCTGCCCATATGTTTCTCTTCCTCTCTGTATCTGTCTCTTCCCACGTGTTAACTCCATAGTTGCTGCCCAAACATTGTGCTGAGTCCATCAGTGCCGCACGCTATAGAAAGCAAAAGAAACCAATGCCAAAAAAAGGAGAGGTCCAGAAAGAGAAACCTGGTGCTGAAAGCCTGAGGAAAGATCGGACCATTGCCACCAAGTCAGCTTTTTTCTTTTCCCCCCTCATGTCACAATGTCTTCCTCCTCTTATCACAATAGGACTCAACTTGTAATGAATACATTCCGAATTTCTGGAAACATATCAGAAGTTAAATAAAAGCTGTGCCACAGTCTGGTTCTGTGAATTTTAGGATTTGGAAAATGCAGTTCATATTGGAAACAGAAATAATCCAATATTGCATTTCCTTCCCCAAATGACAAATTGTTACCTAAGGTTATCGTGGGTGAAAATGCTCTAATCTCTAGAACAAGTATGTTCACATATGTCGTGCCTATCAAGTTGAATTAGTGTTGACTGGTCCTAAATCAAGCTTTAAATAATAAATAACTATACACCATCATTTATATTAAAGGTTTTACTGGCTGCACATTTTATGCTGAACTGATTATAGCTGCAGTTAGAAAGATCCTTAATTAAATCTGAGTGGTAATTATGTCTTAGTTTTCCTTTCTTGTGGCCCAGTTGAGTTTTTTACAATTTTCTAAGATGTTTACCTTATATGTTAAAGAGCACACAGGGCATTGTCAAAATATTTGTCCGAAGCACTTACATCCTCACCTCTTTGTCTCTTCCTTTCTCTCTCTCTCCTCCAGTGTTGACAAGATGCATCTGATGCTGACAGAGCTCTGCTCCTCCTACAGTCTCTTCAATGACTTTATCGTCTTCGATCACATCGTCGTCCCGACAGAATTCCTCCTTTCTCATCTGGAGTCACGCCTCTCCGAGTATGCTAAGTGGGGATAGAGGGATAATTTCATTTATCATGAGTCATGACAGTGTATAAAAAGTCTTTTTTTTTCCTTATTGGGTCACCAGCTCTAGTTATATTATATAACATGGTATTATTTTAATGCTGCTAGCTGACACACTGTCCAGTCACCTAATCATAACACTGAGGAGGAGCTATAGAAGTACTATATGAATGAGCATATTGAAAAAAGGCAAATCCACTGTTTTTTACTCCTCCAAATTATCATTCTGTCAAAGATCAGCACACGTTTCTGCTTGGTAACAGAGCACTTTGGTCCGTGTCTCTTGAAGTGTGTCATTCATCACTATTATTAATCCTGCTTTACAAATGGATTCCACAGTTTATGGTGTTGCACCCACTTATAAATCAGAGAAAAGATCAGTCCTGTCACCCCCCTTGTCTGGATCTATTCAGTGCTAACAGTTATTTAGATTAGAGCTTGGTACCAGGGTAACCCAGCGTTTTTGTGTACAGTAGATGCTCTGCTTAGTCTCGCTGTCTTAGCTGATGACTATCTCCCCTGTCACCCTAAAATTAGCATCCTTGAGTAGCAGCAAGTTAGCAGTGATTGGCCTTTCCATAGCCAAAATTGTAAACAGTCTAGTTACAGCCTACTCAGGGAGAGGACACACACACACATGCACATACAAAAAACTCACATTGATGCCCTGAAGCAGTGAATGTGCTTATGAGTGAGGCCATGTCGCCATGGCTAGTTTAACCTGTTTCCATCTGTCCAACACTAAATCCCCTCCAGACCGATACTCGATGACATTGGTTGTGCATGTTTCTCCAGTATCATCGTGAGAATGGCCAATTACAACCAGACCACCCAGGAGATAGCCCGTCCGTCAGACCTCCTGGCAGGAATAAGAGCCTATACAACCACCCTGCACAGTTTCTCCAGCTACCTCAATGTGGACATCACCCGGCTGGTGAAGAATGTCCTGCTGCAGCAGACACAGCCAATGGACGCTCGTGGAGCACAGACCGTCACAACCCTGTACACAAACTGGTGCGTGTGATATATAAATACATTGATTTATAAACTGTACAAATACAAACGTAGGTAGCGTCTCACCTACACTTATACACTTCCTATCATACATAAAAATGCACAAGAAGAATTACATTAAATTACAAGTTATTTAGCAGACACTTTTATCCAAAGTGACTTACAATGGAATTGATTACAATCAGCCAGGGGTGGAGTTGAACTTGCGACCATTGCGACCATGATGTTTTTCGCATACAGGGTACCGGTCGTAACCACTGATCCACCCCACAAGAATCACACGTGGCAACAAGTGACACAAAATGTAGCGTGCTAATTTTATGGGACTAAAATTTAGTCCCATCACTTCTCACTTGTCTTTAATCCAAACACATTTGGGTTGACTGAGGACATTTTTCTCTTCCTTTTTCCTGCACCTCAGGTACTTGGAGAGTCTCTTGCGTCAAGCCAGCAGCTCCCTCATTGTCCACTGTCCTTTGATGCACTGCTTCCTCAATCAGACCTCTGAGAATGACCCAGGTTTCAAAGCAGAAGAGTTCTCCGATATATCAGGTCAGACCCACATCCACAGTGCTTTAATCTGCAGTATACTGTATGTTGATATGGTCATATGACACTTATCATATCTGATTACACACACAATATCAAAGTGTATATCCTGGTTGTAATGAGTTGTTTTTTTTTAAATTATTGTTGCCTCTCTGTCACTTCGAACCAGTTTGGCCATTCTCATCTCGCAACCTCAAGCAGTCTTTCGTGATAACACGGTAGTTTTTATTTCAACCATTTGCAGTGGGGGGAAAAGTGGTTAGCACAGTGGTTAACAGCAAAAGACAGATTGCCTTTCTGTATGAAGTTTGCATGTTGTCCTGTGTGCATGTGGGTTTTCTCTGGGTGCTCCAGTTTCCTCCAACGGTCCAAAAACATCCTGAGCTTAATTGGACACTCTGGACCATAGGTGTGAATATGAGAGTGAATGGTTGTTTGTCTCTGTGTGTCGGCCCTGCAATGGACTGGCGAACTATCCAGGGCGTTTCCCTGTGTCAGCTGGGATTGGCTCCAGCGAGGATAAAGGAGTAGACAATGAATGACTGAACTGCTGCTCAGTGGATGTTTTTCATTTGGATGGTTGTGCGCGAGTATTTCAATTTCAGTTACATGCTGCGCTCGGAGTCGGTTTGAAATTCAGTAATTTGTCCTGACCATGTCTACATGCTGGTTGTGCGATTGGCTGATTAGATATTTGTGTTAACGAGCAGTTGGACCAAATAAAGTGGTTAGTGTGTTCTTGTATTATTATGTAACTTGTAAACTTACAAACTATAGAGAGTGAGGATGTTTTGGGAAAGTGAGAACATTTTGTCTGGTCCTCACAACTTTAAAAGGCTTTGGGAATAAAGACCTGGTTTAAATGTTAGCGTTAGAATTGATATTAGGTTAGGTTTAAGTTAAATAAGTTAATAGTTAAGATTATACATTTAATTGTAATGGTTATGGTAAGGGGCTAGGGAATGCATTAAGTTTGTGAGTGTCTTCAGTGAGAATGCTGCATGAGAATGTGTGTGTGTGTGTGTGTGTGTGTGTACACTTCCCCTTTTGCAGACCCATGTTTTCACACTTGACTTGAGGTTCATAAAATTCCCCTGTAGTCTGAGTTTTAATGACTACGAACCCACAGATCGGAGAGATGACGCCTCAGTCTCCTCAGAAGACACAGCTCACTGATTTGGTTCACTGTTGTGACACCACATGCGGAGAGTTACTGCTTAAAAGGAAGAAGAGCTTGTTATATGTCAAGGTGTGTGGTGTTTCCTTTCACACCGTTTGTCATGCAGTTTATCTTGACACCGCCTGGCAAATGTAAACTTGGGTTCTGCTCATCATCTCTCCCTGCTCTGTCCCTGTTTCACTTGTTTCTTCTCCCCAGAGCCTTTTGTTTCACCTCTGAAGCAGAGGACTTTATTTGTGATTGCATTGATTCTGTTTTCACTGCACAACATACATTGACTAATGCACACACAACCACAAACATGGACTTTATACACACTCTGGGAGATGCATTCATGGTCATTGCACAGACATGGTACCTCGGACACCAGTGCTCTTCACTAGACCCTCACTGGCATCATCGTTGTCTATATTTACTCCTCAGTGAGGTCTCTGAATGCCGCACAGTGACTCACTCCCCCCTCCGTTAACCACCTCCTTTTTTAACCACACGTCCTTATCCATTCATATTCAGGCAGGGACATCAAGAGTGAAAGGTCTAATGGCTGCAGTGGTTTCATTAATTCATTAATTTTTATTGTGACGAGTGGATTTAAGGTTTGTAGTAGGAGCACATAAAAATGTCTCAGTAAAAACAAACAAACATTATATCTACAGCTCATCCTTGTCCTGTTCCTGACAACATCAATTTTAAACTCTTTTGATTCCTTGTGTCCCTCCATTTGTCATCCTTAAATTATTCATACAACTCTCTGAACAGAGCTACAGGCCCTGGCGGAACTGATTGGTCCATACGGTCTGAAGTTTCTCAGTGAGAACCTGATGTGGCACATCACCTCTCAAATCAGGGAGATGAAGGTACAGTATGCAATGAATCATTTCAGAGATCCAAGAATTTTAATGGAGCCTGGCCTGCGGTATCTGAGTTAGGTTATAGTACTTTTATTCACTTATATTTAATGGAATCCATTTTTACAGTATAAAACAGTAAACGTCAGCAAGACCAATGTATTACAAATGTGTACAGTATTGTGCACATTTCTTTATTTGGATTGAAATGATGTGACTGAAAGTTTGTCTTATACAGTATACGAGCAAACTGTCAATGAGATGAACTCATGCAACATGTGTACGTAATGCATGTCCTGCATAAACCTGGTACAATGTATGCAGATATTTTTGACATATAATAGGGGACAAATGCAGGTTAAATCGGGTTCCACTCCAGTTTTAAGAGATGTGCCATTGACACTTAAACCTGTTCGCCACCTTGACACCTATGATTATGTTGAAGACTCTGTTAAAGCATTCTCCCCTCTCCATTACAATTCTCAACCGAGGGAGGCTTTGTCATTTCTCTCTTGTCTTGTCAGAAAATGGTGATTGAGAACATGGACGTCCTGGTACAGATGAGAAGCAGCTTTGATAAGCCAGAGGAAATGTCCAATCTTAAAAAGAGACTGACAGGTGAGAAGTGGCGTGATGAAGAGGAGAGGGTGTGAAGAGGGGGGCGGACAATGAGAGAAAAGAAAGTGGTAGACAGGAACAGAGGTGGTGCAGAGATGAATCACATCATTTCTACACTGATAAACAAATATTTGGCCTTTATTTGTTATGCTGCAGATGAATGAATCGCAGCCTGAAGTAACAGTTCCATAGATAAATGCTTGAAATTTGGTGAAGGTGTTACTCTTAAGATGTTGTCAGAACAACATGTTAGTGACAAAGGAGCTAGCGTCTGCAATTGCATAGCATGTCCAGGTGCAAGGCAAACAAGTATGGCCGAAATTCAAAAATGACAGGTTCTACTTCCAATGACTTTCCTCAAACCCTGTATCATGTAAAACCCTTAATAATACTGGTGTGCTGGACTCTAGGTGGAGAAAATGTGCTGAAGAGGATGACCATCATCGGTGTGATCCTGTCCTTCAAATCAATGGCTCAGAACTGTCTGAAACACGTAATGTGTAACAACTTTTTTTTATGATAATGTAAAAAAATTTTTTGGTGCTTTAATCTCATGATGGAGATTTGGTTTTCATATGCAAGTTACGACTTGTGAATGATCAACTGTTGTCACTAAAGCAAGCTTAAGTTTATAATCTACTCATATAGTATAAGTATAAGAATACTTCAGAATGTATTACATTTTACACATTTTGCTTCCATCTTAAAACCTAGTTTCCCAGAATACAATCCTGACAGAACTGACTCCTATTTATCAGATCTTCATCCATTTATTCTCTTACAATTACAGCAGTATCCACTAACCTGTTTAAAGTCTTTTGTGTATAAGATTGAAAGATTTACACTATATGATTTCTATTTTATTTATAAAGAAACTTATCATTTATTTGCATATTTAAAAAAAAGAACACTGTAGGTGAATTAATGTCATTGTTCTGTTAACCTAAACAGTATACGGTTGGAAGACATTTCAACTCGACCAAATGATGATGTCACTGATATTGTGTCATATATTCTTATAATCTAGGTCCTACGTAAGCATTGCCCATTTCTGATGGGACCCATCAAGTGCCTGAGAGATTTCATTTCCCCTGAGAACGACACCAAGGTAAAAAAAACACAGCTTCAGAGAGCTATAAGATTAAAAAAAGGAAAGAAAAGGCATCCATACGTTTAGCTCCCACACAGGAATAATATGCAATGAGCAAGTTCCATCACACTGTTTATTATGAGAGGGTCAACATACTGTGGGAGAATTTAAGAATTTAGATTTAAATCCTAAAATTGGAGTGAAATTCATCCAGATGTATATTTACATGTGAGACTTTGGGGAGTTAACTGATCTGCTGTCATGGGTTAAAAACACACACTACAGTGTTTCACAGTTTTAGGCTAAACATCATTTATTTAATTAATTAAATAAATAAATAAATAACAGTAGCTCACAAAGAACCATTTATTGTATTATTCTAAACCAACCGAATCATATTCCTTATCTCTCTCTGGAGAAATCTACGTGCCTGTGCCTCTTGAACACTCACTCCCTTTTACTTACATCTGGCCTCTGAGTGAGGAATGACAACCGTGCCTCAGTCTGGGCCAGCATAACCCCAAAGACGTCAGCAGCCCCCTCTTGTCTCCGTGAGAGACTGTGATAGCTGCTGCAGCGCTGCACTCTTAACCACATCAGTGGAAACCTTTCGCCCAGACAGGCTAACCATCCATGCAACCAGAAATAGGGCAAGATCAAAACCTGTGTCAAGACAAAGACACTCAATACACGGTTTCTCTCTCTGTATACACGCACACACACACACACACACACACATGCTGTGCCTCCACCTCCACTAAATTGATCTGTGTGCAATAATCCTCAGTGCTACTCTTTTTATTTAATTGTGTATTGTGTGCATGTTCTTAACTCTTGTAACCTAAATTTCAGGATGAAAATTATTATTTGTTGTATACTTGTTCTTATACTTCACTTTAATATTTTTATTTTATTCACTTTATTTTACTGTATAAAGAATCAAATCAGTAAAATTATTATTAAACCATATTCAAAACTTTAGTAGTAGTAGTAGTGGTGGTAGCTTTTTTGCAATATGTAATTGGTAATTTCCTTTGGTTTAAATACAAATGTTTAAATATCATAGCATTTCTATGAGGACAGAAGAATGAAATATCTAAATGTAAAAGAGTTTAAAAATTCTTAGAGAAAGTGATCTTAATCTGCTGCTTTTCTAAAGTGCTTTTATGAACACAGGTGACACTGAGTGTTTTTGAGCTGGCATCTGCTGCGGGGCTGAAATGTGCCATTGATCCTGCCCTTGTTGCAGCCATTAGCAACATGAAGACAGGTAACATCAAAGTGTTTGTATCATTTCTGTAGTGCTCCAATAGATAACAGGAACAGGAAGTGAGAGCATTCTGACATTTTGTAATGTAACGAGACATCTGTCCTGACAAACCTGCAGACAACACGTCCATCGATGAAGAGTACAAGCTGTCCTGTTTACTGCTCGTCTACATCGCCGTGTCCCTGCCCACCCTGTCCCTGGACAACAACTCGTCCTACAGCCGAGAGCATGGAGGTGCATGTTCATTCACTCATTTCCATCTGCAACAACCTGCTTGACAGTAATTGGCCTCCAGACAGGCCTCAACCAACTACTAATCACATCTCCTTGCAGCCATTACCAACTGCTGATAGTGGATAAAAAGGTCCATTAGCATCTCTGTGCATCATTCTTTCCAGTCTGACTGACGTGGTACCAAGTAAATTAAGTATGCTGGTTAATATGAAACACGTTTCTGTTGAGAGACTTTTGTTTACAGATAACTTCGTCTGACGTGCATTGACACAGTTACTCTTGGCATGTGGCCTTGCTGACTAACTGCATGGCTCTGAGCCTGGGCTGCAACATTAAGGATAGAAATTAACCAAGATTTCTATCAAAGCCGAGGGTGGAGCCCCAGATTACTTTCTTTGTCTCTATTTTCCACTGACACGGAAATATATTTACCCTGCGAGCCTGAGGAAATGTGCACAGAATGCTTCCTCTTAAGTGTTTCACATCATTAAGTTCATTTCTCTAATCGGCCGACTATAAAACATCCTCCCTGAGACTAAAGTTACAGGACATGCTATTCCTTTCTCTCTCTCTCTCTCTCACAGTAGTTAATGTTGTACTTAAACTTTTCAGGCCACAACAACAACATTCACTGTTTAGCTGCAGCTATCAACCACCTGACTGCTGCCATGTTCACTGTTCAGAGCAAGAACATAGAGCAGCACCTCAAAGAGTTTCTCTTGGTGAGTGGCAAAGCTTGTTTATTTCTGTGTTCCCTATATATAAATATATGTATATATATATACATATATATATATATATATACATATATGTATATATATATATATACATATGTATATATATATATATATATACATATATATACATGTATATATATACACACACACATATATGTATATATATATATATATGTGTGTATATATAATGTGTATTTATACATATATATACATACGCATATTTGTATTTTTATGACATTTTAGACTCTCTAATTGTTTTTGTGTTTTGACCTCTTGACATTACTTAAATAAAGGATGTTTGAGACTCAAATAAAACACTCATGGACCTGGTCCCTCTAAAGACCGGTCTAAAATTAGCAATAAAGGCAAAGACAAGAAACG
Organism: Solea senegalensis; assembly: GCF_019176455.1. NCBI lineage: Eukaryota > Metazoa > Chordata > Actinopteri > Pleuronectiformes > Soleidae > Solea > Solea senegalensis. The sequence goes on along the minus strand of NC_058024.1, from coordinate 21,609,824 downwards.
AAAATGAGCACTGAATGAAAGTGGGCGAACTAAATATAAAGATGAAATGAGTGATGGATTGTTTCACCCCATTACAACACAAAGCACCTTTAGCTGTTTAAAAGTCTTTAAAAGTCTTTTTTTAAAGCTCCGTGTACTTCCACAGATGGCCTCATCAACTCTGCTTCAGCTGGGACAAAATATAGACAGAGTGGAGGTCAAAAACCGAGAATCCATCTACCTGCTCCTCCACATGGTAGGATTGCCAGTACAATAATATACATAACCTTATATCTTATGATTATAATTATAATTATAATTATAATAATAAGTCTTGTAAAATAGTTAGAAAAAATACTCTGTTTACTCCTATCTGAGCATTATTAAAAAACGAACATGTTAAGCTGAAACCTGATTGTGTTTAATGGTTAAATTCTGGATCGAGACATTTGATATTTACTCTTTTAGATCGTGGACTCGTCTCCATTCCTGAGCCAGGACATGTTGGAGAGCTGCTTCCCATACGTTCTGCTCCGAAATGCCTACAGAGAGGTGTACAGGTCCTTCATCGTCACTCTGGGCTAAGAGTTGAAACATATTTTAATTTAGCCTTTATGAATTCAAGTATGCATTCATCTAATTGCTATATTTCAACATCTTCACGCCAGGTTAAAGTCTGTCTTATTATCAAGTAAGTATTACAGTGCTGATTTGTAACAACTGATCAAACATCATATCATCATATATTCTTTAACATCCCTTTCACATTTTATGTACCAGCAACATAATGACACAAATTATTTTCTATTACAACCACATTTATTCAGATTTTAAAAGAGATTATTCTAATAGTTGATGTGTAATGTTATGTTTTCACAATCCTTCCACTAATAAATATGCTAATTATAAGCTGTTTATTTTCTTTTTGGCCCAAATTCATCTATTTCCAGTATGTTCTCCACCCTTGCTACCCTCTTGTCTGCTTCATGTTTCGTGTACAATTTAAACGGTGTACTCCAGTTTTACAGAATCTAAAACACTTATTGCTAAAATTAGATTGCCCTTGAGTGTTTCCTATTATTTATTTTTTATTTTGTAACCAGTGTTGTTCCTGCTTTTTCCCTTTTCCTTTTCCTCTGCCCTGTCCCCTCCACTCTTGGCAGGAGACTGGTTAAAATATCATTGCTCGCATCTGCTTTTTGTACATATTGTGTGTTTGTGTGTATAAGAGGTCAATCCCCATTACAGCAACACTTAACTTGAATACATAGACAAGCAATAACGAATAAACAAATGGCAGATCCTAAAACAGCAAGTCCCACTCTCGATGCAAAATCATGAGCAGAGAATAAACCAGCATGAGTGAGTGTGTACATGTGGTGTGTGTTTGTAGAAAGACTTGAAAATTGCATTATGTGGCATTTGAGTGAAACTTAGCAAAAACAACAATGATGGTTAACTCTAAAATGTTATCCAGATTTTATTTGTAAAAAAAAAAATTCAGCCTACTGGCCTTAGTTGCCTCCCGTTTCACCCATTTTCCATTTTTAGCATTTATGAGCAGAACATCAACACTTGTGTGACGTCTGGTAACAAACGATGTCGCTGTAAGCGGATATAAATCTTAAGTTGTTGCTCTTGTGGGCACTTGTGAGTCTAGTATGTCGTGTATGCCAAGTTGACTATAAAATAAAATGTAACTCACTTTTGAACTGTTTTATGAGTTGGTACTTGTGGAGCAGTAATGGGCTGTGACATGATGCAGGGGTATTAAAGAAAAAGTTGTATTACTCTTTGGGATTGTTTTTATTCCTACCTTATTATTCAAAGAGGAAAGTAAAGCATATTTTAGGTCTTATATTAGGGGTGTGGAAAACAGGAAGGATTATAAATGTACACTATTTGTTTGCATGTTAAGGCCTTGCATGCAGATGGCCTGTATTTGCAGCTCCACAGAGGATCATGTCCTGAGACCCTGAGGAGAGTTAATGGTGGAAACTCTGGTCCTGATATAAAGACTCTCCCGTGATTGTCCTGGTGACGCAGAGTACTTCCTGCTGACTAGTGGAACACAGGAGATAACACCACACACACACACACACACACACACACTGCAAATGTAGCCGTCTATACATATACAGAGGGAGGGACAACATGTATCACTGAGTCTAAACAGAACAGTGTAGATTAACATAAACTATAGAAGACATACACATTCAAACAGCAGACAAATCACATATTGATGGATTTCTAGCAACAAAGAAGCACAAGCTCAGTGAGTCTCTCAACTCTCTCCAACACTTTCAAACACACACACACATGGTCTGCAGCAGCACTCCGAGCCAGAGGTCATGACACCGACACGTGAGCTACACAAAGCAGCTGATAGACATCTCTGTCTTGCGACATGGACAACCACACTGGAAAGGTCAGCATCTGTTTAATTCTTTTTTATTTCTATGCAAAAATGTTAAATATGATTATTTTTGTCATTCTGCTGATGGGATAGTGTTGTGTGTTTACAGGCTGTACAGATACAGAAGGTTACTCAGTAAATGTGCTGTGGGTGGTGCAGTGATGATTTGTGTCAGTGTTAGTGATAGCAGTAACATTAGGTTACAATTACTTAATTGTAGTTTCCCCTTTACTTAGGCATCTGTATGTAAGCAGAATTTTCATCTTTAAGTATATTACAATTTTTTCAAGTCACATTGTTAAAAAACTTCAAATCATTATACTTTTGCAGCACATTTTTCAAACGCTAGCACACTTAAATTTGACGTCAAAACAGAATGATGCATTTCTGCTTCAGCCACATTGGACTCTATAGAAACAAAGAGAAACTTTTTGGAAGCTTATTTTGAGACGTGTGTGTTTTGCAGGTGAGATGAACTGTTGCACAGACTGTGTGAAGGGTTTTGAAAAGGTAGCCCCTGTGTTTACCAATGCTTTAGTGGGTTAGTAATTGAAAAAGAAACTGTGGTAGTTGTCACTCGTTAGGATTTAATTTTGGTTATACAAAACCTAATTTCACTGTTGTAAAAATCAAAAGGACCACTCGATGTGCCTCCCAGCATCCCCGGCCCTTTAAATATCCCATTCCCATGCAGAGTCACGTACCATCCCAGTGTGATTTATGGTGCCACAAAGCCAGATTTCTCTCTCTCTGAAGTGTTGGGCCGGCGAGAATAATTGGCTCGGGTCACTCAGTGGACAGAAAAAGATCCGAATTAGTATGTTCATCATCTTCAGAGGGAGACTGAGAGGATAATGGAGGGAAGAGGGAAAGAAAAAGACATTATTATACGAAAGGCTGGCAACCCAACAAAAGGGTTTTAGCTGGATATAAGCAACACTGCATGAATTACCCTTATACTTTTCATTTGACATGACGATGTGAGTGTTGATTCTCTATCTTTAGCGCAATACATTGCTTTTGGTGGGAGACAGGCAACCTAAAGTGACACATGGGATGGAGAACCATATGTCGTAATGTTACTTCACTTCACTTTTGCAATATGCCATGCCATGTCAAAGAGCATGGGAGTCTGAGAGTTAGCGTGACCCAGCAGTCAAAGCAGGACACGCAGGGAGATGGACAGCAGGCAGGGGTTTTCCCAAGCCATGGTCGTGCTCTCACAGTACTCCACGAAAAAAACAAAAAACATTAATGGATTTAGGAACTTGTTTAGATGACTTGCTCTCCTTTTATGATGCCTCATTGGACAGAAGAGTGACTTCATTTGAGTCTCTTAAGTGCTACCTAAACACTTGTGAGATATTTATGAGCCATGCCAGTTTGGCTCTGTTCTTAATGTAAATTACGGACCTGAAGTATATGATCGGAGTCTCTGTGCTGTCTACTGAAGCCGCCACAGCCGGGTGTGTCACTGAAGGTTTGTCTGAATTATGTCTTGACAAATTAGTTTTTGCTCGATGACTTTTGTCTCCTCACATAGGGATATAAAAAAAGCAGCATGTTATCGTAATGAAGAGAAATATAATTTCATTGAATGCATCTTAAGTGCGCAGCAGTACCAAAAACAGAAGTAAATCTATTGGCCTGTTGTGGGTTTTGAGGACAGGCTTTGTTTATGTATTTTGGTTCGGGTGACTCTGGTGGGTTTCACTCAAAGACACTCTGTGTAGTTCCCTGATTTGCGGCTGTGGTGGAAAATTCTCATTTGGGATTTGAGTACACACTGCTTGAAAGCCTCGCAGTCAACACTTCATCAGTGAGTCAGGTCAAGTAACTCACTTCACACAACGGGTGCATGCATATACACAAACAGTCACTGACAAAGACACACTCTCTCTCAAGCGCACACACACACACTCTCTCTCTTTCTCTCTCTCTCTCACTCTCTCTCTCACACACACACACACAGTTTAGGCCTGCCTAACCAATCAGAGTGAACTGTAGTGGGTCCCCCAGAAGTGGGTGGGAGAGCTGTTGAAACAGAAGTCTGTCTCAGGACGAACAAAGTTTGTGTTGGTGGTTTGGAGAACTTTTCTGCTTACTATTTCTCTGCAACAATTTTTCTCTCTTCTTTTTTCATCTTATAGCTTTTTTTTCCTCTTTCTTTTTTTTTTTTAACTCTGGGGTCTATTTGGGGACAACTTGAGTGTGGAATGGCTGAACTTGTGCGAATCCGTAAAAAACGACTGCAGATCCCCATCTCTAGGTAAGGCAGGGTTTAAAATGAGTACAGGTTATATCGTAAGAATCCGTTTTTCTACACGTCTGGCTTCTCACAGGCTTACTGGTCTCAAGCCAACATGCTAAACCTTTGAAATGAACACAGCTAGGTACCGTTTGCTTTGGTCAAAGTCTGTATCATATTCTGTTCTTGTTTTGTATCAAAGAAAATAATGTGTAAAAACCACACCATGCAGTGAACACTGATGTGGTAATAATGCGGTGGCTTTTAAATGCATTTCATGAGTGCACACATCCTCCATATGCTGAAAAAAAGAAGTTAATTCTTACATTCAAGACTTTCTCTGACTATCAGCATGTGCACAAACACTTGTTGCTCTCAGTGGTTGCACATCTCGCTCATGCTTCTGCAGTGGGAGGGAAAAGTGCTGCAGATGTAATGGGTCATGTGGTTTTGTTTTGAGAAACACATTGCTTTATTAGTGTGTGCGGGGTTCATAGCTTTAAACCCTTGGTGGTTTTGGGTTAGTATTTAGAACATAAACTGACACATTTCTTTAGAGTTCGCTATGCACACGAGATAATCCACAACACCTTTCACTTGCTAATCTGGTATGGATTTAACTTTTCCGCTTTCTTCTTGTTCTGAGATACATTATATAGAGAATTGTGCTGGCAAAAAGTGTAGATTTTTATAGCACTTTCTGATATGCACTTAGATTCCCTCCAGGATGACACTACGCAGTGTGGAGATTAAACAATGTCCAAGCAAAAGGGAAATGTGTCCTTTGTCTCTGTAAACAAAGTTCCTCAAGTGCACTTGACGTGAAATTTCCTGTAAACGTCCTGTCAGACGCTCTTCCACTGCAAACATTCACTCACTCATTGTCTAGCGCGTTATCCTCCACATGAGGGTCGCAGGGAGCGGGAGCCAATTCCAGCTGACATGGGGCAAAAGGTGGGGTACACCCTGGACAGGTCACCCATCTATAGCAGTGCAAACACGCAGACACTAACAACCATTCACTCACATTCACATCTATGGTCAGTTTAGTGTCCAATTAACCTCTGCATGTTTTTGGACTGTGGGAGGTAACAAGAGAACCTGTCAAGTGTACATGAGAAAGGCCCTCAGTCAGACCGGGTTGTGAACCTGGGTCTTTTTGCTGCAGGGCAAAAGTGCTAGCCACTATGCCGCCATGTGGCCCCCAACTGCAAACAGTCGAAACAAAAAAATACTGCGTTATCACAAAAGATTACTTGAGATTGAAAGTGAGCAGTGGTATTCAGACGCATGCTATTTTTATGACTCAACAGCTTTTGAAAGCTCTTGCCAGCGTGATAAACACTTGAAAAGCTGTGAGCGTCTCCTCCCTAGGAGTCGGCTCCACAGCGTAGCCTGGCACAGTTGGAACACAATTGTTCATGGTATCATACAGAGAGCCCAAAATGTTTTAGGGGAATTATCTGTGGCACAAATGTGTTATCATATCAAATAAACCTTTTGTTCAAACAGCCAGGGAGAAAATAAAATCTTATCAAAGTAGGAAGATTCCAGAGAACGTTCACGTGACACTGCATCAGTGTATGAAAGCTTTTGGATTTATCGCTGAGATGAGGTTGCATAAACACACTGCAGGTGGGTTACACTGTCGGTGACATGTGGTCTAAGCATTTACTTTGCTGACTATTTCTCTTTGATGAAAGTCTCTGAACCACGAGCAAGAAAAACATTTTCAGACGAGAGCAGAATGTGTCCCAAAAATGCAAAAATATAATTCTTCACTGAGCCAACTTTGACAAAATATGGGTTACATAAGCCCCTGACCATGGGAATTTTTTTTTTTTTTTTTCATGGAAAACTTGGCACTAATGATGCCTTTTTTGCCACTGGCAACTGAAAACAACTTGGCATTTAAATTGTTTCCAAATGAACTTTTTCATGAGGAGTTTTTCAACCTGATGTCACTTCTCAGACCTTTGCACTTTCTCCTGACAGTTTTCAGAGGCTCTTGTTTAGAAGGCTGCCATTTTGTTCAAATAGACTTTTCTTCTATGACTGCACCCACTGTGGGTAAAGGTTTACGGCAGGTGTAGCTTTTAACCATTTCCACAAAAAAATGTCCTATTGCTTTTATAACGTTGGGCATGTTTCAGGGGTATGTTTGATTTGATCACTTCCACGTTAATGATTTTGCTTCTGTTCAGGTTGAGGGGCATTCTGAAGCAGCTGGAGGAGAAAGACGTCGACTTTGAAGACATCAAAAAGAATCTGGATTTCACAGCATCATTACTGGAGGCAGTTTACCTTGATGGAACAAGGTTTTTTATTTATTTTTTGTATTTTTATTTCTAGATTAAGTTTCACACCTCTTTCTTGTAGCCTCTCTGTCTCCACCATATATTTGGAAGGATGTAGGTTATGACTGATCTGGGTCATGATTTATTTTTACACAGTGGGTAACTGAGTGGACCAGCGTGATCTGAGTGATTTCTCTAGTTGTCTGAGTACCACACGGTCAGGCTGACCACCGGTAACTGAATGTGGGTTTCTCCTGTGGCCTGGAACAAACTCAACACTAAAAAAAAAAAGGTCAAATTCTGACTAAAAAGCATCAGATGTATTAATAGGGAAACACAATGTGACACGATAGCAGCACAGTATGCTAGTGATAACAGAAGAACCAGTCTACCCTCCAGCACCAGAATTTAATTGGTTTGAGCGGGACTGCAGACGAGAGACCAGCAATTATGTTCAGGCAAGTGCGTTGATGGAAATTGCAGCAGCTTGACAGCAGCATACAATATTGTGGGGAAATTATGTTGAAAATGAGGCTTAAACTGGGAAACAGGTATGGGTCAAAGCTATCCACTAGCTCAGTGGTCACCAACGTGGTGCCCGCGGGCACCTGGTAGCCCGCGAGCAGCCAACGAGGTGCCCGCGGGCTCATTTCACTTCACCTCACTTGTATGTATCCATATGATCACTGAGTAAAATGTCCTTGATATTGTTTATAAAAACTGTGATAATCATTAGGAGTAAGCACTGGAATTAATGTGTATGCAATTGAATGCATAATATTTATCATTTAAATGGTAAACTGCATAAAATGTTAATATGGTAGCCCTCCATATTATTCTCTAACCTTCAGGTAGCTCTCGGTCTCAAAAAGGTTGGTGACCCCTGCACTAGCTTATACTTTTATCAGGACTCTGACTTCAGGTTGAGGACATTATCCTACAAATGTCTAAACATGGTTGCTGTCAATTCTTACATACACGATAAAAGCTGGAATTCTGTCCAAGTGTAATTCTCTCAAAAACATTAAAAACTTAATGTAAATAAAACAAAAAAGTCCAGGGTATGACAGCTCCCCATGACCCCTTGGAGGATACCTTTCTAGACAAACAGAAAGAGCAAGAGGGCAAAAAAAAGGGAAAATGTCTCTATTTCACAGTCTATTTAAACCTGCATGCTTTATGGTTAAAAATAATGGAAAAAGAGATTACACTTCATTGTTGGACTCTACAGTATCTTAGCCAGTGACAGAAATGTGCAGAAGTCCAGGCTACACAATACATTTCTGCCTATATTGCTTTTATTTTATTATTTTACAGATTTTTCTTTCTCATACCACAGCAATCAGTATTTGTGTCTATGTGTGCCTGGTTGCGCTCACAGGCAGTGCCTGGAATCTGAAGACGATCTTCAGCAGCTGCAGTCCGACGGCGTGCCTTCAGAGGTCACCGACTGGCTGGCGTCCACCTTCACCCAGAGGGTGCGGCGGCCTGCGCGACGCACAGATGAAAAGCCCAAATTCCGCAGCATCGTCCATGCAGTGCAGGCGGGGATATTTGTGGAGAGGTATATCAACACACTTGCTCATTGTAATGTATTTTGGGATCATAAAAAAGGGTTGATGCTATTATAGCCAAGTGATTTTTGGCACAAACATTAAACAAATCCTGTGTAATTGTGTCAGAATGTTTACAGTAACGATGCAGCTTCTGTAGCACAGCTCTGTGTTTCCTTTACGACGCATACATGTAATAATACCAGGAAACGATTATCATGTACCATAGAACTTCCATTGTAAATGACTCAAGTGCTATAACTCTAATTTAGGTTCATACAGTGATGTTACAGACAAAATACAGACGGCTCTAACGCACTGTGAAACATTATCCTCCTTCTCTCTTGAAAACATCCTTCCAAAAGGGGACAGGGACTTTGGATAAATTTTATAAACAGCCCCTGAGTCGAGTTCACTGCACAGTGTCAACATGTGAACTTTAGCTGAACTCAACATAAACATTGCATTATTCCAGGATGTTCAAGAGGGCCTACACTGCAGCCATGCCCGACCAACCTGTGGCGGTCGTAAACTGCCTCAGGGTAAGCCCCAACTAATCATAAATCTCACAGTGAATCGTGTGTTCATGAAATAAATCGGACATCACAAAAGAGCCAGTATACGCGGCACAAGTATGCGTTATTAACGCCACCACTTTCCCTTTTTTTTTCCCTCAGGATGTTGACCGCTGGAACTTTGATGTGTTCGCTCTGAACGTGACCAGCTCTGATCACGCACTACAGACTATTTTCTTTGAGCTAGTCACCAGATATGAGCTCAACAGCCGTTTTAAGGTCTTTCAGTTTGAGATTTAAAATGCACATCATGGCACACTTTCTGTACTGTTAGTTTGTGGTTAAAATAATATTACTTTTCTCACTGCCCATTAAAATGGACCCTGTTGTTGTGTTATAATGAGTAGATATATTGGGTCTCATCAATATGTGGTGTTGCCCCACTGAATGCTGGACTTTTAAATGTAATGCTGTACATGTTGCAGATACCCATCGGTTGCCTGACAGAGTTCTTGTCTGCACTCGAGAGAGGATATTGCACACACAACAACCCTTACCACAGTCACATCCATGCTGCTGATGTGACGCAAACAATGCACTGCCTGCTGCTGCGCACAGGACTTGTGGTACTGGATCTCTCCACAATAAATTCATCTTAAAGCGAAGCATTTTAAAAAGCCATAAAACACTGGCATTTGCTACCAAACCTAACTCAACAACTGAGTACTATTTCCATGCATTGGAGGAAACATCTGTGTAGTGGAACAGTGTGGCTCGTTCATGTTGTATTTGGTCACAGTTGACATGATCCTGTTGAAGTATATTATATATAGCCTGCTATGCCGACAGCATATTTCTGATACTTTGTTTCATCTCTCTGTCTAAAAGCACTGGCTGACAGAGCTCGAGGTGATGGCTTCACTATTTGCCGCAGCCATCCATGACTACGAACACACAGGAACTACAAACAACTTTCACATCCACACAAAGTAAGCTCCTTTTCTGAGGCTGTATTCTGTGTGAGCACCAGCTATTTATACTGATGCAACATCCTGTTGTAAAATATTAGAAAAGCAAAACTGGAGAGAGGGAGAGAGAGAGAGAGAGAGAGAGATGCTAATGCAAACACAGTATTTTTAGATGTTGATTTTCCACATAAGAGGACTGAAGAACGCAGTCTCATGGCACCCATCATCATCATTATGCTTTACTTTGGGACTAAAGCACAAAGATGCCTACTCATTCAAAGACAACATGTCTTGGTTACAGTTATCCAAACAGCATCTATCTAAAAGTCATTCTCCACCTACACACTGACAAACACTCACCGACTACAGGCATGAAAAATACTGACTTTATGTTAGTTACAAATCCTCATAATGGAAAAATAAATATTGAAAACATCTCCTGTAGCAGAAGACATTTCTCACTATCCTCCTACAGTTTCACCATTCACCAACATTTGACACTGCAAACAGCTTTGTGTCGTGCAGCCTCTGGATCCACAAAGCTCAGAAACTCAACTCAAGGCTGTGGGCATTGCATGACTCTGCTCAATGACTTTTTAAGGTTCTGTGTTAGTCCACAAAAAGCATGTCTCAAAAGCTAAAACGCCTGTAACATAAAACCTTCCTTGTGTGTTTGGGCACTGTAAGTTTCCTATAATAGAGTGTCAAAATAACCATGTCATTTGTTGTTAATTGCAGGATGAGAGGAGCCTGTGTCTAAATGTTCACTTTGTCATTTTGTCATTAATTATAATTGGCTGGCTGGCATAGATCACAGTCACTGCACGCGGCTAAATTAAACGTGCAAATAAATAGTTTCCAGACAAGTGAATCATTCCAAACAAACACATGTCCCGAAAACAAACTATCTTGTGGGGTTATTTGGGGAGAACACAAGCACAACAATGTATTATTCAGTTTCAAAGCATTATTTTCTATTGTAATGATTTCATTATTTCAGATTATGTAAATGACTGGACAAGGGATGTATGATTGATAACCCATCTATTCATATCTGTCTCAGTCCCTACCCTCTCTTGCTCTCTCAGTGTCTTGTTTTTGACTTTGTTTTTCAGGTCAGAGTTTGCCTTGACATACAACGACCGATCAGTACAGGAAAGCCATCACCTAAGTGCTGCATTTCGGCTTCTGCAGAATGAGCAAATGAACATCTTCATGAATTTGTCGCGAGAAGAATGGATGTAAGATGACAAGATTTCTAATCAATGAAAATGAACTGAAACTTCAATTGTACCCACTCAAAATAGGTTTTTGGTTACAAAGTTTACCCTAAGTTTTATCAGCCATAAAAGCCAGCTGTTACTTACAGTAAGTAGTCAGTCCCACATACGCCATACATTACTATGACTTGCTAAAACTACAGTTCTTTCAGTAAAATATATATATATATATTTTTTTTTAAATGTAAACTACAGTATACAGTACTTGTAGTATACAGGACTGAAAAATACATTTCATAAGTCAACAATGTTGTGATATACAATAGAATGTACATATGTTAACCTCTAAAATATATAGTCTGTATTTCTTTAGGGTCTTTCAAGTCTTTAAGACCACACTAGTAGTTTTTCTATTCTCCCATTTACACCCTCATTCATACAATTCATCTTTATACAGCACTTTTTCTATCACACATCTATATGACCCATTCATATCAGAAGCAATTTGCCAAGGGACACATTGGCAGGTGGAGTAGTGGAGCTAGGAATCGACCCCCCCGACCTCCTGGTGACTCACAGCCAGCCCTTTAGAACCAGTAGAGTTGAAAGTTATGGATTACAATAACGAAATAAGACCATATTCTACACTGTAAATCTTCGACTATAATGTCTGCAATGGACTACAGTGTATACTGTCAAAATATTCATACTGTATATAGAGTTTGCACATTCATGAAGGTTGATACTTGATATAAAGTATGATTGATACAGTATTAGAATATTGTATTTATTGAAGGGCTCTGAAATGTAATAAAATTACACCTCCACTACGTTTTTCTCATCAAGTACTAAACTCTATATCTTTGTGTGTGTGTGTGTGTGTGTGTGTGTGTGTGTAGGGAGCTACGATCACTGGTTATAGAGATGGTTTTGTCCACAGACATGTCCTCCCACTTACTCCAAGTCAAAGCCATGAAATCCTGCCTACAACAACAAGAGCGGTAATGCCAACGTGACCGTGCTATTATTCACACTGTGCATGACACACATTTGACTTAAATGATTGAATTATGCTTTCTCCAGCAGGATTGATAAACCTAAAGCCCTTTCTCTGTTACTCCACACGGCTGACATAAGCCATCCATCCAAGCCCTGGGCACTGCATTCACGCTGGACTAAAGCCCTGATGGAGGAGTTTTTCAGGCAGGTAAGAACTGTGATAGATTCATCAGGAGACTGACTGTGTAGAGAAATAATGACAGTGTTTGTCTGGAGAACTTAAAGTCAAGTACAATAACAGGTAAAGAACCTGATTCATTTATCTAGCTTTGGTGATAAATACACTTTGGTGTCATCTAAATATATAGCATGAGGCTAAAGGTAATGGTCCCAGTACAGAAAACTGCTGACCTCCATGGTTTATTTTGTATATATGGAAGAAAACCCCAATGATCCCCCAACTGGGGGACTCAGAGAGTCTCGGGGTAAAAAATATTGTGGAACACTGCATTACACACAAAATAATATAGTGATGGTGCACATAAAATTAAACAGCAAAATATATATTAACAACAAGACTGTATAAACTATTTTAAATTTGACAAACACAGCTCAAATAACAACTAAATGAATAACTACATATCAAACTTCATACAGCACCACTGTGTCAACCCACTCGCCACATAATCTGGATCTAACCTGACAACACTTTATCCAGAACACACACCATAGGCTACAACTCAAATGAAAGCAGAGACTCCACTGATTCTGAGGATATACGTCAAAGCACTCCACACCAAAGAGAGAAAGAGAGATAAAAACCAAAGCATAAAGACAACAGAAAACGCTTCGCCGAACGATTGTTGTAAAACTGCTCTTACCTTTGATGTTTCTCCGTCAAAAAGTTGATATCTACAGCGAAAACCACACTCTGTCTAGTCAGACGGACTTCCTGTGTTACACTCAAATGATTCCCGGCGTCTCAAACGGACATTAGGACCCTGGGGAAGCATTACAATTACAACAGGCTTGGTACTGGGATACAGCTCAGTCCTGCCATCTTGTGTTTGTTTTTGGAACAGGAAATATATAGTTGAAACTTTGAAACAAAGCCATGAATTCTTTCATTAAACACTAATAGTGACACCAACATTAAATAAGTCATTTAATACATGAGAAAATGCCAAATGAGACCTTGTCTGTACTTTCTGTACTAAAACAAACTAAAACTAAAATGTTGTTTTGCAGAGATAATGGTCACATATTGTGCTATGGTTTGATAGAAGTTTAGAGCTGCAGCTGCATCATTCCAAACATACTCATCCTGGGTTTTCTTTAGGCGAGCTTGAATTCTTTTTCTTTTTTGTGGCGTGACATCTTCATTTGCTCTTCACCAGTCGCACATGTAGTGATATTTACGCATCTTAACAAGTGTTCCCTTTACTCTGACACCCAAAGTATTCAAGTACACCTTGTGGTTGCAGATGTATACTCATTTCCTTATGAGTGTGCAATTTTCGAGCGGTGACCTACAAAATAGGCTGAGGGCTTAAACAAACAGAGTAGTTCATGTAATACAATTTCCTGTCTTTTTCATTAAATGATATGCTGTCAAATGCAGTACCAAGATTTCGCAGGAAGTCTATTTTGAGGTCACGTAAAGAGCATTTTGTAACTTTCACTATTGCAGCTACCTTAAAAGTCTGTGGAATCTAAAATATTCCAAGAACCTGAGTAGGTGTTGAGCTCTGCTATCGTTAAAAATAAGATGTTACAAACCTCTCTCTGAAATGCTTCCTTTGTTTTTTGTGTTTCTTAGATGATTTTGTTTGCTTGTAAGGTTCGGAATCAGCTAACCTTTAGAAAGTTATTTTCAGGTAATGAGTGGGATGCCCTTTGAGATATTTTCTCTCTCTGTCTGTCTTTGTGAGGGTGATAGAGAGGCGGAGCTCAACCTACCCTTCTCTCCTCTGTGTGATCGAAAAAGCACCCTGGTAGCTGAGTCCCAGATTGGTGAGTCTGACAAACACTTCCCAAAACCTTTATTCTTGCCAGTGATGTTTTTTTTTTTTTACCTTGTGTGAACTGAGTACAGATTTTATTCAAGGTTCAGTATTACAATAATGAAATTTACTACCATTGTTGAACTCATTTGCATTTCTTTTCTGCTACAAAGTTATTCACACTTCACAATATTATAATAGATTTGTTTTCACATGCTAATGTGCCAGCATTTATTCCTGCAGGTTTTATAGATTTCATTGTATATCCTACATTTTCTCTGCTGACGGACATGGCTGAAAAGATTGTTATTCCTTTGGTGGAGGAGAATCCTGGTCCACCAGACCCCTGTAACAGACACAGGTATTCACACAGACAAAACATGTACCACAGTCACAATAATATACCTTTTGGAATAAAAAATACAAAGTTTAGCTATGACACCGAATTAATGCGTACAGAAAACTGGAGCCTATGACACAGCATTAATGTTCATTAAATATGAAGCAATAGCCATAGCAGCAGTGGTGGAGCTAGACTTTTATACATGAGGTGGCTGGAGGGTGAGCAAGGCTTAATCAGGGAGCATTATACTAGGAAAGGAAATTACTGTGATCCTCTGATCTGGAACTTAAGGAACATGTATTATTGACAATTTTTATAACCCCATGTTCTTAATGCTTCTCTTAATGTACAGAATGTTAAAGTGTATGTGTCGACACAAAATAATTACAAGTTGACATGACCAGATTCTATAAATGCCAAATCTTAAATTCATCTTAAAGCATAAATAAAGAGTCACAAATAAAAGTTTGAAAATAAATAATAATCATTAAATCAACCTAAAACTGAAATGTTTGTATTTTCAGCATGGTGCAAAGGGGTTGCATTATTGTTCTGAATTATGAGTGTTTTGGGCGTAACATCAATTAAAATGGATGTAATGTGAATGTTGGAAAATGGAGAAGTGAACCATTATCTGCTGTGGAGGAAATGGATTGGCTCTAAGACGATGAAGCAAATTGGTTTACAAATTTTAATTTGTAAATCCTATGATATCTTTTTTATTTATAGGGATGAGAACCACACACTTTACTTTTGCCTTTAGATCAGATCAGAACCTCCTTGTGTCGGCATGAGTAAGAAAATAAATAAATTTAGAATAAGGTGTGAAACTAAAAAGGTCTGGTATGAGAGCACTCTGTTATTTCTCAATAGTAATCTTTGGAAGGAAAGTTCCAGAGGTCTGCAGTGGAGTCTCGCCCACATCACAGCAGAGCTGGTGAGCTTCCGTTCCACGTGGACACGACACACCGAAGACAACAAGCTCCAATGGAAGGAAAGTGGCTCCAATGGTGGGTGACATTATTTAATTAAATGTTAGGGAATGATTTGTTTTATTAAATTCAGAGTAATCTCATAAAGAGACAGATGAAGATGAGATTTTCTTTTTCTTTTTCCCTTAC
Organism: Solea senegalensis; assembly: GCF_019176455.1. Taxonomy (NCBI): domain Eukaryota; kingdom Metazoa; phylum Chordata; class Actinopteri; order Pleuronectiformes; family Soleidae; genus Solea; species Solea senegalensis. The sequence continues at coordinate 21,594,162 of NC_058024.1, read as the reverse complement.
AAATGTTCCTGTATCTCCCAATATCCTCAACCCTCCAGGATTTTCAGACCCAAGCCTGACGAGAGAACGAAGGACCAGTCAAGAAGAGCAGTCAGAAAATTCCCCCACCACAGATTCCAACCAGTAGGCAAGACCTCACCTCCGCTCATAACCTCTGTGATATATACATGTGTAGCCGACCGATTATCTATCAAGGTTAACTGAGGTTTGTAATGCCTTACTCTACTATACTATATATAGCAACAAACCACGGGTTTGAAACGTTTAAGATCATCTTCCCAAGGTAAGATGCAGTATAGTCATAGAAATGTCCTGATGTCTTATCAACTGTAGCGTACTACGATAACTTAAATGCAAAAGTCGACATGCTGGCCATGTTACGGTATAGTCCATGTCATTCATTTAATTTGCCACCAAAAAACAAACACCTATTGTATGTTTTGTATATGTGTATAGTTTGAACTACACACACACACACACATCATTTAACCATGCAATAAATATTGAAAAATATGTTATTTGCTATGTCTGCTGTTTGGCATGGATTATGTAAGAGGCGGGGCTTCTTAAACATTAAAAGAATTCAACTCAAGCATCTTTTCTTGTCTTATTAAAACAGGTATTGGACTCTTGTTCTGCATACAAGCACAGCACTTTTTGCAAGAATGTCAAACCAGGGAGGTTCAAAAGCATTAGGGGGGCCTTGAAGAGGGGGCCCTACATGAATCAATCCAAATCAATTAAGTGAGATAAGGCCTCGGGTGTTTCATACCACACTGTAACTGCAGAGACATGTACATAGAAGTAATAAAGAATTGTTGTTGCAGTGGATTTCTCAGCTAAACACAATCTTATCAATTATACTTATCAAAATTCAGTTAATCCCTGTGGTGGTGTTTTTAATCTAGTGATACACTGCCCTCTGCTGGACGTTACTGTTTTCTCTTTGTTTTGCGCTGGACGTTTCTGGGCGACAAAGTTTGGACAAACTAAGAAATGCAAGTGTCAGTGGGGCTAAACGCCAGGTGAACAAAAAACGCTCACGAAACCAGGGGGAATCTGGGATCGGTGTTCGTTTGCTGGTGCGCTCAGAGAGGACGAGAATGAAAAGCGACTAAGTAGCTTGAGGCTAAAGTATCAGCATTTCTGTATGTGTATGTGTTGTGCACACTAAAAAATCTCATAATAACTGTAGGTTCTAATAATGCAAAATACCACGCAGTGTGAACCCTTGTCTGTTTATATGGAGGCTATGAAAAGCCATACCAGATATCAAGAGAGGGGCAACCTTTGCCTCTGCTGTGTTTACAAACATCAGCCCACAGGTTCTGTATTCTCTGGATTTTAAAGAAGCAGGGATGCACCATGAGCCCAGTGTGTTGTCTGTCCTGATATAATACACGCTTGATGTTTGCAGAAAAGCTTAGAACAACATTTAGACTTTCTTATTAGGGGAGTAAATGACCACAGAGTATACCTGTGTTCATTTACGTTTAGTTGAGTATTGACTCTACATTTTCTATACATGTGACTTTTTCTACTAAAAGAAAAAGTCAATTCAAGTTTAAAAAGTTCAGTTCCGTGCTCTACCAGCAGGAGGGGTTGTAGTGGAAAAAGTCAGACATCTGACTCTGGGACTGCCCTGTGGCCTCAGATTCAAACCCAATTTCTAATTTTCCACAGGTGTCACTTATACAGTTCACAATAACACCTTCATTTTAGGACAGGGAGGACGAATGAAACTGACCCGAGGAAAGCAATTATGCAGTACTCGCTGCTGTAACTCAACACAAGCAGTCACATGAATACAAAACAGGCATGACAATTCTGATTTCATTCATTTGTTTTGTCTCAAGTGGTTTCACTATTTCAGCAACAACAAAAAAAACGATGCACATGGTGTCCTACATCTTTTTTTTTCTTTCTTTAAAGATGCTCAACCTCTTGAGTCAAATTAAAAAGTACAAGATTAGCTTGATGTGGAAAGGAATCGAAACATCAACTTAGCTTCTAACTCTTCTCAAGAGATCCCATTGTATGCCCTAACCCTCTCAGATGATTGTAATACAATATCACACCAAATATAATTCCATCATGGATTGTACCTCAAAAATGGAAATATCACATGTAGCTAAAATTGCTGCAGTGTTCGCAAAGATATTTGTGAAGATCAGCTTGTTATGAAAAATGTATGTGTCTTTATGCTCTTGGCTCTGAATATGTTGAATTATTCATTGTCTACGTTACTATTTTTAGGATAGAATTCAAAACTCAACTAAACACATGACCAGTGGTGCAATGATGTCACACGCTGTTAGTTGAGTTTGATTTAATTTTTTTAGACATAGGAAAGCAGTTCCATGGTTTACTTTGCTTTGGGTCTACTTCATATCTTACATAAGTGCTGGTGGTTTAGAAAGAACAACATCTGATCACCAATTTAAACCACTTTTATTGTATCAAACAAATTTAGATTACATTAATCGTCACTCAATTCAAGTAAAATTGAATGAGAAATAAAACGGATTTATGTTAGATTCACTATAACAATTCAAAAACTGAACAAACATTATGTGTTGCTTAAACACACTGCAAAAGAGAAAAAGAAAAGGTTTTGCACAACAATACTAAAGTGGCTTTCATTTTCTGTTTCAGCTCAGACACAAACAAAATAATGTGACAGTTGTGGGATGATTGTCACACAATTTAATGCCAAATCGGTGACACCACACGGAATTACAAACATTTAAAGTGGTGGTGTAATAATGACTCTGAAATGCTTTTTTTTTGTTGTTTTTTTTAATCACATACAAAACTAGAATTAAGAGGGATTAACAGTAATTACAATTTGTGTTGGACCTTGGGCTGAGATTAACATCACTGTGCATTCAGTATGATGCAATATGATTTAGATTCCCAACTGAATTCAGTGTCAAACATGAGGGTGCACTGTACTCACTAATGAAAAACATGTAAATGGACACACTGTACTGTATACCCTGTGTGTCAACTAGAGATGTGCAACCACATGTATTGGCTGGTAAAAAAAATAATTAAAAAAATGGTTGTCAGAAACTAGCCTTGATATTATAACGGTTCATTGAGGTATCACCCGTCATTTCTAAGTAGTTGAAATCACATTTAGTTACCATAAAGAGGAGGAGAAATATCTCCCTCAGGCTATCTGTGTCTATCTGTGAGTGATTGACAGATGCTCTGGTAGCACAAGCAGAGATAAACCAGACATACTTACATGACATTGAATGTGTTCCAGTTGAGCAGCTAATTTGCAAACTACAGTGCACATTTAACCAGTGAATGTTTGTTTCAAGAGAAAAAGGGCAGGGAAAATGATCTGTGTTAGGTAAGCAAAGGTGGCTTTACTCAAATGCAGTTAAAATGAAGCCCTTTTACTGGATGTTTGGAAACAATGCTCTATATGCAAATTAGGAAAACTTCAAAGAATGTGGCCATCACTATGGAAACAAAAACGTAAAATAATAAATGTTTTTCTTTTGGTTTCTGCATTTTCATCTCAAAGGAGAAGCATCTATGAATTTAATGATTTTTTTTTTAATTTATCCAGTTGAACATTTTGTCTGTAAAAATGTTCCCAGAATGCAGCACAACATCGCCACATCCTCAAACTGCAGAAACAGAAACCGAAGGAGAATTTCTCATTGGAAAATATTTGAATATGTTAAAATATTTTATGTTAATCAACTCAAGAAAAAAATCTATTAAATGCAGCGCTAACAATTATGTGTTAGACCAGGAAAAAACATGCAAATAATATTTAGTTGTCCATTGGTGTAATCATTCACTTGTGCAGTCAGTCCACACAAATATACTTTCTACTAACTTACAACTGAGACTAAACCTAAATGCTGACATTCATAAAAACTGCAGTTTAAGTCCAAGTTATTAATGAGGTACAAATTCATTATATTGTTTAGACATGGGTTCAAAATTGCAGTCGTCATGGCACATTATTTCATGATGAGAATTTCTAAACGGACGTGCTGCCTTTGAACAAAGACACTGTGAGTTATGACGATGACTGTGTGACTGAGACAGGAATATAACTCCATATTAACTCCAATTCTGGTGCTAGTTTTAGTTTATGTTGAGTGCAGGGGGTGCAAAACAAAACAAACATAGTTAAATAGTATTCTCTTTAAGCAGGATGGGTTTGTTTGTTTTTTAGACACAAAATTAAGCGTAGAAACCTTTGCTGATGTTCTTGCAGTGGTAACTAAGATCTGGCTGTGGAGGAGCATACACTATATGCCCTGATGTTTCTAAAAAGTAGATGTGCAGACACAATCTTCTGTCATTTTGTTGGGATGGCTGAGCAGACTGAGCCGCTTGAGTTGTACAAAGGATAACTTTATTTCTCTGTCTCCAGGCTGCAGTTCTTTGTCTTTTCCTCGGCTGACTGGCACACGCTGGATGCTGCAGCTTTTCTTCCTGCAAAATATAGAAAGAGACAAAAAAGTCTGAGAGACAATAAGAGAATAAAAAGAGGCCGACACGAAGACGGCTCTCTCAGTCCAGCACCAAATGAACGTGGTTAATATCTCGTTTCGCCAGGACTGTGTTGCTCTGCGTTTTACTCATAGAAATTGTTAATTGTATACATTTATCTTTTTGACAGCATGAATGGAAGTATGGGACAACCTTTTGATTTATTTGTGCTGCTACACTACGAAGGTCTTTGTTCATGTTCAGATAATATGTACCTTGGTACGTAAACATACAGTGTTATATGTTCAATTTCTGAATCAATGTCCTAGGTTTCCAACCCAGCTTGCGAGGGGAAAGAGAAGCAACATAAGAAGTGCAGGAAACATTTGTAACATTTAAATTTAAAATGTTACTTACAACAGACATTATGGCAAAATCAAACCAAAAAGCAAAATGTAAACAAAAGAGAACTTATCAATAGAAAGAGCTAATAGTGAAAAACTAAACTGTCCCTCTACAGCTTGAAGTAAAACCAACATACACGTGGGAACAGCAGCCCTCCACATTGTTTCTTGACGTAAAACAATCTACAATGTTGTCATACACAATCAGTTTTTGTGACTAAAACTCTGTGTCTGATTTCCCACCTAACGTCTCCTCAGTGGGTTGAGTCACCAGATTGGTGATCCGAGCTGGGTGCCGCACCAATTGCAGACAGGAAACCACAAGCTTTGGGGATGGCGCAGACCAGCAGCTCCAAGTAATATTTGACTTGAAACTAACAACAAGCTTACTAAGTCCAATCTGCTTAATGTTTTACACTTAACACAAATCTCACTGTTACCCATTGCAACCTTATAAATGTGACTTGCATGGGCCAGGTGTCAGTGAACATACAAGACAAGCCGGTGTCAACAAAAAGGGATTATATTTACACTGAAATCAACATAAAGGCCTTGAATATCCAAAGTCACTTTGGATAAAATTGTCTGCTAAATGGCATGTAATGTAATGTCATGAATACAAATACAGTTCCTAATCAAAACCATGTCATTCAGTCAAATATGATTTACACTCTTTGACCTCTCCAAACTGTCCTTGTTCCTGCAGACAGATGTGTATGTGTTGTGTGTCATTGTAATGTCCCATGGATAATGATGTACATTACATGGACCATGAATAAGTACAGTCCGTGTAAACATGTTAATTTGGGTCTGTGTATTGCGTCACCAACATGGCTGGATGCCACACGTCCATATAGGAGCTCAGCAGTCTTGTGCTTTACAGATGGCAAGTTATGAATTGGCCTAAATCATTTTTCTGCCACAAACTTCCAGGATGACAGCTGGTGGTGGTTTTTGGTGAAACAACACCACTTTTCACACAACTTGAACATAGAGTTAGTTTCATGCTCGGTCTGTTCTGCTCCTCACCCCCTACCTGCCAAACCTTTTCCAGTTTTGTGTACAGCTGCCTCCCAGGGCATTTCAACCATGGCAGAGCTCTGTGTGTGGATCAAAGCGCGTTTGTTGACGAACCATGATTACAAAAAACCAAAGCCCAGCTTTTTGAACAGTTTAACATAATATAAATAAAACACTGTCCTGACGGAGGAATGATGATGACTTCTGAGGGAAAGGCCATGAAGGAGATGGTAGAGATTTTGAAGGGGAAATCATTCCCACCTGCTGCTACTGTATTCGTGGCTCTTCTGAACTCATGTACCTGCTTGTGTGTTGTTTTGTTGCGACGAGGGATCTGCTACACTGGCAGCACTGCAATGATCCTCGGCCTCCTTGGAGAGGGGACACTCAAGTCCACCCGCAGCCTCTAATAGACTCTCTCTGGAAAACTCTGCATGGGAGACAAATATGAGAATCAGAAAGAGATTATATAAATACTTTCCTAATGATAAAGCACTGCTGATAAAATGCTCTGCTTTCCATATTTATAGTTAAGAACAGATGGTCTGTTCTCCTGTTTAAAGGTAATGCCAATCATTGCCATGTGACAATATCAGTTGCATTTACTTCAAAGGGCTGATGCCACACTATACTGGACCGGTGTTAATGGTCATTGATTTGTTTTCCTGTGCTTCTTCTTGTCTGAGGACTTGCAGCTCACATGAGCAATCCCAACACACATCTTCTAACATTTCTTTAAGGTTTGGCACCGCAAAGAAAAACAAAGAATCTGTGTCCCTGATGGTAAAATGACAAGGAAATAGATTTACAAGAACTGCATTTCTGCTGTCTGGTGCTAATGCTATAGAATGCGAGTCCTGTCCAGTCATGACGCATTAGTCCTGGACTATGACCAAATGTGTGAACTGTATGGGCTGCAATTTGTGGCCATCCATTATCCATTCACGCGCTTTTAGAGCTAGTTGTTTGGCATGAGATAAAAAGCTGACCTCTGCTTTCTGTTATTAAATGGTAAGTACTTTATCTGGCACAGACAGTGCACTGCATCTGCCAAGGCACTTAAACAATATTAAGTGTTTACATTAAAGGGACCGTTCTGCAAATATGCTGAGGTTTTTCATCAAGCGTCACATGATACTGACACTTCTGTGAAGTGAAATTTCAGTACGTTCATACACAAAAATAAATGAAATGTGCTGATCATGAGAGAGACAGGCAGACTGGCAGTCTCTCTCTCTCTCTCTCTTCTGTGTGCGATTGCAGGAATGGAGTCATGTGTGCAGGTGTCAGGTCACTCACTCTGCTGAATTCATGTATCCAGCCAGATTCTCTCTGCATTCAGCCGGCTCAGATTTGGAGCTCATTATTATGAATCCCTACCTCAGCTTCACTTAAATATCTTCTGTCTTCTTCTCTCAATTCAGTTCTGCACCCTTTCATGTTAATTAGCTTAATTTGGCCTCAATCCTCAATCTTCCCTGAGAGGCTTCTGCGTTCCCTTGTTCTCCTCATCCTTCCATCTGCTCTCTATTTCTCAATGTATCACGCCATCCATTTTTCAAGTCTCCTCCTTTTGTGCGTCCTTTATCCTCTCTCTCATGCACGGGCGCACACGCGCACACACACACACACACACACACACACACACCATTTACTTGACTCAGACATGTTTTGGCAGACTATGGTTATTCCCTCTTAGACTGTACCTACTGTACACAGTGATACGGTGCCTGCAATGCAGTGTATTCACTCAGGTACCGTGAAGAGTCAGTTTGACCTACTTATTTTTGTTTTGAGCAGAGTACTTTGTATCTCTACTCTGTTGTTTACTTACACCGCCCCATGTCAGAGTTAAGAGATTAAGCTTTTAATGATCATCAGTTACAGAGTAGGCCAGTGGTTCCAGCCTGAGATCAGTTTTAAGGGCCCAAATAGAACAAATTATAAAATGAATAACAAAACAAAACAAATGAGTGTCATGGCAACTTCCCACAGTTTTGGCCTAATTTTCATCATATTTTTAATACTATCATTTATAATATGAGGCTGAGTTTCCTCTGCAGGGGTGAAATACAACCCTCAGGCTGGATACACCGGTGCTACAAATGAGCTAACTGCATAGCTGGCAACAATGAGTGTTACAAGTTGTATTTTAGGCAGACAGGCTTTATAATAAGTAAAGGATTGTCTAAGTACTTGCTTCCCGGCATGCCAAATGCAGAGGTACAGTATGAAAGAGGTTTGTGTAGCTAATTATAAAAATTAAATCCAAACTCCAAACATACCCTCCAGTTGGCAACGCAGTTTCTCAAAGGCCTCCACGGTGGCTTCATTGTCGTGCGGAAGCTCCTCTCCAGTGGGAACAGACTCTGGGCTGGGCCGATCTGAAAGGCAGCTCTCTGAGGAGCATTCATCCCCAGCTCCCTGCTGCTGTCTATAAAGGTGATGCTCTACCAGGAATTGCAGCTCTGTGAGGAGGGAGGTGGAGATGGAAGAGGAGGAGGAGGAGAAAGAGAAGCAGAGAAGATGAAAGGACAAAGTAGAAGAAAGTTGGTTAAAGTGAAAGGTGAAGAACATGCACTCATTAGGGAGTAGGAGGATGAGCAAAAGAATTCAGTGGTGTGAGGTGAAGAGAACCAATGGTGGAGGGTTATAAAAAACAAACAAAAAAAAGACGTATTCATCATTTTATTTTAGGTTATACTAGGCTATGTTATTACCTTTTAAACTAAAGCACATTAATTGACACCTCCATTTTGTCTAAATAAGGACTCTGTGAATTTGATGACAGTTTAGCTGTGGGTCTTTGTGGTAAAAAAATAGCCTCCTGTTAAATAAATGTCACAAAATCATTTGCACTCATACAAAGTGGAAGTTGACACTTAAATTAGGATTAGGATTGATGCTGCGAGCAAGAAAATCCTATAGAAATGTCAGGTGCGGAGACATTTCTCAGACTTAAAGTGAAGAGTTTCTTTACTTTTCTTTTCTTCACACGGTTCTGCTTTTAGCTTTTAGAAAATGGAGACTGTGGTTGGAAAGTGAGATAATGAGTCTTCACCGTGACAAGTGCAGCCCTGGCTCACTCCAAGACTAACACCCAAAATAGAACAAACTTTTGTCATAATCTTATACAAAAACTTGATCGCAAGAGCCAAAGAAAGCCAAGGATGTCCTATTAAAGCATAGAAAAGACATTGTATATTCTGTTTTTGAATAAATCTGCAATCCTGTGTGTATATTTATCACCGTTCACTTCTAAAATCTAAGAATAAAGCTCAAGTAAATCAACCAAATGTAATATTTTCTTGCTTGTTCTGAATTGACAGCTAAAACTTTATGTATTCTACTTTTTTACATTTACAAGATTTCATTATACACTCTGGGAGTTTTTAGAGGTCAAGCATGATTCCTGTGAACAAGAGAACAAGGATTTATGATGTCTGGGGTATATTCATTCATCCATTCTTTCTGCAAGTTCTTTGTCAAAGAGAAGTCAACAAATAAATAAAGGAAAACTACCTTTCATTGTGGGCGTTCCCTTTTGGCCTTTTCGTCGTTGTCGAGGGGAGTTCAACAAGGCAGCCTGTGAAACACCAGCGTTGCTTATTTAGCAAAGAAGGAGCTCATTTTAAAACCACATACAGAACTTTAATCATTTTGTTTCTATGAACTTTTTCAATAAAACTCTCTGCAATACATAGCACATATTAATTTACCTTGTACAGCTGGTTTGGGAGACGATCTTCATCTATTTCTGCAAGACAGAAAATATGCACATAGTTAAGAATATACTGTAGATCTATGATAAGAAGATATCTAAAGCACACACACTGATTAAAGATAGTGCACCGTGTCCTTTGTGGCTCACGTATTGTGCCGCTTTGAACACAGTGTCTCTCTTTGGAATGTTGAGTCTTGTCGCTGGAGACTGAGCTGCTGTGTCCAGACGGTGCAGAGCACGGTGGATATAAGGTGACCTCCAGCCAGATGGTCATTTGATACAAGCATAACAGTGCACAAGTGCTGCTAAAACCTTCATTAATACTTGAGTAACATTTTGCTGCTACATCATGTGCTTACAGCTGTGTGCGCACATGATGTAGCAGTGGTGGAGAAAGTACTCGGAGCCTTTGCATCGTTAATTTGTACGAAATGTACGGTAAATGTCTCTCCGTTTGCTTTTCATATTAATACACAATACAAAAAATTAGTATGTGAAACTCTGTGGTCACCACAGGAAAGCCCTTAAACACAATAAAAATCACTTGAGCCATTAACTGTGATCAATAGTGAATGTGTTGATGTCACATGCAGCACTGTGTTTTTTAGCCTTGGAACTTTTTTTTTTTCTAGGACACCACCTTGTTGCTTGGCAACCTATGCTTCCCAAGGCACTTGGAGAGTCTGTGCGTGTATGCGTGCGAGGATGTGCATATATTAATCCTACTTGAAAGTTATCCACCAGGGCGTTCAGAATGCCAGTGATGTGCTCGCTTCTTTACTCATCACTTTTACTCCTCTAACAAAAGCCCAGCTGTGTCATACAAGAACATTCACTTTCAAGGGCCGCGTTAATCTGTACGCTGCAGCAGCACATGTTTACAGCGTTTGAGTCTTATTTTTAGCGACTTCCAGCACTGCAAGAAGGTTAATACTGCCAATATGGATTTTGTAACAAATCAATCCCAGGAAATGGGACTGTCGAGGGCTGTCCTTCAAGGTACTGGATAAAAGTTGAAATTTATAAACAGCTATAGTGAATAATTTTAGTCTGAAATTGGAGTTTCACCCCACAGGTGCAAATTTTGGTATCATATGTAATGTTTATAAATATGAGGACAATTTACTGTACACTGCTTACGACATTAAATACAACACCACTTTTTTGTTGTTTTGTAACTGCTGTACCACTCTCCAAGTCAGATGTACATTGTGAAAATGCTATTGTTAGAATGCTATAGGTTAGGTCATGGTACAAAAACTATGTGGTTTACATACATTTTGTAAAGATTTAATTGTGGGGAAAAAGGGGGAAAACACATTAACATTCAGTTTGAACCTTGCTGTATGACTCCTGACATCTGACCCCTTTTTCCCATCATAATTCCTACAGTTATAAAAGATTCTTCCTATGGAAAACCAACAAGACAATTTTAGGGTATTTGCATGTGAGGCTGTTGCCAAATGTGTACTGTATATTGACACGAAGCCAGATATAAAAGTACAATTATGTATAATAGCCACCCTTGTGTTTCAAATCACTTCATCTTGAGTGGCTCCATTTTTACACTTGCAGCAATGTTAAAAGGTCAAAGATAATGTGGTCAGAAAAAAAGCAGATTTTTGGAAATTCACTCTCCCTGATAAGACAATAGTTTAGCAACACAGATGGGATCTAATGGTAGCTTCACTTTCATCAGGTGTGTTCTGTTTTTAAAGTATTCATGCCTAAAATAGTGCACATAACAGAGCAGCTGTGGCTGCATTTGAACAATTTCGTGGGGGTAGTAATATACATGGCTGAAATGTTATTTGGGTCAAGCAACATCACATGAGGGATTTTTTTTGTGTGGCTGAGATTGAGATTGTTTTTGTCTGTGTAACAAGCCCTTAGTGAGAGGAAAAAAAGGAACAAACACAAAGATTTCAACAGTGATGAGTCTATGAGTAACAGCACGAGCTTAGCGAGAGGGTTTTCTGCCTCTTATTTAGGTTGTCAGTCGCTGCACTGCATTTGATGAAGAAAAACGAGCAAAATAAAGAAAACCTTGAAGGGAAAAGAAAACGCGGAGGTCTGCGTAGTCGTGCACGTCAAAGGTTTATTTTATGTGTTGTTTTTGCAGTTGTTTACTGTTGCTAAGCAAAAGGTAAGAAAACTGGGATGGAAAAGACATTGTGCTCTTTTTTTCCTTGTATTGGAAAAATGTAGTTTCCCTCAAACAAACTAATAACTAATTCTTTTAAATTGCTAATATTATCGTTTCAGCAACAGGAAAGAAATGCAAATTGTGCACTCTCATGTACTGGGGGTTACTCTACAGTGTGTTTGAAGAGTTGTTTACAAAATTGGGCTTTGTTCTATTAATATGTTGTGTGCATCAGACTTTTTTGTTTATTACATCCAAGATAAATAAATATCATAGTGTTTATATGCACTGCAGCTCATCAGTACACACACCCGCACAATAGGGCTGAAAGACTTTGAATAAAAATCCAATTACTTTGACTGAAATTACCATTGCGATATGATTTGCATGGTCATTTCTACATCATGTTCATTTGAATAACATATTTATTTTAAATCATTACTGTGTGGTATTTGTGTAGATCTGGGAAAAACAAAGATGTTTCCTTTCTTTTTGACGGTCTGTAGAACATAATGTGTACAGACCAGAGCAATATTGCGTATTATAATATGTTAAAAAGGTAATTTGACACACATTTTGGCTTTCAGAAATGTTGCGCCTCCTGCGATTTGAAAATTGCAGTGGGTCATATTGCAATTTTGAGAAAATTTAGATTCATTGTTCAGCCCTACCACACACCCACAAACACAGGGGTTTAATAAAGTGTTTTTTCTGCTAGGAACTCAAATTTAATATTCTATCTTTGTTTCATCGCTCTCAAGTTGTTACTACAGCAATGGAAAGACAAGGGTCAGCCTCTTCCTCCTCCTCCTCCTCTTCAGACAAACTGTGAACACTTGTGTGCTCTCATTATTTAGCACTCTATCCCAGCTGTCTGTAAATCTGTGGCTCTCCCTTTGATGTGCTTTTGGGGGTACACAGTGCACAAGGCAAAGCAATCTACTGAGCATTAAATAATGCAATGCTCCATTTGATGAGAGCACACGATCTCTGCACCAGCACAGCTCCTCTTCCTCCTCATCATAAAAAATGTCTCCCCATCCCCCTCCATTTGGCACATTCTCATTCTCGCCTGTCTCAGTCGGTCTGTCTCTGTGGCTGATTGATGCCGGGTCTGTGTTAATCCCTACATCTACTTTTTCCCATCTTGGATCTCAGAAGCATTGGTCTAAATCAGTATTATAATTATTTAAATCATATCCAATTAGAGAGAGTTTTGAAGTTTTACTCAAAGGAATGTTGTTATTTAGTCAGTGACAATCTCTGCTGGTATCCCCAATGGAAGAAATGTTTCTCCTTTTTTCTCTTAATTCTTCAGTGTTTGCACACTCAAACACAGAAATACAGTAATGTTTTCCACAGCTAGCACAGCATTAACATGGATACCTTCATTAATTATGAATTGTCTTCAGTATCCTGACATGACACCCAGGTTTAACTGTTAACTCATTGTGTTTACATTTCCAACCACTGGAGAGATTCACAGCTTATACAGTGAAGACAGTAAGTGGAGAGTTTGCAGAAATACACCTGACTCCAGGATCCATGCTTCATCAGCTGCCTGTTCACGGTCTGCGTTTCAAAAGAATATTACCTCCTTGCAGTCGAAATGCAGCGTCATCTGATTTCTGACGTTGTTAATTTGTAATGTAAATATTGTTTATTGCCACAGTGAAAAAGTGAAACAATTGCCCCTGTGGCAGCCTTCCAGAATTGTAAAACTCAAATGTCTTACTAAAACAGGGCACCTTAAGTTGGATTCATTTAATTTTATGTTTCCTGTCAGAATACTTGAGTATCTAAACAATGTCACATTTCCCACAACTCAGCAACAAACTTAATGAGTGTTGTTAGTTAAAAGGACATTTTGTAATATAAAAATGCTGCATGTGAGTTTGTTTGGTGCCTTACCTGGTGAAGACTGATCACTGGAAACCACTAAAGTAGCAGGAGTGGGTCTTCGTCTTCTGATCTGAAAAAGTAGAACAGTTTTAGAGTTTTTATCCCTTGAGTATAAATGACAGAAATATTGTGAAGCCTTTGGACCTGAGAATATTATATTACGTAATTTAGCTCTACAGTAAGTTATGTAGAGTAGGTTTGAACTGTTTTATTGCAGTTTTCTGGCTCTAATTCCCTCAGCCTGTGCTGTGTTGAGACCTGGTCTTAACATTCGTCCTCTGAGAATTCTGATGTTTGAAGCTAACTGAGCAGTGATAGCAGAGCATGGCGGCCGTCCACCACTTACCTGCTTCTTGGCTCATGATGAATAAGAAAATACATGAAAAGATTTCACTAAGCTGCTCAAAAGCTTGTGTTGAAACCTGTCGCTGACAAAAAAGGTTTTGCTCTTAACCGCAAACCGGCCGCAGTTGTTATGACTGTCACGTGTCGCGGACATGTTGCGCGAGGTAATCTGTTTTTTGACGTAAACTTCAGACCTGACTTTCCTCTGACTCCCCCTACTGACAAAACGTAATACTGCATCAAGCGCCATTCATTTTGTTGTGAGTCATATTGTAGTGGAAATCCATAGAAATTAAAATAAATGGTTATATTCTCTGAACTAAAAACAAAACAGCTCTATATTATCTTTTTTTTAATCACTTTTTCTACAAACTTTCTACAAACTACCTACTTCCCTCTGTATCTCTGTCAAATTATACAATTGAATACTATAACCAAAGCATAATGTCTGTATGTTTATTGATATTGGTTGGTTGTTCTTTTTTTTTTACAATAGGCAAGTGTTGTTCATTCAAAGTTGTTTCATAGCATATCAATTTACATTAGCATGTTCATTTTTCCAGGGTCAGGTGATTATTTTTGCATTTTACTGCTCTGCTATGATATATGCATTCAATTAGAGTAATTGTCAACATGAAAGGGAATTCTTACATTTAAAATAATAATTCCTCTGTAAAATAAAATAATATGGGAGCATATATAAAAGCAAATAAAGTGTGAATGTTGTAACTGTTGCAATTATGTTCAAGGTGAAAATCTAAAACGAGTGAATTTGAAAAGATTTCAGGCTAAATAAATATTGGATAGTGGATTTTGCACTAATGATACGAAATACAGATGCTGTTTCAGAAATAACGCAGTAGTAATACAGTAAATCTCGTTCATATTTAAACAAATATTTTCTTTAACAGGCAGACAGAGATTCTGCTTTGTCCTTATTTTCAAGAAAACTGCTGATCTCACATCCTGTGATGCATGTGGACAGATTCAGCGTGGCTTGCCGTTTGCTGTCTTTCCTTTCAGCATCCATTCACAGTGTTGAGAGAGTAACATCCTCTGTAATATCAGAGTAACACGGGGGGAGGAGATAGTTCTCTACTTGAGGTATTTTTTTGCTGCTGTCACTGGACAGTTCTGCCAAATATAAACACAAAGACATCCTGGTTATGAGGGAAAAAAATAATTAAGCTTAAAAAAAGTCACGGTGACATGTATTCTGTATCACAGAACAACTGGAACTTTCCCTAACCTTACCAAGGACACCAAAGAGGCATAAACACAACTAAAAAAATTATGCTTCTATTTTATTTTATCAAATTTAGCTTGTGCAAATGTTTAGGAGTAAAGCTTGTATACAAAATTATACATGTAAATTATCTCTACTTCTTTTTATGCTACAAATCTGGGGATAAAGAGAGTTTGTTGTTATTCCAGAAAATCCATCCCGGTAGTCCAAATTAAAGTTCAACAGATGTGTACGACTGATTACACCCAGACTCATTGTTATTCTCCTCAGCCGGCTCCCTGATCCTACGCTCACACAAATACCAGTGGACAGCTTCAACCTTCCAACCACCGTCTCTGCTATTCCACCCACAGTCCAAGGAACATAAACAGCATTCGAATGGACCGGGTGTGCAAAATATGCCTGATATTCTTGTTGTGTGGAGGCGTGGAAAAAAAAAATGGGTCAAACCAAGAGATGGAAACATTTCCCAGTAGACACAGATGGTGTAAGAGCGAAAAATAGCAAAAAAAATAGTTGCATAAACCCCAGATATAATATTGTATACTCATTTAAACAGAGAGCCTATTTAAAGACACAGCATGTGTTCAGTAACAAATGATTCCATCGTCACGGATCATGGTTTCATCACAGATTGAAATCATTTGCATCAGTTTTGCTAGTAGAAATTCAGAGGATTAATCCTAATGGGAAAACCATGACGTGTCAAAGCTGTCAAAATGCACACACTCTCTCTGAAGTAATATTTAACAGGATTTTGGTAACTAATACATCAAAGTTACTTTTATGGTTCTTTACAATGTGACCTTCTCAGTGCTTTTCATCTTTCTGCTATTAATTACCAATATACACCTCGATATCAGCCACATCAGTCTCTTTTTGAATTAGTCAAGCCATGAATCCATGGAGAATTAACAAACGTTCTGATTAATTCTACATGACATGACAGGAGACATCATTAAGAATGGACACCTCTTGAAGCAGGGTGCACATTCACTGCTCTGCCACAACATGAAAACCAGTTACCTTTTGTCATTGATGTGGCCGATCAATGTACGCTGCTGTCCTGCCACCACTGGTGCACTTTTTCTTCCATGCACTTGCACTGACACTGATCTCTTATCTAGTCCCAATCAATTGCAATTACAACTTCACACGGTCTGGTAGGTACGGCTTTTTGTCATATTCTTGCTGTCCCAACTGTCCCGTCTCCAACGTCCCCGCTGTCTCGAATACACAGTCTGCTGGATGAGATACTATATGCTGGTTGACCTGGAAAGTCAATCATTTTATTCTGATCAGTGTGCTTAGCTCATTTCATCACTAAGAGAAGTTCTAAATCTATTTAAGGGGAAACTGTGAGATGTACAGACTTCACCTCTCATTGCTCTCTGAGAAATAAAGTGGTAGATTTGTAATCACTTGCACTGTGACCTTCAGCAGAACATGGTGTTTGCACCGTCAGCACCGTTCATCAGGAAAAGGGCCGGCGCTTCTCAAAACCTTCTTCTATTAAATGCAAACGTTTCCGCCAAGGATTTGCTTGAATCGGGTACAAGCACTGATCATGACAGTGTGAGATTTTCTTATCCTGTATCTTGAAATATGATCTTGCTGTTGTTCAGGCTAAAATCAGCACTTCATATAATGACAGTTTCTTCATTTCCCGTGTCTTCCATCAGTTCAACAGAAAAAAACCAAAAACATTTCAAACAGCTGCAGATGGAGAGCAGCGATGTTGGATGCAAAACACAAGCTGTAATTTGCTCTGTAGCAGTTCACAATAGGATATAACTGTTGCATTAAACATAATGTTTGTAGTAATTACAGCTTTTAAATGATCTGCTCAGGCCTGTTATTGCAGCAGATGGTAAACTAAACGATCTCTGCCTCCATTGAAGAAAAAAACACGACCAAAAGACCAACATTGTTCAGGAACTGTAAACTGAAATATTGTTGTTGTTATTGTTTAAACACCAAGTATTTGGATTGTATTTCTTTTAACCAAAGTCAAAAGTGTTTTTCAATAGCTTCCACATCACACAGCTCACTTGCAGGAAACAGCTTTTTATCATAGCTGTTACATCCAAACATTGGGTTGTAAAATTGTGGAAAAGGTTATAAATATTTGCATGTCATTGCAAAAGGTTTTAAATAATCTTGTGTGCACTTATAACTAATTATTTAAGAGTAATTCAATTCTTAATTTGTAGTAAGATAAAAGCCAACGTCTAGACATCTAGACAGAATTCGTATAAAGGCTTTATGTTTCCAGACATCTCGCCCTTTTCCTCCAGGTGAGTTACAGAGGGTTTCATTCTAATCAGTTGAGCAGCTTGATTGAAACTACAATTGCCTGTAAGGACGGATCTCAGCCTTAGCATTAGACTAATAGTCATTAATTACTCCAATTAAAGCCTTAGTGTGAGAAAATTATCCAGTGTTAAAAACAATTTGTGCAATAATCAGACTGCAGCCTCAGTGTGGTGATAATGGATTAATTAGTGCAGACAACATGCAGGGTTATGGCAGTATAGCTTCACATGGTGACACTGTGTTGTTCAGTGTTGGACACAGAAAGCCTGTAAGTGAGAGGAGGAGAATGCACTTGATTGCTCTACATGTACAACATTGTAAAACACCATCACCCAGTCATCTTACTGTCATGATCCATCAGTGTTTCCAGGCCCCTCTGGCCTTCTTCTTCTTTGAGCTTCTCCCTTTAGGAGTCACTACAGATTATCTGCCTCCATCATGCCCTATTGTGTCCTCTTCTGTGAGACCAACTGTCCTTCTTCACAACATCCATGATCCTTCTCTTCCTCTTTTCCTCCTGCCCACCAGCGCCATCTCAACACCCTTCGTTCAAGATATTCACTCTCTGTATGTGACTAAAACATCTCAACCTTGTCTCGCTTACTTTATTTCCAAACTGTTTAACCTGAGCTCTCCTGTCCATCCAGGTTACTCCCAATGAAGATCTCAGCATCTTCAGCTCCGCCTCCACCCTTTTAGACAGTGCCTCTGTCTATAAGTCATATAAGTCATAGCTGCTCTCACTACTTTGTCTTTTTGACCTTCCCTTTCACTTTTGTTGTTATCCTTCTGTCACACATCATCCCCGACACTCATCTCGCCACCCACTCCACCCTGACTGCACGCTATTCTTCACCTCTCATGTGCACTGTCCATTGCTTTGAGCGCAGGTATTTAAACTCATCCATTTTCCTCTACTTCTTGCATCTTCAAAGTACCACCTGTCTCACTGTCATTCACACATGAGTATTTTGCCTTGGTGCTATACTAACCATCATCCCTCTTCTCTCCATCTATACAGGCTCTCTTCTACTTGTCCCCTGATCTAACTACTGATTATATTATCATCTGCAAACAACAGAGTCCACAGAGGCTCCTGTCTGACCATTTTTCCAAATTTGGGGAAATCAAAACGTTTGTTTACTTTACAACCGCCAATAATCATGAGCACCAGCACCTCTGAGGCTGCATCAGACGGATACACTAATGACACGGTGAAATACTCCCATCTCGTTAGTTTTAATGTGACCACACTGTGGACCCATTTAAAGTGCTCAATGGGGAGGAAAAAAACAAGAAGCAGAGATGTTTTTAGCTTCAACCTGGCTCAGCTTTTGCAATGTGATGTATAATCCATGTAAGGCACTTCATTGGCTATAATATACTGTATTCTTGGTGTCGTCAGGTCTGCTTAAAAAAAGAAAAAGAAACTGGTCTATTTTTGATGTGAACATCTGCAGAACCTGACTCATCAAAACACGAGATTATTTTGTTTATTTCATCCAAAAAAATGTAATTAAGAAATGACAAATTTCTATTTTATGGAGTGATCATATTGGATATTATTTTCTCTCTTTTCATCAGGATTTATGTTGAACTGACGTCGTGTTTTACGTCACACTTTGACGTGACCAGGTCCTGGTGTCTATCAGTTCCCGTCAGTTTATGCTCTTTGGTACAAAGTGAGCTCTAAAATGAGGTTGTGATAGTGGTGGCACAGTCTGTCTCTGTAGATAAGAGGATGAATGTGTGCAGTTGTTGTCGGGGTCTGACTACTGGGAGTCTGTTGTGACTGACGTGCAGTTCTCCACAAAGGTTGATTCACCATGCTGGGAGCTGTCAGAGTGCAGGAATAACTGAACCATGGGTGAAGTCTCCTCCTGTAACATTCATTAGTGTGCTGCCAAACACACACACAAACACACACACACACAGAGGTTTCTTTTTGTCTTGATCAACAACTATAGATTTCCTATTTCCTTTATTACCAAATTTAAGATAAGTAATTGCTGTTGATGTGGCGCCTCATCTGTGTGTTTGGTTTGTGTCTTTGCTGAACCGTCTGTCTCTCACAGACAGTTTTGACACACACAGTACCACACACTGAAGAGCCAACAAGCCATGAAGGCTCTGTGGCTATACTCACAGTGGTTTCAGAATAAATTGGAAATGCTCATAAAGGGTAATGATGGCAATTAGCCAAACTTTAGTCATGCTTGTTGAGCCTGAGTGGAAAGAACTCTCTTGAGCTCTCTGCAGAAGAAGTCAATTGAATTTTCTAGTGTATCCAGCTTGAATGAGATCTGTCTGCTGGTGAAGAGGAGTCGGTTACAACAAGGTGGAGATGTTTAAGATCCTGTCTTAAATAAATGACATAGACAATAGACGGCACGCAGATAAAAAACAAGGAGACAGACAATTACATCTCAACCTTCCAAACAGATCAAGGCAAACAGCTCTCTAGAGATGCACGGACACACTGTAAGACACAAATACACACACACATACACACAATTATAAATGCACAGTACATTCATTTTCACAAACGGACCGCAGGCACCGATTCATACACAGTTTTTCTAATATCACTTGGTTTAGTATGCACCAATTCAATTAGCTCCATACCAGCACAAACTAATGAGTTTCAGGCCTGGATGGTAACAAAATCAACCTCATATGCCCCCTTTGCTGGCAGCTATTATTCTGATTAGGTCAGTCATGTCTGATTTGGGGATACTTAGGTTGGAAGCAGCAAGTTTAATACTTTGAATAACTACTTTACCAGAGATACAACAGAAGCATCACACAATTCATCATGAGCAACCATGAGTGTGATATCTTATCTGATCCTCTGTCTGTCAAAAAATGTCCAAAAGGACCATGCCCTGCTTGGGCAAGGTCATTCCGTCCATTATCTCCACTGCTTATCTGTTGAGGGTCACAGGGAGAGCTGGAGCAGATCCCAGCTGACACTGAGTGAGCGGCAGGGTGTACTCTGGAGAGGTTGCCTATCTCTGTGCCAATAGACAGAGCTAAACAACCTCTGCTGCTGACACTTGAAGTCATCACTTCAGTTATCTGGAGAGAGGAAGCCAGAAGACTCAGACACGAGGGGGAGGGGGAGAAGTTTTACACTATTATTGTGAGGCACTAGCACTTTACATAACGTAAACAATAAGCATGATAAGAGGGTTATTAAAAGCAACAGTTATGACCTACATGCATCCTTTAAATCTCAGTGTGCTGATCATTAATTGTGTCTCGTGGATTAGAATGGTTTTAATTATTCTTCATCAAAACAACATGCATTTTTGTTGGCAAGGAAACCATGTAGGTGTTTTTGTTGTTCTGAATTGCTTCTCTATATCTAAGTAAATGGAATATCTTTGAGTCTGTGAATAAAAACAAACTGAGGATGTTATCATTTTTCAGGTTTTGTAACACTTATTTATTTGGCTGCATATCACTGGTGCTAATTCTTAATATCATGTCACGGACACTCAGCTGTCACTCAAATGCATCTACACACCAACAATGTTCACCTGCTTTTCATTTATCTGAGTCTTTTGAGTCAGATGTTACAACTCAGTCTCACGCCATTCCTGGAAAACACAGTTGAAAACTCATTCACACGCACACCGTGCACATGCACAAAACTGTCCAGCCGGCATCTTCCTTTCCTATAGTGTCACGGTCTCAGAGGGGAGAGCAGTGAACGGCAGAGAGGGGAGGGGGGCAGGCAGACACAGAGGTGTAGTCAGCTTACACTGAGCCTCATTCATTATGAATGACCTGCCTTGTTCATATATTTATGAAAATAAAAAAGAAGTGGGACATTACACTCTCCACAGGCACCTATTCTGTCACAAACGTCTCTTATATCACAAAGTGATGTTGAATTTTCAGGAGCCTATACAGTAAGTGATCAAATTACTGTGAGCATCTTTTCCAAACATCCTCTATGACTGTTTGTTGTAAACTGAGCCAGGGCAACTGGCCTCATGACATACAGCAATTGCGGCTGAAGTGAATAAAATGATCATCAAAAGAGGTTTTCTATCTCGTGATACCACGCCAAGTTTCATCAGCATCTCTCACTGCTGTGCTGCACGTTGTTGCCAAAACAACATCCAAGCCCCTGGAGATGCATCCATATGACATCCCTTTTCAACACTGCTGAGGGCACACGCTGCAACTCTACGACTGCAGGTGGAACAATCAATCTTAAATGAATCACGTTCAGTTTAGTGCCGCATTCGGAGGACACAGCCTGCTAATCAGGTGCGTGAGAGAGATGAGACGTTGATAATGTGGTTTCTCTGAAGCAGCAGCTTATACAGCAGTTTGTACAGCACACTGTTTTGCTGGCTCTTGAACTATACACTGTGATATCCTCTTCAATCTTCACTGAACTTTATCACTTTTTAAATGTCACTAAATGTCCAATAATGCCACTAAAGCATCAACAAAACTTAGGATTCCCTTATCACTCACGTCGCCTTGTCCTTCTCCTCTCCCCCTCTCCTCCTTACCTGCTCAGCTGCCTCTGGATCCAGGTGGGTGTCCAGTAAGGGGACAGTGAACTGGATCTTCCTGGGGCTCCCAGTTTCCATGGTGGCACTGTGAGTTAGAGTGGAGGACAATGTGCTCAGCTGAGAAGGAGAAAGGGCTGATCCGCTAAAGGAGAATCCGTACAAGAGAAGAGGAAACAGCCTAGTGAAGGTTGCTGAAATGGAAATGAGTTGATCCAGCTTAGGGAAAAAAGAGAATTAAGCAGATTGTTTAAGTTTTTGTTAGACTGTTCCCTGCTTTTGACACACTTCCTCCTTGATTGTCTTTCTTAATGGTCCCCTTGTTTTTGTCTATTCCACTTTATCTTTTCTATGCTCAGCACCTGCTGGTGTCTCTGTTGTGGCTTCCCTCCCTTTCCTCGCTGTCTCTCCTGGCTCACAGCACAGAGGCAAGGGCATTCTGGACTGGGAACTCCTCTCCTTTGCTGTCATTCGCTGCTGCCGACTCCCTTCCACAGCAAGTCCCTCCCTCTCTTCACATTTCTTTCCGTCATCATTGGATGTCTGAGATCAGGGCTTGTTCTGCAGCAGTGTGCCTACACAGTGGGGAGAATGACGATTACAAAGACATACTCTCTCTCTCCCTCACACTCGCTCTCTCTCTCTTGGATGAAAAGGGGAGATACATCATCTGTCTTCTGCGAGAGAAGAAAGTATTTTTAAAACCTCCATCCTACACATGAATAAATATAAACTATTTCAAAAAAGTCTCCATCAGAATCATGCTGAGCTGTATGATTCTGTATGACCGTGTGTGTCAGACACATACACAGTGACTCCCTCCTTCATGTTCTAGTTATATTTACATGAATGCTGTATGAATGTGAACCAATATTTAATGAATCTTCACTAAATAATAAGTTGACATGGATTTTACAACATTGTAGCACAATCACCCACATCGCTGCAGTATGAGTCATGAAGTCATAAAAGAAAAATCTCTGCCCAAAGACAACGCTTAAGTGTTAATTTGAGCTTTGTTCATATCTGACCAAACCTGTCCTCATTTATCGATCATGTCCCGCCTAAGTGTCCCTGCGTCCTACATCTGCTGGGCCCTTGATACATGACACCAGCAATGAAGCATATGGCAGTCATTTTATTCCATATTGGCAGGACTTTTTCTTTTTTTTTTTCCCTTGCAGGAACATTTGGAGCAATGTTATTATAATTATTGCTGTTATTATTTCATAAAATGATGTATCAACATCAAATACTACTCATATTTAATCTCACAAACTGTTATTATTGCTATTATCTCACAGATATTCATCTCATACAAGTGCTTCACATCACATATGCAGACCTCCACCATGACGATGTGACCACGTGCACTTTTATAGTTTAAGAGTTTAAGTCACGGGCTTAAATTTACAAAATGTATAGTAAACTGAGAAGAAGGTTTTACTTTGCCTATAACTCCTCATTTAATAGTCCCTGCTTGGGCTCTGAAAGACTTCCACTCAGCTGTATACAGGCAATATTTTATTTTATCACAAGGCACTCAAGTGAATAACACAGGACCTTTCCTTTTCCACAGCCTCCTTGTGAAGAAATCATCATCACAATCCTGTTTTCCCTCTTTTTGACCCAGTCATTATTTTTGCTACACACAACATTTTTTTTCTCATATAACGGCCGAGTGAGCGTGATAATAAAAAGCTTCTGTCCTGAGAGCTTTTCTCCATTTATGCAGAGAAGTGTGTGTGTGTGTGTGTGTGTGTGTGTGTGTGTGTGTGAGTTTGGGTGTCAGACATCTGCCATATTGCATTACCCTAGCTTCATATTCTCTGACATAACCTCCAGCTGGTAGAGTGAGGAAAGAGGTGGTTGAATTTTCTCTTAATATACCATCAACAGTCGATGTATGTGTTAATCATGTTTGAACAACATTTCGACTCTGTTCTTGTTAGCCATGCAGGAGAGCACACCCCGGTCATTTACCCTTGACGCTGCTTTTGCTTGATAACATTAAATGTTACGTGACAAATTCTGCTGATTCAGGGTTGCGGTGGTGGCGAACAGCTGAGTTGTCTTCAACGTGGCTGACCTTGAAGATGGTGAACAAGGTCAGCAAGACACGAAAGGTGACAATAAAAAAGACTGAGCTTGTGTTAGACTCTGTGTGACTGTCTCTCTCTGTAATTGCTGCCCCCCGTCACCCTCCTGCAGACTCATGCAATTCAAATGAGAAATTTTTTTTAAATGAGCTTTACAGATCACAGAATACAACAATGTGAGCTCTCCCGCTGTGTTTTTTCCCTCTCCTCTTTCTTGTGATAGCATGCTGCTTGTTGGGTGTCACTGTTTTATTGAAGTTGGGATCTAAAATCTAATCTGACTTTTGACCAGTATTTAATATCCCACAACAGGGGATTACTTGATACTCAAATGTTAATAGTCAAGTGTAAATGCTTGTACAGATAGATTAATTGCATCTGAGTCACCAGCCTGTAATCCAGTTTGACATATATAAACAATTATTGTAAATAATTGTAATTCAATTTGAATGTTGCCACAGTGTGGTTCCTTTTTAGTGCTTTTTAAAATGTCAGAATATTTAATTATACAAGAGTAGGCCTTGTCTTTGATCTGTGAATGTTCAAGATGACTGTAAAAGAAAAAAAACTATTGCAATAGAAAATATCCTGTAACAATACAGCATGATTGAACCAGGTTAAAAACCAAAGCCTTGGACACATCATTGCTTTTTTAGTGACTAAAAAAAGGTCTCTCTGTAGTCTCCAATCAACCCTGGTTATTCTTCATTTTGTATTCTGGGTCCATAAAGAGGAGTGGGAGGTCAGGCTAATAAAAGACTCCTCCTGACAGGGATCGACATGCTGTCCTTCCCAGAAATTGGCTGCGGAAACGGTGAAAGCACAGCGTAATTGCGTGTTTCTGTGTTTTAATTAGCACTGGAGCTTATTGCATGCTGCTTCCCCAGGTGGCCTATAATTTCACCACACACACACACACACAACAACCACTGCTGGTGTGAAAGAAACAACTGGGCTTCACTTTGAATTAAACTAATGCTGGCAGGATAAATCCCTTTTCACCGAGTTGAATTAAGATGCTCTTTCAGAGACACTATGTGCCTTACATATATTATTTGTGCTTGTCCTATATAATTTACATAACGCTGATTTGGTGTAGAATTGCCTTATGATTAGTTTTTCAACTATAATGCAGTTTCTTATAATGATATTATTTACAATTCTTGTACATTTCATTTCACAATAACACTAACCCAACACTGAGTTGAGTTGTGAGGAAAATAAACAGCAACTGAAGACTAAGAGGATGATCACTGGGTGTAGATCATATACATGTTCTGTACTGTGACATGTTTCCGGCACATATTGTGATGCGTTCACATTTCACATCTCGTAAGTGAGTGATCTGGATCTTTGTACCATATTCAGAAGGAACACACACTTACGCGCAAGTTAAGCGTTCTCCAAATTAAAAAGCTCTTTTATTTGCGCAGAGAACAAAACGATATAAAAAAGGAACATAAGGCAATCATTTACAGCAAAAACGTGTGGTTCTCAGTAACATTCAAGTCGGGACTAATAAGGTCTGCTCAGAAAACTTTAATAGGCAACAGTCAACATGCTTTGATGAGTGAGAAATTAGGGGAAAAAAAACCTTTAAGGAAGCATCAGGTGTCAGGCCTAAGGGGTCGGGGAGATGTTGAAAAGAAGAATTTTCAGTATAATGCTGATTCATTCAATTCTCTCCTCCTAATCTCATTCAATTTTAGTCTCTTCCCATTTTGTCCTCTGCTTGGCCTTGTACCAGAACGGCGATGTGTAAATCTGCCCCGCTGGATTATTTCTTGCCAAATCTCTGGGGCACGGCCATACTCCAGATCTGACCCGGGGCTGCCTCCCAGTTACGGGGCTGTACTTGCTCCTCCACCGCCAGCTGTCCCTTGAATCCACGGCCAAACCTGCAAAGACGATGAACGTGAGCAACAGACGTTGGACATAATTAGGGGTGAGGTTGGGGTGCTACATAAAAGAGTCAAAAGTAATTTAAATCATGTTGTTATGCAGGAATACTAAATATTATATTCTAATACTTAAAATACTGAAGTCCTTTTGGCGATACTAATGTAACACCGAACACAAAGTTGTTGTTTTTCACTCACACAGACCTGTGGGCCGACTAAATGTATGTTTTTCTGGAAGCAAGCCTAAGTAGAAACATTTTCAGATCCAATGGAAGTGATTTAAAAATCATTACATGTGACATAAATATCTGGAACATTTTCAATATCTCTGGTGTTACATAGGTTCACATTAGCCATTTGTATTATTGTAGTAATCAAAAACGTGCCTTTATTGTTTGTTTATTGACTTTGACACACACTGTCTTCCAGTCTTCCGCCATAGTGTCAGACACTAAATCAATGAATTGAATGAACAGTGAGATATTAATACGTTAGAGTAGTTTGATATAATTATTTTTTCCTCAACTTGCGTTTGTAGAGGTTTCCCGAACACTTCTGAGTTGAAGATACTTGTGCATTATTAAGTTTATATTTATTTTGCAGCCCTTCAAATGACATTGTCATATCTGAATACCTGAATATCTGAATTGTGTTATTATTATTATTATAATTGTTATTTATTTTTTCAAATCAATACAGACTCATGCCATGTCACTGACCTCTGTGGCTGATGGAGGACGGAGTTCCTGGTTTCTCTCTGAGATCCGAGCAGCAGAGTTCGCAGCACTGAGGTCAGCAGACGATCATCAATGTTATCTGTGTTTTCACTCTCCTGCAGCACACACACACACACACACACACACACACACACACACACACACTGATGTGAGTGTGCAGAGGCAATGGAATGTATTTAAAGCTCATACAAATATATAAATCCACTTTTCTCTTTATGCAAAAGAAACTCAGATCTGTCAGTATCATAATGTCTTCCTCCTATACTGCCGTATGTACGACTTGCCATGAGGAGGATCACTTATCTTAACTAAAATCTACCAGGGTTGTATGATTGCACTCCTCTCACTTGATAAAAGAGCTAAATTGCCATTTATTTACCATGTCACATGGACAGACTTATCAGAGAATGTTGGCATGACTTCGAGTTCTGCAGAGAAACTTTCATTCAACTTGCCTGAGATAGTAGAACTCAATCAATCAATAATTGGCATATTTCATAAACCAGTGAGCTGCAGGAAATAAACAGGCTTCTACATTAAGATTCTAGTTTTCTGATTGGTTAGATGATGTCTCACCAGCCCGAGCAGGCGGTCAGCCATGTTCTCCTCAAAGCTGTCTGGCAGCATGTTGTTTTTGTCCGGACCCCCTTGGATGTGAAGAGCTTGACTGATGTCAGCCATCGCTATAAGCACAGCCAGGAGAGTCACCACTGCAGATGTGTCCATGGTGTCAGTTTGAGAAGAGGAGGTCAGGTGACAGAAGCCAAAGAGGGAAAAAAAGGAAGAAAATTACTTAAAAAAGCTCCCGGAAAAATGAAGACTGGACTTGTCCTGGACTGGGTGGAGTGTCCTCGTGTCCTGGTCTAACTTCACTGGTGGTAACGTCCTCGCTGGTGCTTATATACACTACCGTTCAAAAGTTTGGGGTCACATTGAAATGTCCTTATTTTTGAAGGAAAAGCACTGTACTTTTCAATGAAGATAACTTTAAAGTAGTCTTAACTTTAAAGAAATACACTCTATACATTGCTAATGTGGTAAATGACTATTCTAGCTGCAAATGTCTGGTTTTTGGTGCAATATCTACATAGGTGTATAGAGGCCCATTTCCAGCAACTAACACTCCAGTGTTCTAATGGTACAATGTGTTTGCTTATTGGCTCAGAAGGCTAATTGATGATTAGAAAACCCTTGTGCAATCATGTTCAGACATCTGAAAACAGTTTAGGTTACAGAAGCTACAAAACTGACCTTCCTTTGAGCAGATTGAGTTTCTGGAGCATCACATTTGTGGGGTCAATTAAACGCTCAAAATGGCCAGAAAAAGAGAACTTTCATCTGAAACTCGACAGTCTATTCTTGTTCTTAGAAATGAAGGCTATTCCATGCGAGAAATTGCTAAGAAATTGAAGATTTCCTACAACGCTGTGTACTACTCCCTTCAGAGGACAGCACAAACAGGCTCTAACCAGAGTAGAAAAAGAAGTGGTAGGCCGCGTTGCACAACTGAGCAAGAAGAATAAGTACATTAGAGTCTCTAGTTTGAGAAACAGACGCCTCACAGGTCCCCAACTGGCATCTTCATTAAATAGTACCCGCAAAACACCAGTGTCAACATCTACAGTGAAGAGGCGGCTGCGGGATACTGGGCTTCAGGGCAGAGTGACAAAGAAAAAGCCATATCTGAGACTGGCCAATAAAAGAAAAAGATTAAGATGGGCAAAAGAACACAGACATTGGACAGAGGAAGACTGGAAAAAAGTGTTGTGGACGGATGAATCCAAGTTTGAGGTGTTTGGATCACAAAGAAGAACGTTTGTGAGACGCAGAACAAATGAAAAGATGCTGGAAGAATGCCTGACGCCATCTGTTAAGCATGGTGGAGGTAATGTGATGGTCTGGGGTTGCTTTGGTGCTGGTAAGGTGGGAGATTTGTACAGTGTAAAAGGGATTCTGAATAAGGAAGGCTATCACTCCATTTTGCAACGCCATGCCATACCCAGTGGACAGCGCTTGATTGGAGCCAATTTCATCCGACAACAGGACAATGACCCTAAACACACCTCCAAATTGTGCAAGAACTATTTAGAGCAGAAGCAGGCAGCTGGTATTCTATCTGTAATGGAGTGGCCAGCGCAGTCACCAGATCTGAACCCCATTGAGCTGTTGTGGGAGCAGCTTGACCGTATGGTACGCAAGAAGTGCCCATCCAACCAATCCAACTTGTGGGAGCTGCTTCTGGAAGCGTGGGGTGCAATTTCTCCAGATTACCTCAACAAATTAACAGCTAGAATGCCAAAGGTCTGCAATGCTGTAATTGCTGCAAATGGAGGATTCTTTGACGAAAGCAAAGTTTGATGTAAAAAAAATCGTATTTCAAATACAAATCATTATTTCTAACCTTGTCAATGTCTTGACTCTATTTTCTATTCATTTCACAACGTATGGTGGTGAATAAGTGTGACTTTTCATGGAAAACACAAAATTGTTTGGGTGACCCCAAACTTTTGAACGGTAGTGTACACCTTATGGTCACAATCTGGAAACCCCCAGGAGAGCTAAAGAAATATGCTAAAGGGAAACAGGGGACAAAGTGTCCCTAATATGAGACTTTACCTGGTCCATTTAGTGGGATCAGGGCATTAGTGATGACAGAGTATGTTATTATGTGGCCCTCAGGGTAGTCCTGCACACCTCCCCCAGTTATTAAACAGATAAATCCCTGCAAATGGACTCTGATGCAGCAGTCCCTTTGGTCTTTATATATACAGAGTAAATGCCCATTACCCACTGAATCATGTGTCGACATGAGGCAAAACATTGATTGATATTATAACAATCAATTAATGTACCTTCAAAGTCTTTAGAAGGAAAACAATACAAAGAAAACACAACTTATAATTGTTATTGAACACATTTACTGGTTAATTTCTTTTCATAATTTTGTTCTGGTGCTAATTTTCTTGTTTCTAAACCACAGGACACATCCATAATATCCTCTTACAACCATGTTAAGTTGTGTGTTCACGATGTGTATTGTGTCCCTTATAATGACTTTGCCCAAAGTATCAGTGATTTTCCTTTTTTTTGAATGTGCTGAAAGAGCAGTTACACTTCAAATCCCCCCACTTTGTTAAATGTCAACGTCCTTCATTGTGTTCATTTCAAAGGACATTTAAGACATGATTTGTCAGTGTGTCACCGGCTTTATTAGGGACATATGTGTCCACTTTGTGTTTCACCGTGTGTGTGTGTGTGTGTAATAATTAGTCATCAAGTGGGTGAGACGACAGATTTGCCTCATCAAAGAGCTTAATGGGTGACAAGCCACTTAAACGCACACACTCACTCACACGTCCCATTTAAAAGACAGCAACCAGATCCCAGGAAAACCTGTTTTTTATTGATGTAAAATAAGAGAAAAATATCCTCTACTCACGCTGTCATTAAAAATTAAAAGTAATACTATTATGTGTTCTATTATTCAAAATATGTTTAACCCTTAGAACACAGAGCATTTTGGCTGCTTTTTCCCATTACTATGTTTTAAAATACAGTATATACAGTCTTATATCCTTTTTTTTAGTACAAAACTATAGGCAATCCGATGAAAATACATTTTAATTTTCACCAACTATATAAACACACCTGAGCAAAAAGTACTCAAAATGTTTAAAATCAGAGACTCAAAGAAAAAATAAACTGTCTATTTTGTGACTTCTGCACAATTACTGCTACTTTATATCTCTACTAAACATGTGATACGAAATGAATCATAACATTGACTCAGCAACACATAAGAAGGTGACAAACAAACACGTGTTTTAAAGCCTGAATATGTGACCTATATAAACACACACACACACACACACAGGATGTCCATATAAGGAGTTGTGTATTAAATTACCATGGGCGCACCTGTGGCAGAGATCCTTGCCACGTGAGCAGTAACGGTTAATCAGATGTTTTAAATAATATCAACAAATTTGGCATTACTTTAAGTGCATATAGTAACTCTGTGGTCTTAAATGTGACTTCCTTTTTTAAGCTAAGTGATCTGATTCTTCTTTATTCGGTTGTAGGAAAACAAGCAGATTTCTCAAAACTGCTCCTTTAACAAAACAAAACAGTGACTGTTTTAGATGGATGAAAGTAAGACTACATGTTTTTATTAAGTAAGTCCAAGTCAAGTCAAATATAGTGTGGCGTTTGCCTGGTAAATAAGCCTTAAATGGTTATGGATAAGGTTTAGGGATAGCGCTTAGTTTAGTCCGTCCAAATAAATGGAGTCAATGCAGTGTGTGTGTAAAAAAGTTTCATTTTTGAAATAAAAACAACACCTATAGTTCTTTTGTTTAAAAAGAGCAAAGCAGGCAAGGTTTCAGAGGTTTACTGCCATCTAGTGTTTCCTGCATGAACTGCAGCTTTTTATTTCATTTCTTTTTTTACTGTATCTACAATGTTAAAACAGTGCAGTCAAACAAAAAAAAATAAATAAAACACTGAGCCGTGACAATGAAGAAAAAAAATCAAGGAACATAACGGGGGGACGTCAGAACAGCAACAGGAGATTCATGCAGCAAAGATTGTCCAGCAATACCTAAAAAAAACAACAACAACAAGCCAACTCTTCATGCTTTACAGCTTCATTATCAACCCAGATGAAATCCTAAGAAAGTGTTCCTCCTTCTGACGAATTCCGCTCTGCTCTCGTTACATCGTGTAAGTGTCAGGGCAGCTTGATCTAATTTGCAGTAGCCTTTTTATAACCAGTACCTTCCAATCTACCACTTTTACCATAAGGCACTTGTGTGGAATTGGAAATGTCAGTGCTGAAACGACAGTACAATCTCACCCTGGCTCATCAGTCAGAATCACTGCTTCAAGCAGGTTTAATACACTTCAACTAAAAAGCATTTGTACAAATGTCAAAATGTTACCTGATGACACAAAAAAAAATAATTGCTTCACTTGAGGACCTTGCGAGGTAAATTCAGTCATACACAGTAGTGTAATTTGAGCATAATTGTAAACATTGGGGGGAAATTAGTGCCTTTATTAGCTGGGATACCCATTAGAAAATCAATGTTTAAACTGAGCACATGTTTAATATTGCTTCACTCGTCTGACACATTTGGTTTGCATGCAAAAACAGTGCTACAGCCATTGCTATTATACGCTCGATTATGATTTCCTTGTTGAATCAAGTTTGCTTAGACAATTGACGACCGATGTACAGTACGTCTGATTGACATATTACCAAAAAAAAATGCACAATATCTAATCCGAAGAGGCTCCTCATTTAGTCGCTTTTATTTTCCTGGAACAAGGAAATACATTAAACCATCAGGTTAACTAATTAAGTCTTTTTCATCTGCAAGCCCCAAAAAAATACACATTCAGTGCTCTGCAACATTCTGACACAATATTCTCGTTGTATTCTTGCCGTGCTAAAACTAAAAGAAATTCCCAATAACATGATATCAATATACAGTAGTTAAGGCAAAAATGTAGTGGGCAGTGGCTTCTTCATCATCAATGTCCAGTGTGTATGAACGCATCTAATATTGTACTGTAGGTTCTGTGCATTCATGCATGTCTTTGAGTTGTGATTTCTCGGTTCTCCTTTGTTGTGCCAGACTATGAGCATCAGTGCTCCCTGTGCAGGTTGTGAAATACTTTAAACCACTTGAGTGGTGACATGGTATTTGCTGTGAAGCACTGATAAAGATGCACAGTATAAAGAGACTATCCACCAGTGGGGCTGCAGTATGGAAGGACACAGATCCAGTGTAACAGGCCACCAGTGTATGTATGTATGTACTGATGCAGTACAGTGTGCACAAGATTTTCATGATCTCAGTCAATGTGCACCTTTTTTTTTTTAGTCCATCAGTTCCAATGCAAAGACAAAATGAGTGCCACACATGTTGATTTTAATAAATTCAGTCAGTCAGTGCTTGAAGGAGAGTTACGAGGTCCCATCGCTCCAGTGTGTGGCCCATTCCTTTTTATGGACAACTCCGGACTTCTCAGTCTGGAACTGTGGCCTGTCCTCGCGGGGAATCTTCACGGCGTGGTACTGAGGCAGTTTGTCTTTGTAGTGGGCCCGCTGGAAGAAGCCACACTGTTGGCACAGGAAGAAGGCGAGAGAAAGAAAGAGAAAGAGAAGAGGAGGAAGAAAGGAAGAAAAATGAACTGATAGCAGCTGTAGGGATGCATTGGCAAACCGTATGCGTTTGTTTGCCCTCATTTCACTAGATAAGATGGTCGGGTTCCAATATCATGCCTCGTGAGAGCGGCAACTAATCACATTTGCTCCATTCTGAATCATCGCAGTAAAACATATTCTCATGGCGAGTTTGTGCAGTCAGAGTGAAGTTTGAATTAAAAACAAAAAAGCATATCCTCATGCATTTCAAATACAGCACTAGTCTTCAGTGCCTTTAACTGCACACAAGTGCTGTTAGGAATATTTGTATGTATTAATATATAACGTCTAATGGTAGTATAAAGACACTGAACACCAAAAGGCAGTCCTTATTGGATGACTAAAGAAGTTCAGACAATTACAACAGTAATATCAGCAGTGGAGGCTCAACACACGGTTAAATGGCAAAACAGTGTTCGCACGGCAAAGAATTAGGCTGAACAGGAGTACTTTGCTTCCTCACACTGCAAAATGGTCTTGATTGTAATTGTGTTTTTGCATTAGCTCTAAATTAGCTCTGTAACGTCTTTAAATCAATAAACAAAAAGAAGAGCATCTAATGAAAGGAGCCGCTTGCATTTGTGTCTCAACATAGATTTCTTCGTTAGATTTTGCAAACTAAATTATAATCACTGCATAGGCTTGTGCATTTACATTTAATATCCCCTTAACCTGTTTTTCCAACTCTCTCCTCTCTGGTGACAAAGATGCTGATTCACCGGCTGCCTGCAACAGCACGAGTGACATTATTGTAACAACCACATGTTGGCTTTGACTTACAAATTCTCAGCTTTCAGAAAGTGCTGGAATTTTTCAGACAGCACAAACCGCAGCGTAAATGTGGTGATGTAAAGTGTGCTTGTGCAAACAAAGTTCTTCAGTTCTTCATTTACCTTCATTTACCTTTGCCCATTAATGACCAAAATCAATTTTTTTTTTAAGAATCTCATTATTTTAGTTTTAATAGTTTCATCATTCCAGTAAAGCATTACTGAAGATTGTAACTGATGAAATGCTCTAGTTTAGGTTATATTAGGAGGTGAATCTGGTCGGAAAAATGCAGCAACAATAATTAATGGAGTACATTTAGAAAAACACACACCCTCAAAGTTATTACTGGTATAACTTGTTATACATGTGCATGTTTTTGCGGTGGTTCGTCCGTAAATGCCAACACGCCATGCTGTAACGAACACCACCAACCACACCAGCAAGGGTCAAGGAACACAGTGATTGTGGGTGAGCATGTTTACCGCTTTGAGGGAGAGGAGGGGAGAACAGGCCAGAGTAAAATAATCATTTCTATTATAGTTCTGATGCCTGCTTCTCCGCCTCCGAGGGTTGGACCCCCAAATGGGCACGGTAGTACTCCGTCTCATAGTGTGGGCGCCGCTCACTGCGTTTGAAGAACCCACACTGGGGCAACAGATCAAAACATAGGGGAGGGTAGAACAGAGGGGAAAACAATGAGAAATGGAATAAAGGGAGGATTTAGACAGAGACGGTTCCCAAATGGGATCGAGAGAAGACAAAATAAAGGGGACGGGACAGACAGAGGACAAACACGAGAAGTACAAAAGAGGATACATGAGAGTGAGCTGGAAGGAATAAAATGATTACAGAACAAGAACAGAACAGAGAAAAGCTGAGAGAAATATGTCAAGGAAAGAGATAAGAGTCACAAGGACTACAAGTGAGGACAGCCTACAAGGTCTCAAGTGTTTACTTCAGTGTTCCACACTGGTTTTGATCACAAGTAGTCTATGTGCTATTAAAAAAACTCAAGAGTCAAGAGTCATCCTGAGTGTGTTACCTTCCACAGTATGCAGATGAGCAGAGTCAGCAGCAGGATGCCTGCCAATACGGCTATGAGGATGATCCACCACGGGATCCGGTACTGGTCAGCCAAACCAGGTTCAGGGTAGATCATGACAGGAACCTGCAGAGGGAAGGGAGCCAAAATCACACTCTGATGGAGAGAGGAGCTATTACAGATGTGTCCAAATATGTATGAACAAAAGACGCAATGAGGTATTTATGCTTCGTATGAGCTGAGCTGTGTTGGCTACCTGTGCAGCAGCATCCTTGAGGACCAAGTGCTTGATGCTGGACTTGACAGTGATGTTGGCTCTGACCAGCAGCTCCAGAGCACTAACAGCAGGGAACTCCTGAGCGACAGAGAGAGAGTATAAACACTGTGAAAACCTAACTGTGCTGAGTTCTGCTTTCTTGTTCTGCAATGCAGGAGTAAAGCTGTAGTAGGATGAAGGAAAAATGGTTGACTGTTGAGTTTTATCTGCAAGTTATTGAAATGTTAACATTTTGGGATCACAGGACTCTGTCGTGAGCTTCTGTTATCAGATGTGCACAGACAAATTCATATTATGACAGATGACCTGAGGCTATCTCTCTATATCCAGATCTCTGCTGGATTTATTGTGTTTACTCTCTTTCAAATGTCTGCATTTGCCAGTAAGAGCAGCGACTCTTTGAGATCTGATTGCTAAGAGCTGCCTCTGAAAAGACAGATGTATTTATGGGGCTGTAAATAAGAGCATTCAATTCATGTCTTTCATGTAAGGCGTGTAATTCTCAGACCATTTATTCACATTATGATTAAAGATTGTCATGTAATTATTACAATTAACAATAATGTCTTCAATCACATTCATCTATCCATTCATCTTCTTCTGCTTTATCCTCCTGGTGCCAATCCCAGCTGACATAGGGTGAAATGTGGGATTGGAGCCCTGGGCAGGTCGCCAGTCCATCACAGGTTCACATGGAGATGAACAATCATCCACACTCACACTCACACCCCGGGTCAATAATAATAATAATCCCCAAATCTGCATGTTTTTTGACTGTGGGAGGAAACCAGTGAAACCCCTAGCACATGCAGTTTCCAAACACATTTATAATAAAGTGCAGAGGAGTACAGTAAAGACGAAATGTACTGCACTAAAAGCCATTTTATTGGATGCTTATGTTGGTTGTACTATATGTTCTATATCTTGAAATTATACCTAAAACCACCTAAAAACCACTTGTTACTTTTAATTCTGTAAATGGACGTCATTCAGTTATCTCTATAAAGCATGTGCATGACAGGATTTCTATGTTTTTTTACCTCTATGAAACTGCTGTTCCACAGTCTGGCATGAACCTTGAGGACAGCCTGACCAGAGAAGCTGTGCAGGGGACACTGGAAGAGGACACAACGTGCTGATCCCAAGAGACAATCCTGCAAGAAAAAAAAGGGACAACTGAGCACTCTGAGCACTCTGGGGAGAGTTTTAAAAGGAACTGGAATCAAACATCCACACGTTTATTTTGTGCATCTGCATTGTAGAATTATCCATTTACCTGAATGTTTTAGTGGGAAATCAATAACTGAGTTTTCCATAGTTTCTTTCTTACCAGTTTGAGCGACTTGCGTCTCTCTGACGCTGCCACAGCTGGAGTGGTTCGTCCCACGCTGCCTTTTGTCATCACTTGACCTTCGTCTTCTGAGTGTGAGCGCCTTGTTCTCACAATCTGATGAAGGCAGAGAGGGGATGATGATGATGATGATCTTGGTAATTATCAACCATGTTAGTGCACATGTTTTTATACCCAAACATCACACACATTGGTGAGATGCTAGTGCTCGAGACAAAATCCAGTATAATGTACAATGAGCATGCAGTACTGGGAGAGTACTGGGAGGGTTGAACAACAGATATTTTACTTTTTTATCTGATAGATTGCACAGGCAAAATATCATTCACTGTCCCCTAAACCCAGGAGCCATTTTGCCAGTACATAAAATTAGCAAATATTCACAGGGGAAGAGGAAATTTAATTATTATTAACTCTAGAGAGGAAGTTATTTTCTGTGCAAGAGGAAAAAAATAGTTGAAAAAAAACAGCCAAAAATAGTTGAAGTCAGTTTGTCTGAATTTATATAATGAGCAGAGCCAGGAATCAAACCCACAACCTTTGAGTTGTGTTCTGTGGGAGGATAATCTGACATTGTCACTGATTTAACTTGACCAAAAACTTTTACGGACAGCGCTTTCATAAATGTTTGCAGACTGTGTGTAATTTAAATACATTAAAAACTATGCGGAGTCATGTGTGTGGCAAAATAACACCCTTAATGAGTGAGAAACAACCTCCCTCTATATGGAACTTACCCCGCCAGACTGCGATGAGCTCTGTAGCTTTAAAGGATTCAAGGCCTCTGTGGGAGTGCAGTGTGTGTCAGGGTGACCCTCAAACCTCAGGCTTGCGGGATACAGGAGCCATTTCTCATTGGCCAGCTCGTAAGGCCACATGATGTTCAGAAAGGCGGAGCCGAGTGTCTGCAGGGCTTGTCCTGGATTAGCCACCTGAAAGACAGATTATTTGAGAAACTGGGACTCTTTTCTGTTTTTTTTAAAAATCTTGTTTCTTCTAAGATGAAAAACAAACTACTTTTCCTCACCACAAACTCAAAATCCACAGGGCTGCCTATGTCCTCCAGACTAGTCATGGCACTCTCTCCCTTCACTGTCCCACTGAAGAACAGCTGGTGTGGCCGAGCGAGCCTACAGTAACACATCACCTCAGTGTGTCAGTCAGCTGCATACACACACATGCACCTTTACATGGCTGTTTATCCGGTAGTCATCAATTTAACTGGAACCTAGACCATTATGTCAAAAATGTCATCTTTAAAAACTGTTATTTCTAGCATCACTGTAGTGTTACTCACCCACTGACAGACAGAGGGAGCTCT
The DNA here is from genome assembly GCF_019176455.1 of Solea senegalensis. Taxonomy (NCBI): domain Eukaryota; kingdom Metazoa; phylum Chordata; class Actinopteri; order Pleuronectiformes; family Soleidae; genus Solea; species Solea senegalensis. Next base: position 21,556,350 of record NC_058024.1, on the reverse strand, counting down.
ATCACAACCTTAGCAAACGCAGTGACCGGCACCAGGTCAGGCTGCTCACTGATACTGAGAAAGTGGACAAACAAATGAAGTATATTTATTTTGACTGACCAATTCAAACATCTACAGGTAAATGATGCAAAAAATGAAATAAAACAGGACGTACGTTGTCAATAAGAGATCTGCCGTCAACTCTGTGGTCTCAATGGTGATGTTTGATGTGCTCAAGTTAATAGAGAATTTCAGCTAAAAGACAAACACACACCTGTTAAATTATGCATTTAATATTATAATTACAAGCAAAAACAATTACTTAATTGGTCAACCTGTATTGTATTGATTTATTGTTTCCATAACATTATCTTGTCTGAGTGGGTTTAATGTATACAGCCAAAATCTTATTCATATAAAGCTACTTTTTATTTTGTCAATGAATCAGTATGATGTAAGAGAAACAGAGGACAATAATCACATTTGTTGGCATTTGTTTGCTTTTAACATTTAACATTTTCTGCAGTAAACTCTCCAGTTATATATTTACACTACAGATAACCTTTACAGACATTTCTACTCTAATCTACATCTACAAGCTTTATTTACACGAGCAAGTATTTAATACTTTGTCACAAAATAATACTTTCTATAGTTCCTGTCCTAACAATCGTAAAAAGTAAGATGAATATTCAGATTTCTTTTTCTACCATACCTTAGTATTTCGCTTGACGGGGTTTCCGAGGTCACATTCAACTTGGGAGCCATTCTGGTTCGCTTGACATCTCATCTACAGTCAGTCGTGACAGATCACAGAGTATTGTTGCTTTTTAGTGAGTACAATCTCATTATGAAGTCGTATAAATTAAGCAGGGCTCTGTTATTGAAACCTTGCTGTTTCTGTGGTGTAAGCCATACCTGCGCTGGGACCCTGGAACCAGCATATGACAGCGTGTTTGGAAGGGTAATATTCAACTGAGCAGCGTGAGCGTCATCCCCGTCCTCGTCGGGGAGAAGAGGGTCAGAGGGCATGTTGGTGACAGTAATCTCCAGTACCACCAGTCGCTGGTCTGACAGGGAAAACACCTGCACGTCGTCCTCATCTCTGCAGAAATGAAAAGATGTGTCAACACACATTATTATGATAATGTAATACTGTAATAATAATTATTACAGTTTCTCAGGCAACAGTTTACGCCATTAAATCCGCCGGGAAACATGAAATGAGGTCAGTCGATACTAACTTTGGCAAAGGAGTGAAGAGATCAGAGGTCAGGGGTCGTGTTCCAAATTGGTAGCTCAGCTGCAGGTTGCTCTGGCAGATTTTGTCTACGCCACATCCTTGACGCAGGAAGTTCACCTTCAGGGGGGGTAAACAGTCATGTAAAAACACTAATAAGTTACACGCGCAGAAGTGGTCGGAGTGAATCACTTGACAAAACACTGATGATTTACATAATGACAGTAGTTGCCTTTCTTTTAACTTAATGTTATTAAGTTATTTGAACCCAATCATTGATGTATCCTGTTAATGTGTGATCACTGGCGTAAAATCACCTCGGTTACTAAATGAAGAGGGTTTTATGTGCAGTAATGTTGAGTTCAACCAACCTTTCTATTTGAAACAATACATCCATGATTATGTCCTTTGAAGAGCATGATTTACAGCAATGGAAAGCTTCACATAATGTCTTTCTACTCCTTTCTAAGTTGAAAGGAAAATACAAAATTGCGACTGGTTCTTTTCTCTCCCGTCCAACTGTTGTTTTTTGTTGTTTCCAGCTGTCATGGCCAGACCTTTTTACTTTAATAAAAGTTAAATTAAATAATGCAGAGACGGTAGAATGGACCAGGTAACTAATTAGTCCCGTCAATGAAATACTTCTGCTTCCTTTGTGTCACAGACCTCAGAGTGCAGCGTATTAGAAGGTGAAACATTCAGCACAGGCGCCAGCTTCTCCAGACGTTTGGCACCTGAGTGTCTGCGTGGTGGCACAGACTTGATAGTATGGGTTACTGCCAATGAAATGGGACGCAGTTTGTCCCTGATGTTCTCCTGCACGGACAGAGATGAGGATTAATCATCGATAAAATCCCAGAATTCCTAGAATCAAGAAGTTAAATAGTAGTTAAATAGTTAAATAGTAGTTACTGACATGGAGCTGGAAGACGGCAGTGGTGCACGCGGGGTGAAGCTGCCGATGAAGCTCCACTTCTTCTGTCTGAGTATACTCGGGTTCTAGTGAACTGCGGCCCAGGAAATTAACTCTGTGCGGGAGGCCCAACTTCCTGCGCTCTGTGTCGGCTTCAAAGTGCACCACCAGGGCTGAAAGGGAGCAAAATGGAAGCGATGCATCAAGAGAGAAGAAGAGTACACAAATGTCAGCACTTCAAGAGCCCACCAGGGGCGGAGCATATTATTAAACCCCTCATCTCGGGGGAATACTGCATTACACAGCTGTGACTTAATCATAATAAAGTCTAATGTTATCCCACAGACATAGTAACGCTCCACTGTAAATAGAAAGGTCTCCTGTTACTGTGCGTCCCAGGATAGAATGGAGAATACTTACTAATGTGTGGGGAGTAGTGTTGTGGGTGAGCTGTGAAGATGAAGCAGGCCTTGACCTCCACACTTGAAAGAGTCAGATAGGGAGAATGAAAGGAAATTACAAATACAGTCTCAGCAGAAAACTCTTCAGAAGATTGTTTCCTAGATTGTGTTTTTAAATGTGATATAGATGAGATTTCAGAAGCATTACAGCAGCCATTTGTATCTTTGCAGTGACATAAACATGACACCTGCATGGTCACTTTATTCACTTAAATTGGACACACTGATGATGGTGTAACATTGTATCACATTTAAATTGGGGGCTATTAGCTTGGACGTCAGTTCTTACCACACTCCCTGTCTGCCCTTGCAGTTGTGCTGCTCCAGATCAATGTGATATGGATCAATTGATACTTCTCTGTTCACGTGAATGACAGGACGAGACCTTTTGGGGGCAAACAAAACACAACAAATCATGATTAAACTGATTATGAACATGAAAGTTTTAAGATAAAACTTGCTCTTTTGATCTTTTGAGCCACAGGCCTAAAGTTGGGCCCTTGACAATCTCATAGTTCTCACCTGAAGAGAACCACGGAATCGTTAAGAGAGCCTACTGCTATGTCTGGATAGTGGTTATTGTCAACATCCAGACCGCCTGAGATGGAGTATCCAAAGCGTCTGACATCAAAGTCACGACCGTCCAATACCTGATAGGATGAAAAAAACGGGATTAATTAATCCCCTTAATCCAGTCCTTTATCTGCAATTGCTCTTATTAATCTTTTCCTCCTAATGTCTGCTCATTTGTTACAACAAATACAATCACCTGAGCAGGTTTAGTCTCAATTCCAGAACCTGATCCTCTGTAGATGAAAACTTTGCCATCTCCATCAAATGGTGCACCAACAGCAATATCTGTGCACGTACAGGATTGATTCACACAAATTTGAATTCTTGATGTAAATAATTCATTTCCTCTCAGTTACAACACATGTATGCAACAATAATTTACAGAATTTCTTTGACAAATTCTGTCCTCGGGGTTTGAAGAATTACTTAAACCCTCTGTGGTTTTGATGGGGCTTATTCTCACCTCCGTATCCATCTTGGTCCAGATCGCCAATACTACTGACCGTCATCCCAAACATGGAGTCGTACGTCCCATTGAGGCGAATTGGGCGGGCGTGATCTTCCCAGTGACCAAAAGGGTTCAAGTAAACATAAACAGCTCCACCGATCTCTGCCTTACGGTCGAAAAAGTTAGGAGCTCCAACAATAATGTCCGTCCAGCTGAAGACAGAAAGAGAAACAGAGAGTTAAGAGATCAGAGCTCTTCAGATGTCAAATGATCTGTTTATTATATCCGAGGAGACACTGAACAAAATAAATATATATAGTTATAGTTAATAGTTAAGTACATCCTTTTCCCACTGAAAAATGCTTATATTTGCAAAGTTTACCTGCTTTACTTTGGCAGTGGGAGAATGTTTATTTATTTTTTTGCCAGTCCTGAGAATCAACCATCAGTCACATATAAATAAAGGTTTATTCTTTGCCTGTTTGCCAGATGCAGCTGATCAGGAAATAAGAATATATTGAATGGCCACCAGGGGGATTTATAACATCGGTCTTCTTTAACAGCACATGATGTTATTATTGCAAACTGTGTTCCCATTTAGAAGAACATGCACATATTGGTGGACACCAGTGCGATCGACAGCTGGTATCATCCAAAGGTGCCTGGTCGCAGGTGACATAACGTTCATTTCCAGTTGCAAAAATAAATTAGCATGTCCTCACCCGTCCCTGTTTAGATCCGTTGTAGTTACAGAGTAGCCAAATGAAGACGCCAGCTCCTCCCCCCAGAAAATGTGCTGAGGCACCAGCCGGTAGACATTGTCCTTCTTCAGAAGCACCACTGCCCCTGTATGATTGGCCCGGGGTGCACCCGCCACAAAGGTCAGCTCTCCGAGAGCCATTATCCCTAAGGCAGAGTCCACAGAAAACCCTGGAAGGAAAAAGGATTGGGAGTTTATATTGACCAAGGGCCTCTGAGGCTAATGTCTGAGTGCAGAATGCTCTGCTCATCTTCTTACTAATGAAATGTGCGGCTTAAGTGTCTATTGATTTTACGCCAAACTCATGATAGGTATAAATGTCCTGTGTGTTGCTAGGGGACGCCTGTCAGAGGTAAGTGAATGGTTGTGTGTCCACGAGCAAAAGGGCAGAGGGAGATGTATTGGTCTTCACATAATGTCTCATGAGATTCATGATCTGACTGTTTTGTATCAGTGAGCTCTGGTGAAGGAAGTATGTAAACATAAAGGCTGGATGTTAATCAGATTTATGGCCTAAAGAGTCACCCCCCATTTTGTGAGTGTGCGCTGTGGAAGTGTACATCGGTATGCGTATGCGTGTGTGTGAATAACTTAATGATGCTTTGCATGTAAATCAGTTAGAGCTAATGAGTGAAAAGGGGGATGTGTGTGTGTGTGTGTGTTTGCTTGTAAAAAAAGTTTCTTATCAGGCTGTGAAAAATAACACATCATATGAAACATTTCACTCCAACAGAAGCAACCACATGCATTTGCTTCATTGGGTTAAAAAAGAAAACATGCAGATGGTGTGAACAGTGAGGATAACCTCACTGGACATTTGTTAGTCCTGAGTAAACATGCAGTGGGAGACAAAATGGAGACAAACAGAGAGCAGCTCCAGGGTTGCAGGTGTGGAATGCAACAGTCTGCATCTCAGCTCCTGTAAGAACCCAGCGGATAGAGCCAAGGCGCTACTTTTTTCACATGGGGTGGTTTTTAACACTCAGACTTACTGCAAAGTAAACGCTGCAAAAAATAAATGAGTGAACTGCCTAGAAAAGGTGGTGCAGACAGTGGTCATTTAAATAATCTGATTTAATTTCATCGGCCTACAATTTCATTTAGTAATATTTGGTTGGCACATTATTGAAAATGATTTTCTTGCTCAAAATGTAAAGAATGGATTTTTTTTTGCTTCAGATAGTATGGGTCCAGACTTTTTTTTTAGAAAATGAAAACCTGGAAACCATCACAATAGGTCTCACCACTTCAATGTCACATAAAACAACCATCAGAGGGATTCATTTAGTTTAATGACAGTATGTAAACATGTTTAGGGAAACAGCTGGAATTCTGTATTGTGTGACATCATTTTGGAGTATGTCTCTGTCCATTTAGTAAACATGCGTAGGTGTGGCTTGTTAGGATCAATGGAAGCATGTGAGTTGTAAATGAAGGCTAGAAGGTCATGAGGGAATTAGTGCTGCCAAGAAGACAGGCTCAATATGGTGAGTGGGAGGGTAAACAGGCGTGGAGGTATGTGAATAAAGAGATTTACTGCAGATCCACTCACTTAGTGAAAGGGAATGACATGATCATGAAAAAATAAGAAATGTCTTTTAAAGAGACGATGAGTCACTGCATATATACGGACACTAATACTAACACTAAAGAGATTCTTTGCAAATAAAAGGCGGAAAAGAATAAAACACAATAATCCACCTCTTTGGTCCAGACTGAGAAATCATGACAGCAGTGGGATTGATAATTGTGCTTTTTCTTTGTTGTTTAACCATTCATGGTGTCACAGAGGATGAAGACTACTGGGTTTTGTGCGTCCCACACATTTCAACATCCTCATTTATCCACTTAAACATTTCTTCAACTGCAGAATGAACTGTAATATTGCAACTCCTGGTTGATGATTAGGGATGGAACAATATAGCATATAGCGATATATCGCAACCTCGAGTATCTACTGATACTGTTATTATTCCGATACAGTCATTTTATAGACGATTTATGAACTATGAAGCTGTTGACAACAAATATTGTTCTGCCAAAATAAAAGAAATAAACGTTCCAAACATGACTTAGCTAAAATGCTTTTGACGATTTGGAATTACATATTTACATTTGGATTGTATCGGATTTCACACTTTTATCCGTCCGATATCCCATCCAGTGATTTCGACCAGTATCCGACCGATACAGACCGATACTGATTCCCATCCCTAATGACGGTGCATTTGTATTTTAACATTCTCCGCTAATGTTAGCACACAACGACGGACAGTTTAGACTCAACTGCTTTATCACACGTTAGCGGGTTAGTTAATTAAACTCCCTCTAACACTAAAATGCAGACAAGCCACAAGAAAACCACCACCACCTCAAAAGCTTTGTACCGACACACACACACACATGCAGACTGACGCGACAGACGATAGAGATCTACAGACAGAACAGACAAGCACCCTGCTGTTACTCAAAGAGACAGCCTTCTTTCCAAACATCCAAACGTTAAAACAGCAAATACATTTAAAATATCGTATATTTCAGATTTGGAATGCTGTCTCTTTACAACAGTGAAGGTGAAACTATGTTGCACATAGTCAAATTCTACAAACGGAGACACGAGGCGGAATTAGCAAAAGAGGACTGAGACACTAAGACGGAGACAGAGGACTACTCCCACTACAAGCCCAGTCCGGTCCAAAACAGCAACACCTCACTCCTACAAACCTAAGTAGCTATTATGAGCTACATCCTCAAACGGCGTGGGCCGGCTGGAGGGCTCCAGAGTTTTGTACAGCAGTGCATCTTCAACAGGGTTAGCCATGAACAAGAGCCCTATGGCCCGAGACAGGAATAGAAAGAGAAGGAGATACAGAGGGAGGAGTGCAGGGAGGGGAGTGATGGGGTGGTGAAATGGTGAGGAGAAGAAAAAAAAAAGAGAGAGAGAGAAAAAGGGGAAAAGGGAGGTGCAGGTGAGACAAGCTGTGATTGATTGGTGTTTTGTCTTTGTGGTACCGTGGCTTCTTTTTTTTTTTCTTTCCTGCAGAGCCACTGTGTACCCAGAGGAGAGGTGACATCCAAGGTTTAGACTGTATCCCAACATTGAACATTACCCACTTAAAGAGTTCTCACATGTTTTCCTGTGCCTCGTTTCTATAACAGGGATAAGGATAACATCATTGTCGTGTGTTGGCATCATTAGATCATTAGAATGTAAGCCAGCCCATAAAAAGCTTGGACACATGTGACTTGTCCACCCACATAGTCACATGGGAAAGAAGAGAATGGGTGGAAGTGGAGTTGAGTCAACTCGGCCAGAAATACTGTGCGGAGAATGAAAGGGACATTATAAACAAGTTTTCTCTCAGCTGGTCAGAGCCAGTTGCTGCTGCTGCTGCTGTTAGCCCTTGTGGTTATGTGACTCATGTCAAGGTACAGTCTAAAAAAGCCCTGGATTCAAACCCTCCTGCAGCCCTCACTTTCTCTCCTGTGCATAGGCAGCAGTGAGCAGGGAGGGCAAATCCTACCCAGGTAACTGTGGTAAGGCAGAGGGATGAGCTGAGCATTAAGTTGTTTCTGATCTGCCACCTCGTATGGTCCATCGTCATAGAAACCGAGGTCAAGCAGAGTCTGGTTTAGGAGCTGGACCCGCATCTCACCTGGAATGGAAACAGGTGAGGGCACAGCAAAGCAAAACAACACAATACTGGCAGATGATGTAGGACTAAAGTTTGCTTAATGCATCACTAATGGCGTTTTTCCACTACTTAGTACCGCCTCACCTCGCCTCAGCTCGACTCTACTCTACGGTTTGCTTGGTTTACAATTACAATATGGTACCTCCTCAACGTGGGAGGAGTCATCACAGCACGGCTGCATGAAACTGCAGTGACTTCATTTCACACGTGACACTAGTGTCACTTGTAAAGCAGTTGTTTTCTATGTACTGAATCATTAGAATCAGTTAATTCAAAGATCTGTTCAGTACTGTTCAGTACTTTCTGCATGACCGGAGCACAGACTCCGTCTGACACAGTCAGTGAATACAGCTGCAGGGGTAGTGATGCGGCTCGCTTGCTAAATACACCAGACTCCTGTTAAATGATGAGATTTGAGACATTTCCTTGCTAAATGTTGGAGATGAACTCACATTTTTCACTCATAGTGTCAGCTCAGCTCGCTTGGAACCTCGCCAGAGCAGGTACTAAAAAAAAAAAGATCGCTAATGGAAAAGCAAAATTACCGCGCCGTGCTGTGCCAAGGCAAGACGAGTCGCGCTAGTGGAAACGCACCATTAGAGCGTCAAACACGCTGAGCCACTGGAATTGGACTCTTTGACTTGTGTAATAACAAAATACATGGTACAATAATTCTCTGCCACTACAGTCAATAACTGTGCTCTTCGAAACAATGTGGGTGTAACAGCAAAATTATATTTTAAACTGATTTCTTGTTTCATTTCACATCCGAACCATCAATCATGTCTGATCGTATCCCACAGACAGAAAGCAGAATCCTATTTCATCAGACAGTAGTACAATATGAGTTCTACACATGTCAGAAACAATTACACAGTTAAATGTGACATTAATCTTGTGTGGCAAGCGACGACTATGACAATATAAATCAATTCAGTAACTTATTACTGAACCAGATAAATCTCAGTACATTCTTCAATGAACTAGATGCTGCAGCTCTGCACTAGATTGGCTCATAAATTATTGTCATTTATAGTATAATATATAACGAGTATAATAGTGGTGTTTTGAGCATACTATACCTGCTTTAATAGGAATAGTTCAATGCTTAATAAAATGCACATATTGACCCTTTTTTTTAACCATGAACAGTAACTTGTTTGGTTTACAAAAGAGGAAGAAAGTGCTGCATGATGTGCATGGTGAAATTCCCAATTTAAAATGATAAAAAAGGGTATTTGTAGAATAGGAAACTTCTGGGATGCTGCCAAGACAAATTTTGTCAAAGTTGGAGAAAGCCAGATTGACAGTTTCCTCTTGTTTTCAGTCTTCATGATGACCTAAGCTTACTGGTAATCAGCTGCCCCCAAAATTGATAATTAGAAATAAAACATGTTGAGTTAAACAAGCTTAGTTTCTATGATCCAATACAGTACCATACCTTTCCAGTTGTATGTCCCAGGAGCCCCAAACAGAATGAAGTTGTTGTCTGGGGTGAAACTGACAGACAGGCCCTGCTGGCAGAAACCAAACTGCTCGTGTCCCTGTGGCCGACCCTCGCAGAACTTCCACTCCCCTCCATCCAGGTCATCTCTCTCTGTCAGGTCCTCACTCAGGACGTAGCAGCGTCCAATGGGGTCCCGGGTCTCTGAAGGTTGACTTACACGTTGCCTGAGCTCATACAGGTGAGCACAAGTCTAGTGAGGAAGCGATAACTGCATTATCATCATATTTATTTAGTTGTTTTTTTTTTCACAGTTATGACACAAGACGTTTGTTTCAAGGTCAGGTGTATGGATAGAATATTCAAATTCTACCAATAAACCCACCCAGAATAAGCAAAACTGAGAGCGTCTGTCCACGACTGACAGGATCAGCAGCAGAACAACAAAGCATCGTTCTCGACCAAGTGTGGTTTCCTGTGCTGATGAATTTACATGATGTGCTCGTTACTCACCACCACCTTCCCTCCAATCCCCTGACTTTTGACAGTAACTCCCAACCACTGGTTGTCTTTGCTCTCTCTGTCCAGGCTCACTGAAAGGAAACACAGGAGGAAGTGGTGGTTTCCGTATTGTAAACCAATTAGGAACACGGCCACAGTAGGCAAACAGCATTCTGTTATATTATGGAGTTCTGGAGTTCAAGTCATGAGACACTTTCACTTTATGAAATGCATATGACTAGTTAAAGGCAAGGGGTGTATTTAAATATATACATATATATGTATGTGTATATATATATATATATATATATATATATATATATATATATACACACATAAATATATATATATATATATATATACATATATATATATATATACACATATATATATATATATAAATATATGTACATATGTATATATGTATACAAATAAAAAAGTCAGAATCAAACTTTTCATTTGTATTTGTACTTTTCAGTTAAAATGCACATCACAACTGAATTTTAATAAGCTTTTTGGTGATTTATAAATTCACTTCTACGACTACAAACTCACCATCTCCATCTATATCCACCCTCTCACAGTCGTACTCCTCTGGTGTGATTGGACACCTGAACAGGGCTCCTGGTCGACTGCCACGCAAGGAGCCTAGTCCAGCTGCCTGTGGCGCCCCCACCAGGATCCTGAAGGAAGACCAGGGACATTAAATGACATGATGTCACGGCTGATGTTCCAGGAGGGACATCTCCTATGTCAGAATTACTATTAAATACTGGGCACCATAAAAGAAAGTTGATGCTTGAGAGCTCTATTTGCTGTATAATGGAGGTCTGTTTAATATACAGGTGCAGCAAATGATCGCATCTGTACTCAAATGGTGTCAGTGTGTATTCTACTCATGAAGAAGATTTTCACACGTAATGTAGGGTAGCCTATATGTAGCATTAGGGACCAAAGTTAAGTGTAAAAGTCAATCATAAACAATAAATACACAATGGACGCAATATTAATTCTGAAAAGTGAGTGGTGTTCTTGCTCCATATAAAACCATATAAAACCATGTTAGCCTCAGGTAACAGAAGCCTCTGACTTATACACATCTGCAGCTCAAGCAAAGTGAAATCTTGTTGGCACCGCCTAAAGAGCTGTCATGACTTGAAATTGACTGAACACAGCTCTGTGAATCATGAGGCTTTTATATCTTATATAGCTATCAAGAGAAGGAGCAGTTTTACGCTCAGTGAGGTGGTTGCTGATATTCTGGGGCCAGTGTCACTGCCCTCTCTGCCTTATTAGGAGCTGCTCATTCAGACTCAGATGCTATTTAAAAACGGAACGTTGAGCCACATTCCACCAAACACTGTCAGGCGCGATATGCTGCACGGATGAAAGCGAGATGAGGGGAAAAGACGGAGCTGAACAGAAAATCATACATTTAATAAAAATAAAGCAATTTTAAAAAAGAGGATTAACAAGGATTAAATCCAACACAACAAAGATCAAATATGGTGCAACAAGAGCAGTTTAAACGTTTCAAACTGCTTAGATTTAATTATAACAATGACATAACAATGATTAAAATAAATACTTGGCTCAGCTGTGTGTCTACAAAGTAGCTACAAAGCTCCCTCCCATCATACGCGCCTTGTTGTGTCCACACTTAAATTAGAACTCTGTGTAGCTGGGAAGTATTTGTGCCGATAAATGCAGTGGTGCAAGCTGATAGTACTGCAGAGACCGCACATGCAGTATAAACAGAGGGGACATCTGAGTGCTGTCACAACACACTGTAAGAGTCATGTGTACAGCACCTCCTGGGTTATATACAGCGCTTTATTTGACAATAATGGCTTCATTCTGTTCTTGGTATGTGAGTGGATCAAATGTGCTGCTGTGTTGCTTTTTTAGCAAATAGCAATGTTTGTTTGTGTTTTTGCATCACAGCCAGATATTTTGGGAACATAAAGTGAAAAAAAAAGTAATTGAATAAAGTCATAAGAAATCATGAGGCTCTGGCCTGACTGGAGCGATGCCGGCTTCTACTTTGGGCAATTCAAAAAACATCAAAACACTGTATATTGTATATTGGTGAGTGAGACAGTGTTCTCAAGTTGCTCACGTGATATAAAGCACAACAAGTGATGTGAAAGTGGAGAAATAAACATGATACACTATTGTACTAATTTTGCGTTCAGGCCATATATGACACACACACACACACACACACACTACCACTGATGATAAAACACAGACTGCCATACAGAATATACTGACTTTGTTTTTTATTCTTTCCTATTGAAAATACATTTTCTAAGGTGCAGTCATGCGAGCATCTGTAATTATCTCTCTTAACTGAATGTTTGGGAACTGAAAACAGTGAATCAAAGCAACGACATACACATAACTTTACATCACTGGTGCTCTACAAGTGATATATAGTGTTAATCCAGTGAAAACAGGTTAAACAACTGTGATCTGGTCAGAGCATATCACTAGAAACTGATAAGATCTACCCGCTCTTACAGCTTATCATTTCAGCAGGCTCTAGTTTATGTTTAGAAGGCCCAGTAATACCCCCTCCCACCCCTCTCTAATGTGCACATACAGGCAGGTGTCAGGCTGTGAGGGTGGGAGGTCTGTGAAGATCTTAGACTAGACCACCAGTATTTGGAGGAGAGAGTTGGATGACTTCCAAGCCTAATATGAGCTAAATGAGATATCAACCTCTAAGAGATAATAACTTCATGAAAAACTGGATGTGTCTGCTCAAGAGGTTAATAGGTGTATTCCTCTGAGTGCCACATTTATGTTATAGTAGATGAGGACAGGTCTAGGTATTATAATCAGTGCATATTAGAGCATATCAGGTGTGAGACAGTACAGGGTCAAACAGGTGAGCTGTTCTAATGTTCTTTCTGTGTTGTTATTAATTAATGCTTTTTGGGGGGGCTGCACATGATGAATTATTGCTCACACTACATGTGTATGTAAACGTTTGTTTTTAGTTGTATCAAACAAAAACACATGGGTATACGGAAAGTCCAAGGCAATGTTTAGTGATGTCCTGATATTGTTGCCAGGTGTTCAAATCAGTTCATCCTTAAAAGTAAATGATTATAGCTTAAATTAAAAAATATGCTCATGACATATCATATTTGCGTGAATAAAACAGAATAACCATGATGTTACTGGCCACAAATAAACATTCACAGCCCAGGCCTTTGTACGTTTTTTGTGTGGAGTAAATACAGTAAAAGTTGGACAATGCAGAGATACAGACAGGAACACATGTCCCCGATTGGACACAGATAACATGTCATGAATGAGCAATGCTGTCACCTACTCGCCCTTTACCGACTTCCCAGCTCCCTTCATTGTTCACAGTATGCGTCAGATAATGTGATCATGAATTCCACTACCGAGCTCATCTTACAGTGAACCCGCAGCTCGACCAGGAGTGAGAGGTGTGTGTGGGCACAGGGTATGTTTTTACTGCTGCACACTGAGCCCGGAGGAGATAACGGGGTGTTGAGTGTGACAGTGTCTAGAGAAATGCCCACATGAGCCCAGACACCACAGTGTGTGTGTGTGTTCCAGGTATTACTCATGTTGTGGGGACCTAAATCTGTTTACACAGTTACATGATGGGGACTTGTCTTTCTTACCGGGATAAAAAGCATTGAATATTGTTACATTTTTAAGGTGAAGATATGTTTTATTGTTAGGATGAGGTTAGGGTTAGGGGATAAAGTAAGTCTCCAGAAAATTTATTTAAGTCAATGTAATGTCCTCTGAAGTCATGGAAACCAGAATCTGTGTGTGGTGTGTCTACTTTAAGGTTAACTGGTTATTGATCTCAAGGGGGCCGGACCAATAAAAATAGCAAAATAATAGAATAATAACCTATGAACAACAAGAACTCCTTTGTTTTTTCTCCTTTGTTTTACATTTAATGAAGGATAATTTTACAAAACATGACATTTCTTGAGAAATATAAGTGCAATTTCAACAATATCATGCCTAAATTTACAATTTACACAGCACACTGGATCTATAAAGGCACAAACATTTAGTCACGGGTATCTGGAGCATTTGAAATTACGTTTAGATTAGTGTGAAATGTTAACAATTTCATCCTGTGGGCCGGATTGGACCCTCTGGCGGGCCAGTTCTGGCCCCAGGGCCGTATGTTTGACAACCCTGGTTTAGGGTGTCAGTGCAGAGTCCTAACAAGAGTATCTGTGCAAACCTGTGAGTGTGCGTGTGTGTTTTACATAACCAGGTTGCTCACAGAGATTAGGTGCAGATTAGATAATGCACCTGGAACCAGTCTGTGTCAGACATATCTGACTAACTGATCACACTGAGGGTCTGCAGCCCGTCTCATGGCACCACGATGCTTTGAGATGAATTCTAACATCACCGTCTTAGTCCATTTACTTTAGCATGTTGGAATGCTAATATCTGCTGGTTAGCTCTGAACTTCAAGTACAACTGAGGCTGACAGGGATGTCAGCAGTGTTGCAGGTATTCTATCTCAAATTAAACTGTTGAACAAATGCAAACTTGATTCAGATTGATCACAGCAGTGAGGCCCATCAACAAACATCTCTTTGAGTATTTGTGTTATTCATAAATAGATGTAGTGACACATATAGTGTAGTAGTTTTAAACTAGAGAAAGTAAACATGAGACCACAGGTGGGGGACTCGAGTCTAACTTAAGTTGCAAATTTGAGGACTTGAGACTTGCTTGACTAACATTCGTAAAAGTCTTGACTTGACTTAGACTTGAGTAAAATGACACAACATTACTTTACTTATGGAATATTTACATTTTCTCAAATATTGTGGGGTTAGCGTTACAATTTGCTTTTGAAACACGGAAAACATTGTGAGTCTGCTTGCATGCAAACCTGGCAACCAAGTGACACCACACGACCACGTGAAATTAAATTTTGACATTTCAAATCCCACAAAGGACAGTTGCACTAAATGTGTTTTTTTTTGGATTAATATTTGAAATGCATTTCCAATATTTACATTTTAGGCTCTGTGGGGGTTTATTTTTATTTGAAATTCTAGCAATTCAATATGGCTGTCTTTTTAGCATATTTAAATGTGGAATATCTGGGAAATCTTATGTCTTGACTTGTAACTTGCCTGATTCTTGCAAGAATGACTTTGGGCCTGTTTGAGAAACACTGGATATCATTGAAAGTACGCAGGATGAATTATATGCATACAGGACACATATACATTATATCTTCAAAAAATGTAAGTAAAAGAAAAGAAGAAATATAGTGATAGTGTTATATCATTTTATATATCATCAGAATCAGATGTTTATCTATTCATTACATTTGTACTGTGAGAGCTTAAATTTGACATGGTCCACAACTAATGTATTTGGTGATTGAGGGGCTGCATGTTTGTGCAGGGGTTAACGCCATCACCTCACAACAAGAGGTGTGAATGGAAGCCCTGTGATAGACTGGTGTCAGCTGGATAGTAAAGTCAAAGCTGGCTAGTCAGTCAATTGGCTACACCCCCACCCAGTCGCCATGACCGTGAAAGTATAAGTGGTAATGAATGAATGAATGAATGAGTGAATGCTGTTACTGAAGAATCTCTAAAAGCATTGTTTAAAACACACAGCGTTTCCCTCACAGTGGTGTACAGCCCTGCCCTTTGTAATCACACTTGTTTTCCCAACTCATCATCACAGACAAAAACACAACACACAGCCCCTTCATTACGCTGCACTCGCACCCGTGTGTTTTTTTCATGGAGGGGCACTTGTGCAGTGACCCCTACATATACTTTCCACAATCCTGTCCACCCCCCCGACCAAACCCCTACACAAAGACCGAGACACACTAACACACAATGCCATCTTCCTCCACTCCTCCCCCAACTCTTATGACTCACATCCCCACATACAGCCTCAGCAAGTGTCCAAAAGACTGGAACACAATGTGATTGAATTCAATTCAAATCAGTTCATATTGATAATGATGGCAATAAATGTCAGATTATTACTTCATTGCTTTGAAGCAAAAGTTGAAGAAACAGTTACCTGTGGTTCTGAAGTAAAAGAAAAATAACAAACTGGGGAACATTTCACTCAAAGATTAGACGAATCAGACTAAGCATAACGACACACGACATTGACTGCGATCGCGTTTTGAATTATGAACATGAACTATTACCATCAAACTATAGATACAAGGTTTGGTCATGTGATTTAACAGGATCCAATTGAAACACACTTTTGAATAAGATCATTGTAAATCGTGAGGCTCTGGCATGACTTGAAAACTGCAGGATTCCAGTTTGGGAAGTTCAAAATAAATCAAACGAGTATATATTATTGAGTTTCACAGTATTCTCAAGCTGCTCACGTGATAAATGAATAATCACCGCCCCCCATTCAAAATTGTAAAGGAAATTCACGATAATCATATAATTGTGATATTTTTCACCACAATGCATGAAAAAAAAATCACATTTCAATAAAAGTGTTTATCCTTAACCTTTCCTGACCTCAGATGTAAAACATCTGACACTATTACATGGGATTTGTCTCAAAGTGTGTTTAGACAATGCATAAACATAGTGAACCTTTTTATAAATAATATTACATCTAAAAGATTGAAGAAAATTACATTGTGGTCTACATTTTTTTACTAAATCATTGGCCATAGATCAGCATACATATCACAATGGCAGACCAGAAAAACAATTAATAGCGGTGGTCTATTTCATCTTAATGAAAAACTGGCAACCATAAAAATAATGATTAACTCCTGTCATTTTCAGTGTGGCACTTTCATCCACTTGCACTTACAGCGTGTTAAATATTATTTATGCTACTTGTGCATGAATAAAATGAGTTGTTACGCAAACGGTTACACAACTAAAAAGATCAGCTTATTCTCACTGAGAAGTTCATGGACATCAAACTGAGGCTAACCATACACACAAGCATCTGCAAAACATATTGAGTAATCCCGAGAGAATTCAGTTTGTTTACGGAGGCGAGACACATGCACTCGAACTAAAAAAGGACAAAAAAGCGGGGGGAAATGATGTGTGAGAGACACACAAGTAGGGGAATTAGAGGCTCACATCAGAGGATAATCAGGTGATCACATTTATAAATACATGCACATCACCTCAACAGCATGTTGAAAGGGACAAGAGCTTTTTCATACTTCATATTTTCGCCTGAAGATGCTTTTAAGGAGCAACAGAAACTAGAAACCATTTCAAAACCAAGCCCTTTGTTGGAATTTTCAAGGCGTGGGCACTTGAACGATAATGAAGTTTATGAAATGCAGCATCAGACACTCCACCCCACCACATTTCCAATATTAGTTTGCTGACTATTTTATCCGATGCCTCTAAATCTCTCTGCTCACACCCTTTAACATCTGTCCATCGCAGAGCAGTGTGTGGCTGTTAGACAGTGGCTCAATGGGATCGGCATGGGGGCCAGAGGCTCTTTAGGCCTTCTGTTGTTATCCTAAGGCAAGACAGTGACCTCTGACCTGCATACACACACACACACACACACACACACTTACAGACAAGGCAAATGTGTGCAAGCATGCAGACCTTAATATGGCTAAGAGTGTAGAAATAACCCGAGTTTTTGTTCATACATGCACAGATTCACACCTGATAACAAAAGGCTGTGCAACAACTGTGTAAACTTCGGATCAACACGCTGACTGCAGCCTGTCCAACTGTCCACTGTGACGATCAGTCTCGTAAAAACCAGTCTGCTTCACACCTGACTCCAGTTTCTCCTTTCAGTGTGGCCGATGAGACAACGACAGCTGAGAATGAGGTGACTGAGCTCTGAATCATTATGTTTTTAACATTTCAACTGTCTCCCACTTTGCACAGTGGAGACCGGGGGTTTTGGTAATGCACAGTTAAGTGCAAAAGGAGAGACAGAAACAGCTGCCAATCCTTACAGAACCCCTCTGGGATATTACGGTTCACTGCCTACGGATGTGACTCAACTTCCCGCTTTAAGGATTTGTTCAACGGGCATCACATGGGCACTTTGGCATTCATTTAAAAAAAAAAAAGAAAAAAAAAGAAGTGAAATAAGCCACTTCATCGGCCACACTGTCATAATGATTTTTTTGTGTGTGTTGTAAAAGACAATGGTAGCTTCATCCTGACTTCATGTACATCTTTAACAACCCTGAGCTCACCACCTGCCACACAACTGATCAATAAAGGAACGGCTATTTCCAGACAGAGATGGGGCAATGATTGGCCCTCAGGTCCAAAGTGAGAAGAGGATGTAGCCCTGACACTGTCCCTCCCCAGTTCCTTTTCATCTCCCACATTTCCCTCTTATCTACTCATCCATCTATTGATTTGTCTATGCAGATACTTGGTTCTCATCTTCCACCTTCAGTTGCTCTTTATGACCTTTTAGTATCGTATTCCGCTAAAGTCTGGTATTTATAATACTGTACAATTGACTTCACTTTAATTTACATCCACAGAAAAAAAACAGTATAGATAACTAACTAACTCAAATTAAGAATAAAGTGGGCATTAACTAATTGCTGTATTCCAGCGTTCAAGTCATATTGACCCCAGTAGCCCCGGTACCGGGGGCAAAAAAGCTCTTCTAAAAGCTCCAACCATTCCTATGTTCACCAAACACAGATTAAACGCCAAGTAATCTAACCAACACGAGCCGAAAAAACACCATAACAGCGTAAACATTTAAAAGCGGCACCGGAGAATCAGCTAGTCATGTTGAAAAAAACAAAACATGCCTGCTTGACAGTAGAGTCACCACAGATTCCAACAGTACCATTTCTATCACTCTACGACCAAAACTCACGGATCCAGCCGCAAAATAAGAGCAAAACAACAACTCACTTTCAAGAAATACAACCAGAAATGTTGTCTTACCTTTGTCGGTGAGCAAAACAAGCTGTTTTCACTTGAACAAAGCTGCTTCTAACGGTGAACTAGACTTCCCAGCATGCTTTGGGGCCTCTTCCTGCCTGGTCTGATGGGTCATTCCAGACGGCCATTAGCTTGTTTTGATTGGACAAGGGCCAATGCCCGTCAAACTACGTCATATGCATTTGCGTCCTGCAGCCTGGTCCTATTGGCTTTGATGATTAAAACGAACTGTCAATCACCCAGATTGGCCAATCACAGCCGGAGCTATGGCCCTGAACAGGCTGAGGCTCAGAGTTGTCTCTGACGCTCCAGAGAAAAATGCCCCAAATGTATAGATTTTTTTTAAACATTTTTTAATTTTTTTTATTCAGAACAAGTTTTTATTAGACCAATAGTGACATGTAAGTAAAATTAACCCATAGTAATCATAAATGGCATAGGCATCGCTTCATTAAAACCTCTGTAATTTCACTCTGCTTCACTTCAGCGTCATTAGACTTTGCACAGCTAATGTGCACATGTTGTTACATGACATCCATGAGTTTTAAATCTCCTAATGCACATTTTTAAAGCTGATATTTATTTTAAAATGCAATATTTCTTTGGGCGAGGGAAAAATCCTTCATTTATTGTGGGTCCCATCTGCATTGACTCTGGCACAGTGGTATCTACAGTGACACTTACACCTATCTTTATTTTGAGACCAAGATAATTCACATAGAGATTGTAATTGCAGATATATATTCGATTTAGTTTGGGCATTTCATTTTCGAACAGGGACCCCAAAAAGAGGGTCAGGGAAGAACCTTGCAGTTTGCCTCCTTCAAAACTGAAAAAATTATGTTAAAACAGCTCCTCATAAATAGGTCGACAGTCAGATTCCCTGTAACAGGGTTCTGCACAATATTCCCAAATAAACTGCATGTTTTTATATGTCATTTCCCTGTTTTTTCTCAAAGCTGTGGGATCAGTTACAATGCTGAAATTAGAAAAAAACAAAAACAAACAGAGCAAAGGCCATAACAAGGGTCCTTGCCCCCCTGGCTATCTCATGTCCAATAAAGGCAAAATGCCATAAAGAAAAAAGAAAGGTTAGATTAGATAGATTAGTAATGCAAAGGGCATCAGATAAACCCTCTCAGACCATCGTGCACAATCAAACCAATCTTTTTTAAAATAAATATAAACAAACCGTATCTACATTTGTCCCAATTCCCTGTTCCCATCAGCTTTCCGTGGCTCATTTCTGGTCCCAGTTCACAATCAGCTCCCACTGGAGCTGCTATCAGCTAATTGATTAAACTACATCTTTAGCAGAGGCAACACAGTTGCCTTCAATACACACACAGACACACACACACACTCGTACACACTCACACACACACACACATTTAATCAAAGGAGAGGCCTGCCATGATTTATTCATCCCCACAGTTCCCATTCTCATCAGACCTTCTTCCCCTCCCCCCACACACCGATCATATGATATTCATAGTCATGTCAACCAAGGTAATGCATAACAGTGAGAGCGAGCCTGATCCTTGTCAAACACCAGTAATTCACACCTAAGATAATGATTATTTGTTCTGACCACGCAACAAAATATCACAAATACATAATCTCAGATGACGCCACTGTGTTTATGTGTCAACTACCTCTGAACTGTGGACACAGAATCAGGTCCTGCTCGTCTTCCGCTGCCACTGTGCTTTTTTATTTTTTTTAAATGCATCCCTTTCATATTTAAGTTGCACATTTCGCCCTGACTCTGCAGATTGTCCGTCTGTCCCCAGAGAACACGTGGTAACACAGAGTAATATTCCTAAAAGCTCTCGGCCGGGCAGCGCTGCTTCCCACTGAGCCTTTATCCAAACTGGAGCAGTGGAGGAATGGGAGAATGTTAAATAGACAGAGAGTAAGTGGGAGGCAGTAAAGCGCATTAATCGTGTGTGTGTGCGTGTGTGTGTGTGTGTGTGTGTATCTACGGGTATTTGTTACCTCTCTAGGACCCTTTTTCTAGCATAAACACTGACCTTGTCCAGACTAGTCGTCCTCATGGAGACCAAAACCTGGTCCAATGTAGGCCAGTCTCATTTCCGAACTGGTTATGTGTAGGGTTCAAATTTGAATTGTGCTTATTTTAGGCATTCACTGTCACGGTTAAGGTTAAGGTTAGGGATAAAGCTTTGTTTCGGCTGTCAAAATGAATGGAAGTCAGTGCAGTGTCCTAAGTAGAATAGCTCTGTGTGTGTGTGTGTGAGTGCATGCATACACCCTGGACTGTAAAGTCCATGCTATAAAACCTTTCCTCTCACTGATCTCTCGTATAAATAAACACTGCAACAGTTTGAGTTCCTATATATTTACAAGGCTTTCACATGAATGGCCCCTCAGAGATTTAGCAAGAGTTACTATGGGACACACAAGAGAGAGAGAGAGAGAGAGAGAGAGCAGTAGAAAAGAATTGAATCAGGGAGGAGAAGGGGGTATGGCACATTCTCAACTGTTAAGCCAGTGTTAAAAAAGCAGCTATTATTTTGCCATTTTAATGCAAATTAGGTGAAATTCTTCATTGTGGAGACTCCGTGGTGCAGTTATGCTGGGTCCAATTTAAGTATATGATTATCAAACATAAAACTGGACAAATGTGCCACTGGAGGATGCTGGGTAAATGTCTTTCCTTCAATCTCCCAGGAAGAGAGAGTTTAAGCATATTTGACAAAAATGTCAGATCAAAAATGTTACTAGGTCTTGAAGTGCCATTAAGAGTACTGCATTTCCAATCACCTTAAGGTCATCTGTTGGTGACTTGTTTTTGAAGCTTAGTAAATCAAGCCGCTGGTTCAATGAGAGGATTTGTTCAGCTTCACAAAGCTCTGAAACCAAACTCCAGACTAGATATCTGGGATTAGATCTGCTATACCTGGTGGCCCCCACTGCCAATGAGATTGAGTATCTCACCCAGAAAAAGCCAGGTCCACGCTAAACATGAACCTTGTAGGACCCTGAGACATTTCCACATTCCCCGTGATGCAACACAGCCAATTGTACTGTCGCTCTAATGACGGTGTATGGTAAATCACAAACTGACAATGCTGTCAGCGATGTGTGGCATGCTGCAAGGTCACACTAACAGGATCTGAGCCCAGAGTGGGAAAAAAGCATTGTGCGAAATGTCAGTGCCACACTGAAAAAAAGAGAAAAATTAAAAAGGAAATTGCTTCCGTGAATTGAAAAGTAAGACAAAGGGAGGTCAGCAAGTGGGTCAGGATACCAAAGTACCACATTAGGTGTTTTTCAAGGCCAAAAAGAAACTAATAAACAATAACAGATGATTTGTGGCCTACATCAAAGCAGCAAGCACAACAGCCCCCTCATCTTTATCAAGGCACTTTGTCAAAGAAATCCTGTACATTCAATTTTGAAGCAGAAATCTACTGCATGCCCCAGTGTTATATACGTGTGGCAGTTACCGTAACATTTATCACAATCATTTTTGCTATATCACAGTGTCATGAGTCTATATGTTGGAGCAGATGTTTGTTGATGTGACATTAAAGAAGATGCTCTTGCAGAAGGTCAAATATTGATCACACCATGTCCATTTTGTTTTTCTGGAATAGATGCCACTATTTTACGGACACAGTTAAATTACAGTACAGGAAAAAACACGCAGTAGCTGGTCTCAAGAACGCTGGCAGTGGAGGGATTAAGGTCAGGGGTCTTCCTGTCTTCACAAGGCAACGGACTATTCATGGAAGCACTTTTCATAGCAGTACAAATAGCAGACCTACACATAACTCAGACTGAAATACCCTCTCATCTCATCCTCTGTCTAGCATCAGCAGTGGCACAAGAAGCCCCCCTAAGATCAGCTCAGGGCCTCTGCTACAGAACAACAAGCCTGATAACACGGATGCCAGGTTCGGGATTCTTAAATAACCTTGTGTATGTGTGACATGCTTTCTTTTACTTCCTCCTGACAAGTCACTGACCAAGATCTCCTTACAACACGCCAATCAATATGTGGTCATGTGTCATGCGTGACCTCTGCCATGGCCTTTGGCACTGTATTGAAAAGGAAGTGCAGGCCTTGGAAGCATCACAATCCTGCACTGAGATGAACAAAAACATTCCTCACATAAACCTGCCATCTCTGTGAATATCTGCTCCCTGACACGTCAAGGTTTTGTCTTTGAAGAAATTCTTATGATAACAACAAAGTGATTTTTTTGGGTTTATTTTTGTTTTCTGAGCCTCCAGCAAACCAAACCAAACGCTGACAGCATGACTAAGCTGATACGTATTAGCACTACAACAATAAAGGCTGCATGATACAATCCTGAGCAAGCACAGGACAACGCATCAAAGCACTAATATCATTTTCACCCTTGAATCTGACGGCACAACACAATGAGTGGCCACAGGCAACAGTAACCCAAGACGCCACCATACAAAAGAGAAAATGAGTCAATAGCATTTTATTACAGCAGGTTTCAGGCAAAGTGTTTCATGACAGTACATCAGAAAAGTTACGCGCAGAGATACAGTAATAATGGACGTTCCTGATCTGCAGTAAGACAGAGAGGGCACTGTCATGCTGCTAATGGAAATGTATTATTCAAACAGGAAAGGTGGTTGTGTCACTACCTGAATAATACATTCATCTAATTGAAAGTGTAATCACATGAATGTCTACATTTCTTAGTGCCGATAAAATCGCTATAAAGTCGCTGGGGCCATAAAACTTCATCTGTGTATGTTTCTGGGAATTATGGGGTTTACGGAACCTGCAAAATTTACATTCCACATGGGTGACTTTATCATTATTTATTACTCTCTCTAGTTTTAGCAGAACAATGATCAATATGTTTTTTATGAACTGCTGAGAGTGGAAGGTTTGCTGGTTTGATCGTGGTGATGACTCTACAAAGAATTAGAGAAGAATCTGCGTTTCCACTCATTTCCACTTTTACTTATCTGCACTGGCTAGAGTCTGCCTCAATTATTTTAGCATGATGAATCAATTGCACGCTGTCGTCTCAGAAACAAACACAAGGTCGACAAAGTTAGAGACCAGCTGGTGAACACAGTCAGACATTAAGGTGCTAAAGATCCTGACTTTGCCTTCAGCAGTGTATGAGACGTAACTTACCTGACATCAGCATCAAAAGGAATTACAATGGTATAAATAAATGCATATAATAACAAATTTGCCATATCGACTTTATAAGG
Source organism: Solea senegalensis (assembly GCF_019176455.1). Taxonomy (NCBI): domain Eukaryota; kingdom Metazoa; phylum Chordata; class Actinopteri; order Pleuronectiformes; family Soleidae; genus Solea; species Solea senegalensis. Next base: position 21,532,156 of record NC_058024.1, on the reverse strand, counting down.
AGAGACAGTATTGGTATAACTTCAGTCAAGTTAATAAACCCTCAGTTATTTCTTATTAAGTGGGTATTTATAAGTTAAGAAAAACATGCAGCTTGTGGATTGTGCCAAAGTATTTAAAAGGACAGTTACTTGGGCTAGATGAATGCTAACAAGTGCATGCAGCTGGTGATGATATCACAGCAAACTGGAAGTATGATTATTCATGCCACTCGCTTCCAGTATAGGTGCATCACTTTCAGCACATCAGAAGAGCGAAGTGTATTGATCATCTCCTGGCACAATCATCTCCGCTGATGCAGTGGATGTAGCTGTCTGTTTTCATGCCTCAGTCCCTCTGTCTCTGTCTGCAGCAGAGACGCTCATAGTCCGTTTTTAAAATAAGTTCCAGGAATGCAGCTGGACAGTGAGCAGGTTTCAGGGTGGTGACCTGACTCTCACTGACGGTCTGTGTGGACGCTGATGTCACTGCCCCAGTCTTACCAGGCGACACGATGACTGCAGCCCTGGGTAAACTGAGGAACTGACTGTTAAATATGGAGCTCCAAATCAGGGATAGCATTTATTTTATTTATATATATATTTATATATATACTTATAAATACAGGAGTACAGGAGTTTCTCTTTAAGAATCTCTTTATTTTATAAAATTGTATTTTATTAAATATAGTAATAATATACGGTAAACCATAGACTTGAGTGCCAATAAATATTTATATTTGACTATTTTATATTTTTACTGTTTATATTGCCTTTACTTGAAAGCTAATATATATACATATATATGTATACATACATATATATATATATGCATATACATATATATATTAACAAGCTGAGTTGAACTCATACAACATACTGTATGTAATATCCTATAGAAAAAAACCAGGTGTAACAGACCTTTTTCACAGCAGATATTTGACATGAACTAATTAGACATACACAGGTTTTACCAATAACACTAATTAAGGTTCCACTCCTTGTTTGAGAGAGCCAGGGTAACACTATTGTAAGTGTAATGGTTAAAGATTACACTAAATACTTGACACTTTAACCTGGAGAAGCTGTTTGTTTATTTTGTTCCAATAAAGGGATTGAGAAATAATGAAACTATATTGTCATTATAGTTTTTGATAAAACAACAAATCTAATGGTGGCCCAAGACTTTCACATAGTACCGTAGGCCTATTACTGAGTAGTTCCCTGCTTGTCTCTATCTCCCTCTTAACTGCAAATCACTGAGGTAACTTAAAACTGCCTCTTGCTTTTAAGTAATTTCTTTGATATATTTTTTGATTGTCTGTTCCAGTTAGACTAAAACTGTTATGCAAAATATTGGCAAACAGCAGATCAGAAAGCACACAGTGACATGGACAAGCAAAGACACATGCACACATCCATACACAATATAAGGCACTTTAGTGTCTCCTTTCTTTGTCCTATCAAAGGCTGTTCAGCATCAGACCTGAGCTGCTGCAGGAAAAATCACTTTAAAATCTTCTACCTTTTACAGAAATCACTACCTGTTAGCTGATTCAGCATGGAACTCACTCTCATCCACTCGGCACTTACAGTAAATCACCGTCTATTAACACGGAGCTGTGTGGCTCGCATAAACATGCTACAACTCCTGCATCCACTTGAGAGTTATGGCTGTAGTGAGGATGGGTGCAGCATAGAAATGCTGACTGTAAGAGCCCCCGGGTTAAAATCACATCTTTTGAAATGGAAAGTCAAGGCAAAGGGAACATTTTATATTGCACGAGAAGGAGAAGCTGCAGAAAAGACATCACACATTTAAAGTGAAAATGTAAGGTGCACCAAAAGGTCAAAATCTCCCATGGCTCACAGGACAAACTCAATGACACTCACCAGCTCTGAGGCTCTGGGGTAATCTGTTGGTGAAGTGCTAGAGAGAAACCAAAAAATGTACCATGGTCTCCCAACTTATGCAGAGTGTGGGTCGTATCCAGGTTGAAGCCCCAGACCTGGTTTGAAAGGGTCAACAGCACCCAGAGGAGGGTAGTCCAGCCAGATAAGAGGGAGGCCATGTTCCCATGTCCCACTGCCATAACTGGGTGCAGGTCCTTTAGTTCAGTTTAAAAGAGTATAGAGAAGATTCCTTCAATGGCTCCCAGAGAGCAAAGAGGCAAAAAATAAAAAAGGGCAAATCCTGTCAAAGTCTCCTTCCCTTTCCTGTAGATGCCTCCCTTGTTTCCAATCCTCGGTTGCTCTGCAGTGCTGGCTCTCAACTCCGTTTGCTGCTGTCAGTCTGAAGAGCAGGCTGTGAAAATGTGGCTGCTACTAGAATGTGTGTGTCAGTGTGTGTGTGTGCGTTTCTATCAATGCATGTGCGCCTCCCCCTCCTCTATGCTCAGAGGGAGACAGAGGACAAGTGCCTTGAATAGCCCGCTCACTCCTCCTACCCCTCCCCTCTCTCTTTCAGTCCCCCCACCCTCCTCCCTCCCGTCCCTCTCTCAGCTGACATCAACACTCAAGGGACTGCTGCCAAAATACCAGGCAAGGTTGTCAAGATACTTGGAGGCTATTGAAGAGAGAGAGAGAGAGAGAGAGAGAGAGAGGGCGAAAAGACAGGAGACTTCTTTTCATCTGTTGAGTTCACACGGTCCAGTCTGCTCCTGCTTCCGTGGCCACTTCTTTGCTGCAGGTGTCTAAAGATTTGAGGAGCATGAAAGAGGACCACTGGAACACACTGTCAAGAAGCTACTGAATAATAAACAGTCGATTGGCTGTTTCAGTCCAGGACTTTGAGCTTGAAAGGGCCTGATGTGTGACTTCTGGTGGCAGCGATCTGAAAAGAACCTCTCGAGACAAAAGAGACGTGAGAAATGTGCACAGTGACCCGGGAAACTTTATTATAGGACCTTTCTGTCTTCCGAAGAGTTGGAGAAGTGTATGAGCTGTGACAAAGACAATTTCACTACAGACATAATCAGGAAAATTGCAGGAGTGAGATGAGGCGTATCAAATTGGATTCCGATCTGATCTGATATGATTTATTGGTGCCCACACCAGTGAATCATCACTATATTCCGTCATGCCCTCTCCTCTGCATTGTCTCCATGACGAGCAGCTGCTCTGCGTTTACCAGCTGATTTTATTTTCTCTTGAGTCAATCTGTGTGCAGCTGTCAGTGGAACACCGCAACTGTTCCATACAATAAACCTTACGCACAACAGTTGCACGTCCACAACACAAACAGGTGAATTATTTAGAGCGGAAGGTTTTTAGTGTCCTGTCATTTGTTACTCTTTGTTACAACCGTATTGAATGAGTGTGATTTTTAGTTGTGAAAAAGGATGAAATTTGAGATTACAATAAACCAGTGAGCTGCTGTAGGTGGAGTTTGAGATCAGAGTAACATGTGACTGACAAAAACAAGCCCAGCAAAAGTCAAGAACCTGCAAGAGTTGAAAGGATTAGTCTAGAAAAACACCAGTCAGAGGTTTGAATGAGGACAGTATTCGACTGTAAAGTAAAGATCTTTGGGTTTCTTGGCCAAACAAAGATACTCTGAATAATTGAGAGTATCAGCAGACAAATCAATAATAATAAATAATCCAGTGAAGGCCTCATTGTTATAGGAATATTTTCTTCTTTTTTTGGTCCACAAACAAATTTGCTAAACACATCTTGGAATTTATTCCTTTACCAAAATTATCAAAATTATATTAAGTGTTCAACTGATTAGTTACTATACTGGACAATGTGCTCTTGTCACAATGTATATTGTGATCTTTAAAAAGTGAGTCTGTTGTGCCCTGTTGAAAATGAGCTTAAACACCAGCATGTTTTCCTCTGCAGTCTTTTGGCTAATCCAATATTTCAATTTAAAAAAAAACCAATGAACTTGAGAGATTTGATTTTGATCCTTTGATTCTTTTTTTTGTCAAGATGAGCCAAACAAATTTAGTCCCCATTAGATCTAAATCAAACCGGTGAGAGGATATATATCACAATCTATGATCTAAAATGATTTTTAGCAGCCAAAATAAATACAAATTGCCCCATTTCCCCAAGATTTATATATTTAGGTCAAGTGTGCAGAGGTCATGCTATCTTAAAATATGAAAATATACCTTTCCATAATCTACAGAGACAACACAAATGAGTTCATTAGGTAGAGATTTTCAGGTAAATAAAGTCAAAGATTAATTTAATTGTGTGAGATGGTTGGTTTACTGCATGGCTACTACTTTCAGAAACAAATGACTTTACTGATCATTTGATCCTCAAAGCCTGAGACAAGCATGCAGCAAAGTTTCCTTTAAAGATGTCAGCATTTAAATAAAGGAGGATTAGAAATGATTGAAGATTAGTGTCCGTGCATGCTATCCTAACTCTCTACACCAGATTCCAGAAAGGATGAGGAGGATTTCCTCTCATGTGATCGGGCCAACATTATGGTATCATACATTTTCCGCCCCCTGCTGTATTTAGTGTGGTATTTTTTTATTTTATTTTATTTTTTTAAAGGAAGAAGCTAATAGCTCAAAATGCTGTCTATGATTTTAGTTAGTTTTTTATTAAAACAACTTTGGTATTATTTTCAGTGAATTTTAAATCTCTTGTATGTTTATTACATGTCCAAATATGAATAATGTTTTCATCTATGTTTAAGTTTCCATACATGTACGAGAGTTTGTCAAGTCTGTATCTTTGTGGAGCATCAAAGCCAGAACAAGAGTGTTTTCCCCTTGTACACAGTAACTCCCTCAAACAACTAACTCACAACCATGACAAGAATTATTCAAAACTAGATCGAAAGCTGTGGGTTTTTTTTTCCTCCAGCTGAAAACCATAAACCACTGTGTTCCTTGTCCATGTTCTGGGCATCTCTGATGCGAGATACACTGTGAACGCAGCAGAGGTTTCCACAGGGCAGAAGAGAATTAGACGAGAGGAATGGTGTGGGATGTCGAGAAAATGCTGAAAATATCCTAATGGCAGCTCGGGCAGGAGGCCAAACAAGAATGCCCTCAGACAGAAGAAAGCACACTCAGAGGGAGAGAGACAGAGGGAGGGAGAAGATTGTCGGAAAGCAGGAGCGCAAGAGAGGCAGAAAACAGTGACGGGCAGCTGTAAAGACTATCAAGGAGAAAGCTTCAAGGAGAAAGCTTCTTTTCGATGGCAGGCAGGGCAACAGGGAGCAGTACATACAGTATGGGCAGGGTCATTTTTTCCATTTAGAGCCCAGTCACTTCCATGACTAAAATAGCCATCGTCAGCACTATCACTGTATTGATTAATGGATAGTGTGGGATGCAGTAAGTGGGAGTGGCTGGGGTTATTATGGAATTAAATGTAAGCATGCCCACACTGGCAATTTGAGTGCACATGATCCCAGAGTGGCTCTGACATACTGCGGGTGGGTTCTAGCGTACAAGATTATGGATTATATAACAAACACTGATATGATTGTAAGATGATTTATGAAGTAGGCTTGTAAGCGTCTTTGTTTCTACATCGCTTCGATGAACTGCTGGAAACAAATTGAGTTTTTAGAAAGGTAGAATACAGAAAACTGGGTATGTTGTTACTAATGGATGACTCAGGGCTATGAGAACAAAACCCACATTTGCAATACAAATGTTTTAATCAGCGTTTCCTTCAAAGTATGGCAGTAATTCGTCACGTCAATGGAGAAAGGCAATTTTATTTTAAAAATGAATAAATGGCAAACTTTTGTCTTGCTTTTTCAAAAAAATATTTTAGGCATTGCAGCTTCACAAATGAATGGTTATTATAGTTTGCCACAGATACTTGGGTTAGATGACCAACATACGGCTCATACATAATGAAGACTTTCACGTGTGAAATGAATGAGGAAAATATTGCTAATACTTGATTGTATCATTTAAAATCTAATAATCCTGATATTGTGCATGTTAGCTCACTGCCAGAGTCACTTTCAAAGAACGTTGTTTCAGCTATTACAAGTAAAAACAAAGTTAAACTGTGAAAAAGACTAATAAAAGTTGTTTTTTATTTTCATTTAATTAGAACACTTTTAGAAAACTTTGTTATGGTGCAGTTATTTCAAATAATACCATAGGACCTGTTATTGCCAAGGACCTTATCATCCTCACATTATCATAACTGCAACAATTCCTAAAGCATAATTGCAACCCCAACATCGGCTCAGGATGATGATAAAACAATGTATTAATAATTCCAGAGACACTTTATCTACTTGTAACAAAGGTTTGCACTTAACTCTCTCCAGAGATGTAGGCTGTGCAGGCTACACAACACACACTGTTGTTAGTGTCGTCAAATGTTTGTTGTGATGTAGAATCACTGCATAGTTTAAACTGTTTGAAAAAGTATCTCATAACACAGCTATTAAAGGTGCTAGAGCATGTTTCCATCACAGTCAGCACCAAAGTGAAAGTTATGCAGAGACTACACTTGAGGAAATGGTTAGATTACAACCATAAATCCTGATTTCAATTATAGAGCTTTGGAAGAAAAAGAAGTAAGGCCTCAGTTTCCATTTTCTACACAGAAGTGGGACGAAGGCGACCTCTAGTGGCAATTTGAGTTTATTCAATAGGAATGGCAGGTCAACTGAGTCTGCATTTATGCAAAAGTGTCAAAATTAGGCTTTTAATTAAATAAATGCAGTGACTTAATATAAAAAATAAACGGTAAGGCATGACAGAAATAATTGTTTATACTGTACCTTTTTTTATCTCTCTAAAGACTTGAAATGTTTTTAGTTATATGTTTCCCTCTTAAACTGAATATTTTTTTTAACAAAAAGTTCAAAGCTTGACTTTAAAAGTTATATTTTAAAACATCACCAAACACTTTCTGAAGATTTGTTTCCTGCGATGATGGCGGCGCAATCATCATGAGGTGGTTTTATCTGGTCAGCTTGAAGGTTCAGGGGTTTGGGACATGGGATGGGTTGTAGGGTGGCTGTGCAAGATCGTCTGAATATGGTGGTGGAGGTGGATAAGATAGTCCTGCAGGCTGGAGGGGATGCAGTGGGAATGAAGGTGGGTGAGCTGGATCAGGAAAAGAGAGAAGAAGAAGAAACAGGGGTGGGGTGTGTGAAATACAAATATCCTCACTGAAAAATTCATTGTGTTGCTTTTTCCCAGTTATTTATAAAAATTACTTCAACTTTACAAGATAGATAGATAGATAGATAGATAGATAGATAGATAGATAGATTCTAGCTTGGTAGCTCGCAAGCTAACTAGCATGCTAGCTTGGTAGCTCACAAACTAACTAGCACAATTACTAGCAAGATAGATAGATAGATAGATAGATAGATAGATAGATAGATAGATAGATAGATAGATAGACAGATTCTAGCTTGCAAGCTAACTACCAAGCTAGATAGATTCTAGCTTGGTAGCTCACAAACTAACTAGCACAATTACTAGCAAGATAGATAGATAGATACATAGATAGATACATAGATTCTAGCTTGGTAGCTTGCAAGCTAACTACCAAGCTTGATAGATTCTAGCTTGGTAGCTCACAAACTCACTAACACAATTACTAGCAAGATAGATAGATAGATAGATAGATAGATAGATAGATAGATAGATAGATAAGCAAGGCAAATGTTAAAGTTATCTTTATATTTTATATTTCTTTAAAAAATATAACAATATACTGTGAATAATGTATAAACTAGGTTATAAAAGAGTCTTTAGAAAATATTACTCTATCTGCAGTAAATAGTGAATTAGCTGGGGGACGAAATGTTGTTATGTTGTGAAATTGACTTGACAATAATAGTTCATCATAGTGATGTACAGTATGTCACAGTGCAAGAAAAATATTAACTGAGTATGAATGGAGACTGGAGGTGTTAAGCTACTGTTGGGCAATTCATTTCTCATCTGGTTTGTTCTCTTCACAGGGTGTGTTGTTGACAAAAGTCCAAAACAGGCCTCATGCACACTGAGCAAAAAAACAACATTAGTTTTTCAACAGCAATCAGACGGTAAGGGGACTCACTCGAATCCATGTATAAATGTGGTGGTGCTGTGGGCATGGGTGGGCCTCCGTATCCGTGCACGACAGGCACAGGCTGGTAGTCCGGGTAGGACGGGTGCTGGGGAGACACTGGCTGACCAGGTACATTGCTTACATGGGTGGTGTTGATCACAACTGCAGTAGAAGACCATATAGATTCAATTAGGAAATAGGGTAGAAATAATCTGCATACAATATACAATAGGATAGACTGAACATTTTTGAACCAGACACCTTTAAGAACTCACTATTTTTAGTTATGTGTCTAACAAGAGTTCCTGGACTTGTAGCTATTCAGACACATAATGCATAACACAATTAAGAAAGTATAATGTGTTAAAGGGAAGATGGAGGCATGCATCGGAAGCTGCTCTCTCCTGATTCAAGTATTGGTGCTACTGATGCACTGGGTAAAATCAAACCAGGCTTCTTGTTATTATGGTTTTTAATGATATGACATGAATGGATGGAAGCATGTGTGTAGCATACCTTCTCATCTCACTCAGCAAGAAAGCAAGTTTATTTCAGCACATGTTAAAGCTACACAGTGTAGTCAGAAACAAAACTCTAAGCTTTAATTACAGTCTCTTACTTTGCTGCTGCTGGTTGCGCCTTTTCCGACACTTCTGGTATATCAAGCAGCAAGGACACAGACAGCAGGTGATGATAATGACACAGAGGAGGGGAAGAATGGTCGAAATGATGGATACCACAATTATACCAATCGTATTGATTCCTTTGGCAGACCTGGGAGAAAAAACACTGAAAAGAAATTTTAGAAGAGTGAATGAATAATAATGACGTTGCTGCTCAATACTCAGAGATAATTGGCTGATAAATTGGTGACACTGTTGTGGAAAGCAGTGTATTGTTGTTGTTTTTTACCATCTTTACCATGAATTAAATCACATTATCAAAACAGGACCATACCTTTCATGGCAGGCCTCTTGCTGCTCTTGGGTAAGATGCTTTTCCTTTGTACTGCAGCAGTATTTCTTGCTGCAGTCTCCACAGCAGTAGCTATCACACTTTTCAATATCACGGTAAACGCCGTCTTTGTCCAAATAGCTACTACAGTGATCAGCTGAAACACATTAAACACTTAAGCAATCCCAGTATAATATTGATAAACAGGTGTACCTCAGTCTTAGCATGATTGTTTCCGGATGTATTTTAGCTTGACTGGGTTAGTTAGGTTTCATTTTGTGACTTCTGACAAATCATGGAACAAGATTCAGTATAAACCTGCGGAATAATACCAACAAAAAGAACTCACCCCTTACAGGCAGGAGAAGGATCACACTCAAAATACACACAAGACTGGACAAGACAGTTGAAACCATAACTGCCATAATGAGGTATGACAAGAAAGTGGCTCCTAGTTCACTGATACAACCATCTCAGTCTGTTTGACAGTACCACCCCTGCCATAAGTCACCAAACAACATTCCTTACTTCATGTGAAAGACATTTGTTTTAAAGGCAACAGCAGTTGCTGCATTTTGATTGAACTGCTGAAACCTTAAAATTCATTCTCAATGTGATGTATGTATGTTAGATTATACCATTTATAAAGCAGAAACTCACACCAGAAGTAGATATAAATTGTTAAGTCTCACTTTCTTTTCCTACTGAGTTTTACAGCACTGTATGTGGATTATAGTCAAGTAACTCCACCTAAATACTTTGAACTAGCTCCACCCAGTCTCCTCTGAACCCTGAGCACTTACACCTACAGCATGTATGAGTTGTAGTCTTACTGTATCTTCAATTGTTTATTTGGAACAAATAAATCAGAGCAGATGACATACAGTACTGGTCAGCCACACACTGAACATTACCATTCTTTTTTAATGCAACATTTTCTTATCTTTTTAGTGCAATGCTGTTTCTTTTTACACAGCAATGTTTAATTTATTAACATGTCCCATTTAGCTATGCATTCTCCCTTAATCCTTTAACACCTAAGCCTCAAAATGTGTCTGGACTTTTTATTTCTTATTTTAACCAAAAGGCCCAGAAAATGTCCTGTGTGTGTGCTTCTTCCCCATTTTTCCAGAATAACTTTAATTATCTGGGAAAAAAAAGCTTGAAAATTTGAACAGTATAATAATAGTTTGAGTTTTTGTCTCAATGTCCAAAAACGGGCCAAAAAACGTAAACTATGTACAGGTGTTTCCAACTCTTTCCTCTCTTTCTTCTCTGGTGACAAAGACGATGATTCACCGGCTTCCTGAAACAGTGCAAGTGAAATTACCGTAATAACCACATGTTCAAACAAATGCTAGAACTAGAACTTTTAGACTAATTCAGCATTTAAATGAGCTCAGTTCTGGGTCTGTTTGCGCTGAAAATAGAAGTCTGTTCATGGCACTGCTGTCTGAACGCGGGTTTCAGACAGCAGTATCAGTAACCAACGCTTGGGAAAGTAAATATATATATATATACTGTATATTTTATTTTTTTATTAAACTCTGCAGGATAGGTGCATGTGTGTGTGTTTCAACAAAATAAAAGACATACATGTTTTCTCAAAGTAACATCAACTGACAATGGCTACAACTCACAAATACAAACACTCCACCTTGAAGAATCACTGGCCAAAGGGGCTGAAATCACAGGCAGAACACAAGCACAAAACGTTTGAGGCAAGAGGTGAGGCTACAGTCAAATACCGACAAATTGATTGGTTGATGTAGGTAACATGCATGTTCTTCACAACTTAAAAAAAAGAAATGTAAATTACTAAGACCTATAAGGACATCATCATCATCATTACCTGGCCACAGCATAAATGTGACTGAACGACCTTCTGAAACACTAATATATAAAATACATACACAAGGTACTATTTTCTGTCAACACAACCAAAGTCTGAGCAAGGAAATCTCAAAAGTCAGGCATTTTAAACAGAATTGCTATCTGGTTTCTGACGATAAGAAAAAGGTCACTTTAGTTAAACTATACTATTTTCAAGTAATTTCAGTGAGCAGAGAGGAGAAGAGATGGCTTTGCTTGAAAACAACAACAAAAATGCAAATGACAAAGCAAGTATGGCCTATTAGGAGAACTTAGGAGAAAAAACTAAAAGTCACTGTTACAGCAGGGCTCTTGAATAAAGGCAGTGGTGATTACAAGAGAAAGCCATGATTTCAATACCAACACAAAAATGTATGAGCAAATATGAGTCGACTCAAAAGTGTGGGTTGTTACAAAACAATAAAAGGTTTGACGGTTACACAGCTCAACATGAACATAGAGCTTTCAGTACATGTAACACAACTATCGCAAACATCCATCCATCCTCTGCCACTTTATTCTCCACATGAGGGTCGCTGTGAGAGCTGTGCCAATCTCAGCTGACATAGGGCGAAAGGTGGTGTCACACTCTGGACAGGTCACCAGTCCATCACAGGGACACATACAGAGACAAAAAACCAACCACTCTGACACTCACACCTACAGTCAATTTAGAGTGTCCAATTTTATCGCGAAAACAAACAAACATTAATAGAAAAAATAAAACATTTTACATGCGCGCTGCTGTTTGATAGCTACGAAGGCACAACTGTTTTTCAACATTTTTCATTAATTGCACACCAGGCTGTATACATTTGTTGTTGAATAAAAGAGAAAAGCATTTTCTTTGGTTAACTGAGTGAGAACTGCCGATGCATTTTAGCTGCTTGTTGTGCACAGCTGTAAGATGAGTAAATTAAAAAAATGATAATAAAAAAGAAAAATCAGATGTCTCCCTTGAACATATGTAAATAAAACGTAAATGTAAAGTGAACCTTCCCTGAGCGAAAGGTTTATTCTATTAAACTGATGTGATACAAGTTCCCTTTTCCTGAACGGTTAAAGAAAGAAGACCCAATACCCTGTGAATATTGGCAACTGACAACGATTTGACTCCTTCCTAAACCATCTTGTGAGAAACACTACCCATTTTGGGACTCCATGTAGTTAGTATCATGTATATTAAACACATACCAAACATTACACATCTACATTACGAGTAACTCCATGAAAATCAAAAAAGTCATAGCACTTTATGTCAGAAATCTGATCACGGCCACAGACACGAAACCTTCTCCATCACCAATTTGAAGCCAGTTGCCACAGATCATGGATAGAAAGAGGCCGAGCAGGTTTAGCCGGTGACAAGTGCGAGTAAGGACAAGGACGGGGGGATGTTGAAGCCTGTTCAGCAGGTTGAAAAATAACAATGCACTTCACATATACTTTTGAAAATCAGACAAATTTGTGTGTTATGTTTCATTCACCAGGGTGATTATGATGAAATCAAAAGTAACCTCACTATTAGTATATAGTAAGTCCATGCAATACCAACAAACATTTTCATCTTGCAAATCTTCAACAGCACTTAAAATGTGTCACTAACCACATTTAAATCACTGAAACACATGAATGTAGACCCTCTGGAACAGATATTATCTTGACTCAGATCACACATTTAAAGTTCTGCCAAGTTCCTAAACACTGCATGTTTCAAGTGGCTGAGAGAGCATGGCGTCGTGGTCCATCATCCAGTCTAGGGTGTAACGTAATTCGGGTTGTATGCAGGCTGGGAAAGGAAGTCTATGTGTGTAGGTGTTGGAGCGTTAGCGCCCGGCTGAGCAGGAGGCTGTAGAGGGTAAGGTGGCTGGCTGGGGGAGAACGCAGCCTGGCTGTAAGGCATCGGGTTGGGAGGGTAGCTTGGACCAACTACGCATAAAAAGAAAACATAACATGAAGATGAAAAGGTTGAAACCATATTGACAGTAACCACAAGCTCCAACTATACACCAGCAGCAGTTATTCCACCCCCGCTTCTGTCTGCAGCTATTTTGAGCCACTAAATTTGCACAATGTGTTCACTGTAATGCATCATGTCCTTACGTAAAAAGCTACTTTTCCATAGCATGCTGTGTTTTTGAAAAAAGTCATACAATCATCTTTGTATAATGTTAACCCTAAAAACGTCAAGAGCTTCATTTCTGCCAATTCTTCCATTTCAGCGATGATGCTTTCTAAAAAAATAAAATCACTTTCAAGCATGCAGCTACTCCAAGAAATAAATGGATTGTTCATCTAAGTCAGGAAATGAAGATAATGAGTGGTTTATAATTCTTCTTCCATCATTTTAATATCAGAAAAGCCGACAAGCATTGAGAAATTAATTGTGACACTATTTTATTTTATAGCTACAGCTGTCACCAACTATCACTCAAGTAACATGCCTTTGACTTGATGATCGGTTGCCATGACAGTCCATACAGACTGACAGAAAAATCCATACTCACTGGCTTCCTGATATGTTGGAGGTGGCCCCGGTGTATATGATTGTCCCTGGTAAGGTGCTGGAGGCATGGGCTGGGCTGCATACCCTGGCTGCACTGGTATGGGCTGGTACGGTGGATACTGAGCCGACTGGTAGGAGTGAGGCTGCGAAGGCATTCCCGTTGGCTGCTGGGGGTAATGCTGAGGACTGGCAGTGACCACTGTTGTGTGAGTGGTAGTGGCTATCACAGCTGTATAAAAAAAAAACAATACACAGAAACGGATGTTAAAATGGTGAATTAGTTGTAATATTTGGGCAAAAGGTCATGATCCTTTGGACCACACTAAATACCCAACTGGGTTAATGGGCAAGGGTTCTACGTACTTGACCAGTATGTTCAACACAGTCAGGAAATTGACAAACACAACGGTTAGTTACAAAGTGTGACAATATTAAAACCAATGAGAAGTTCAGATTTCACACAGAGAAGTTAGCCTCTGTTGCCTAATTAGTTCCGACTTCTTCCACATTGGTGAAATGATGATAACAGAGGTGGAAACAACAAGCTTGTACTCCCATACATTAGTGTCACTAAAATCATTGCTGCGTCATTTTCACTCGAGGACAATGCGGGAAACCACGTGGGTGGAATGTCTGCAGAGACAATGTTTTGGGCAACGCAATTATGTCAAAGGGTGTCCTTAAAACTATAGAAAGATATACAGTATACGTGTGTGTGTCTTCATGTATTTGTACTTTGAGAGGACCAAAACAATCGTACAAACCATACGGAGTGAGGACATTTTGGCTAGTCCTCTTAGTCCGCTTAAGGGGTTAAGACCTGGTTTTATTTAGTTAGAAATGGTATTAGGTTTAGGTTAGGGTAAGGCACTTAATTGTGATGCACAATGTCCGAGGGTCCTCACTATGAATGAAGTGCAAACACGAGTGTGCGTGAGTGCGTCAGTCATTCTCCCACTATGTCTCTTCTATTCTCTCATCAGACTAGTGGGCGTCATCATGACCACTTCCTGTAAATTAGGTGGTTAGTTTTCCCCCACTGTGGTTGTCATGGAAACAATGAGTCACAAGAGGTGGAGCCCTCACATTCCTAGATGTGATCCTTACATGCTGCAGCGCGATTTAGGGAAAAATCACATCCTTGCTCGTGTCAGTGCCTATTCATGCTCTCTGAGAGTGTAGTTGCTGCAAGGCACACACTGAAAATCTGTTTAAATCAAGTGTGTGTCATTAACAACTCTGTCCAGTGGACATGACAAACACACACGCTATCCAGCTGCTTTTTCTCACGAGCGGGAAGACACCCAATCTGAGAGGTGGGTAAGAGGGTAAATGTAAATGATAGCCACTTTACTGAATAGGTGAATATGGCAGCAGGAATAATGAATTCAAAGCAAGAGACGCCACCCACCCACAGAGCAGTGGATCACAGCTGTGTGTCACTGATAGCACAAAGCTCATATAAATGACATGGCGTGGTTCACTGACTGTGTGTGTGCAGGTCATCAAGACTATAGATCATGTTAACTAAAGAGGCCAGTTCATAATTATGTCTGTATGCCTTTTATGCTTATCTCAGTTAAGCACAGAGAACAGTGGCGTGCAGAGGGGGGTAAAGTGGTAAAATCATGAGGAAGTGTACTACTGCCTGCCATTCATTTAAAAAAATATTGTTTCCTAGTGGAGAAAAGTTATACAGCACCCTATAAGACTCTGTGCTGTGTAGGATGTCCATTTATAGGTGTGTGCGAATGTGGGGAAATAATATATAAAAGGCACCTGCCCCACCAGTGCGCAGTGCGTGCCCTTTTAATTTTCACCACTGCCCTTCCAAATGTCTGTACACGCCACTGATAGAGAATCACATGCAAGAACTGTTAAATGAACACATTCTGTCTCAAGAGACACATGTGTTCTAAGATGATTTGTCATTTTTACAAATTATCTTGCCATGTACAAGTAATAAATGAACAGGTGTTCCAATAATCCTTGGTGTGACACCACCTATACTATTCAATAATTTTAAACAGTCATATTTCTGTTACTTGTATCAATAATGGACCATTTTAATTTTGAAAGGCCTTTTGACACATAACCTGATTGTGTGCATACTTCCCTCTTTACTGGAAGAGCAACAGCATGGCTGTTCATAACATTTTCGAAGGGGGAGCAGCATTTGACCCAGTGACACTGAACAGACTGAATACGCTGATAAGGATATCAGGGAAAGTCAGTGCAGCTTATATGAACTGCATGAGGATTACTGTTGAAAACTGTACAGAAACAGGAGCAAATAACACATTTTTGGGGAAAATATTTTCAGCTGTGGTTTGTACAGTGAATGATAACACAACCATGTGTACGGGATTCACTAAAAATACAGCACAAGGTTCATGTTCATTGAACTGAAGGAACATGTCACTCAGTTTACTGTGTAGTGAAATAAGGCCATGAATCTCACACACAGACAATTACTGTCAATTTACCACTGGTTTTGGTATTCGTATCTGTCGACAGTAAGGCAAAACAAGGCATGCTCTAATAAATGTAAGGAACAGTTCCAGATTGCTTGGTCTATGAGCATAATAAAATATAAACAACTGTCTTCTCTATAGGCACCACTCTATGGTATGGTACAATTGGTGTGATCGTCAGTATATCAAGTTTTATTATTAGGGTGAAAACAAAGACTCTGTAACTCTGTAAAATACAGTTAACTGCAGCAGCCTTGTCAAACAGTATACCAAAATGAATGAAATGAAGAAACTGACAGTCCTGGTGAATTAAAAAACACATTTGCAACTGGGATTTTGGGAATATTAAATCAGTATGCATGTGTGTGCTCCAAAATCTGTGTTCTTATAAAGACCGAGGCAACACAGCAGTAATACAAGTCATGTGGTGGGTGGGGCAGCTAGCAAGCCTCAAAATGAGTTCCCTCGTGGTTCTTCTTTGAAAACGAAACTTACTTGCACTCTGATGCACTGGAAACCTGCAAATGTGCAGGAAACCTGCACATGAAGCCACAGAAGCAGCAGCAAAATGGCTATAGACTGTAACCTCTACAAGTCATGCAAGTTATTTGTAACTCAAGTTTTTGCACAAAGAATACCTGACCTGACTAATATGAACATGTGATTTATTGCTTCAGTCATGTTCCCTTTTAAGTGGTGTGTATTTAGAAACCTTTGCTATTCAAATGAATGAGGGGGGAAAAGGCTCCAAGTATTTCAGCATATATTCAGATCAGCTGACACCTAATTTTTGGTAAGTTGACATCTTGCCAACTTGACATCGTTTCAGTTTTACAAACTAATTTCTGGAAATGCCATTTATTACCAACCTCAGTTACATCCTGTTTGGTAAAAGCTTGAAGTTACTTCATGTGCTTTATCAACAGCTGACTGATTGCTGTAGTGTGTAAAAAGTCAAAAGGGGGATTCAACAGTTTCTGTGCATCTTAAGTTAAAGTACGCATTGGATTTAATGCAATAGGCACCACCAGAGTGAAGAGTAAATGACGGATGGTGCTAAATTGTAATTCTTAACAATTGATATATTTATATATTTCAACAAAATCCTCTCATTGTTGTTTGAAGTGCAAAGCAAAATTAGGTTATCCCTCTACGGCTCCTATCTCATACAGATCCAAACTTTGCAAACAAGGTAAAATCTGCGATATAATTTTTTAGGTCAAGCTCCACTTCAATTCTTACCATGTTGTAGATTTTCAAGATTAATAAGAACATTATCACACAAGATACACTAATGGAGGAGGATAAGCGCCTAAAGATATTAATGGAAATAACTTATTAAATTTTTTATTGGCATAAAATGTAAAACAATTCAAAAGAACTGCAGCCATTGCAATTTGTCTAATTAACCCTAACCCTAATCAGCACATTACATTACAATAAAATTATCAAATCATATTGATGAAATAGCCTCGCTCCATTTTCTGATAACTGTCAGATCAGGGCGCTCTACGACATACACCAATTAGGATTAAGCTGAAAAACTGGTAAACAATACAGACAAATAATACTAAAAGGATTGATACTGTCAACTACAAGTCATCTTCTGGTACGTATATCATCATACCACACTTAACACTGCTCCTAAAAAGCTGAACTATCACTTTAAGATCTTTATTATCCCTGTAATTACTTTAACAGTAGCACTGTACTGTCCACACACTGACAGGTCAAATGACAAAATAACACCCTTCTTACATGCCTCTACATAAGAGCAATATGACTCATCAGTAGAGCTGCAACTAACGATTATTTTCATAATCGATTAATCTGTCGATTATTTTCTCGATTAATCGATGAATCCTTTGGTCCATAAAATAACCATAAAAAATGTTGATCTGTGTTCGTCAGACCTGGAAATGATGATGTTCTCAAATGTCTTGTTTTGTCCAGAAACCAAAATGATTGACTTTTAATGATTAATTTGTTATCCAGAGCAAAGAAATTAAGAAAATATTCATATTTAAGAAGCTTAAAAAATCAGAAATCTTGTTTTAATCATGAAAAAAGCTTCAAACCGATTAATCGATTATCAAAATAGTTGTCGATAAATTTAGTAATCGATTAATAATCAATTCATTGATTAATTGTTTCAGCTCTACTCATCAGAAGTTTTTTTCTCAGAAGAGGTTTTGGTCTTTAATATGTGGCTAATAAACATTGGGACTACTTAAGAACAATGCCAAACCAAATAAAGTCAAAGCCTACCATATGTGTGAACGCATGAGTAGAGATTCATTTTGAGTCCCTGAAACAATGGCTACTGCAAACATCACACACATTCCTGAAGGGTTACTTACGTTGTGGTTTGCGGCACATTTTGTATAAGCAGCAGCAGGGGCAGATGCAGCAGGTGATGATGATGAACAGAAAAATAATTACTGAAGAAACAGCAACGCTCACGGACATCGCCGAAGATGAATTCACATAACCAGTCAATGTGTTACTAAAAAAAGAAACACAAGACAAGATCAATCAAAACAACTCTCATGATGCAATTACTTTACTGAGACTGAGTGATGTACAGTGAATCCTACATCATGGGCAAAAAGATAAGTACAAGCTGGCATTCGATGACTGGGTTAGTCATAATATTGCTGTTCTTCCTGGTTCACATAAACGCCATACTGGTGGTCGCACACAGAAAAACACTACTTCCTGTTCCATGACTGCATTAACTCTGAGGGACAGGGAGAACACACATATCAAGCAGAGAAGAAAATAGCTCACCATTTTAGTTGTCTGTCCTCAGTGATTCGCAAGGAGGTAAAACGACAACAGTATCTCTCACGGCAGCTACCGCAGCAAAATTCATTTCGGCACTCCTGGTAGCGGTTGTATTTTTGAAATGCATCTTCGTAGGCCAGACAGTCAGAGTCATCCGCTGTAACACAAAAAGGACAAAGAAAACATTGGAAAAATGAATGGGAAAGAGGAGGTAAGACCACTGAAGACCATGGTCCTGTCCAAACCTGGTATTAAGAAGGAGGTTCATCATACTGTACATAGTTCACATCAGAAAAAGAAAAATAAGAGAAGTGAAAGAATACTTTGTGTTCATTGTGAAAAATTAGTGGTTCAGAAACATCAGCTGGGTAGGGGCTCCTTCACTGTTGCCACAGATGCATTGGTGTTCACACTGTTTAAAATGGTGTTGCCATCGAAAGTAGACGATGGTAGTAGTTTTATGTATCTATCACAAGCCCGTTTCAGCTCTACATTGTTGCACCACGCATTGTGTTTTCAATGTAGTGCGGAGTATTTTCTCTCCCACATGCCATGTAGTGTTTCCTCATGCACTCTAGATGTGTTTTTTTTTGAGTGAATGTTTGTGTGTGGAGTGGTGAAACTGTGGAAACTGAATTGCCCAAGTGTGTCCTTAATGCATCAATGCGTCTTGAGAACATTCACACCTGTACTTACAGCTGTCCACTTGTGCTCAGAACACTCACGATGGGTATTAATACCAGGTATGAATGGTATTAGAATAATAACACTAGAATAATAAATGAGACACACACAAGCCTCAATGTGCCCACATTTACTTTAGAAGTATATTAGCTCTGCGGATTCTATAGGAGAATCCAAAAAAGTTAAAACAAGCAAAAAATAGACAAAAATGTTGTACTTTTACACAAAAGAGCCTTCACAAAGTTCAACTTGCAGTGAAAAATGTATTGCAATAATTTGGTGATTAGACCATTATCTTTGTTGTTCTAAGTCGTGGTCCTGAAAAAAAGATGTAATATGGGTCCTTTTTTAAATTTGTGAATTTGCTTCTTTACTTCAGGTTTTAAATCACAAAAAAGCAATTTTACTATGTTGGATTTTGCTAAATTATAGCAGGCAATTTACCTGTGTGGGTACAGTCTTAAACAGGCATATTCAAAGTCTATTTTATGTATTAGTTGTATGTATTATTTATGCCAGGGATGGCCTGGGACAGAAAATGGGCCTGGTCGCATGTCGTCACCATTAGATCAGCTGGTAAGGAGTTGCGCTTTTAAACCAGCGTCCAGGGTTTGCATACCAGACATGACAGACAGACAAATACGCGTATTCCCCTCTTGTTATGTCATCGGACTCCAGATGTTAACGAAAGGCATTTGTTCAATCCTGCATGGCTTGGATTTGGTTGCATTGCCATATGAAAATGATAATTGTGACAATGAAAATAAAATTATTACAACACAGTGCATTTGTATGTAACTTTTACTGTTAAAAAAAAGGTCTGAAGGGAATCTGAGATCCGAGAATCTTTACATTATCACCCCTGGTCTAAAACAATGGACTAACACATAACAGTATTTTAGGGAAGTGTTGAATCAACAACTGCTGCCTGTGGTGTTGTTACAGGTTTTGTTCACATTCACTTCTCTACACTTGTTGGCCAATTTAGTAGACACAACAAACAAAATCTAAAACTAATCCTACCTTCATGAAGATTACAGTGTTCAGGTTAAAGACTGTTGCGTAGCACTCACTAAGAGATGTCTTCAGCATTGTATCCAACCTGTCTCAATGAAGCCAGATTAAACAAACGTAACACCTCTTGTATACACACTATGTTTGAACATCAATGTTCTGATATTAGGCTGAGGAAGACAGTGTGGTTTAAATACCCACTGCCATACAAATGACATTTTTATTACCTTAACCTGAACAAGCTTTGATGATGTACTGACAAGAAGCAATAATCCGGTTTGGGTTAAAATAATGTGGATTATTCGGATCATATTAGTCATTTAATTAGTCTTAATCGGATTAGTATATCCTATTGGGAGTTTTCACAGCAATGGATGTGAGTCATAACCAGACTATGCTCTGTAACACGTGAACGGGATCACGAATGGAACATTCTCACAGCGACTCATGTACAAATAAATAAAGGTCAACAGGCAGACAATTGGCGCCTGTCAGTGTCCAAATAAAGGTATCCAAGGACCACACAGTCGAATCAACAATGCAGAAAAAAAGAAATGATTATGTATTTTTAAAAGTTAATTTACGTTGGAGTGCATAGACTGTAATAAACGTGGGATTTTTAAGACAACAAATGTTGTTAATGATGTTAAGACATATTCTATTTAAAGTGACGACATTTTTTCATTTTTATAGTATTACCAAAACATCGATCATCAACAGCTAACAGACTTCCGAGACGGTACATCTCTTTGTAATATAACGATTCTTGCGACCAAAAATGGCCTTTAAGTCATAAAAGAGCAGCTGAATTCGGCTGTTTTTTCCAAATGCTAGTTGAGACAAACTCATATAAAGACAATAACGAACGGTAAACCAACAAACGACCAGCTCTCGGTGGGCAAACTGACATCGCCCTGGTTTTTGACACCGGTTTGTACTTGTATCATACGTGTCGACTGTTCACACGCAGTTCACGACGCAACGAGAACGAAAAACGACCAGCAAGACCCTATTTAATGTTTTAAAATCAAACTTACCGGACACCGACGGAGCCAGAATCGCACATAATACCAGCCATACAACAACACTGCACAGGCCCGACGCCATGGCTGAACACAGATTCCCGGATTCAGGCAGTGAAGTGGGAATCTCCAACGACGGCTGGGGGGAGGAGCCTAACCACTGACGCAAAGATCGTCTGTGCACTGTGTGTGCGTGTGTGTACATCTTTAGGAGGCCGTGTAGACCAATTGTCAAACAAACCTATCTTTCTGAGGACATGTTGACCTTGTGAGGACATTTTGTCTGGTAAATACAACTTTAACAGGCTATTTGAGGATTAAGAACCTGGTTTTAGGGTTAGGGTTAGAATTAGGTTTCGGGTAAGTGGTAACATGAGCAAGTTAAACTGAAGGGGAAACAGCAATAATATATACGTCAATAAATTTTAAGTTTAAAGTTTAAAGCTTTAAAAATAATAGTTGGTGTTAAAAACACCTGCCACGGTTTATTATTGCAGCTTATTTATTCATATTTTAAGCATAAAAGGGATTTAATAACCACATGAGACCAGTGTTATAATGAAACGAAGTACAAATAATTTGTTACTGTACAAAATTCACAGATCTGTACTTTACTTTATTTGTATTTCTAGCAACTTTTACTTTTACTCCACTACATTTCCTCTAACTGTCTTTGTTACTCGTTACTACCAAATAAAATCAGATCGGTTGGTAATTGTCTGTATTTATATAGCGCTTTTATAGTCTTCATATAGTCTTCCATTCAGCCATTCACACATCTTTCATATCCAACATGGGGTTAAGTTTTATTGCTCAAGGACACGTGTAGACATGTATTCATAACCTCCCATGACCTGCCAGTTGAAAGAAGACTTGCCCTACCACTGAGCCACCATTGCTCAATCCTTACTCCTCACTTTTTTAATACTTTTACTTCTAAAACTTAAGTACATTTGATATCAGAAAATTAGTTCTGATAAAGACAGGTGATTTTAATTCTCCTCAGATGAAGCTGAACATGCAGATTTGGGGCCCCCAAACATAGCAGGAAACAATGTGTGTTCTTTTACTTGTGAGAACCATTAAATGTATAAACCACAGGACATTTTGGCTGGTTCTCACATTCTGTCACCTTCTAAAATGAATGATGAGATGTAACAAGATCACTTTATTTAGTTGTGCCCATTTTTGTGTTTATAAGCAAACGTTACTTGACTTTGCAAATGTTTTCCCATATATCGAGGATCTTTTCTGTCTATGTAACATCCTTGAAATTGAGGCCCCACAATATTATTTTAACTTCACCCATAATATAGAGCTGCTACTCATTGATGTGGCATCTGAGGTCAGATCGTGGTGATGATAATGCTCACATTTCTGTCATATTGTGGGCTTCTGTGCCTAATGTGCAGATTCTTTGTAATGACCGTCTCCAAAGGACTGGCATAAAAGACATTAGTAAAGTAAACATGTTGCCAATGACCAAGAGACGGAATCTCACGTTTGGACAAGTTTTAATCTTGCAAGATGGAGCCGTTACAGTGCAACACAGTTTGAATGCTACAGAGAAGTGCTTCTTTTATCCCCCTCTCCCAGACGTACTTCTGTACTTTCCCCTCACATGATTATTGTACACTAGACAATACTAAAATTAAAATCATGAACATATAAGTCATGAGTTTATAAGTGTAACAAAAGGTAAGTGCATGATAGTTCAACGATTCGCAGAAGGGTGTACAATTTCATAACATACATATTTTTATTGTTTACTTAAAGTGAAAGAAGCCATCTACATTAACCTAGAGAAACCATGCCTGGGTCACAGGGGGTGAACAACCTGCATTTAGTCTAACAACTCTATTGACAGGTTTAAGGGGTTTAGTCAGAAGTGAAGAAGCATCTTGGATGAGAGGTGAAATGTCTTCTAACCTAACTCAAGCATGTCCAGTTGCCTACAGCTAAATATGGAGGATAATATCAGAAATTCCAGCATGCTACATGCCATATCTGCTTTTAACACAGAGACTGGTGATTTATACAGTACAATGTAGTGAGGAGTGTCCTGACCTCTACATTGGTGAAACCAAACAGCCTCTGTATAAATGCATGTTAATGTCCAAACTCAGCTGTCCATCAACATCTTAAAACAGGGGACCCTTTTGGGGATGAGGATGCTCACATGCTAACTCTACAATATGTTAACCTGGAGAAACCATTACTCAACAGAGGAGGTTGACACATATCAGCCACCTACAATAGTGTCCTGAGCTCTCTTCCAAAAAGTATTAACAAGCAAACACAAAATAACAACAACAGTGAAGTCCAACACCCACAATAGCAGACTCACAAAACTGAAACTGGGAAAGGTGGAAGATCTGCTTTGTTCAACTTAACGACTCTCTAGGTATCAGCCTCAGAGGTTAAATATCTGGTTCTTCCCACTAGTTATTCATAGGTGAAGAAGCCTCTTGGATGAGAGGGGGAATGTCTTCAACTCAACTCAAGCAAACCCAGTCGCCCACAGCCAACTACTGAAGAAGATCATGACCTGGATGACTGAGAACCTTCACCGACACAATGCCTTAAAAGACCTGCAGAGGGCAGCAAAACACCATAGCTGTCACTTTCCATCCACGTTGCGTTCAGTCAGATAGATTTGTTTCCTCATTCAGCTAATAATAACAACAATTCAGGATCGATGTAGTGTATTATTCTGCGTTCATTGAGTCAAACCATTGTACAAATAGGACTGTTTATTTACCCATTACAATGTGCATTTATGCGTTTATAAGCCTCTATAGCGTGTAGTTATTTCTGGAAGCTTCCACTCTCTGTGGTGTGTACTATTTTACACACAGACTTCCGGCAGCTCCGCTGGACTGTCTCTGTTTCAACACCTGGGGTCGTAAGTTTACACTGTAGTGCACTAGTATTATTTCATTTCCTCAGCTGACATTTCATTTCACCTCGTGTTTGTCAACAAAGACATCAGTGTGGAATTTACTTTTTGAGTTTCCAGGGAGTGTTGTGTTTTTATTTCCGTATTGGCCATGGATTTAGTGATGTGATGCATTTTCATTTTCATTTCATTAGTAAAAGTATTGACTAACGCTTTGCAAAAAAAAATATATTGTGTCTTTATCAGTCTAATATCTGACATTAAGGCTCATATTATAGTGGCTTTTTTAAAATTGCAAAGTAAAACCAACGAAATTGAAGCCTGAATGACGTGCGAACATGTCTGTGACGTACTAGAACATGTTCTCGCGAGACTTCCGTTCGGCGCTTGCTTTTATAAGCTCCGGCAACTCCAAGTCCTCTTCGTTCGTCCTCAGTGCAGGATAACGACTGTGCCCTCCTGTCACCAACGAAAAGCAAGGCGCGTTATCAGTTTGACGTCACATTGTCGTCGCGGCTATTACAGTGTCCACTACACGACTGATAGAGAGAATTACGCCTTCAACTGTGGGGTTTTTCAGAGGTAAGTTCGCCTTCTTCTCGGCACCACCTTCACTTCTGGTTACTGCTTCTGGGCTAATGCTAGAAGACTAGCTAAGGTTAAATCCGAGGTGAGGTGAAACAAGAGTCACGAGTAGCAAATCGGACCTCGGTTTCTATTATTTTCTTAAGCAAAATTATACATTATTAAATATATATAATTTGTGATTTATTGATACAAGTATTATTAAAATCACGTTGTTTGAAACGGAGTAATAATGATGCTGACTAAATTGTTAATAACATTCAATTGCGTTAATGCCAGCTCCTTGTACAATGTTAGCTTCTAATAACACCACGTGCTTTTTAAGGCGGTGTTTTCCAATATAATTGTATTCATTATATGTGTCGTAACATTTCTGTTCGATCAGACCAGAATATGTCTCAGCAGATGTTTACAGTGTAAACAGCAGTGAGGGGACACATTGATAGACCGAGGCAAAGAGAATCACAAAGACAGTTAAGATTATCCCCAGAACAAAGTTTTTGGGTCGTTACAAGCCTTAGTCTATATAAGCGTAAATACTTTATGTACATGGGTCGTCGAACTTTTCCCGGAAACGTGGAAGGAGTATTACGTATGACTGATTACGCGGTTTAGGAATGTAGAGTTGGCTCCAACTTGGGGGAGGGTATATCTTGGTTATGATACGTAATTTTCATCTTTACGCAATCACATTTTTTTACATAATAATTACAGAGCAACGGCCACACGCCTGTTCTTTGTGAAGTTTATACGGTGAAATAAATAAATAATTGAAACTTGGTGGATATATGAAACACAAGCGTAAAAACGATTATTCTAACTGACGTAGAGCTGTGGTGTTTCAGCATCAGCTGGTAGATTCTCCCTCAGGCTTAAGTTTTGTCAACTACTTTTCTTTGTCATATGCCATGATCTGAAAAAATGAGTCCTTCTATGTTACCACACTGGGCTGTAGAGAGGTAGAACTGTGATATTTCATTTTGTCTTCTGTGTTCTTGGATTTTAACCATCACTTAGTTGGTTACTTGTGCACATATGTGATAGGTTTTAAGCATATGTTTCAATATAGTTTTAACTTTGCCATTTAGATCTCTGGACAATCATCTTCAAAACTGCTGATCATGGATGTAATTTTGCGTCGCTGCCCATTCCTGGCTCGTGTGCCCCAGGCCTTCCTCCAGCAGACCAAAGCGTCTCTGGTGGTTTACGCCCAGCGATGCCCTGTCATGATGGAGCTGGCCTCAAAACCTATGGCCCCATCAATGGCACGGGCCCTCTGTTCATCCTCCTCTAACCACCAGAAGACTGAGGGCACCATGTCAACTGTTGAAGGTGAGGGTGATGAAGAGGAAATGTATAACTTTTGAAGCTGTATATCTAAGATTTACTATGTAGCAATGTTATGTGAAATGGCAAAATAGCTATTTTCTTTGTTGATGATAAACCTTGTCCACTTGTAGGCCCCAAAGTGGAGCCCAGCCTGCCTGCTGGTCACCCTGTGCCTCCCTCTGGCCAGACAGGGGCTTCCAAATGCCCTTTCCTGTCTGCCGAGATGAGTCAGAAGACCAGCACTGTGGTCCGCCAAGTCGGACTGGAGTTCCAAGAGGATGTTCAAGAAGTTCGCACTGTTCAGAAAGGTCAGAGTTGTTTTGAAATTGGTATTGCTATGGTATTGACTCGGAACATTTCACTGTGTGTCACTGTGTAACATAAACATGTGACAAATTAATCCTTGAATTTTAGTCATTATATAGTTCATAATGTAATACTGTTGTGTTTTTCCCTCCTTTTTTCAGAAGTGTCCTCTGCCCAGTTGATGCAGTCCTCCTTGGCCAGTTCCACCAAGGGAAGTGGAGAGGAGCAAACTGATCTGATGAAGACTCTCCTGAAACAGCGACCGAAAATGATCTCCCATTTGCTGCAAGACAACTTGCCAGGCACTAGTAAGTTTTATTTTCATTTATGTTTATATTTTATTTTTCTCGGACATTGTATTCAAATGTAAATGTGACATGAAATTCTTTAATTCCTTTTTTTGTGAAACTGGCAGTATGTTTTTTTTAGTTTTTTTTTAGTTTTTTAATACAATGAAATGAGACTTTCACCATGTTAGAAATGTCTTCATCGTCCATTGAGCCACATCAAGCAAGCTGTGTCTTCCTGTTCTGACAGTGTCCCGCTTCCAGTATGATGAATTCTTTGAGAAGAAGATAGAAGAGAAGAAGAGTGACCACACTTACCGCGTTTTTAAGACTGTGAACCGTCTGGCCTATGAGTTCCCCATGGCGGAAGACTTCACTGGCTCTCTGGCTGAAAAGAGGGAGGTGTCTGTGTGGTGCAGCAACGACTACCTGGGCATGAGTCGACACCCTCGAGTCACACAGTCTATAATGTGAGTATTGGTGGGGTTGTTGGTGTGTTTGATGAATGAAAAAAAATGTACCTTTTGTCCGTCTCTCATATTCAGTTGTGTTACCATGTGAAGAAGCAATTTTCTTTCTTACGTCTTTGTCTTCTCTGATTCGTCTGTATTTCTGCATTCCACTGGGAATGCAGAGAGAAAAACACTCAACAAAGATGAGACACAGTACGTGATAATTGAATGCAACCAGAGACTCTGACTTTTGTTTGTGTGGGTCTAGAAGAGTGTTATTTGGCCATAGTTCACAATAACCCTCATGGGCTCCAGTGAAGGTGTTATGTTCAGCTTGTTTGAGCCTGCCCAGATCTTGTTTCCCGTGTTGCACTGACACCCTTTTATTTAAGGTACAATTTAGCACGAAAGACTCTCTAGTGTTTAATTATGTAAAAAGGTCGATGAATAGTAGTCTTATATTTTCCCAAACGCTCATGTGGTTTTAAGTTTGTGCCATTTACTTTTTATATTTTTGTCCTCAGGGAAACTTTACGAAAGCATGGGTCAGGAGCAGGAGGCACCAGGAACATTTCTGGAACCAGTAAATTTCACGTGGAACTGGAACAAGAACTGGCTGACCTCCACAACAAGGACGCTGCGCTGCTCTTCACCTCCTGCTTTGTGGCAAATGACTCCACCCTCTTCACCCTCGCCAAGATGCTACCTGGTACTTAACATTTGTTCTAACATGTGAAATGTGTTGGATAACATGGGTCATTCAAATGTGAACTAGTCAATGTATGATGCACTTTTTTTTTTTTAACATTTCTATTCCTGTGTATCCTGAACCTTTTAGGTTGTGAGATC
This sequence comes from Solea senegalensis, assembly GCF_019176455.1. Lineage (NCBI taxonomy): Eukaryota > Metazoa > Chordata > Actinopteri > Pleuronectiformes > Soleidae > Solea > Solea senegalensis. The sequence continues at coordinate 21,504,147 of NC_058024.1, read as the reverse complement.
TACTCTGATTCAGGCAACCATGCCTCCATGATCCAGGGCATCAGAAACAGTGGTGCGAAAAAATTTATTTTCCGCCACAATGACGCGGCCCATCTCCGGGAGATGTTGCAGAAGGGAGACCCAAACAAACCAAAGATAGTAGCCTTTGAGACCGTCCATTCCATGGATGGTTAGTGATGGTCATACATCCCTTATGTTATGAATACCTCCCTATTTGATGATTCAAAATGTAACAAAACCCAGAATTTTGATCTAAACTGACCTGTCCTGATTGACTAAACCTTTTCTCCCTTGTCATCTTTTAATGACACAGGTGCTGTGTGTCCACTGGAGGAGATGTGCGATTTGGCCCACGAGTTTGGTGCCATCACCTTCGTAGACGAGGTTCATGCAGTGGGCTTGTATGGCGCCAGAGGAGGGGGCATTGGAGACCGGGATGGTGTCATGCACAAGATGGATATCATCTCAGGGACACTAGGTGAGCATGTATTCTCTGCTCTATTGTGTTATATATGTGACACGAGCTCTGTGGTAGAGTGAGTTTTATAGAGACAAGACACTCAACAATGTTGCTCCTGACAGCTGTGCCAGCAGCGTGTGAATGGGTATGACAGATGAAATAATAGGGAATGTGCTGCACGTAGATGTGCTGTATGAAAGTGAGTGAATGGTAAAACTGTAGTGTAAAGCAGCTTTAAGTGGTCATGAAGACCAGAACGTTGCTATACAAAAATAGACCATTTATTAGTTGTATTATTGACTTTATTTCCTTTATTTGCTTTATATAAAGTGTATATGTAAGAAACCAACGCTCAGTAATTAGAGCACTGGTAGATCTCTGATTTGTTGTTTTTCTCAGGATAAGATTTGACACAATATATGCCAGAGGGCTCAAAGAAGCTGGAGCAGCTCTGCTGTTGCTAGGAGACTGTGGGCTCCTGTTGCACATATTGAATTACTCTCCTCTCCTCCCCTGTGTGTTGCTGTCAAGCTGAGGGGACAATTATTTCTAACTGAGAGCTCCTCATCTCGTACTCATGCAGCCCCTTTCATGTCATGTCTTTTTCCAGGAAAGGCCTTTGGCTGCGTGGGAGGCTACATCGCGAGTACGACTGCCCTGGTGGACATGGTGCGTTCCTACGCAGCTGGGTTTATCTTCACCACCTCTCTGCCCCCAATGCTGTTGGCTGGAGCCAGGCAGTCCATCCAGGTTCTCAAAGGGGAAGAGGGCCGCGCACTGAGACGCAAACACCAGCGCAACGTCAAGCTGCTCAGACAGATGCTGATGGACTCGGGACTTCCTGTGGTGCACTGTCCCAGCCACATCATCCCAATCCGGGTAATGATTTTGATTTAATCTGGACTGTACATACAACCACATTACAATATTTACAAAAAACCCACACACACACACTCGTATATACTGTATTTTGTTTTTATTATTATTATTTTATTTTTTAGGTATCGGATGCAGAGAAAAACACACTGGTGTGTGACCTCATGATGAGCCGCCACAACATTTACGTGCAGGCAATCAACTATCCCACTGTTGCCAGGGGAGAGGAGCTCCTGCGTATCGCTCCAACGCCTCATCACACTCCAGAGATGATGAAATATTTTGTTGGTAAGATCTGATAATATGAATATGCATTCAGTGAGATTCGCGTAGATTAAAGCAGCTCCAACCAGTTGTTAAAACACTTTCGCTTACATCATGGCTGCTGTGACCGACTGTAGCTTTGTTAACGTTGAATCAACCTCCTCTTTCCTGTTTTCCCTCTTCAGAGAGGCTGGTGCACACATGGAAGGAGGTTGGCCTGGATCTGAAGTCACACTCAACGGCTGAGTGTACATTCTGTCAACAGCCGCTTCACTTTGAGGTGATGAGCGAGCGTGAAAAGTCTTACTTCAATGGCCTCAGTCATCAAATCTCAGCCTGCGCGTAACACTGCTCACAGCTGCTGGCTCGATATGGCACATATATTCACAATACCCATTCCTCTATCACTGTCATAGAATGTATTAATTATCTTTCTAAGTCCTTCTTCACAAATTATTTAAAGTATATTCTATGATCAGATGCTCTATATATGCCAATTAAAGTTTGAGAAATAAAGAACCATTGTCTCGTTTTTTGTTTTTTTTTAAAAAAACATCAACTGTGGGGTTTGCCTTGTTGAAAAATGGGAAATAGATTTCTAAGGCAATGTGCATTAAACAAATTAAATTCAGACGGTTGAACTGCTAATTAAATTACATTCTCTCAACCGGGTTACCGCTGCCATGACAACCATGCGGATGAATCAGATTAGAAGTCAGACGATGCTGAGAGGCAGATGACCCCTGAAATATTTTTTATGTAACGGTAAAAAAACTGGGTCTGAACAACTGACTCAACGTGTAAGAAGGGACAAATCTTTGTGTCGCAGTGGTGGTGTTAGTCACCCAATTATGTTTGGTCCACTGGCCTACTTGTGTTTCCAGGACACACACAAAAACAGTTTTGTGCTCCTAAGCACGAGGAATCATGCCAGTTTCTTATTATTTTGATAAATATTCTTACTTATACATACTTATTTGTATAAGATGAATGAGTGAAGATGAATTAATAGAGTGTAATCCTAGCAAATGGTTGAAATATGATGCAACATGCAACGGATTGATTGAATCAAAATAGAGGATTTGCACGTCCTGCAGTGATCGGGGTGAAATCTAGCTCTGTTTGTGCCTGATAGACCCACTAACCCACTGTCCTGTGAATTCAGGTAGAGATGACATAAATGCTGCTATGATACTTCAGATGACCCAGATCCACAAAATAAGAGGACACGCTGGTCACCACGGTGCAAAGCTCTCGAGCCTCGAGACGATGTAATCGTTTCGATGTTCTGTTCAGACTGATTCATAGTTTCTGTAATTTAAACCTCATGATGAATCATTTTGAGGGTTCACATCGTGTTTGGGAGATTATCGATGTCAGTTTCCCAAGCATGAACATGTTGTAAGAACCCACAGTTGCCTCATGAGGCGCAGAACTAACATGGAAATGGAAGTGAGACACAACAGTTACAATCGTCACTGAGAATTTGTATAAAGTAACTTCTGCTTTTGAGTTGACTCATATGTGTGAGTGTGTGAGCTGTCTGTAACACCACATTTATGGGAATCTAGTAAATGGTTGTTTGTCTCACCTGCTCGTTACATAGCAGCATTTTAATTTATAAATGAGCTTCACATATACACAGTATGTTTTTATTTATTTACTAAAATCATCGAGGGTATTAAGAGATTTACAAATGAGATGTTAATGGTAAAGAAAATGTGTTTCGCATCAGTGAATTGGATCAGCTGATAAGTATTTTTCTTAAAACAGTTTTTCTGTGAATTCTTACTTCTGTGAGAGGAAAATATGTTTGTTCGTGGTGTTTTATGGCAGTTTGCCTCTGTTTACCTCCTGTTTCTCCATGTCAAAATAGAGTAACATGGAAGCAGGACATTTATTTTAATATTTGTTACTACAGTACAGTGTTAGTCTGTACCCTTAATAAACCCATCACCAATTTTTTTTTTTACGTGAAAAATACAAATAAATGGATAAACTAACAGTTTGCAGACATATGGACCCTCAGCAAAGCCTCAAAAAGCAGATATGTTTCAGAGAAACTTTTAATCATTAACTTATGATTACATTACATGCAAGAGCCTGTAAACACAAGAAGGCAAAATTGACACATGTTACTGTTGTAAAGTGAAATTAGAGCAGCGGGGGAGTAGGGTGGAGAGGCACTAACGGTATCTTCCAGCTAATTGACTCCTTTTGCTATTTTTATATCCCCCCCAACTATTTGACTCCCATCACCCCGCCCCAACGCACGTGCACACAGTCACACACGTAGATATACACAAAAATAAACTCCTTAATAAAGATTCGAGAGTAAAATGCAAACATTTCCTGGGATTGTGTGCAATAAATAATACAATATGAATAGAATAACAGTAAAATATCATTGTAATTCATACATATACTTTATGTAAGGCCTCTGGGACCAGAGGGGCCACCGGTGTGTCTGTTATAATGTTTCCTGTCTTGGAACGCACACAAATCATTTGCATAACATTCACACAGAAAACACTACAGGCCGTTTGAGCACAGTTGGATGAGAGAGGTGCGACCGTAAAGAGTGTTTCTATTACAAAGATATGGCCTATCAACTAGACTTGTCTGAACTCAACATTACTCTATTGGTTGAGTACTTTGCAAATATATGATTAAAAATACAATTTTTAGTGAATAAAACCAGTATAATACATATAGTTCCTTGGGTTATTATACGAAAACTGACGAAAAACTTTTTTCTTTTTTTAAACTAATTCAAACTAACTTGTTTCAAAAACAAAAAGTCAAATAATAAAATAAAAACTAAAACTAATGAAAAATCCAGAACTACTATAACCTTGGTGCCTCACTCTTATTCACCATTTCCATGTGAACTAATTCCTGCCTGGATGCCAAACTGTGAGGGTGCAGACAAAAGGGAAGAATGGTGTCAGTGCTGAAGTCAAATGAGAGACTGACACTTGTAACATTCAGTGTCTCAGCTAATCTGCCTGGTAACAGCACAATGAGAAACCATGAGATCCGTCCATCCAGGATCTTTCTCGGCTAAATAAACCTTTTCTGTTTGTTTGTTTGTTCGTTCGTTGTTGTTGTTTCACTTCCTCATTACACCTGAAGCAAGAAAAGAGACAGAATAACTGGTTTTCACAACCCTCATACACTTCTCTCTCTCACTCTCTCTATCCCTGTCATTGCGTGTTACAGTGTGAAGATGATTACAATCAAGCATTCCTCAGTGGGGTTTTTTTTAGTGACTGAATCTCGTTGCAGCTGGGTCTTGAAAAAATAATACATCCACTATTAGGACTGCAATGTCATCTCCCAAAATGAGTTTCCTTTGAAATGTAACATGATCATTCTTGCCTTCAAAGATTTAGGGAAGAGAGACAGAGTCTGTGTCCAGCTGCAGGTGAGCTTTTGATTTTCTCCTCTGTTTAATATCGCGTATAACTCGTAGCTGGTAATTTGATCCGGGCTCGTGTTTTGCTTGTCTTTGGCACTGACCTCATCGTTCTTTATCTGCTTTAGTGCAGCCATCAGGGTCCAGATAAGTATAGTCCTTGGGGCCTGCAGGAATGCGACCACGTGACCGACTCAGCTGGGGTGGATGATAAGTGGTATGTGACGCGCCTGCATCAAGTGCATGCAAATACATGCAAAGAGGTGTCTCAGGGACACACAAGGGCTGAGATTGTGTGACAAGGTCCGTGGAAATGTGGGTTAGGGTAATGTGGGTATATATGTCTATGTCTAATAATGTCTATGATGCACCTGAAGCGATCCAGTCAGCCTCACTGTGTATATATACAGAACAGAAATGCAAATCATGAAATGATGAATGTCTGTCACATCTGCATCAACTTTACATTCTGATCATTAGTTGCGTGTGAGAACCAGTACAGTTAATGAGTCTATTGAGGTTCCATTGTTTCACACACGTCACGCACTGTGATCACGTAGGACAAAAGTTCATCGTGTTGACATGCACAGTTATGAATTGCATGCCCTGGTGGAAATGACTGAATGTTACTTCTTTCACATACAGCTGAAAGTCTTTCCTACAATCCTGTTCTTTTGTTGTTCTCTTCTTTTGTAGTTGTTCAATGATGCATGAGCTTTTAGATCATACAGGCAGAGGCAACCCTGAGCCCCTGTGTATGTGTATTGACATTTAGCATCAAGGACAAGCGGTTATTGCACTAACTGTTGCCCAATTACAACTGTTGTGGTGAAAAAAAAATCTTGCAAAACGGCAGGAAAGGAGACAAGACACCATTCTGTGGACATTGCCCCACAGTTTCACGCACAGTTGAGCAGCATGTTTGTTGATTATTATTATCAGTTATATTTATTATTTATTATTTATTATTTATTATTATTATATTTATTATTACATTATTATTCTCCAGGCGTCAGTGTTCTTCCAACCACCTGTTATATAGATAGTATAGCCCATTTGACATAACTTATCGTATCTTATTTTCTTCGCATTCAAAACCACTTGACCCATCAGGGTCCTGTTTTCATTTGTAGATTATTTATTTTTATTTCTCATACTTTTATGATACTTCTCAGCTGTTTCTGCTAACTATTAACTCATTAAACAGCTGAGGTCAGATGCCCCTTTAATCAAAATCTAACTACTTACAGTCTTTAGTGGTTGCAACACACAGCTACACGGGCCGATAAGCTTTGATGAGTTTTATTTTTTTTAAAAAAACAACAACAAAAAAAACTTTAATGCAAAGTCAAGGTTGTTGCCGACCTTTATGACAATTACACAAAAACGGTTACAGAGTATAAAGGTTAGGTTGGCAACATTGTTACTTGGTCACAGATGAGAGCGTAGACTGGCTGGTGTCCAGGCCGGTGTCCAGGCCGGTGTCCATGCCAGTGTCCAGGCTCACCAGCTGGACATTCCTCCCCCTCTGTGGCCTTTCATCTCTGCTGCTGACCTTGATTAGAAACAAATCCACAGACAGAGAGGTCAATGTTACAGTTGGGGGGCAAGACAGGGCAACACTAAAAAGGAAAAGAAAAGAAAACCTTTAATTTCTTGTACTTTTTTAAATGTCTTTCAAACTGATTTTGCTATTTTGCTCGTCACAGGTGTGAGTGACCATGAATATTATTTGGCTTATTGTTTCTCGTATACTCGTTGTAGTGTTCTTGTTATTATATTTCTATCCTATTGTTGTCATAACTTGCTTTTCCTGTTCAGACTTTCACCTCATAAAACCTGATTCTGACTGAGCCCACACCAGGAACAAGGATGTGTAAAAGTAACTGGCAGAAGCCACTGCTTCCGTCACAGGTACTGATCTTCCTTCTCAGTCTCCCATTGTTCATTTCCAGTTGCAGGGCTTGGTGTTTTTCCTAGAATTGAGACATTTGCTGTATTGCATACAGCAGTAAAGTGGTAAAATATTAAATACAGTTTGAGTCTGTGTGAGCACAATGAGATAAAGATCACATGCAAGGTTGAATTAACAGTGGACATAGATGTACGTGACATTACAGACTGACAGAAGGATGTCAGCCACAATGGCAGAGGCTAGGGCTGAAGTCACTGATTACCTTTTCCTCTCTGCAGGCCAAGAAACACAGCGGCCTTCCTCTTCCACTGCAGGCCTGCTGATAATAATCAGTTTCATTAAACGAATCTGTCACGCAACCGACATCTACAGCTCAGGCAAATGAGATTTCATAGTCAGCAAACAGGCTCACAAATGTCCTTTCAGTAGGAGTGTTGTAATGAAAACTATCCTTTGATTTCAAATTGTCTGGGTGAGAAGAAGGCATGACGGCAGCAGCAGCATCGTGACTTTGTTCTTCTGAGTGATTCTCAGTATTTGAACATGTTTCTACACTATGCAGGTAAAAGGGTACTGAGCAAGGCAGTGAACCTTTGCTCTCACGGAACAACTAGGCTAAAAGTGAGATGACATTCACACACATTCACATAATGACTGATTTTTTACTGCTTTGATTATATGGATATAGTTATGTGTGTGTGTGTGTATGGGGGGAGTGCAATATCTTGTACAGTCAATTTGGGCAGAGCAATACCAGTTGATCAGGCCTTGCAATCAAGGAATTTACTAGCATTTTTGTCCACCACTCTTCACAGAAATCTTAACAAAGATAAGAGTACATTGTTCCTGGAAGACAGCAATGAAACAAGGCCTGCACATGTCCGCCTCTGTTTTCCAGGCTAATTAATTTCCACCGTCTGTATTTGTCTGGCTCTCATGTAGTCATGCAACTTTTTTGAAACTATCGATCATAACAGTGAACTACTGTGTGTGTCTGACGGGAACATGCACCTGTTTAAAATAGAATTATATTCTTTGGTTTTCGACAAACACCTGGGCAAACCACATTGTTACAGGAAACACTGCAATGGTGCAAGTGTTTATGTAATAATGAATGAGACGGTGTGTCTGTGAGTCTTCATGTTTCCTCATTCGTGAGATTCAAGACTTGTTTCGCTTTTGTCTCCGAACATAAGCCTTCCCTCTAGCACTGCTGTGTGTGTCTTTAGTGCTGTGGAACAATGGAACAACAGAATTCCCACTCTGGCTCTAAAGGAGCTGACAGAGTGAAGGTTTGCCCTTTTGAAGATGGATGTCGGAATGATTCTCTTACCCAACGTGTACATTATCTATTGTTGGTAACAAAAAACGAAAAGGAACAACATCCATAGCTTTCCAAAACAACCCTGTGTGTATACCTGACATGCTGTCATCCATCCATCCATCCATCGACGCTCACATGACACATCGACTCATTGTTTTTTTTTAGTTAAGTTAGCTAACTTACGCTAACAAAGTGAGGTATGGCTGCTGTTCTGAATGCACAAACAATTATATTCATCAGTTATGAATGCAGCATTTTCAGTTGTCTTTAGCACAAAGTAAACGAGACAAACAGGAGCATTAGTCACAGGATACTAATGAAACATTATTTTTTAAATAATAACAGTCAATCGTAGCCTTTATCTGCATATTAAGATTAAAAAAGGCCTCATTCTCTGTGAAGAAAAACGTAATTAAGCAGTTTCAGGGTTATGGCAGGCACCTAGGTGTGTTAATGAATTTTGTTTATATATACATATGATCACTAAATATGAGTCAATCAATTGTGATTACTAGGTTAGTCCTTCCTTCTTCCTTCTCCTAGTCACCATGTACTGGAAATGAGTGACAAGCTCTCGTGAGTGAAAGCCTATTCATTACATAATTTTAATACTGAAGTTTGTTGTGTGTGTGTTATTATTTATTCTTACTGTGTTTAACAATAAACCACAAACGGATATATTTGTTTTTATTTATAAAATCAACAACAAAGTAAAATCTGACTCACACATTGTAGAAACTGTCACATTAGGAAGTGACATAAAGTTGGAACAAGTTCTGTTAATTCACTTACATGGCGTTTGTTCATGTATCCTGAAAGTATTTTCTAGATTTTTGCAAACCCGTTTCTGCAGATGCATTCTAAAACAAGAGAGATGAACAATCCAATCCAATCCAATCCAACTTGGACTTTAAACAAACCACATTGGACCAAAGTGCTGTACAGAATAAATAAAAGGCATAATAAATAAAAGGTTCAAAAGTAGATAAAACAGCTTAAAATAAAATATAATCATAAAACACAATAAGAATTAGCAGCCATACAATAAAAAACCCAATAAATTCTATTCAAATTAAAATATATAAAATAAATAAAAACCAAAAGTCTCATGAAGTGTCAAAGGTCAATGAGAACAATGTGAGAATAAGTACATCATAACCAAAAGTATGTCATATGGAGACAAAGATGACTCACTTGTGGTATGAACTGTTTGCTGTGTGACAAAACAGTCTTCCTTAGAGCGGAAAAGGCCCTCAAGGGATTTAGTTAGGGAAAGGGTTTGTATTGACATTCCTTAAATAAACAGCCCAGTCTTATAAATGAAAACATCAAACTTGAATGCTTAAATCGATCATTTTACACTGTAAAATACGTTATCATTAAATAATTTTACCTCCAGAAATCTTTTTTTTTAAGCATAAAAGAGGCATAAATGACTTAAGCACACTGATATTTACCAGCGTAACCAATACAATGACTATGTAATATTGACTACTGCTGTAAGGAAAAGGTCTTTGGTTTTTATGCCTTCAACTGGTTTAAACATAAATGTCCATGGACATGTGAAATGTTTTAAAGTGAGTGCTGCTATATTTACTGATAAAATCCTGGTCTCAAGGATGAGCTTTGACTCAAAATAAGCCCTATGTCCGCTTACTGTTTAGGGTTGTTGTAGTTGCAGATTCTAAAGCTCTAACCACTTTAAATACTGTTCGATAATTTGCTGGAATGTAAACTTTTAGTTTAGCATGGTCTAATGAAGAAGTATGCAGACCATTTACTAAAATAAAGTGTTAAGTCCAGTACTTCATGCATGGATAATAAATAAATAAAGCATGGACGTATTAATAACATGTAAGAATGGCACTGTCAGTGTTAAATCATGTTACTGACTCATTTGTCACTGAAGTCATTTAAAACTTTCCCAAACATTTGATGCAACCGCCTCAGCCACGATAAGATAATTTTACACTAGTGCAACCCTGACACCTGGCGGTGACTGTGCGTCACTACTTGTGCTGGGAAACTTTCAGTCTATTATTTCGGTAGATTCCATTACTTGACCAATTTTATCGACTAAAAGTAGCGAGTGCGCCTGTTTCCTTCATTATTAGTATTACTATTATTAATGGTTGGGAATGTAGAGTCGGTATTCCTAACTATTGCATTTTTTTTTATATGGCTCAGTGTTTAGTTACTAGTAAAATCCACATTTTCAGTTGTTTGTTGCCATTCATGTACACTATTATCATGATGAAGGTTATCGTTTTGCCGACATATAAGTTATCGGGTACACCTTCCCCTTTAAGAAGAACAACCAGCGGCTCAGCGCCCAATCGCGGCGCGTAAACTGAATGTTGTTGTCAGCAGCTACAAGCTAGTTGAAAGCTAACGTTAATTTATACCGGTGAACAAGCGGGGCAGTGGCGTTATATTCGTCGCGGTAACGAAGTGGAGCGCCGTTATATACCGTCTGTAACGGTTAGAACAGCAGCAAGTCGCTCTTACGGCGTGTTTTGTCTTCTATACCAGGAAAAATGACTTCTGCGGCGGTGAGTGGAGCTGCCCGGCACTTGTTACTGCAGCCAGGGAGCTGAAGTTAACTTCTGATGTGTATTTTCCACACAGTTAGTGTTCGAGGAAACTACAGTACAGCTTGAGTATATCGTGGACCTGTCTACACAACTGTTGCCTTATTAAAGTGCTTTTTCTTTTAATAACACAATTTTGTTTAAGCAATACAATGTATGAACAGTGTAGGGTATACAGGTTATCCAATTTGGGTACATACAGTGTAAATAATTCTTACAATCCATGTCGTAGCAGAATACCAACATGTAAACATACACCAAATAAACACCAGAGGGTTCGAGGTAGAATTCATCACAAAGTGCTTTAGTTTTCAAAGCATGTAGGTGCTTTTATTTGAAGAGGGGTAAAAAAAATCTAAAATATAGAGGACGTTGCAATTATGAGCTTTGGGAAACATCAATCTACATTTTATAGCAAGTATTCAATTAGGAAATGAATTAACGGAAGTATTTTATTATGAAAATAATTGTCAATTGCAGCCCTATAGTTACAAGTCTGTACATTGGTTCATAACTGTAGGGCCCTCAGTAATCTCTACACTGAAAAAGTGAGTTCTTTTTCTGTGTTCACTGCAATCGACATAATGTATAGTAAGCAAATTTGGTATAGTTTAAGTGAGAAATTCCAGTTCCCAGAATGGAAAATTATCAGTAAATACTTTGATTATAAAATGCAAATACCAGTTAATATCCCACACAACTCTTTCAGATGTCATAATTGTTCTCATCAATGGTGAGAATCCAAAGATATAATACAAGTCTTCTGTGTTACCAAGAAAGCCATGATATTCCCACAGCCGATAAGTTAGAAATACCTTTGCATTTTAGCACTTATACATCCATCTATCTTATACATTTTACATTGAAACTGACTACATTTCTCATTTTATAATTAATCAACTGGGTAGAACTGCCCAGTTTGGTTGTTTTGTGGTCAAATATTATTTCCAATTTTCTCGACATGAAGGATGTGGAAAGATTATTGAGATTATTCTCCCCTCTAAACTAGAAATGACATGAACGTGGAACCAACTTCGTTAAGACATTTTTATTTTATTTACAAATACAGTACAAACATAAATCTTAAAAAAAATAGTACAACGCCATGTTAAAAAACAAACAAGCTAGTCCACTGCCTGCACAACATTAAGTTCATCGAGTGTTAACTTTCGACGCCATATTTGTCAAAGTGTCTCATGATAACGCCCAGCTCCAGCTCGACGGTCCCCATGGCCTCGGTGTGCAGTCTGTATCTATCCGCCCCACTGTATATGAGGTCCGGGTTGCGGAGCTGCGGTCCTCCGCCGACAAACATTTGCGCGAACTGCTCTTGCCAGGAACCGAGCGGCCTCCAGGTCGCACAGCTTATTCTGTGTTGCCCGGGGCTTGAAGGGATGTGGCAGTAGCCGTATCCATATAACTGGCAGCGTCCGAAAGAGTCCTGGTGCCACACTTGGAGGTGAAGCTTCGGCCAACCTTGAATCCCTTTGCTCGCGTAGTGCATATCAATGGGGTGACTCCAGTACGCCATGTTTCCGATTTGAGGGCTATCCACCTGGGTCTGACCCTCCTTCAGCCCGGACAGGAGACGCCATGCCCCTCCCGTATGAACTCCCCACTTGCAAAATAGGCTGTTTTGAGGGAAACCACTCGCCCCGACGATCTGGCCGATAACATGTAGCTCAGCCATGTTGCATCAGTGCGCGTATTCTTGAACGTGCGGCACCAGAGCACTCCTTTTTGACTTTAACGGCTAGCTATGATAAGTAGCACCCACTAGCACCACGGCAGGGACTAACGTCTCCTTGGTAACTGCTGTGTGACGTTTACCCTGAGTTTGTTCCGTCAGGCAGCACTTACCGCCAGGTTAAAATACATTTTAAAACACATCCGGTTCAACTTTTACCACAGTGACTTTGTTTTTTTCGTCCAGAAAATTGTAATACACTCTCAACTTATATTGCTGACGTGTTCTGGGGCATAGAAAATTGTGCCTGACAGTCTAAATGCAGGGCACCGAGTAATACGGAGTCCCTAGTTTGAGCAGCAACAAAATAATAAGGCATCACAGCATGTTAATAAATGAATAATAAGTCTGCTTCAACGCTAATTTAAAGTTTGTGCTATTTATTTGGTCTTCTCTGTGTTTTTGTTTAAGAGGAAGTAGAGTGTGAAATAGCGCCACTACGTGGCTGCTGAGCGTGTGATTCCAAACAGTAGAGACTACAGAAGTGAGCAGTGTGCTCACAGGGATCTTCTTCTATTATTTTCCTGCAGGCTGTGAACACTAAGAGATGTACTGTCCTTCAACACACTTCAAAGCCCTTGTTTTTAAAGGTTTCTGTAGATTCATATTCTTCAATAGAAAAGTTGCATGAGGAAATGCCAAAACTGCCTCAGTGGCATGGTGACAAATTATCTCCCAAAATTGTGATTTTGCAAATATTCTGATGTGTAATTGCCTTATTTAGTATTGACCACTGTAGATTATGTTTTTTGTTTTTTTTTTTATCAAAAAAAAAGTTTCCCTGCTTTTATATGCTGTTTCTTTGTCTATATAGTCTGATCCAACTCTAGAGAGGCACTTCGAGGGTCATCGGGACACTGTGACAAGTGTGGACTTCAGCTGCAACATGAAACAGATTGGTAACAGCCACTTCTTTGTGTTTTGTTTGGACTATGGCACCTGTATCACTGTTGTCTTTTTATTTTCTACAATGGTGTGCTTTTTGGGGTTATATCCAGTGTGTTCCCTCACCCGAGTCTCCTCCTCCTCCAGCCACAGGCGCCATGGACTCCTGTGTGATGATCTGGAATGTGAAACCTCAGATGCGAGCATATCGCTTTGACGGACACAAAGATGGCGTCCTTTCGGTTCAGTTTTCTCCTTCTGGCCACCTGGTGGCCTCCGCCTCCAGAGACAAGACTGTTCGTCTCTGGGTGCCCAGCAGGTTCTTTTATTTAATTTTTTTAAATTTGAAATAGTTTCTGTCACTGGAAAAAAGCTTGCACAAAGAACAATGACTCTGGCTTATAGAAGCAGCTAGAGATATTTTTTCTAAAAACAGCCCACCTCCTGCTTCAGTAAGCAAGGAAGGCACACATTGCAGGACACTCACTGTTTTAGAATGTTGTCTTGAACTTTCTGTTGTTTTGCACCGTGTGTGTGTGTGTGTGTGTACATATACAGGAAGGCAGAGTCCACAGTTTTCAGGGCTCACACTGGTTCCGTGCGCAGTGTAAACTTCTCCAGTGATGGACAGACTATGGTCACCGCCTCTGATGACAAGACCATTAAAGTGTGGACGGTCCACAGGCAAAAGTTTCTGTTCTCTCTTAACCAGCACATCAACTGGGTCCGCTGTGCTAAGTATGAAGCATACGCACTGCATTTGTCTCATTTGCATTTGAGGATTCTATACGTGTCATTTTAAATAAATACATACAAGCATGAGCTTTGGATTATGACACATTTTTCTTATGTGTCTAACAAGTAAACCTGTTTCTTGCAGGTTTTCTCCAGACGATCGTTTGATTGTGTCATCCAGTGACGATAAGACCATAAAGCTTTGGGACAAGAACAGCAGAGAGTGTATTCATACCTTCTATGAACATTCTTGGTGAGCCCTTGAGAATAGACCAGCACAATAAGTATGTTCATGTCTGACTGAGAGACCATATCCCACGTTTGTCATTTTTTTGTTTATAGTACTTTGTGTTGCAGGTAATGTTTAATATTTTTGGTGAGGTGGTGAGCAATACTATCATTGTTGATAGCTGCATTTGTTGCAGGGCTGACTTTACTTTAGAACAACTACTAAGTGTCGGTGCTATAAAAGCTTACTTCACTGTGTTTATCTTGTTTTTTTTTTTCCTTCCAAGTTATGCAAACCAGGTGGATTTCCACCCAAGTGGCACTTGCATTGCTGCTGCCAGTACTGACAACTCTGTCAAGGTTTGGGACATCAGATCCCATAAGATGCTGCAACACTACCAAGGTAAAGACACCTTAGAAATAAGTATTATTTTGTTTGCTATAGCAAGGTCACAGTTGCTCATTACCACGGCAAATGAGGAGTGGGTCTTGGCCACATGCTTCTTTTTTAAATCTCCCTTGAAGGGCTGATGTGGAAAACTGACTTAATCTCTTCCCATTAGTTTACAACTAATTATTGAAATAGCACCAAGTTATAAATCTTGAAATTGAAAGTGGCAATCGATCGATTTGTTTTTCTTGCATATTTGATTAAGTACCCTGATTAAGCAGCATTGCCTTTTTGTTAGTCTGCTACACAGTCTGATTTCTTTAGGTTGAGGGATGTAATGGTGGATAATCACATATTGGCCCCCTTTACACCTGACAATAAAATGTGTTTTCTGTGATCGTATTGCAGTTTAATGGATTGAGAAGAGTGAGCTTGGAGATAGCTGCTTTCCTCTGCTGTTAATTACCCATTTACCCAGCCTGAAGTGTTAAATTGTGTTGTGGTTGACATTAGATACCCATGGGACTTTTCTATAATTACAAATTGATTTGAAAAGCCTTTAATTACAACTCTTAAGGAGCCATGTGTGAATAGTTTTTATGGTATACTGTTATTACTTGTCCTTGAGCCTTCTTACATTGCTGTTGGGTTATTAATTCATTTAGTTTTGTTTTTTGGGGCTGTTTTTTAATATATATATATATATATTCTTTTTTAGCTTAGTATACTACTGCTTTTCGACATCTTTTTGTAACTAGATTTACTGTTATGCCTGTTACTGTGTACTGTGTCATAGCATCTTGCAGCCAGCAGAAGGACCACGTTGCCTGTCCAATATCTGATATTGTTCTCTTTTTTTTCCCATCACTCCCTGCTTGTCAGAATAATCTCAAGTCTGGGGAAAGTTAGATTGTTTTTGCTATTGGCTGCTGTACTTAATATGTAAGCCTACAAACTTTTGTACAAAAATGCTGCAGTATGTGCAGCAGTGGGATCAAGGAAACCATATGGCAAACATCTCGTCCACTGAAGTGTCCTTGAACCAATACTTTGTTCTGGTCAGCTTTTTGGTCGATTTTTATCTTTAAATAGTTGATTATATGTCTCTGATTGTTTATATTGATATTTACAAAATGATTTCATGTTGCCCACTTTTGCAAGACTGTTATTTGATAGACATTCATTCACTGAAAGAAATCCAAAGTGATAATCTTTATCATTTTGAATGTGTAAAACTGCTAAACACGGTAGTGTGTCTTTGTGTATGCTGTAAACTGTATGTGGGTTTTTCAGTCCACAGTGGTGTCGTGAACAGCTTGTCGTTTCACGCCGCCGGTAATTTCCTCATCACTGCATCCAGTGATTCCACCATGAAGATACTGGACCTTGTCGAGGGCAAGCTGCTGTATACACTGCACGGACACCAGGTACAAACACACACTCTTTCACCGTTTAGATAACCTACAGGTCAGATGGTGCCGTCTACCCAATCATTGAGGTCTGTGCTGTTGTTCCAGAGTGTGTGTGTTTGTGTAGACGTTTATGTCTGATATGATTGTGTTTGACATCTTTGTGTATATGGGTGCTACTGGGTGTGTATGATGCATTTTTTGGTATGTGGTGTATTTTAGTACTTGCCAGGCCAATAGACAACCCACTCATGATGACTAATCTCCGGGTTGTTGGAAGGAAGCAAAACTGTGTTTCTGACTCCTCCTCTTCCTCTCTTTATTCTACTCTCTGTTGTCCATCCCGTCCTTTTCCTCTAACTTATTCTTATTCTTGTCTCCATCTTTTTTCCCTTTCCCTTTTTTCTGACCTCCACCCATGTGCTACATCCTTTGTAGATTTTGGTCCATCCCACTAATTGTCTGGATGTCTCTCTGACTGTATCAGTTTGTTTGAAGGCACTTCTTTCTATCTTGTTCAGTGTGTCAGTTTTTTTCTTCACACCTCCAAATTTGTCATCTCTTTTGCTGTGTCTCCGTTTCTGTTTTTGGCCAAGTGGTGACTCTGCCAATCTGTTGGTGCACAGGGTGTTAATTGTCTCCCGAATCACATAGTTAGAGATGGAAGACACCTCCATCTGTTCGGTGTTGATGTGTATGTATTTGCCTGCTTGTATACATTCTACTGTGTATTTGTGGAGGCCTGTGTGTTTGTGCAATGTATATGGTAACACAGCAAGGCTGAAAAAGATTTTTGCTGTTAGATGTATTGTTTACCAAGTCTCATGAGAACCATTCCTGGCTGGGCAGAATAGTGTTGATTCACTCTAGGTGCAGTTGTCTCTCTGTTCCTCTGTCTGAGAAATAACTTTTCACTATGATTCAGATGTGTCTTAAACTAAACTAAGTACACTTTGGCTTTAAAATTAAGTAAATGAGATGCAATAAGGTGTGCACCTGCTTTAAAATGGTAGGGCGGAGGATAAGGATAAAAATGCAAATTTTAACATGACAAAATAAAACAGACATTGAGAGTCTTTCTTATAGTTTATGCAGTGAATGTGCCTGTTTGTGGACCGCATAGAAACATCACATACCCACATACTATATATACAATACATTATTAGCAGGTGGTGGTAATATACCGCACTCTACAAATAAAGGGAGGGTAGAATAAGACATGAATGTGGATAAATACAATTTTAATTCAAAGAAAAATACTTGTTACTTGTGTTGTGCTGTGAAGAGGAGTGTGGAAAAGGTGTGGGGAAACCGAATACATTGTTTTGAGATGGCCTTCATTCATTAAGAAGAAGAGCACATGTTAAATGTACAATGCTTCACAAAGAGGCATTCAGTTGTGGAAGTAATATATATTGGATATTTTCCAAGTGTGAGAATTCTTCTCTTGATTGACTTATTGATTAACTAAAAAAAAACATTAGTCATTTACAATACAAATTCTAACATTTAATTTTTCATACTGTATACAGTATACTCTAAATTATTGACCGATAAAAGGTAGCAATGTAACACGTCTGTGCCTCTCTGATCTTTTCTAAAAACCCATTTTTGAACTGTAACTGTGACTTTCTTCATCATTATTTTAAAGGAAAGAGAGGAAGTAATAGATGATTCATTTTATCCAGGGGAAGGCAGAAATACAACATTATGGATGCCACCTGCCGTAAAACACCACCACCAACCAAGACTGCACCTTTTCAGCTTACTGCAACATGGACTAATAAACAGTATCTCAGGTTCATCTGCTGGTGGGCATATTATAGAGAAATAAGCGAGGACAGAAAGAACAACACGACAAGCATTTAATTGTTTTTGTTAATAACAGTTAGTTTATGAAGAGGTTTGCGCTATTTCATTTGTCAGGACCTTTTCTGTAATGTTCCAGTTATGTTCATAGCCCTGTCAGACTGTGTGTGTGTGTGTGTGTGTGTGTATCTGTCTGTCTCTGGCCATGGCAAGTGCCAGCCTGGCAGCAGTCATTAGTCATAGTGCAGACAGAACACGCTGTCTGTCAGGCCGTCGTGTTGCCATAGTGACACTGTCTGCTACTCTCAGGTGCTTCTGGGAAACTATTCCTCATCCAAACCAGCCTGCCTGGGTGCTAGCCACAGGACACAGCTTCTGTTTTGTTCACAGCACAGTCCCTCTCTTATTCTTTTCCTTTCTTTGGTTTGCTCTCTCCTTCATCTCTTCTTGAAAGCCGTGTGAGAGCTCAGGCTGTAACGGTTGACCCTGTTCTGCGCTACAGTAGAGAAAAGAGAGAGTGTGAATTCTGTCTGTGCTGCAGGCTGGAGTGTGCACTTTCAAGCACAGGCACACAGCATGACTAACTCCTGACATCACAATGCTTTTGTCTTTGCATCTCGGTCGGGGTCTATGCAGAAAAATAACAACTTGATTAATACCACAAAAGAACTGCATCCAATCAATTGATTGAAGAGATTTCACTGGGTATCTATCACATCGCCTCTTATGAAGTGTTTACTTTCTGTGTGTTTTACATTATCACCTTCACTTAAGCTGCTGCTACAGTATATTGCCTCTCATAACAGATTTACTAGTAAGAAAATATTTAGTTATTCATGTCATTCAAAAGTACTGTGTTGTTTTCAAAAATCAAACAATGGACCTAATTCTGCACATCGACAGCAGCACTTTCACATTAAAGATCTAAAATCACTTTTTTTAAAAAACCATCACCATCACCATTTCTAAAACTTGTTGCCTGTTTTATCTGACTAACTGCCCAAAACCTCTCTTGTTCAAACCAGCATCATCGTGCTGATTACTTGAATTTTTAGGGATTAAGATTGGTTTATTGTGTTTTTAAATGGTTTCTCCTTCTCTTATTTCAGGGCTCAGTGAACTGTGTTGCTTTCTCCAGGACAGGAGAATACTTTGCCTCTGGGGGCGCTGATGAACAGGTAATCACTGATTTTCTTCTAATTGATCCAAAAACATTGATAAATAGATGAAACCATAACGATTGACTTGCCTGAAGCAAGACTAGAATTAATAATGGACTGCATTTTTCATTTCATCCCTTCATTTCATTTCATTACATTGTTTGGCCATTTATTAGTATTAGTATTAGATTATAATAACAGTTGAAATTTCACCAACAGGTAATGTTGTGGAAGAGCAACTTTGACTGTAGTGAAGGTGGCGACGGGCTACGACATCAAACTACCTCCAGGAGTCAGGTAACATCAGTCAGCACCACAATTCACCTCCCCTTAAAATTGCATCCACCTTTGCACAGATGTCAGGTTAAGGTCAGACTGATGGAGACAAACACCATGAACTGAGAGCAAATCTGTTTTGATGTTCCGTTTTAGAGTGGTGCTCCAAGTGGGGCTCTATAGGAGGCAAACACCCGCAGTCTATTCTCATACAAAGCTTGATGTCCATGATAGCCACAAACCAAGCAGGGAAAAAAGAGCTGCTGGATGTCCTCCATTGTTCTCTGTGGTGTTGTTGTTTGTTGTTTGTAATTGCACCGGTATGACGTCACGCTGACGTGGCCTTTGGGCACAGCCTGCACCCCGTCTACTAAGTAAATGTACTACTCTCAGTCAAAACACAATCCTGACCCAGGGCTCTACCATTCTGAACTGTACCATGATGCAGATGCAGAAAAAAAAACATGTGGCAGCATGATGAGTGGCGGTGCGTTTACAAGTGCTGTTATTTCAGCCTGCTTTTCATGATAATGTTAGTTAATTGGGCCACATGATTGATTACAAACCAATATTACGGTTATTAAAAACTTAGTGAGATTCTTCTTCGCTAATGAGTTAGCTTGCCTGCTGAGATGAAGCTCTGATGAAGCAAATGTTAATAACCATGCTTTTTCATTTTCCTCCAACCTTCTAAAATGGATTGCAGTAAAGTGTATTTGTTTATTGCTCTAAATAATGTCATGCATTATTATTCCAAATGTCATTGTAGTACATGTGTTACTGGCCATAATCCATGCTGGAGTTTTTTTGTTTTTTTTTAATCTAATTTGACAACTAAGAGGTTTGGATGTCATTATGTGGATAAAAAACAAGCCCGTTAAGAATATTCAGATGGAAATCAAACCATCCAGACTTGGAAGCCCATTTAGTGACAGCATCTCTGCCATTTTCATGGCAGTAATTTGATCAGACATCATTCTCTGGTTTCTCAGAAGGAGCCTTTAAGTACAGTGATTCCTTTTCTGACTGCTATGTTAATGTGCGGAAGCTGTGTTTTTTTTTTTGTTTTTTTTCCATACGTTACTTTTTTATACTATAGAGATACATATGTATGTCGAGGTCAACCGATATGGGATTGTCTATGGCTGATGCAGAGGCAGCTGATGGTAAATCAGCGATAATTGATGCTGATTTCTTTTGGCCCATATACAGGGTTCCCATGGGTCCTTGAAATCATTGAAAGTTTGTGAAAATCACACAAAGTAGACATAAGTCATTGAAATTGCTTCAAGAAACAAGTTAAGTTGATATTAAGGTAAATGTCTCCTCCGTTGACCTGAGATTACATGCAGAAAAAATAGTGAGTGAGTTAATGTTAAGCAAGAGAGAGCAAATTATGTGATGCCAGGGAAATGCAAATTCCAACATCTCTGGCTCACCAAAGAAAATTACAAAGACTGACTCGTCCAAGATCCCAAGGACAGTCACTTGTCCAGATGCAGAGCGCGCTGCAAATCAATGAAAGTGGACGACATGAGCGAAGAGGCTCTAACGAGTTTCCCTCCCAAAAGCTGCGTTGGCACATTCGGTCCTTGAATTTTAGGGAAGTCCCTGAAAAGTCCTTGAATTTAAGGTCAACCACTGTGTAGGAACCCAGATTTTCTTTTTTCCTCTATCTGATAAAATATAACTGTTTAATGATAACAAAGTAGTTAGTACAATTATTGTGCAACATTTAACAAGTTTGTGAGAACAAAATGTATAATTTGTAATAATACAAATTAATAAGAACATTACTCTTGCAGTATCTGCCTTGGCTGAGGTGCTAGAGTTGAAAGAAAGCAGATTTAACAAGAAAAACAAGAGCAATCACCCATTGAAAGAATGTTTTATTGAAGTACGTGTTAAAGCTGCATCTGCTCTGTTCATTTCTAACATTTTCTTAAAATGAACTTGTTTACTCAATGACATCTGCAGACCCCTCTGGGTTTTGTTTTTTTTTTGTGCTCTCCCCATCTCTGTCTTATTCTTTCACTGCTGTGAAAAGGGATTGTAAATGGATTATATTAGCACTCCTGCACTTGACGTTCATTATTACAGACTTGCCACAAAAGGTGATTATGAAATGGGCAGCTTAAGCGCACGGAGAGAGATGATTACTGCAAAGTATGAAATGTATTCTCCTCTTTTTGAGAATTAATATTCTTGTAAACCCCTTCTGAACCCTTTCTCTGGGAAGATCTGTCTGAAGCGTTGGTACAATTGGAAAAACAGCACTTTCACCTGCTCGATATAGAAATACTGAAGTGCTGTTGGCTTTATAAAAATATGCTTTTGCTGTATTTTTATGTCACTGATTTTTACCCGTCTCACAAAAGCATACATTAAAAACTGCATTATCTAATTGCATTTCATATGGAACACATTTTCTCCCAGATGATGTGTGATTTTGTGATTTCACAAGTATTTAATGAAGGCAATAATTTCACCACTTCAACATTGGTGGCATGTAACAAAGTGAGTGAGATGTCTCTGTGTACATGCACATAATCATGTAATTTTCTTTTAGATGTTAGAATGTGTTCCTTAGCAAACATAAAGAATTGAGAAACTTTAAAGGGGACAAGGTTTAAATGCCTACTTCTACAGAATATTAAGAAAATATGCAGTCATGTAAAGAGAGAACATGTAAAATTAGAGGACAAATATCTGAAAACAAACAAGTGGCTTTGGCTGAGGTAGAAAACACTCTTCTAGCAAGTCATCAGAGGGGGGTGTTCCTGCTTGAGGACATGACACACACCCATTTACCATAAGAAAAAAATATAATATTATTCCCCCATCATGTTTCTTCTTTAGTCTTTAGAGAACATAATTTACCATTAACTCCTCAGGAAAATATTTATCGACGTAAATAAATAAAGTGAGAAGTCTGCTCATTTTTCCATACACTTCCATTCATATTCCTGGTTTTTACGGTGCACATTTTGGTCTATGCTCCTACCTGCTGCTGGCAGGAGAGGGTGGAGTGCAGGGCTCAACGTGCAGGCAGCTGCTCCCCTGTGTTTGCTGGAGAATTTTTAGCAGCTGTGCTAAATATAGTAGCAGCGGGGGCATGGTGCTCTTGAACAAATGTAGGCGAAACACTGGAAAGAGTAATATAAAACCCATTAACAGACACCCGTTCATTCTTGTTACACCAAAGACTGCGGAAATTGGCAGAAACAGCAAAAATCGCAGAAAAGTTATCATAATAACATGAGAGAAAATGAATTCTTGTTTTGCTCCGCACACTACACACACTACACTTTTCAAAGACAAAACAGTACCGACAACTGTGTGACAATAAGATGTCTGTTATTGACACAACCCTCTATAATTGAGATGCTCTTATATCATGATTGTATTGTACATGAAACACAAAATATGTCAAGATAGATGGGTTTTTTTTTTAACAGCTCTTCACTCTGTCTTCTCTCTGTCTGCAGACCTCTGACCCATCGGAAGATTTTAAGGGACAGGATTATCAAACCGCTGTCCACGCTCAGAGTGCCAATCACAATGGCAGCCACAGCAGAACGACTCAGGCCCACACCCGCAGAAATCTCGGTTCCTCCTCCTCCTCCACCCATCAGACGCACACTCGCAGCACACTGCAGCCTCCATCCCATGACCAAGCACAGACTGCGGCCTCTGATGGAGGGGTCCCTGCTGGTCTAGCCAGCACTCTGGAGCACATAATAGGTCAAATGGATATTCTCACTCAGGTGAGCATCAGTTGAACAGCATATACTGTATATACTTTTACTCTTCCTCCCACTCAAACTGTTCAGAACAAAAACCCTTTATTTTTTTTCAAAACTACTTAAAAAGAACTATCTTTTATGTGATTCTGCTTTAGGCCGACACACTTACTTACACACTGGACCAGACAACCAGGGGCTGAAGAGACCTTTCAAATAAATGTTGATTACAGTGAAGCAAACCGGGTTCTGCTTGTGGCACACAATGCTTGTAAACTCCTCCTTAACATACAGTACCTCCAATTTAGTTACATATACTCGGTCTGCTTTTCTGGTTCCTCTCTGTGTTAGGATGGTGTAAAAATAACAAAAACTCAGCACTCCTCTGACATGATTAATAGCCACAATCTTACTTAATTAACTAAGTAAATCTATACTGTATTATTGTATGATGTGGCACAGCCTAATGTTAGAATTTTGAACAGAACACTGGAGAGCAACTGTTTTTAGTCTTTACTTCATAATTCCTTACTCCAATTAGAATGTCCATGTTCTCAACTACTAGTTTTCAAAACTCTTTATTTGCTTTTCATTGCACATTAAGCATAGGAGTCTGTTTTTGCCAGGGCCATTAAAAGATTTTTAAATGAGCAGTTTTTTTATGGCTATTACTGGAAGCTAGAATTATTTTCTTTAGTTTGTTCAATCCTCCTGGTTGCTGTAGGCATGAATATGTTTGTATGAATTTGAATCCTTCACTGCTTTAAAACAGTTTTCATTTATAAACGGCTCATTTAGTGATTCACTCAATGTGGCAGCTGAATGAATGAATAAAAGCCAGAGAAGACGGATCTGTTCTTACAAATCTGTTCATTCAGACAGTCACATCATTAAAAACTACACCTGGAGGCTCCTCTGGTAAACAGGCTGAGATGACTCAGTGTTTTAATGTATAAGCAAAAATGATAGCAAATGCCATCACTGTCAGAGGCTGCTAAAGAGTTGCACTGTGATCTCACTACCCACACATGCATGTCCTGTTTCAGAAATTGTCTTTCATGATTCTTTGTGTGTGTGTAAGTTTTCTTTGTTTTTTTTATGCATCTATGTTAGTGAGAGTGCCTGCCAGACACAGAGAGTCTGCTGTTTGTGGCAGCAGATCTTTCTCTGCGATAATCAGCCGGATTGTCTTGCACACACAACGTTTGTCTGCAACACACAGTAATGCCCTCTTTCACTCACACAAACACAGCCATTATATGGCCATTACTGTCAGGCTGATGCTGTACAGCCCTCAATAACGTGCCCTGTCTCTCTCACCAATCTTCTTCCTTCCCCCTTGTCTTTGTCTTGTTTCACTTCTCATCCGTCCTCTCTCTCTCCTTTTCTCGTCCAGACCATTTCAATCTTGGAGCAGCGGCTGACACTGACCGAGGACAAGCTCAAGGAGTGTCTAGAGAATCAGATGGAGATCGGTCTACATCTAAAAGGATCTCGAGAGCAGGACGTCTAAAGATGGCAACATCACAGAGAGGTTGAGCTGTTGAGCTGGAGTCACAGTTTCAGCCCCAGAAACGGAAACCAACATTGTTGTCACAGTAGAATCTGAGATATTAAACATACAAGGCTGCAGATTCAGATAAGGAGCAAGGACTTAATCTGAAAAGTTTTCCTGCCTGAACTTGAAATGCACCGAGTCTTTCTGCAGATTTACTGGGCATGGTTAATTTACACCGTGTTATAAGATTTGAGGGAGGTGAATAATAAAAAAGTTGCTCCTCTGCAACAGTGCTGAGAGAGCAGTCCCTTTTTCTGCTGACACAGGACTTGCTGCTGCTAGTCACCGTGTGTTTGTGTGTATATGTGTGTGTGCGCGCATGTTTGCATACAATGGCTGTCTCTAAAAAAGTGTAGATCTATGTAAGAGACTTTTGTTTTTTCGTCTGTACAGGCTGTCACATGATGACACAAATGCTGTTTTCATTGTAACACACATACTGTATCATTGGTAGTACACACAGTGTCACTACATACCACTAATTCATCGGAATAGCCCACACTGTCCTTTATGTGGCTGCACCAACACATGAATTTTTAATAAGATATGGAGGATCATTGGAAAACCGATAAATTGAAATTTTCCACCTGGTTTTATTGATTTATTTTTTCTATTATAAGACTATTATGTCCAAACTAGTAATTTATGTCTTTGTCTTTCTGTCAACAAAACACACAATTAATTTATCCTCATCACAGAAATGTTGAGCCAAAGCCTAAAGAATTTGCACAGTGACAAATTGTTGGTTTTGTGTTCTCATGGGATTTGTTTTCATTTAAGCAATGTCAAGCTAATTCCCAGCTGTATAGTTTAAACTAACTTATGGTAACAAATTGTATTTTTGTACAGGGTCAGTGCAGAAGGCCGAGATGGAATTACTGCAGTCTGAAGGATTTGTGTGTTCTTATCTCCCTTTATATCCTGTTTTGTCTTCAACCTTTACACACCAAAATTGTTGTGTGCCTTTTAAATAAACTTTCATTCTCTTATCTCTTGACTTGAAGTTAGTGTTTGTGTACAAGGTA
Organism: Solea senegalensis; assembly: GCF_019176455.1. NCBI lineage: Eukaryota > Metazoa > Chordata > Actinopteri > Pleuronectiformes > Soleidae > Solea > Solea senegalensis. Next base: position 21,478,333 of record NC_058024.1, on the reverse strand, counting down.
AAGTATGCTTTCATATTAGTTGACAAAACAATGGCACTTTTTTTGATTGATCCACAAAACTGGAGCATTTATTTTTGAGATTGTGAGGTTCGAGTGGCATCATCCAAGTCAATTCAAACCATTTCTTTGTCAGATTATAGTCGTAATATAGATGGGGGTGGCATCTTTTTATGTCTGTACTGTACCTTTGTGTTTCAGCCTTGAGTAATTAATGTAACCTGACTTCTGATCCTGGATCAGTATTATTATTTTTAGAAGCTTGGATGCTTTTTGGAATGGATAAAAGCAACTTTTATACAGTGGTTATGGTTGATTTAATGCACGTTAAAGGTGCACCTTTGACGTTGACGTGAGTAATATCAGCTATTTAACATGAGCTAACTGTCGAACAAACCGTAGAAATAGCACCATACACCGAGAAATATGATGTCTGTAGAGGTGAGTGGAGCTGCCTGGTATATATGATTTTCAGATGCTAGCCTTGCACAATATGGTTGCAGTTTTGTCGAAATTTGTGTTTAAGGATGAACCGTTCCCTTGCGGCGCGTAAATTGAAATTAGCATTACGTTAGCATGTACCAGCTACTTGTAAGCTAACGTCAAACAAAGTTGTTGCGCAGTTATATTTCCACTGTTAGAAAAGCAAAAACAAGTCGCCTGTGGCAAGTTTTTGGTAACCAAGGCTAAGTTTGACTATTATCTGGAATGACAGTTACAGATATATGTGACGTCATTTTGACTAGTAAAACCTGAATTCATTCATACTAGTCACAATGAAATTATGACAACACTATCCGCAACTGCGCTGTAGATACCTCTAATTTTAATTTCAGATATCTGAAAAATCATTATGTCTAGTTACAATTCCAGTTCTAGATATCTACAACTTCATTCTTAGTATTTGAAACTTAATTTAAGATATCTAAAAAGGACAATGTAGATATCTTCTTTTGAGAGTCATTAAATATATTTTGAACTTTAATTGTGACTAGTCATAATGGTAGCTATCAGCTAATGTTTTAATGTTTTTCAACCTGCTTTAATATCAATTATGTTTTACCCTGTTTTATGGCCTTTGGCCTTTGTGCCCTTTCCCCCCTCTTGTGTGTTAACCTCTGCTATCAACTATTCAAAGCAGTGTCAGTGTGGCCTCGAGATTGGATCCTTCACTTCTAGGCTGGCTCATACACCACATTCCCTGACTGATCAGGCCTCTGTTGCTGCTATTGCTCCCCAATATCCAATAAAATGATGGTTTCATGTTACTTATCCAAGTGTTTCAGTGATTTGCAGAATTAAAAGTGCAGGTGAGGCGAAGAAAAGGAGGTAAGAGAGCAGCAAGTGGACAACAGACAGGGTGGACCTGCTCTCAATATTCATATTTCAGTGTCTTTTTACTATAATGTCTTATTTGTCATGACATGTTGCAGCCAGCAGAGGGACCATGTCACTTGTTCAATGTTTGCTGCTATTCTCATTTTGTCTCATCACTTGACACATGTGATTATTATTTCAAGTCTGTGGAATTTTTGATTGTTTGATATAAGTGGCTATACTTGATGAGGATTAGGTGCTGACGTAAATCTGATGTAAGGTTGTCACAAGTTACTCTGCAAAATAAGCTGCATTATGTGCAGCAGTGGGATCATGGAGCCATGTTGGCAAACATCTGGCCCACTAAAGTCTCATTGAGCAAGGCACTGTAGGCTTTTTCTCAGAACCTTAGGTACAGGATTGAAGTGAATTAACCCTGTCTTTGAATTTTCTGTAAATACTGGCTAAGGTATGCAATTTAGAATCAACAAAGTACATGGCTAGAGAAATATTTTCATACATTTTGAAGTTACGGATACCACAAGTTATATGTGTTTCTAAGGTTCTTTTCCCTATAAGTTTGTACAGATAGCTGAATTTCTGATAAAAAGTGACAGCCCCATTCTGTGTTTTCCAGTCCACGGGTGATGCTGTGAACAACTTATCTTTGGCTGGTAATTTCCTCGTCACTGCATTCTGAGATATGCTGGAACTTCTAGAGGAGAAACTGCTGTATGCTACATCAGGTAAACTCAAACAAAAGCTCAATACTATTCAGATAACCTACATTTGTACAAAGCAAATGGCAGTCTAGCCAGTTGTTATGATCTTGATAGGTCATGTCTGAAGTCTGTTCTGTTGTTCTTGGGTCTGTGACAGAGTGTGTGTGTGATATGATTCTGACATCTCCCTTGCACATATTTGTCTGCATGGGTGTGACTTTGTGCATATGATGCCTTTTTTTTATACAGTATGTGGTGTATTTTAATACTTGCCAGGCGAGCGGACGGCCCACTCATGATGACTCAGCTCAGGGTTGTTGGAAGGAAGCTAAACTCTTTCTGTCTCTGTTCCTCTGGATCCTCTCCTATCCTCTTCTTCTCCTCATCCTCCTCTTTGTTTACATTCCATCCCTTTTGTCCAACTTATTAGGGTTATACTTGCTGCCATGATTTTCTACTTCTTTTTCCTATTTTCTCCTACACCCTTCTTTCTTTTACATAGAATGTCATTTTTGGCCTTCTCGATACGTTGATAAAATAATAAAAGATGAGGAAGACCAGCTTGCATCATATACTGTCACAGGAGACACATTCAGGGCACATTTTAATGTCAGGTGTGAACAGGCTAACTTAGCATGATGTGGCCATGATCAGAGCACTTTGGACGGATGACCCTCTGTAACCTAGCCCTCTTTCAGCTGTTGAAAAGCAGTCTGTTGAGCACTTCCCTAGACCCCCCCAAGTAAGTCTTTAATTGACATGGTGACAGTTGCCAGTTGTGGCCCGATACTTTGTACCTTTCACCCTTAACACAAGTTAGATCTAGATGGTTTTAACTTTGTTTTGATCTGATCTCATCTCAGTGTCTTTTGCAGAAACCTTGTGCCCCAAGAAAATCATATGCTTTTGTTTATCAAAATGTTTTGGAGACATGGGAGACAGTAGTCAATTGCCAATAGGCTAACAAAAAAAAAAGGAAAAAGTATTTCAACATTTTTGAGAAATTTACAATGGCAGCTGAAGGGCAAAAAATATAAGAGCCTAGCACTGGCTGAATTGAATTTGAGTTTAAGCAGTATTCAGACTGTAAATCCTGATGTTTCACAAATCACAGACCAGAAGACAAGAATACAGATTGAGGAAGGCTCAAGGACAAAAACTCAGAATTACCACTTCTACTATACAAAAACTACAGCTCCCATGAGGCTTTGACAGCACAGTTGTGACTCAGACCAATAGGATATATCGTATTTGTGTTCATGTGAAGCTATCAGAGTTTTATTTTTAAAAGATACTCGGTTGGAACAAGGGCCTTTCTGCATGGAGTTTGCATGTTCTCCCCGTGTGTGCGTGGGTTCTCTCCGGGTTCTCCGGCTTCCTCCCACAGTCCAAAAACATGCAATGTGGGGATTATGTAAATTGGACACCCTAAAATGACCATAGGAGTGAGTGTGAGAGTGAATGGTTGTTTGTCTCTATCTGTGTGTGCCCCTGCGATGGACTGGCGAAGTGTCCAGGGTGTACCCCGCCTATCGCCCGATGTAGCTGAGATTGGCACAGCACCCCTCCGCGACCCTCTGGTGGAGGATAAAGCGGTAGATGATGACTGACCGACTGAAAGTGCAATTGTAATGCTGTGTATAATTTCGGGCTTCAATGATTAATAAATTAATCGTCACCTTTTTTTTATTTCAAACACAAGCTCCATGGTTTTTGATAATGTGAATATTTAACGAAGAAATAATTAACACTGAATAATTTTGGTTTGTCTCATCAATATGAGATATGGGGAAACAGCAGTGAATATTTTTACCCTCAATTTTACACAACAGACCTTTAATTCACTTGAACTCACAAAAACAATTTTCCAGGGATAGACAGACACTAAAACAGAAACATGTTGTTGAATGCAGTAAGCCAGCTTTGGGTTTCTTTGCCAACCATTGCTGACAGGCAGATCAGCGCTCTCTGATCACATCCGCCCCTAATCTCGCCATCCAACCACACACCCACGCCTTTCTCCTTTCCTGTCTCTAGCTTCACATCTGGGTCTTTCTCCCCCTCACGTGTACAGACAGATGAGCTGCACACTCCTCACAGCAGGCCTCCCCTCACAGCACACACGCCACTGCACTGCTCAGCTCAGCTTTAGGATGGTGATTGGTGAGTGGGGAGGGGGTACAGACACTGCAGTAGCTACGTGAACTTCTGTTGCCTCTGTATTTGCAATTATTTATTTGTTTACAATAGCTAATAGGATTATTTTCCCAGACACTTTACTCAATTAAAGATTAACAGCAAACACGGGAACAACACACCATGCCTGGATGTATTAAAGACCTCAGAGCATCGACCTGTAAACGACATGCATGCATCTCAAAGATCCCGGTAAGGGAAGGCAGGTGGTATTGTTTTGACAATAGGAGGTGAAACCGTTTGACAGCAGGGGACAGAGAAAGAGCAAGCAGGGCACAGGCAGGGAGTGTGACTAGAGATTGTTGAAGACAAGATAGAAATGGAGTTAAAGAGTGCCTGGTGGTCTAGTGGAGCGAGAGAGAGAGAGAAAACGGGTTAGTACGTGAGTCCTGAACACCAAGCCATGAAAAAATTAAAATGGGAAGCTGAAGAAAGAAAGTAATGGCTAGGGTAACCTAAAATCTTTTAACAGAAACCAGATTGTCCTTGTTACACCAAACACACACTGATAAACAGGGTAAGGGAAGGAGTTGGCAGACACTGAAAAATAAAAGCACATAAAACAAGTAGAGGAAAGAAAAGAAAGGTAAGATAAGTGATCAGAGCGGAGTGGAACATGAGAGAGAATTAAAAGTGGATATGTAGCACATTTAAAAATCATCAAACATACACCAATGCAATACACCATTGGCTTGCAGCATTTTCACAGCATTTTCTGTGTGGCTGTCGCACAGGGTTAGGGTTAGTTTGAGAGTCCTCGGCTACATAGACACGCACGCTCACTTCAGTCATATTGGAGACTCGTGATAACTCAAGTTTACAAACAACACTCTTAGTGGAAAATATAAAAGTAACAAAAGTGCTTTTTTCATCAGAATGGTCACAGTCTAATATGATTTACAAACAAAGGGCCGGTTTAGAGAGCTGAATCTACACCTTTCTCTCTGAATAAAGGCTGCAGTTTAGATAGATGACAGAGTCTGTGCTTCTTTCTCAGAACGTCACTCAGGAATATGATTCTTGTGACTTGTCAGATTTGTTTTGAGCAACACAGTTTCTAGTAACGTTACTGTAGTTTTTCCATAGACGGTAGCCAGTTGTAGTAACATATTACTATGATCAATATTTTTCAAGGTTTACAGTTTTTCTCCTGTCAATATTTTTTGTGTTAATTTAAGCAGATCTAATACAAGTATTTTGATCCATCTTTACAATAATGCACTAATACACACTAAAATATTCATTATTGTTACCATTTTAGTTCCCCTTCCTTTAATATAGAATGTAAATTTTAATGAGAAGGGGAACCAGCAGAGCCGCCATCACATCTGGGTTATGATGGGTCTGATGTTAGCTGGACTTAATGTGCTAACTTACCTGGGGAGGAGGAAGACTTGGGACCTCTCAGAAGTGATTCCTTACATAAATGCTCGGAGTCTGTTCCATCTGTCAGCGGTTCTCCTCCTGATTCTCCCAGTTCATCACTGGGGTATGTGAATGAAAAGTCGGCGAGTGTAGCCGAGTGGCTTATCCGCCACCCGCCCACTGGCCACCTGCTGGTCTTTGGGGCACTGCTAGGGTACTTCCCAGACATCATCATCATCACCGGAGCAGCGAGGCAGATTCAATTCAAAAAACTTTATTTGTCCCCGGGGGGCAATTCAATGGCTCATAGAACAGTCATAAAAAACTGTGATGCACTACGATGTAGAAATTGCCAGGTAGCTGTCTCTTTACTGGCCTACTGTTCACATTATTGTTATCAATTTATAGTGCATTTGAGATTTGACTTTGTAAACTTCAACTGAACCAGCAAAAAAAAGAAGAAAAGTCCAACTTTTATCAAGTACAGTCTGATAAAACACCCTTAGAGCATTTAGAGATACAAATTATAGCCTCAAGTGGATTGTCGCAGGGTAGTTTTTCATCATTTATTCATTACCAAAAAAAATCATTACTAGACTTTACAGAGATGCATTACCACAGCAAATATTTTGACTTTTCTTGAAAAAGAGTTGAGGGTACCTACCTAATGTGAAGAGAGATAAATGGTTTTGCATGTAGTTTGCAGGGTGTATTGATGGCCTGCCTCTTTCAGACCAGGGGTTTAATTTCAGCCTCAGGAAATTTTCCACTGTTGGTTTTTCCACTCCAGGTGATTCATTAGGGGGGTACTTGCAGTGTGTGCTATTTTCGCATGAGCATGTGTGGACACTTTTGCATATCAGGGATTTCCCTGGCCCCTTGTAACAATACAACGGTACCAGACGTGTTGAGTTTGCAGAGCGATGTATTGTTTAAGCATCAAGATTGTCATATTGCAATGGATGCTATGCAATGAGCCAAATTAAAACCTCAGTGATTATTTAAACTGTTTAAACCAGTTTTGCTTGGTTGCAGATGGCAGCTAGAAAAGATGTGTTTCTAATGACTTTACTGAAATGAGTTTTGTAGAGTTTTTGGAAATTGATGGTTAATATAGTTCATACTTAAACTATACTTTTTTAAGTTGACGGAATACACAGAGCTAAAATGGAGCTAAAATACAAACTGAAATGTGCAAATTTGCTATAGATGATAAAGTTAAATGAGTGAATTTGTACAACAGTTTAAGGTGGGATAGACACAGAGGCAAACATGCTAAAAAATTCAGAGGGAATTCTGGGATTCTGGTTTCTGCTGACAGCTGCAATAGTGGTTACAGCCACAGAAAACGATGTGCTCTGTGTCACAAGTACACTTTGATTTTTAACGAAACAAAATCTGCTGACACAACTGAGACGGTGTTGACAGGGTGACATACACACTGCTGCACAAGTTTAGCTAAAACATGAAGATAAGAAAGTTTTTTAAAAAGTTAGAAGTAACTCATCTGTTTTCTCAGTCTAGACATGCACCACGTACTGAGACAATATTGAGTGCTGATATTTGAGGGCAGTGAGTTCAAATTGTGTCATTTTCTTTCCTTTCATGCTATTGATTCTGGCCCTTGCATCGCCTTTTCCCATATTGGACTTTCTGGCTGAGCTTGCCTTCTTACTACCAACTTCTTGTAAATAATCAAATGTTTTGTAATTTTTATGCAGCATCCAAACGGTGTAGTTCTATACTTAACATCCTTTGTTTTGCCCCATTGACAAGATTTAAGTCAATTAATACCACATTTATTGAAATTTGTTTCCATGAAAATATGGTTGTTTTTTTGTGTTTTTTGTGACTATTGTCCTTTTTATCATTAAGTTCACATGACATGCTGTCTGTGGCAAGTGTGCCGAGCTAGGCGACAGCTGACAGCTCCTCTCATCTGGCTTCATTTAGGAACAGCACACTGTGACATTTCAGCCTTTCACATGTTTTGCTGAGTGTGAATAGATTTTCTTTTGCATGGTGATGAGTGAGACAGTTGTTTCTCCCCCGGAGATGCAGAATAGGTCCTGATACACACACACACACACAGTCTTGTTTCCATAACTTCAAAGGACATTACATTGACTTTAATTCATTGCACAGAAACTTACTCGAACTTTAACCATAACTACCACTGGCCTAACCCTAACGTCATCCTAACCATACAACACGACGTCTTAAGACTTAAAATGTAATTACATTATGGGAACTTTGTGAATGTGTAAACAAATGTAGGTCCACACAACATGAGTAATACCTTGAACACACACACAGAGAAGTCATAATTCACAGATAGACAGACAGACAGGCTATAGATGAGAAAACTATAGATGTGGTCTCATAGATATTGTGATGGAGAGATGTGGCCACTGGCATCATGTGTTTATGTCTCATTGAATTATTCACAACACCGGCAGACTGTGTGGTAACTGTGTGTGTTTGTGTTGAAAAGACAAAGAGGCCAGGTTTTCCCTTATTAGACTCTATCCTTTCTGTAGTCATTTTTACCAGACTTGTTTACGGAAACAAAATATATTCATTTTGAGTTACAAGAAGGCAAAACGTTTCTGAGGTGCTGAAAAGTCAAATAAGTGTAAGGAAAGAAAACAAAAAACCTCATGTTGAGCTTCCTAAATACAAAACTTTTCTTTGTTTTTGTTCACTAATCCGCAAGTTCAGATGAAATGCAAACTCAATTTGAACTCAGACTATCTATGGTTGGCATGTTGATTTTCAATCCACTTCTGTCGATCACTTGAGGTTCTTGGGATATCTTAGACTGTCATGCTCACTTAGCATGTTCATGTTCTACCCACAATGTTATTTTCATTTCAGGGGAGGACTGTGAGTACAGAAGCTCCAGTTCAAGTCCAGACCCAGCACTGTAGATTGCCTCAACTCACTTGGTTTGACTGGATATTCTCACTCAGGTAAGCATTAGGTTAATAGCACACAGGCGTACTATTACCCTGCCTCCCACTGAAAGTGTGCAGAACAGCGTCCTTTAGTTTTTAACCTGTGGGCCAGATATGGTTTCAGGAATACAGACAAAAACTACTACACTATAAATGTGTGACACACTTGGTGTCCATAGTATTTTATTTATAGTTTCATTTCTTTATTATCATTTTTCTATAGATGACAGTAAACCTACTGAGGTTTTCAGGTAATTCTGAATAACCCACAGGGAGCGACACTGTTCCACCAAAGCAAAGTTGAAATAGAGCTGTTTTATTGCCATAGGCGGTGCAAATGAAATTCCATCCACCTTTGTATTGTGGTGTTAAAACAGGAGAAACATACACACACACACAGACACACATCTAAAAATCTGTCAAAAACTATATTTCCTTACTATTATTATGTGCATTAAATACTGACTGTATCGTTATACCAATACACAGCCTTCTCCCTCTCTGTCTCTCGTCTTATGACTACAGTAACCTAAATGATCATTTTTGATCAAGCTGCTGGGGTGGTGGTGCCAGCTTCTTCCGTTCAAGCTCACTGCACCTCATCCCAGATCCCAGATGGACCTTCTCCATCTGAGTTCATCCATCAAGTCTTTGACTGTCAGGTTTCATTCTTCAGAGGTTGAATCACTTTTTATAGATTAGGACAATAAACTAAGATAACTAAGATCTTGGGAGACCTTTTAGACCTGAATCATTGCCAGAGTCTTCCAGTAAAGGATATACCCATTTTTTGTCATATTCATTCTTGTAAATAGTTACATGTTGTGTGCATGAAAATTGGTACATCACCACAAAGCTGCAGCCAGAGAGGATGATGTGTTTCCTTTAGCCCAGTTAAATACAAACATGATACAAATAATTAAAAGTTGTTTGGTTAAGCAGTTTCTATTATTATCCTATTAATCCAACACTTAAAGATTTAATTCTGCGTAATTGTCCCATCAGCCTAGTGTTACTGAGACATGGCTTAATAAAGGACATGGTAATCAGCCGTGCCCAAGGACAATGCATTCTACTGCATCCATTGAAAAATACCCTTAGCAAGTGTGACCGTGAACACCTAAAGAAAATGTTTACTGACATTGTAGATCAAGTGAGACTTAGGTTAATTTTCCTGTAGACTTCCATTGAAATGTAGTTACTTTTGCAACCAATGAAGTCCCCCTGGTGGCTGTTCACTATGTTTTTTACATCCTAGTTGTCCTCACTGAGCAAACTGGAAGACTATGTCCACTCTTTATTTGCAGTCTACAGTTGTTCTCATGCCTAATATCTTGCTTAAAATGGTGGTGTTGTTGGGAACCTGTCCTCCAAGTGAAACATAACTATGGGTCATTTTTTCCAACCCCTGAAACGTAACATTGGGTTTTTATTTCCAACCCCTGAAACGTAACTATGGGTCGTTTTGGGCGCTGGTTTTGAAAACGTATTTCTCCGTTTTCCGGTGCGGTATTTTTCAACTCAAATATGCACATGTGTTACAGAGGTTAGGGTTAGGGCAAAAAAGACAGGGTTAGGCAGTAGACATTAAATATATGGAGTCGAACCCTTGTCGACCACACTCCGGTGCAGTGCTCTCGTCACTGAGCCGACTGCCGGTGACAACTTCGGCGAAGCTACTAGATACCACTTCCAAGGTACTACCAGGTTGCTGTCATGTATACAACCGCTAGGGGCGCTGGTTATGAAAACGTAGACATAGGTCGTAATTCCTGCATCTGACCTATATGTACGTTTCATTGGTGGACAGTCTCGTTGTTGGTGGCCTTGTGCTTAAAGCTATAGTAGCTAAATCTGCACTGACATTGCTGTAAATTCCTGTGCAATATTCATGCTCCTTTCCATCATTATTTTTTATTATTATTATGTTTTAAAGGCCTTTGTAGCTTTAATAGTCAATTAAACTGCGATGGAAGATGATGAATTATTCAACACTTGACAAAATACTCCTAAGCCAGTTTGCTATGTTAGCTGCTTTGCAATTGTTTGGGAGAGAGCAGGAGAGAGAGAGAGGGAGAAAGATGTCCAGTAGCCCTATATTGGTAAACATGCACACAATACACAAATGCATAAAATAAATAAATAGAATAGATAATAGATGTCAATAAAATAAAATGTACATAAAGATAAAGAGGACCACATGGTTTCTGAGGATTATTGCGCATGTTCCCAACTTCTTTATGTAGCTACAGTAGAGAGTATATACTCTAGAGAGAAGGGTGGTGTGGGGGAACTACTGTAGAAGTCCAGTCCACTCATCTCTTATCTCCATACCACTAATTTTCATCTGTTTCTCAGAAGTCAGTGCATTTCCATGTTCTCTCACACAGAGCCTGCAGTGCCAACACATCCTTTTCTTACTCTCTCCCCTCTGTTGTAATTCTGAAGAATCGTAAATGAAGAATTGCTGTTATAGTCAGTGTCATTAAGTAATTCAAGCCTTGAAGTGGCCTTTTTTATTCTGTGGACGACTGAAGATTTGTTTAGATAGTAATTCCTCACAATTTAGCCTGAGACACAGAAAGTAACAAAAAACAGCTATAGGCGGATTTAAAAGAAACATGAGAAAGTGAAAGGCAGGTCTTTCAGTACATTCTCATTTTTTATGATTTGTAGGATTTATAGGTTTTACATTTTGTAATATTTTATATATGACATTTTTTAATAATTATGTTGAGTTTATAAGGAATTGGACGAAAAATATATGATTTTGAACTGATATCCTTGGATTTTGGACTACTGGTCTTACAAAATTACATTTAAAGTCGTCACTTTACACTCTGGGGAAATCATCAACATTTGTGGGCGTTTTTCTTCCACTTTACAAAACAAATGATAAATCACTTATCGAGAAAATACTATTCCCCCTGATTGCTGCTTCAAACCTATTATCCCTGTCGAGACAATTAAAGTAACTATCAATAATAAAGAAACAGTTAACCGCAGCCCTATGTATTTGTTTGCAGTTTTGTAGAAACACCCATTTTAAGTGAGAATCATACCAAAGCTATGATACTTTGTAATGGAGGCCAATGATGCCCAGGGCAATGGAGAGTAAAATGTGTACTGGAGAAAAAAAGACAGCAGCTCATTTTTACTTTATTTTTAGGGGTGAAAGATTTGGTTTCTACTCCAGATGAAAACTATAGACCTGGATAATTTTTACTGTTGCCTGGGGACTTGAAAATGACCAAAACACAACCTGTGGCTTTTGAAGACTGAGTAGTCATAGCAGGTTGGTAAGATAAACTGGGTATAAGATGTGTTGGTCAATTTTACTTAGCTTCAATTTTGTTTGTCTTTTGTTGATTTTACTTTGTGTTTTTAACAGTAAACGACAGCTGTAACAGTAAAGTATATATAAAGACAATGGTGTTTTATCTCAGAATATGGGACTCAAACCCTCACAATGACACACCTCCCTGGGTAGACTTATCAAGAGGGCTTTAACGGGCTTTTAAAGTCAAAAGCATTTAATTTGGCAGAAATTGGGGATACAATAACAATAATCAAGTTTACAATCACCTGATAATATGAATTGTTGTTTTTCATCACCCCAGAATGAGCCTTTTATATTTATGTCAGGAGCCAGGTCGGCTCTACAGAGGCTGTCATTTTTATGGACAAGCTAAACATCTTTTGAGTTTTGAGTGTTAACTGAATGCTTCATAGGTTATCCAACAGACCTGGAAAGGTAGGATTAGGTGAGGGATATTCAGCTGCAACGTGCAATTTCATCAATACATTGTAAGAGAGATTTGTTAAGAGGATTTGTTGTGATTGTCTTGGAATTTCAGTGCTCACCTAACTATTCATCTACATACATGTAGGGTTTTAGTCTCGTCAAACAACAAATCCAATAGATTTCTTTTTCATGCAGTTAGGTAATCAAGTATCAAGTGCTTGCTGTGAGGAATTAACTAGTAACGTGTGCTCATGCAAGGCTAGTTAAATTGTAAGAACTGCTCAGTGAGCGACTTCACTCAGCACAACCTTTTAACAACTTCTAAAAAAGGAGAGACGTAAAATTACAGTTCAAAAAACGTCAAGACTCTTTTTGATATTTTTACTGTTTTGTTTTAGAATGTTCCACACTTTCTTACCAAGCACCAGTATGAAGACGTGGTCACTGGCTGAGACTTATGCTGTCACCACATATAGTATGTTATATACTTTTGCCTCTGTGCCTAATCCCCACAGTTTCAGATAAGATTTTTATATTAAGATATTCTTTATATTGGGGTTAGGTTTTGTCAGAAATGTTCTGGCTATACAAGGGTCTTGATACTCGATATTTAACCCGAGTTTATGTTTTGGAACAGATGTGTTTTTATATTATTTTAGCATATCATGAGTCTGTTTTTGCTTAAGGCCATTATGGGATTTTTAGCAGCAGCATTTTAATCTTTTTATTGCTATTACTGGAAACTAGAGTTATGTCATTAGTCTGCTTAATCCTCCTGCTTGCTGAAGGCATGAATACATTTTATGAATATGAATCTTCAAGCTTTTTAGAATTTGTCATTGAGAAAATGCTCATTTAGTTTTTCTCTGATGAGGCTGCTGACACTGAGATAGAATACAAGACATGTCTTTCCTTACTAATCTGTGACTCTGCTGAAAACTACACCTGGAGGCTTCTCTGGTAAACAGGTTGAGATGACACAATGCTCAAATGTATAAGTAAAATTTACAACAAACGCTGTCATTGTCAGAGGATGCTGCGAGGAAAACTATGTCGCACTGTGATCTCACTACCCACACATGCACGTCCTGTTTCGGAAATTGACTTTCATGATTCTTTGTTTGCATAAGTTTGTTTATGCATCTGTGTGTGAGAGAGGGAACAAGAGAGAGTGCGTGCCAGACACAGAGACTCTGCTGTTTTCGGCTCAGGCAGCAGATCTTTCTCTACGATAATCAGCCGGATTGTCTTGCACGCACAACGTTTGTCTCCAACACACAGTAATGGCCTTTTTCACACACACAACCACAACCATTATATGGCCATTACTGTCAGGCTGATGCTGTACAGCCCCCGCTAACATGCCCTGTCTCTCTCACCAATCTCCTTCCTTCCCCCTTTCTCTCCTTATCTTGTTACACTTCTTGTCCCTCCTCTCTCCTTCATGCATCCAAAGAGATTTGAACTTGGTGCAGCAGCAACAGAGGAAATTCAGAAGTGGATATTTCAATAGACAAGAGAAGGATGCCGACTACCTGCAACCTCTGTAACTAATTAATGGTTAGGGTTAACGCTTTGTTTAGGCTGTCCAAATGATTCGAAGTCAAAGCAGAGTCCTTAGTTGTGATAGTTGTGCAAACTTTGTGTGTGTGTACTTGGGTTCTTGTATTTGTTACCTCAGGAACATTTCTGGCATAAACACTGACTTTGTTAGGAGCAGTAGTCCTCATGGAGACCAAACTGGTTATGTTTAGATAAGCTAAGATTTTGATTTAGTTAAGCTAAGGGTGAGGGACAACACTTTGGTAACTGTAGGTTGTCCAAAGGAATGTGGTGTGTGTGTTTTTGTGTGTGTGTTTATGAGAAAAAAAAGAAAAGAGAAGTTGGAGGACAAGCCACTGTAATGTGTAGTCCATATGTGGCCTAAACATCTGGATATGTTTTTCCCGGTTAGCTGCGGTGGCTGCCACTGCCTGCATGTGTGTATTTTGGTATTTTACAAGTATTATGCTAGTATATTTTGCATTTAGTTTATTGTTTGTTTGTTTTGTGAGATTGAGATGATACCCAGCCAATCAAAGAGTATATGTTTTCTTGTTACAGCAGCTTTAAGCTACACCACCACACAGTTTCACTGTGGCTGTAAAACACAGTTTTCCTAAACTGTTTCCCACCAGAATGTATACTGAGACATACAAGTTGTCAAAACACTTCAGTGTGGTGGCAGTTCATTTAGGTACTCTTTTGAGTCTTTGGAAATTAATGACAATCGTCTACAGCAATTTAAAGTACAGTTTTGAGGAAACATTCTTTTTGTCATTGTTGCAAACTTTGAAATAACAGAATAACCCGGTGCTCCAGAAAATAAAGAGTGGTATATACTGAATAAGAGAGTCACTTCAAAGTCACACATGATTGTACAGATGTGCATTTAGTTCTTTAAGCAACTCGAGCCAACGGACACATCTCCAGGGAACTCTTTTTTTGTGTTATATAAAACCAATTTCATGTTTGTGTTACAAAAATAAAAACGTAACAACACACACTCAGTGGTAGATGTGAGTGTATGTGTTCTTGGTTTCCGAACCTATTAGATGACTGCATCTGTATTTAACTGAAAAAGGTAGACTTAGTCTCACATATGTTTTATGTCCTGCTGAATGCTGAGAAGGGGTGATGCTGATTGGAAAAAAATGAATGAATTTCAACCTTATAATATTGATATACAAATATTTTCATCTACTGTAATGCTCATTGCTAAACAATCAGCTGCATACTACTTTGGAAATAGCATGGTTGTTTTGTAATATTGTACCTAAACCTTGGTAGTCATATGTTTTACTGTAATTCTCTAATAGCAGCAGTTATGTGGTCATGTGTATATGTTAACATTGTTGAATGAGTGTCCCATGAGTGAGCGTCTGCGAGTGTAGAACAAGCTGAACAGACACAGAGCAGGAAAGTGAAACTCGCACACAGATCGTTAGTTTTATTTGGCCACCTTTGACCATCTGTCTTTATGGCCCGGCCTCTCAGCTGTCATAGTGATATAATAGGGTGGGATAAAGGTGTGTGTGGGTGGGTGTGCACACAACTGAGTTAACACACGATGACTCACCTTAGTGCTTTTACAACCTGAGCATACGTCGGTACACTGTGTTTGCTCTGCAGGTTATTACAGTAGGTGGAGTGAAGATTACAGATGGTTTAAAAGAAAGTATTTAATTCATATAAAGAGGTAAACTGAATCAGTGTTGGTTCAGTGATTTGTTAAATTATCACTTGCACAGCAAACAGAAACCAGTCAAATGTGTTTTCAAACTTTGAGCACAGCAGAGTGATTTGGAGGACAGGTTGGGTGACTATGATTTGGTCAGGCTTCTACTGTTAAAGCTGAAGTGTGTAACTTTTAGATATAAATGAAAGTCAGTGACATTGAATGAGTTCACACAATGCTGATTATCAGCTCCACGTGACTCTCTGTGAGACTCTCTCAGTACAGCAGTGTTTTGTTCTCATGTTTCCCAGTAATATTCCTGCGTTTCACAGAGTGAAGCAGATGAGTTGGAAGAAGCACACAGTGCAAGTAAAGCAAGACAGCTTCATACAGTTGCATGTTGGCTGAAAACAGCAAGAAGTGGCCACAACAAACATCAGAAATCACAGTCATGAATTTGGCCTCTGGCTGACATGATTGCCCCAATATTGAAAATGTATGCGCTGCAAACAATGCAAAGCAAATCAAGCACCCTCTAAGCCACTGCCCACATGTGCAAAACACAACACAGCTGCTGCTGTTCAACGCACCATGCAGCTCCAAGTTTCATGGATACAGTCTGGACAAGTAAAGCTACGTTAAAAGCCAGATATACCGTATTTTCCGCACTATAAGGCGCACCTAAAAACCTCAAATGTTCTCAAAAGCCGACAGTGCGCCGTATAATCCGGACGAGACGGAGCCGGGCATGTTGGATCCCGTATTCGCCCAACTGTTTAATTCGGACACTGAAGAAGAAGAATTCGAGGGATTCGCGGATGAGGAATAACTTGATAAAGTGAGCTTTACATGTTTATTTTGTGTGTTGTGTTGTGTGACATTAACGTTTGAGCAACGTTGAGTTATTTATATATTGTTATTGCTTTGCACTATTTCGAGTGTTACTATATTGTGATAGCACGAACGTTTGATTTACCGTAACAGTATCAGACTGTTTTTTACGTGTTTATTGAATCCAGGAAAAGTTCCCCTCCACTATGTGATATAAATGTTGCACTACATGTTATACCCTGCTGTTGTTAAAAGATAAACGAAATACCACATCACATAAAACTGCTGTTTATTCATGTTGGGAGTAAACGGAGTTGTCAGAACGCTGGTTTGTAATCTATAAATAAAGTTTGACTGACCTATCTGACTGTTTTGTTGACATTCCCTTTAGCGCAGCTCCATCTAATGAATGCATAACGTAACCCCAGCCTCTACTGTAGCGTCTATTCTATGCGCCTTATAATCCGGTGCGCCTTATAATCCGGTGCGCCTTATAGTGCGGAAAATACGGTACATAACATATACAATTTATACTGAAACTCCAGAAGAATGTAGTTCCCCCTGACGATCTCATGCTAGAAGTTTCAAGCTGTTTCAGCAGCTGTCTTTGAGAGCGTCATATCCTTCTATATGTTAGCTGTTTAGTAAGATTCCACATTATTTTATTAGTCTAAAACCTCCCTGCGCAGAGATGTTGGGCGAAATATTCTTTAAAAATAATGGAAATCACACTTTGTCACACTCTGAGAGTCCTGGGTAATGTCTGATTGCTTTTGTTGTCTGAGTAACATACTTTCATCATACAGTTTTGTAAAAGAGATGAGATCAGGGACTGCATTTCCTTCTCAACTAATCACATAATTGATTATCTTAATCTCTTTCAATATCCATCTGTATGTGGTTGCTTATACTGTATGTTTTGGAATGGATTTTTAAATTTGAACGGTTGCTTTTAAAGATTGGTAGGTCTCTATCAATAATTCCCACTTTGAGGATAAAAACCACATTTATCTTTGGAATCACACAAGCTATGTCTTTATCTCTGTAATTGCATAGTAATGATTCTGATAGTAATCATAAGCCACCACTCTCACTGCCTTCTGGCATATGATTGAACAAATACAAATCACAGAGCAATTGAACAGGAACATGCAGAAGTGCTTGATACATTTTCCAGGCCTGCTTGTATTTGTTGTCAACCTGCATGTTTGGGGGTAAAGGAAATGCCAGCGTTAGCGTGGGAGTGGGGAGGCCACCTCAACTCATCCCAGAGGTGAATGGGTTTAAACCACTGTCTGCCTTAAAGAGACCTCAGTCAGACACAGTAATAAGGAAATGAGCCGACTGCCAAGTTAGTATTTTTTGTTGTTTTCTGTGGGACAAGAGAGGCAGCATTTACATTTTCATCATGCATGCATTTGCACATACTGTATAGAAAGATCAGTACTAAATTAGTACTTAAATTACTAACATTGTTTTATCAGAATAAAAGAGTGATAAAACAGGGGAGCTGTTCTACTGACTTTCTGAATGCTGGATTCAACCCAGGGTGATTTTCCAGGGATATAGGCAGATCGTCTAGTCCAGAATTTATGAATTTATTCATTTTCATCTGAATCAAAAGCCTCATACAAGTCCAAGATCAGATTATTTCTCCCATTCACTGTGGGAAATATGTATTTCCATAGATATTCATTCAAGTTAATCCTCTTTACTTTTTGTGAAACAGAAGTCATTTTTGAATTAAAAAGTTGTCTTGCATATTGCACTTTTTAGTGTTGATAAACAAGTGGTCTAGAATAGTCCTACAGGAAATATTCAGCTATTCATTGTCATGCAACGTGGGAATGCTAAATGACTTCATGGGCACCTCTTGTTGTTTTGTTGTTTTCCTTTTTGCGTTAATTAGCAGTGCTGGTTGGTGTTCTAACATCCGCCCCTTCCAGGTGCTTATTAAACTGCAGACAGGAAAGCAGTACACCTTTAACAAATCAGGTGGAATATGCAGTTTAAATGAAGAGGAGGCTTTGTTGAATTAAAGAAGATGTTAGACATGTATGAAATCATAAATGACCATGATGCTATGCTATAATTTTATAAAGTTAAACTACTGTCAAACTTCCATCTCACTACTTCTATCACTATCATAACTAATTGCCCATTGAGTAAATTACTTGATGTGGTTAGGATTCAGTATTTTTATCCTTGTGATAAAAAAAACTCCCATTTAAAAAATCTTTTCTTTTTCATTGTTGTTTTCCAGACACTTAAAAAAATATTTATGATTAAACTTTAAATCACTTAGGTGTCACCTTCAAATTGCCAGTTTTGGAGTGGTTGGTGTCTTGAGAAACAGACTTTTTGTAAAGATCAATGAAAAGAAAAACGAGATGATAGAAAGGAGGCTAACCCAGATGTCACAGCTGTGGCTCACAATATCAAGGACAGAGGTCTCAATAGCATTAGCTCGTTTTCTTTCAGGGGTTTAGATGTGGTGATTTTGAAAATGATAAAACTGTCATGCAATAAACAATCCTGTAACCTCAGAAATTCCATAAGTTCAAATGACAACATGGGGCAGCATACAGAGCAGTCAATTCACAAGAGAGAGAACAACATCTGCAGTCCAGCTGTTAAACGTCTTCTTTGGAACAAAAGCGATACATAAAATAAAAAGCCCTGATCTTTAGTACCTGCTCACACATATACTGTATATAAAATACCCAGTACCAATATTGTCACGCTATCAAACTGTAATTATTCTGGAGTACATTAACAAACACATTGCCAATGAAATTATTAATTTCTCAGTAAATGTAAATATGAATCTACGTATGTTCAATACGATCTGACAGTCTGACAATGTTAGTTGTATATGTATTAATAATTCATCAGGCTGCCTTTTAACCTTATTTTAACCTGCATACACTGTGGTAGATGTGGAATTGTACAGTTCTTCATTCCCCACTAAAATATTTTTTTTTGTACATTTTAATTGTTATTCTGTTTTTATTGAGTTGCCCTTTCGTATGAAATATACTGTACAAATAAAGCTGCCTTGTCTTTTTTATATTAGCTATTAAGGTTCTGTATGGACTGTATTATTTTGCTCATTTGGTTTTACACTTAAAGAAACACCAAACAGGCAGTGGAGCTAATTTGCAGGCCTGCAGTTACAATAGAGGCTCATATCAACACGATCCTTCAGAATATAACATTATCGACCCAAGATAGATTTAAGATAGAATTAAGGGCTCTTCCATCTGGCAGGAGTCTTTATCCTCCAGGGCAGGATGACCATCAACAGAAAATAGACTGATATTGCATATTACTTTTCTGCTTGAATAACTTCTACTGTAATTTATATTTATTTGTGTGGCTTTTCTTCATCTTTCATTTCAGTGAGAGAGAAAGAACAATAAAGCTGATTAAAGCCATTAAGAGTAATGGTGTACGTAGTGTAGGTGGCCCATTTTCTGAACATTTTAAACATAGATTAGAGGTATTGTGATATTGGAACTGCAGACAAAGACACGTCACGGCAGCTTAAATTGCCTTTGATTTAAGTGTGAGCCATGAGACTCATTACTTGGTAAGACTGGCTGTGCTTGACATTCATATATTGATGAATACATTTTAATCTTCAGCCTTTTTTTTCTTTAACTCTATATAAGAAATATGAGTTAAAGACAGTGAGTGCCTTTACATGCATGTTAAAAGTCCGATTTTAGTCGGACTAAAACAATAATTTCAGTTTTCTCAATGTTATGTAAACATGTTAGTCTGACTAAAATCGAGCTTGTCTTAATCAAACTAACATACGTATATAATGTGATTTATAGTCCAATCCTGCATGTATGCACTTAGTCAGACTGGAATCAGATTTGCCGTTGGGAAATAGAAACTTGTATGTCATACAGTAGGTTGATGTGTTTGGGTTACTGTGTAATGTGTGTGATGTGTTTGTGTCACACTTTGACACAAATGAATGTCCTTGCGGATTAATACACTTATTAGAATTTAATTTAACTGAACGGAATTCAATTGAATGTGTAATATTTCATCGCCAGTCTTTCAGTCATCCACTGAAAGATTGGTCAGATGTTTTGTCGGTTTGATTTGATTTATGTGTGAATTTGCTTTTGAGCCACAGGTTGCTGTTGTTGCATTTGTAATCACTGGAGCAATTGTCTGAGTATGTGCTTCACCAAGTCTACAAAATATATACATATCAAAATCCAACATTCTGTGATAAAATTAAAACATCAATTCATATATACAGTTTGAGCTTCATCCTGAGTAAAGTTAGTTTAATGTTATGAAAGTTTTACAGTTAAAATAACTATTGAAGAAGTACTGATAGTTTTGTTTACTACTTGGGAGCAGTAGTAAACAAACACAATCACACACTGAGTGGCTTCACACTCTCTCAGAGAGCCTGTTGTTCATGAAGGGGCTTGAAACACAAGAGGCCCAAAGTTTGTGTGGTCTGTTTGTGTACCTATGCGTGTGTGCGTGCATGTGTATGTGTGTCTGTCTGTCATGCGTTGTGTTGCTGAGTGCGTGTTTGTGTGTAAGCCACTGGGTGGGATAAAGAGCCATTGTCTGCAGCTGGTGCATCCCCCACTCCTCCTCTCTGCAGCTGTGAGGAAATCAAACACCCCTCTTTTCCTCTTCCCCTCATTCTGTCTGTGCCTTCATCACAATTAACCTGCTGATGATGATGCTATGGTGGCCTGTTTGGTTACGATTAAGAAACTGAGTGATGACACAGTGATGGGTTGAGTTGGTTAGCGCAACAGGTACATCAACCTCACTGAGCTGAGCTCATACAGCATTGTCACAACACCCAACATCTGACGACTCAGACTATACTTGATGTCACTTGTTTGGTTAAGGACTATTAGCTTGTTGGTAGATTTACTAATTGACCAAAACTAATTTAATCTCTCCATCCATCCATCAATCCATTTCCTATGGCTTTATTAACATTAACATTAATTAAATAGAAAAAGAAATGTCAAAAACATTTTAAATGTCAACAATTGCAGATTTTACTTAACAATATTTTTATTCTTTTGAGGGTCACAGGGAGGGCTGGAGCCAATCCCAGCTGACAAGAGGTACGACCTTGTTATATAATTCTTTGCATCATTTATGATTACATTAATGGATTTAATTAACTAATTAATTCAATGTTCTGTTACATCTGGAGGACAGAAACACAACAGAAGTCTTTGATGATGAATTCATCATTTTAGTGTCTCATGTGGAGATTTCCTGCCGTCTAGATTTATTGACTTATTATTTATTGTTGGTTGAGCAAAGAAGACACCACCTAAGCAGTGGGTACTTGTGGTGGATTTTTTTTTTTTTATTTGTGGATTACACATTGATTCATTCAACTCTTGCTGTTATTATATTCTGCACTGGGCCCTTGACTGGTTGCCCACTTCTAGGCAGAGTAGCAACAGACAGTATTGTCTTAACTGTATAATTATTCATTCTATTCTAAAGTCTTTGAGGTGACTTTGTCACCATTTCCAGCTTTATGCATTTCAAAAACTCTAGATCAGATCTTCTGAGAGCTACTTTATTGTGGGTGTTTTATCAGTCAAAGTAGCTCTAAGCCACACCTCCACACTCATTTCATTGACAGGACACCAGGTCAATGCTAAAGCCTGACCATAATTAGCATATGTCGATGTCATTCCTCTAGGTCTTTATTTACTTTTCCACCACCACTGAATGTTTAATCAGAGTATTTCATAAAAACATTCAAGTTTCTAGTAGTTGATGTGATATTAGCTCAGGCACATTGTGTTTGTAAGGCACTTGTGATTAGATCACATTTTCTTACAGTCGTACAGAAAACCAGGACATTCCAAAGATTTTGTAGCCACTGTAAGTCGTGGCTGTAGTGTAACATGTCTGACCCTGAAATTAATATGGCGATTTGTGATATTGTGTCAGGAAAGGTACAATATGTTTTGCTGAAGGGTCAACTGAAGACACTGCAACAGTCTGATGTCAATCTGATTTACAAACCACTGAGAACCAAATTCTGCCTGAGGAAAAAACATGTCTCCCATCTGCATGTTACACTACATGTACTCTGCATGTGCAAGTATTAGTGTATTTTCAAGGCTTTCTTTTTCTGTCTGTAAATGTTAAATGTTATGCAGCTTCTGTGAAGCAGCATCTGTTGAGTCATCCTGGGCAGGGGGGGGGGAAGAAGAGAAGAAGATATTTGGCTCAGGTTTCTGCTGTGTGATAAAGACACCACAGTCAGTGCAGACACTCTTTGAAGTGTGTCTTCATGTTTCTGCTTATTTACTAACCACATTAGTTCTGTGTGCTTAGTTTCCGGTAAGAAATGTGTAGAGAAACTGTTTTGTAATGAACGTGAGGATGAAATGTAGGGGTTTGGCAGAGATGGAGTGAAGGGAGAGTGGAGATGACGATGAAAATTAACTTTGCACTGTTCATGGTGTCTGTGGTCAATACATCGACACCACTAAAATAGTATGACACTGTGGCATTTAATGACATGGGTTGTGTGGATGTGGCCTAAGACAGCTGTGACACAGACTGACAGTCACTGTCAATGTTCTACTGCCTCAATAATAACTTTTTAAACTTTAGTAATTTACAATAGTAGCATAATCTGTTGATTGTGGCAGCTAATAATTATGATTTGTCAAATAGAAGCCACTTGTGTAGATTCCACCATGTTACTGTGTTTCCATGTAGTTCACAAATCACTGGCTCTTCGTTGTAATGGCCAAAGAATTCACATACTGTTATGCAACTTAAGTGCTAGATGCCATTAAATACTATACATTAAACCAGGGGTGTCAAACATACGGCCCGGGGGCCAAAACCGGCCTGCCAGAGGGTCCAATCCGGCCCACAGGATGAATTTGTTAAAATTTCACACTAATCTAAACGTAATGTCAAATGGTCTAGATACCCGTGACTAAATGTTTGTGCTTTTATAGAGCCAGTGTGCTGTGTAAATAGTAAATTTAGGCATGATATTGTTGAAATTGCACTTATATTTCTCAAGACATTTCATGTTTTGTAAAATTATCCTTCATTAAATGTAAAACAAAGGAGAAAAAACAAAGGAGTTCTTGTTGTTCATAGGTTATTATTCTATTATTTTGCTATTTTTACTGGTCCGGCCCCCTTGAGATCAAATTGTGCTGTATGTGGCCCCTGAACCAAAATGAGTTTGACACCCCTGCATTAAACCTTTAAGACACACATAGATTGTCACACTGTAAACAATTCTTATTTTCAAAAATGATCAGGTTTGTGGTTTGATTGATAAAATGTCAGAAAACCAGCCGATAACATTAACTTAATGCAAATTGTTTTCCTTAGAAAACATTTTTAAGACCCCAAACTATATACAACAAAAAGAAAATACAATATATAGCAGTGCCTTTCATGTGCCTGTCAGTTGTATACCTATATTCTTCATATCAGGGATCAATGGATTAAAAAAATGTACTATTGAGTTGCAGAAATTTCCATTGTTTGTACTGAACTTAGGCCAGGGTCGCTGTGAAGGTGCAGATAGATAGATATATGATTATTGTATCATTCTATTATGGGTGATCATGATGAAAATGTTTTATTTATGTATATTTTATCCATTTTGCTTTTATGTCACGTTTCATCATCATCATTTTTCCAGTCTGACTACTGTATGTCGACTATTAATGAATGGATCATAACATGAAAGCTCAGTTGCGGTCCTGCACCTTTAAATCTCTCCGCTCCTCCTTTTCCTCCTCCTCCTCCTCCTCCGTGGTGTAAAGCTCCGCAGCAGAAGATCTTTTACTTAGACAGGGAAGGTGACAAACCAGAGGTTCTCCTGATCCACGGTCCGGCATGTCAAATAAATAACCACAACAATCATGGCATTGATCAACAGCCCAGTCACCCTGAGACACTGACGAGGCTGCCGCGGGCCGTGGGTCGTGTTGGTCTGAGAGCGCATGGAAGTTGGGGCGGGCTCGCTGAATGGACGTCGATGGACTGGAGTGAAAGGTCCACTTCTGCTTCTTTTTCTTCTGTCGGACTAAAGAGAAACCTCTGCATGTTCAAGTCCCCTGATCCGAACACGGGCATCGCTGCGCGCGTGTTGGATGTGTGTGGAAGTGCGCGCTGGGTGCGTGTGTGTGCGCGCCCTCAGGAGCAGCAGCAGGAGAAACGGTGGTGGTGGTGGTGACCACGGGAAGGGAAGTTTAGTGCCGTGATTTTTTTTTTCTTCCTTTCGTCCTCTTTGATTGTGTTCTCTCATGTCACGGCAACGGGCCGGTGGATTAACGTCTCCCTAATGAAAATTAATCATCTGTTGAGAGGCTCCGTGATCGTGACTATGATGATGTCGAGTAAGAGCGTGGAGTGGCTGCAGGAGGAGCTGGAGTCCGGAGCCAGCAGCTCCCTGCTGCTACTGGACTGCAGAGCGCACGAGCTCTACGAGTCCTCGCACATCGAGTCGGCCATCAACCTGGCCATCCCCGGCCTCATGCTGCGGAGGCTGAAGAAGGGCAACCTCCCGATCCGCTCCATCATCCCCAACAACGAGGACAAGGAGAAATTTGTCAAGCGCTGCAAGACGGACGTGGTGGTGCTGTATGACGAGGCGACCTCTGAGCGGCAGGAGTCCGGGCTGGGGAGCTCAGTGCTGGGGCTGCTGCTGCAGAAGCTGCGGGACGATGGCTGCAAGGCTTTCTATCTGGAAGGTAAGTTTTTTACACCATAATCATTACAGTCTGGTTGTTTGTTGTGGAGGTCATTTCTTCGTTTTTTAACGCAGTTGGACACAAAAACTGACTAGCAGAAAGGCAAGTTATTTTCACACTGATTTAATTAACTCAAGATTGTCACAAATGTGTTATTTATATGACAGTGTCAACAACAGGAAGTATATTGTGTTTATATGTGGAATATAATTCACTGGCTGTATTTATTTTGTGTGTCCAGATGTTTGCTGCCTTGAACTTTAACACTCAACACTGTATATAATATATAATAAAATACATATGTCACCTACAGCAACAAATCATAGGCTGTCAGTAACGAATGTGGCAGATATCAACCCCTATACGACATGTCATTGTCACAGTGTGGCACAACTTCACATAAAACCAGCTGTGAGGTTTCTTTTCCCCTGCTATTCATTATCCACGTGTCATAATGAGAAATGCATGTCTAATGATTTTACGACACATACATTGTAACACAAGAGTGAGCTCATGGTGAACTTTGATGTTGGACAGGACACTTTTTTCTTATCGCTGTACTTGTGCCAGTGTGAAATGATCATTGACGAGAAAGCGTGAACAGTGTTCAGTGTCTCGGTTCACAAAGCTGCCTCAAATATGTTCTCAATTAAATGCTGCTTTAAGAGAAAGAAGAAGAAGGAAAAAAAAGAAAAGGCCCGCCATGTTGTGTGTGCCTTTTAGGAAAAGACTGTGTTTTTTTTTTTCATGAATGAAGAGAGAAATAATGAGACTAGTGCACAACAATAATCCAGCAGCAAGAAGAGAGGTGTAATAAAAGCACAGGGTATACAGATAACATGTAGTCATATTAGAGGATTAGAGGGAGTGTTGGATTTATCGACTTGGTCATATAAAATGCTTCACTATTGTCACTCACTGTCTGAGCTGCCATTCACAAAACTCCAGTGAACAGAGTGTGTGTGTGGTTGCACTGCAGCTCTGACTGACAGTCCTGCTCTGCTGCTCATTCTCCTCAGGGCTTAAGCTTCTCTTAATGGAGCACATGTGTCCAGCGTGTTTGCTTATTCACAATCGCGTTATTTTTGTGCATACACAAAAAAGATCATTTGAATAGAAGAGGACAGATTTTTTTTTATTGCAGTAGGTTGTAAACATATAAGGACATTTTCTGTAGTGTTATGGTGCATAATAAACAACTGAATAACCTCTTTGGCAGAGGTAAAAAAAAATAGATGCTTGGATTGAAGAATAGAGAAGCAAGAAACACCAAGATCAATAAATGTGAAGACATATTACTATAAAATAAATTATTAAAGATAATTTGTGTATTTTATATATTTCCTGTCTGATTTTTGAGACAGGAAGTACTTATATAGACACAATCATAGTGTGAATAAAATTTAATTTGGCCTTGACTTGACCTCTATATCATGTAGATTATTGTTTCTATAGTGTATGTTTAAATAATTGTAAGTCTTTTTTGGGTCTAATTCACACACACACACATATATTTATATATTCACACATCCAACTTTCTTCAATGCAGGTTCGTTGGAAGGTAAAAACTACAGAACCAAAACAACCTACACCCAACTGTTGCTCAGCATCACGATTTATTGATTCACCAGCAATCCAAATGTTGATCCAAGAGCCTCGACAAAGGTCCAGAGAGACTAAAATGTTTCAATGTTGAATTAGTAACTTGTGATGCTGCTGAGAAAGAACAGTGTGTGGGATATTTTTTTGTTCTTATATGTACAGGGCACTTTTTTTTTATACCACCCACTGATATCATTTTCCTTAACATTTCCTAATATTGATATTTGTGTCTGATGTTCTCCTCGTCCTCCAGGTGGCTTTAACAAGTTCCAGTCCGAGTACCCCGAGCACTGTGAGACCAACCTGGACTGCTCCTGTCCCAGCAGCTCGCCGCCGACCTCTGTCCTGGGTCTGGGAGGACTTCGCATTAGCTCTGACTGCTCTGATGGAGAATCTGACCGCGAGCCAGGCAGCGCCACAGAGTCGGAGGGCAGCCCCCTCCCCAACAACCAGCCAGCGTTCCCGGTCCAGATCCTGCCGTACCTTTACCTGGGATGTGCCAAAGACTCCGCCAACCTGGATGTGCTCAGCAAGCACAACATCAAGTACATCCTCAATGTGACGCCCAACCTGCCCAACATGTTTGAACACGAAGGCGACTTCAAGTACAAACAGATCCCGATCTCTGATCACTGGAGCCAGAACCTCTCACAGTTTTTCCCAGAGGCCATTTCATTCATTGGTGAGTAAAGGCAGAGCATGCTTTAGTAGTCATAGTCATGTGATGCTTAATGATTGTCAGAGGTTACATCAGATCCTTTTCCCAACAGCTGTATTTTGATTATTGATGAGTTCTCTTTGGAACTACTCTCTTTTTTAAAAAGTCATGTTCAACTCTCGTTAGTCATCTTTTGGTCTTGTCTACTTACGTCTGCAGTTTGTTTTATTTGGACCATTTTATTGCCACACAATTATTCAGTAATATAAAGTATAAAAACGGCATCATTTTCTGTATAGCACATTTATTTTGTGTGAGAATTCAGACTTCTGCAAGCAACTGATTGTTACTTGCAATTATGTATATAAATATGTCAAAAAATAGGTAAAGTTGAATATCTAATTCTTAGAAAGAAAATATTACAATTACCATTTTGTCTGTCCAACAGTCTGTATATACATACACATGGAAATTACACACATTTGGTTTCTTAGCTTATTGATTAATTGTCCACTAGCTGCCTTTAATCTGGTGCTACTAATTAAAAACAATGGATGTGATTTCAAAATCACAAAATAATTAGATGTATTTTTGTAGCAGGAGGTCAAACTGAAGCCACATGTGGTTTTGTCCATGTCGAAGCTGCATCCTCTCATCCAATTTTCTGCATTTCCCATCATTTCCTCCGACTTAACTACCTGAGAATGAGTGAAATGCCTCTCTGATGAGTCAGTGTACCAAACCTTTGTTTGTCCAGACCCCTAACCTTTTTTATTTTCCTCTGGAGTGATGTTTCCACTTAGGTGCGAGGCAGTGTGACATATGCCAGAGCCAGAAGGTCATGTCAGATTGGGGTCAGGCTGATGTTAAATGGCGCTGCCTGACTGGCTGTAATGTGCAGGAATTACACCAGATCTTAACAGCAGGGTAATTATGGGTAAAGGAGAGACGCTTTGGCCGGAAAAAGAGACCCAGATGTGATCCTTACACTGTTAAATATTAATCTATAATTATAATTGGAGCATGTCTTAGTTTATTTGGGACTGTAAGGGGGGGTTATGGAAGGATCTTACATTATTAAATTGTCTTTCTTTACAGCAACGTGATATAATGCTGCAAAATGTAAAGATCGGTCCATTACAGATTAACTACCGGTTGTTAAATTGACTTCTGGCTCTTGTATAGTGGGTTTAAGTCTTGTGATAAGGATTTTTGTGCCCTTCCTAATGTGGGAAAGCGAGAACACGTCACATATAAAATTTAATTTGGCTTCCGTTTGGCAGCCTGAGCTTGTGAGGCATATGACCCCAATCCTGCAACAAGAGATGCAGGCAGAGACAGTGAGGAGGAGCAGCGAGAGAGAGATAAAGGAGAGGATGAAAGAGAGAGGGAGTAAAGAAGCACTTAACTCTCACCCTAATGGCCTTCAGTGATGCAAGTGCAAAGGCACGAAAAGGTGAATAGATGTAGTCTGTTCAAAAATGTAAGGTGTTCTTTTATTCAGGTTTTAATGCGGAGCTAGAAAGCAGAATGAAACATGAGTTTTCACAGTCATTGAGAAACATCATCCAGGATTATTCTCAAATATTATGAGCAGAAAAACAGCTTGATGATTGTTTTGTAGCATAAACAGAACAACAACAACAGACAAAACTGGAATACAATGCAACTTTGGGAAAAGGACTGTGGATCAATCTCTTTTTCAAGAATATCATTTTACACTGAATACGTGGTTTGTTCATCTGACAAACCCTCATACTTGGCAAAGTCAAGTTAATAAAGTCACTTTCTTTGCATTCATTTGATTCCAAATAAAGATACACGAGTAAGAGGCGCTTTAAATTGTGATTGTGATAAACAATTAAGTTATATGATATATTGATAGTATTTGTAATGGTACCGTTACCAACTTTGAAAATTAGCAGACGGCAGCAAATTACTTTTAATATGTACCTTACATATCAGTTTGTTTTATACACATTAATATTATCAAAATGGTAAGTAAGAAAGAGAGTTCAAAGGTCATAGATACAGGGTGCATGAGACATTGGCTTTAGTCTAATCTTCCTCCATTTTCATCTCTTCCTCCTCCCTCCCCCTTGTCCCCTTGTCCCCAGATGAGGCGCGCTCCAAAAAATGCGGCATCCTGGTCCACTGCCTGGCCGGAATCAGCCGCTCGGTGACCGTCACGGTGGCCTACCTGATGCAGAAGCTCAACCTGTCGCTCAACGACGCCTATGACTTTGTCAAGCGGAAAAAGTCTAACATTTCCCCCAATTTCAACTTCATGGGCCAGCTCCTGGACTTTGAGCGGACTCTGGGCCTGAACAGCCCCGGCTGCGACAACCACTCCTCCTCCCCAACACATGACCAGCTGTTCTTCACCACCCCGACCAATCACAATGTGTTTCAGCTGGACACGCTAGAGTCCACATGAAAATCAGCAAGGGGACTGTCCCCTTTTTTGAAAGTTGCGGGGGTCATGGTGGTGTTCTTACCATGGTAACAAGCGGCTGCACTGAAGCCAGCTCTACGCAGCCAGTTTTAATGAATGTTTTAGCCTCCTGAGGCTCGTTGTCCGAGAGCCTGGCCATGGAGCAGCGTTGGAGGGACAGAGGAGGTCACACAGGCCACGTGTAAGGGGTTTAAGGGGTGTTATATTTTCATTAAACCCAGAGCAAGGAACTGACGGGTTTGTCCTCCTCAGAGTTGACTGAATTTTGATCAACTTCTCTTGCATCAAAAAGAAGAAGAGGAGGAGACCTAACTGACTGAGAAACTGAGCAAAGGTTAATAGCTTCACACAAAGACAGGAACACAGAAATGTCTACGGCACTCGATTTCCAAGACAACAGCGTCCTCTCTGTCTTTCTGTCTCAGCCCTCGAGCTGAGTTGACTGGTGCCAAGTGGAGAATCTGGGATTTGCTCGTAGGAAATCCCGCTCTACTGAATGTAGAGTTTTTAAAAACCAAGGAATTTACATACACTTTACATGCACTCACACACACAAAAACAAAGTATGTATGTACTGTATGTATGTCATCATACATAACTGAAAATGTGTGTGCAGTCCTTAACAAGTATGTCTATATGCATTTTTGTATATTTTTGTGTACATTTATGCACAACTATATACCTTATATAAATATTTACACATAGAAACTTTATCTTTGTTCAAAAACAAAGTTATCCAGTCCAATGATGGCTTAAGAGATTGTAAAACTACAGACAGAGAATGGGTAGGGGGCGATGCCAACAAAAGGAATGTTGTTGTGAATTTCCTACTTGTCTTTTTTTTGGTTTAAGTTTTGTTTTTCTTTTAGGTTTGTAATGACCTAATGCAGTTTGCACAGTGATGTGGCCATTGACTTGTTGGCACTTGAGCCAGTGCTGGAAGCAGGCAGATAAAGAGACATTCAGAGAGGAGGAGGGGAGAGAGCGAGAGGAGAGGCCAGTCCCAGGCTGCGACGAGTCCAGACAGCTGCACTGTGCAGTGGGGAGGGAGCAGGAGCGGGGCCCCCGGCCAAAGACCGAGGTTCAGGGTCCAGAACAGGGCAGACAGTGGGGAAGACTGGGCACACATTTTAGAGTTGCCAGTTGAATTGTAGTTGTGTATAGGTCAAGATTCAACAAGCTTTAACATTGGCAAGCCATTTTTAAGTGTGAGTTCCCAGTTCCTCCTTTATTCTCCATATGACTGTTTATCCAGTTGCCTAAGTTTTTTTTTTTTATTATTATAGTCATTTGTTGTTTTTAAAATTTCATTTAAATACTGACTTTCCTTGATTATATTATCACAACACATTGTCTTACTGGTTAGTTTTGCCAAACTGGTTTTTAACAGCTAAGATTATGAGGGAGGGACTTGAAAGAGGGGTTCAGGTTGGCCGTTTTTAAGGTAGTGTTAACATCTTTCTGAGCAAAATTCTTGGGCAGCTAATTTTAGCAACTTTAGGCAAAGAAGTGCCTCAAACACTCTTGTATTACTTACATTACAAACTTCTTTTTCGCCCAGGAGGAACATGTTTAACGTGTTGGTCCATCATTGGGTCCTCGCAGGTCCCGAACAGATGCCAAAGAAGGGACTCTGGGACAAAGGACTGTGATTATAACGTGGGTTTCTATGCTTAGGACTGAGGTGGTGTTGTGGACTTGGACTGGCCTCAGCTACAGACTGCACTTATACTTAATAGCTTCAAGCCCTTCACTGTATTGGAGAAAATAGAAAAGAAAGGGGATTATCTATTCTGTCAAAGAAAATTGAGTCCACGTTGATTCACCCCCCCCCCAGACGTGGGAATATAAATTAAAAAACATGGTAGTTATCCATATGTTATTTACCTGAGCATGCTGTGGCACTATAAGCTCTCAAAAAAGAACATGTGACCACAGGTCGGCTGTTGCTTTATTAGACTGGGAGATGAATGCTGAGGACTGTTTTTTAACTGCTGTTGCTGCTGAACATGGTGGCAATCAGTATGTGTTCAGGGAGTTTTCTGAGACCCCTTCCACATTAGTAGCACTTAGCAAATTTGTTTAATTAAAAAAAAATAATTATCAAAACTTAAATTGTCTATCTGCTGCTAAAATTGCCTTTTTAGGTTTCCTCATGGTGGAGCGACACTGCTGCACAGTTCAGTTAAATCTGTAGATTCACTTAGACTCATGCAAAAAAAACAACATTTCACTAATATTATTTTAAATGTCATATTTTATCCATTAGATTTGTACATACAAGTGCTTAATGTTAGATTAAGACTTAAACCATCATAGCTGCACAAACATGAATGTCACCAGCTGTGAATTCTACCAAAAACACACTTAAAAAGAGAATTCATTTAATTTAGGACACTCAAAATTCACCAGTCAAACATTTTTTCACTGTTTTTCACTGGAGAAATCAGAATGTTGGTGACTCACATAACGGGTCTAGACTACTATACTTCATTCCATTAGTCTTAAAGAGGAAAATAAATAAAATAAAATAAATTGGCGCCATAATGAGTACCTGTAGCTTTTTAAATGAGTATTAAAAGGAGCTGCTGTGATTTCTAAATCCAACATACTCCCTTCACATGTAACTATAACAACTCCGTGTTAGTGGTTTTTGCATGAGGCTCAGTGTTCTGTCGCAAAGTACAGACAATTGAGTTTCAAATGGCAAATGTGGACAGGGTCAAAGCAGAAAAACAGAGAAGCGGGTTTCAGAGGGGAACAAGTGTTAAATATGAACAGGGTTGGTTTTCGCTGGCCTTATATAATCTTTCTAACTTCTTTCTAATGCTGACTGTTAAATACTCTTTGTATCTCACTTTAGAAAAAAGAAACGTGTAAAGAAAAAAAAAATTGAAATGTTCTCTGTTATTTGAATCAGAACCTGGTTAATGATGGACAGCGATGGACTGTTGTTTTGGCCGTTGCGGGTCACATTAGGTCCTCTTTGTTACTCTGCAATATATCCAAACACACTTTTGCAGTATTTTATAGATCCATGACCTCAACATTTTTTTAATTCTTTTTTTGTACTTTATCTCTTCTATATGATTAAACATGATTTTGCTCCATTGCGGCTCGTGGACGAAAGTAACACTTCACCCGGAGTGTCCAAAAATGTAGGGCCACTGTGCCCAGTACCAACCTGAAAGAGGCCCTCATTGACACACACACACACATACACATGTATACACAAAGTGGCACATGACACAGGCATATGTACGGTTCAGCATGTCAGTTATGTTTTACAATACACAATTACACCACCTGGCTTAAATAATTACAAGGTCTTTTTTCCGTCTTGTTTTGATATAATGTGATCTATGCTGTTCCTGTGGCCTTTCAATATAAATATATATATAAGTATATATATGTTATGAATTTATATGCAAAAGTTCCTCTGTTCATATAACACCAGAGATGAAAAATAATTCGACCATGCTTGAATCGACTTCCATTGTCTGGAGTCGCCATGTCCCACTTACAATAAGAAAAACACTGGGGACTTGATCACTCGTACCCTAGGATTTAAATATAAATCAGTATGGAGCTTTTCTACTTTAAAAAAACAAAACAAAAAAACAACGGTTAATTTCAAGCTGCTTTCTTGAGTTTTTGTGTCTTTGTAACAATGAAAGAGAAATCAAGTCTGTTTCTCTGTTTGTACATTTGCCAGATCACAGGAACGGCAGTTTCTGCGTCCCTTAAACTTGTAGCTACATCTTGACGAGAATTATGCTCGGGAGGTAAAAGACATGAATGAGTGGGAGCAGAGGGGGGAGGAGACGTGGAGGCGGCAGCATAAAAACACAAAGTGACAGAGAAAACATGAATGATTTTAAAATGTTACCTCAGTGAGGAATTTTTCAGGGATTTTTTTGACAATGCATCTTGCATAGTGTTCACAGCTTCAAACACATGTTGAATAGCTGTTTTGTATTGTGCTGTAAACTTTTTTTTTTTTTAAAGAAAAAAGAAAAGATGCAATCTGTCTGTGTAAAAACAAGGTGTGTGTTAAGTGAGGCAGTTTCACCTTTCTGTCTCCTGAAGGAAATGCGATTGACCCTATGTATTGTACAGTATATGGAAACTACATAAGACATGTTTATACTGCAAATAAATATTGAAATATTTTTTTCTTTAATACCTGTGTGGTTCTTATTCCTTCAAACTAAATGATGTTACGATCCAGTTCTAGCTGCAAACATGCATATCTACATACAGTACGTCTGTTTGTCTTTCAGGTATGTGGACAGCAGTGGCGATTGCTATTTAAAAAAGATAATTGTGACAATGAAAATAACATTTTTAGAAAACGGTGCATTTGTATGTAAATGTTACTGTTAAAAAAAAAGGGTCTGTAGTGACCATTGACCCCCTGGAAAACTTCACATAATCAAATCACCCCTGACTTACGTGATTTTGCTATTGGCGTAGCAGCCTCCGTGCCGAGTTGAGCTCGACAGTGATTGGACAAATGTAGCAAAATCATCACTTCCAGGGAAGCTCAGTTTCTCTGGGAGTTGATGGAGCAGTGGGCGGGGCACTGACGCTGGGCTTCTGCATGATGATTGGAGGAAATGAATGAAAGGCACCAGGAACCAGTTTTTGATTGGCAGCATACCTGACAGGAGCCTTTTGTGCCTCAGTCTTTACGAGTAAAGTCTGTCAACAAATAGCTGGTTGTTGTGTTATTTTCTCATATACACAGTAAATATATATATGTATACATATATATAAACACTATTATAGCATTTCAGTTTTACATAATTATCATGTTTCCTTGTTCAAGTTGTTCGTTTGCAGAATTTATGTATAAATAACTGGGCATGAGATGAGCTTTCCCTATTTCAACGACGCCTCTGGTGGGTGGAGTTAATTAACATAAGTGAAAGCACCTGGCCAGTCTCCCACCCACCACATGAGTTATTTAGTGGGCTCAGGGCTTTTTTTGTTAGTTATTATTCAGTATCCATTTGCTTTAATATTATTTATTAACGTCTGTTAATCTACCTGTGTGACCTGTTTTTGGTCATGACGTATAAGGCAGGTCGTGACTGTATGTGAATGCATATAAAACGCAGACATTTTGTCAGGTCGTGGTAGGAAGTTTTATTGAGTTCTGTTGAGTTAGTTCACTTCAGTTTCAGTGAACATGCTGCACGTCTTCAAATGGGTCTTGTGAATCCAACATGGTAAACTCTGTGCCGTTGCCTCCTCCTCCTCCTCCTCCTCCTCCTTCCTCTCCTGCTTCCACCTCCAGCATGCAATCAGCTCACCTGTGGACGGGAGCACACCTGCTCCCAATTCACTCATCAGCTGAGCCTTCATATTTCCTGGTCCTGCAGTCGCTCATCGCCACATTGTAACAGACAACTCTGTGGTAACGTCGCGGCTCTCATGAAAACCTCGTTTACTCTTTTTTTGTTTTTTGCCAATCCCTGTGCTGTCCTGTGTGCATGCTGCCTTTGACGCTTATCCTCATGGCTGTTTGGCACCAAACATAACATGTTCAGAATGTTAAAGTTGTTAAAAACAACCTCTTAAAATACCATCTACTGGGCTCCACCATTGTTAGAAACAGCACAAGTTTCACAACTCGTCAAGTCTGAGCTCTCGGTTACTTCCCTTTTACAATGATGGGAATACGACATGAGGATGACGTTCAAATTGACTCATCTTGCAAACAGAGTTAACACACATCCCCATTTGATGTCACACTGTCCTCTTGAGTATCTGAGCTCAAAAGAGACTTCCGTGATGTTTTCTCTGCTTTTTCTTATATAAGATATAATATAAAGATTATTTTATTAAGTCTGTTCCTAATACTGTGTGAATGTGTGTGTGTGTGTGTGTGTGTGTGTGTGCACACATGTTTGTTACTTTGCTCAAGACTTTCCCACATCTCCCTCTACTTCTCCATCTGCACACGCACATGCACACACACATACAATGAGTCTTTGTCTTGTTTCGTCTGCTGTGGTTTCAAAGGTTAATGACACGGACATATGCAGCGGTTCAAAGTGAAAATCTGCCACTCTCACGTCACGTACACACAACTGTGTGTCTGGGTGAAGTCCGTGACTTCAAGAAGGAGGAATATGTTTGTGTTTAAAATCCCTTTGATCACGTCCTTTACAGCACTTTTCATATCCGACGTATTATGAATCAATACACAATTAAAAGTCTCTGCTGCTGATGTTCAAAAAGAGTGTACTTTCATCTTTGTACCATATGCTAGAGCCCACAGTTCACTTTCTTTCACATTATAGACTGGAAACCATACACTGTATCGCATTTGTTTTAACATAGAGTGTTAGAGTTTACGCTCAATGACTAACTAGTCACTTAAAGAGGATATATGCAAGATATGCAACTGCAGTTTATCCCTTTAACACCTAAGCCTCAAAGTGTCCGGCTTATTTTAACCATAAAAGGGCCAGAAAATTGTCCTGTGAATGAGTGCTTTTGGCCATTTTTCCAGAATAACTTTCAATATCTGACTGTTATTCACAATTTACTGCATGTTAAAACAAGAATAAAGTTGTACATGAACACCACGTTTTCCGTGTTAAATTTGAAATTTGAAACAGTATAAAACATATTTAAAATAACATTTATTTGAGTGTTTGTCTTAATGTCCTCTCTGCTGACAA
This sequence comes from Solea senegalensis, assembly GCF_019176455.1. Classification (NCBI taxonomy): domain Eukaryota; kingdom Metazoa; phylum Chordata; class Actinopteri; order Pleuronectiformes; family Soleidae; genus Solea; species Solea senegalensis. The sequence continues at coordinate 21,441,817 of NC_058024.1, read as the reverse complement.
AGACGCTGATTCGCTGGCTTCCTGCACTGGTGCGAGTGAAATTACCGTTAACCACGTTGGCTTTTACGTGCAACTTCCCAGCTTTCAGAAACTGCTGTGTTGTTTGCGATCCGCTCTGTGTTAAAGGGTTAAAACAGGTACTGCAATCCATATAAAAAATACTAGAGACCGTTGTCCTCCTCCCTCCTCCTCCCCAGAGACTCAGCGTTGCCAGGTAGTATGAGGAGCCAATCCTGAACGGACCGAAAGACTGCGCTTTTCCAACAGCCGTGGTCGTTTTCACCCCCAACGACCATGTTGTATAGGTAGCAAGTGGCCATCATTACATTACATCACATGTCATTTAGCAGACGCTTTAATCCAAAGCGACTTACACTAAGTGCATTTAAACATTTGGGTACAAATCAGCCATCAGTGCACTTGTAGGTGTGCTGGTCTGAAAATGAGGTGTGGTCGGGTGCATCGTTGGCTCAGTGCTGTCCTGAGGCAGCAGAAAACCACTGCACCACGGAACAACAATAACCTGTCTCTTCTTCACCTCCATTAGTAAACCGTTCTACTGCTGCTTCTTCAACTGACAATCGATGTAACAAGCAAAGAGTCTCACACGTTAGTGCCGAGTCGACACCTGACTTTCTTTTATTATTATTGTTATTATTATTATTTGTATCATACCTGCACGCTGCACAAGGCTGTGCACTCCTGTCTCATCACCATGGACCTCTGGGCCCAGTTCTTTAAAGTTCCTTTAAACCTTTCTTTTTTAAACGCTGATTTTCAGCTCGGATTTTTTTTTATTCTGCAATTATTCTTCGGGTGCACAAGCAGATCCATCTCCTGAGCAGAGAATCGTTTGCTTCTCCAGTTTCCTGCACTCACCGTTTGAATAGCAATGATCCCGGCACAGGCTGTAGGATTTTACAGGGGATGACAAGCAAAATTCTGATTGGATTTTTATGTTTGTTACTCGAAAAAAACACACGAATAAACCCACTTTTATAGACCATGCACTGTAGATAAGAGTGGTGCTGAGGGAGAAAACGCATAATTCCTACAGCACCAAACTCTTCTCACACTCATTTTGATGAAATATGAACACCATAGTTTTTTTTTTTATATTCCAGCTGCACTGCAAAGAAACACTTGCATAACAAGTCTCTTTTCCAAGAAACATTGTGGCTCTCTCCTTGATGCATAACCTTTCCTGTTGTTTCCATCCCCTCAACTTGTGAGTAATAGTGGCATCTTTACCACATGAAAGGTAACAGTTAGGGAGCGAGTAAGAGAATTAGCAAAATGAGGGAGTGGGAAGGTAAGGTTGATGGAGTCAGTCAGTCAGTCAGTCATCATCTAACCGCTTTATCCTCCACCAGAGGGTCGCGGGGGGTGCTGTGCCTATCTCAGCTACATCGGGCGATAGGCAGGGTACACCCTGGACAGTTCGCCAGTCCATCGCAGGGCCACACACAGATAGAGACAAACAACCATTCACTCTCACACTCACTCCTACGGTCAATTTAGAGTGTCCAATTTACCTAATCCCCACATTGCATGTTTTTGGACTGTGGGAGGAAGCCGGAGAACCCGGAGAGAACCCACGCACACACGGGGAGAACATGCAAACTCCATGCAGAAAGGCCCTTGTTCCAACCGGGGCTCGAACCCGGGTCTTCTCGCTGCAAGGCGAGAGTGCTAACCACTACACCACCGTGTGGCCCGGTTGATGGAGTAAAACAAAAACAAAAAAAAAAACAAAAAAAAAAGAAAGAAAGAAAGAAAGACAGCACCGGGAGCTGAGCCGGCTATAAATATCTCTCGTTGTGTCCTCCAGTGTTGTTCTCACTTCTCGCCCCTGCTTCTAATGACTCTCCCTCATTTCTGATACAACTTTTTCACGAGTGAGCGAATCATCAGGCTCAATAGCAATAGTACAGTATTCCACTGAAAATGTGACTTTACATAGTCTGTCACGTGCGATGGTGGTCTTAATTACAGTGGTGACAAAAGTGAAACAGTGGAAGGTATAGGATCATCCTCTCTTGTTTCCAGGCAACGGAATGACAACACTTCTCCCATGACAATCATTATCGTGACACTTGAATTGACAGGAAACACTTCCTGCTCTCATTCCATGTCATTAAAGGCGAGAGCGTAAGAGTTAGTATGCTTATAGGAATTAGACGACGACGACGGCGCTGCTGCTGCTGCTGCTGCTGCTGCTGCTGCTGCACCGCTGTGTGCCATTTCCTGTTTTTGTCGACCGAAGCACTTCTGTGGCCTCAAAGAACTGAAACGATGAATACACTTCACCGTGTTATTCACAATTTCACACACACATGCTACAAGATACTGATAATGAAATAAATCTGGTGAAGTTTCTGTATTGCTTTTGTCCCGTATCGTCTCTCTGATTTGGACCAATGATGTTTTAAGGGTAAAGGGACCTTGGGGCCCCACACTGACCCAAACCTTTAGTGGGTTTCTTACCAAATCATTCTTGTCTTTAAAATACACTTTTATCTGCTGTACAAATAACCACTCTAATGTTTGCCCTGTGAGTTGTAGCGTCATATACAGCACTATAATAATGTAATTACACAGTTGCAATGCACTTCCTTCATTAGTGGGATTCTCCTCTCAGCTTGGGGCCCTTGTCAATTGCCTGCCTTGCCCGACCTGTTACGACGCCTCCGCTGCGGGCGAGCGGCGTCATACATTTCCCTCCGAAAGCATATCCCCTAAATCTCAGACCCAACCGTGGTTGGGCAATAAAGGTGTCAAGTCTTGACAAGGCAGAGGAATTTGTTTAATAAAAGGTTTATATCACCGGTGCATTGAGTGTGACATAAGCTGTTCATCACAAGTCCAACAAAAGGAGTCTGACGTTAAACTGACTGAGTACAAATCCAATGACTTGGGTAAAGGTTGGTCTGGGTCTGCAGTTTTAAAGTTCCATATAATAACAGCACAGTTATATTCCAACCATTTGTTAAGTCAAATGATAAATGAGTACACGACTCATTTACAGAAATCCCTCACTGTTAGGGATTAGAGTAATATGCAACCCTCCAGTGGAGGATAAAGCGGTGGATAATGGATGGATGGATGGATGAATTATGAGTTGCTGAATAATGTTTGTTGATGCCCTGTTTTTGTGCTGCCTCTTGCCCCGGTCATTGTTGTAAATGACAATTGGTTCTTACTTGTTTAAATAAAGGTGAAATAAATAAATAATAGCAGTGACAATGTCCACGTCAGCTCAAAAAGTCCAAGCCTCCAACCAAGGATAATGCTCCGTCTCGCTGAAGGAGGTAGACAGATTTGTTTTCCAGTGCGTCTACCTGTTTATTTGGGATCAGCTCCAAAATACTAAGGTGTCCAATTTATAAATTTCAAGAAAATTTCGTGAAAGTAAACTCTAATAAGCTTTTGTAAAAACCAGGGTAAAATAAATATATATATAAAAGAACTCCATCAACCAAACTTTCTTCAGAAGACCTGAGTTTGATTTCCAGCAGCTGCTGCAGACACAATCATGAGGTGAATCAAGGGTCACAGCAGAAAGAGACAGAAAGTGCAGGTATGAACACGCCCCGGACAAAATATGTACTGCTGCTGGGTGTACATGACTGTGTGTGTGTGTCCTGAGTGTAGCCTTCATATTTACTTATGCCTCCATGTTCTTTTAATGACATTCTCCTTGTGTTTTCTGTGTCTGATTGACAATGACAAACAGACACAGCAGCTCAGTGTTTCTGTAGTGAACGCTGCTCTGTGACGAGCTCCTTCGATTGGCTCAAATAACGACAGGGAAAAGCTGCAGCTGCTGCTGCTGCAGTAACTGCAGTATTCAGAGGAGCACCTACAGTGAGTGCTATCACACTGATGCACTGGACTCTCTCTCTCTCTCTCTGTTCCATACTCGTATAAAGACCCAGTGTTTCTCCAATAATGCGCCACTTCAAGAACATAATAAGAAGAGGGATGTGGATGTGAGTGGAAGTGGAGGGAGGGAGGGAGGGAAGAGAACAGGAACAAGGGAGTGAAAATGATGTTTATGTTTTGTCACGTACAGATCCACATACCTTCAGCTTGATAAATGACAAGGAAGCAGACAAAGCTGTTTGAGCTACAGTGATTATTTCTCACTCCTGCCACGTCGTGTTCAGCATCACATCTCTGTCACCGTCTTGTGGGCATTGCTGTGTTTCTTATTAACTGTTTATGGATTCATTTTCCACCTCTGTCCCGGTAGAACACCGTCAAGTCTTTGTCGGACACTTTTGAAGCACACTTGTTTTGTTCATGGACATCACAGATCACACAAATGTCCAAATTAGGGTACGAAAAGACATCGCCCGGACACTTTATGGGGAGCACATAACAAAGAAGCATGGAGCCGGGCATCGCGAGGCACCGAAAGATTCCCACACCTAATCTACATCAAACCTGTAAATCAAACTTGGCCAATTATCCACAAACTCTGAAAGTGGTACGTCTATGGCATCACAAATCACGTCCTATAAAAGCCTTACTATTATAACGAGAATGAAAAACAGCATTATGAACAAAAGCCATAAAACAAGCGAAAACAAAGTTGTTGTTCCTGATCGTGTTGAAAAGCACAATAGAATTCTTAGCAATCCTCATATAACACTCATCCATCCACCCTGCCCTTCTTTGTACATGAGTTTTGAGCATCACAGTGATATTTGTCACTTGGATGTTTTTTGGCATTTGCTGAAAAGACTGAGGCGTTTCTCGAGGGAACAGTCTCATTAGTTCTCAGCTGGTGATGACAAAGTGCTGCCAGGTGTGTTTTCTGGCTGCTGCCTCTGAGGCTCAAGTTTATTAAAGTGTGTGCAAAAGAGTTTTCTCTGTGAGGACAACCACTCTGCTCCCATCATTGAATGATTCCTTGTTAGCCATCACTGGAAAAAACATTTCCCTTTAATCTGTTTACGCCTCGATCTAAAGGGAAAAATCCAAAGTCTGGAGTCCAAGACTCATCGTGTCAACATTAACTAGACATGAACGAGAAAAGCTGTGGAATCAGCTGTTTTGAGCGTGTTTAGAGGATTTAGCTTAGCTTTAGCTGCTGAAATTCCCGCAAGCTCAACACAATAAACACACACCTGAGCGAAGTCTTCGCGCCATGAACCACTGACATCATTGTAAACACAGCGATTGGTGCCATATAAGCAAAACGTGGATAATAATTACTCTGCCAAAAAATACACTGAGTAACCTTTTAGGAAAAAAAAAAAAAAAGATTTGGGTGTATATTCTTTATTTTCAATATACTTCATGTAGACTGGTTTATTATTGCAGCCTGGTATATGTGAAAGATTAGCAGAAACATTTTTTTATATTTGAATGGCTTTCAATGAGCACATTTTTGTGCGTAGGTGTGTTAGTGTGAGTATTTTTGTTGTTGTTTACAATAAACCAGGGGTTTCAAACGTATGGCCCACCAGAGGGTCCATTCCGACCTGCAGGATGAATTTGTGAAAATGCTATATTTTTCAGTTCCAGATACCTGTGTCTAAATGTTTTGGGCCTTTGTGGATCCACTGTGGTCTGTAAGTTGTAATGCACATGTGTAAATGGTAAACTTAGACATTAAATTGTTGAAATTTCACTTGTTTTTCCTCAAGAAATTTCAGGTTGTTCATAATATGTTTTGTAAAAATGTGGGAGCCCTGTTGTTTATAGGTTATTATGCTATTATTTTACTGGTCTGGCCCACTTGAATTGCGTTTATGGTTAACGTAAGGGATAAGGCTTTGTGTAGGCAATGCAGTGTCCTAAGAAGAATAGCTGGGCAAACATGTGAGTGTGTGTGTGTGAATGTTTGACTTGAGCAAACACATTTAAGTCCGCTCTCCTCCATTTGCCCTCCAGACGTCACCAAAAAGGCCGCTGCTGCGTTTAATTCACATTCTCTGATCACGGTGTTTTATTGTCACTAATCAAAATGCCACTGTATGAATATTACCTTCCTGTGGTGACACAGTCAAGTCCATGTGCTTTGGCTTCCCTGGACTCGTTTGTGGTGGTTGAAGGTCTCAGTCAGAGAGGGTGAAGCTGACGTGCTGAGCGAGCTGTAATCCAGTCCAGTAAAGTTAAATAGTAACAACAGTCGTGTGATAACCACACTTCAGTCAGTGACCACGTAATATGGTGCTGTTACTGTAAGCATGTATGAAGATGTGTATGATACGAGCAGATTTTGTAGATTGGTATTAAAAGTTCAGTGTTTGTGTGTGGTTTCTTTTAAAACAGTCAGAGAGGATTACTGGTGACATTTTATTATACAATATATAAAGGTTTTCTTATGCTTTGCTTGACATAAAGTGAAAATTAGAGGAGGCATCTTCTCCCTCCTGTCAGAGTTTTGAAATCCTAAAGCGTTTTGTCTCTATCACATGATTTATTCATCTATTCATTACAGTTGCTGTGAGATTTCGCCAGTCATTTTCCAGCTGACAGGTGACATAGACATATGAAATAATCAGTGATTAGACTCGCTCTCTCGTCTCTGGCTTTCATTAATGATGTATGAAACACTGTGGTGCGCTGCTCCCCAGAGAAGGATGGGCAGCAGTGGCGGCTGGTGCTAAAAAATGTTTGGGGTTGGGGCGAATTTTAATGAAAAGAGGAAGAAAAGCAGTACACAGCTGACGCAGATCGAAGTGGTGATCGATTAAAGATCAGGCATGATGATCGCTGTTAGGAGAGAGAGCGAGACAGACAGATAGACAGAGAGAGAGACACACACATACACACACACACACAGGGAGAGGTTTATGCCACAGTTGCCCTAAATTAATACACCAGTATGTAGAAACGGAAATGATATTTTTAATGCTAAAATAGAATTATATTGTTAACCATGAATTTCTATGACATGTATTGTTTTACAAAAAACACAGAAAAAATTATAGTTATCTACTTTCATTCCTGAACAGATTTGGGTATAAAAAGGTGAATTCAGTTTTGTGTGTTACTTTTCAAGCATTAACTTCTTTCACAACACTGTTTCTTTTCATTTACACACAAACTGGAGAAGCTGAAGCCAAGACAATCCAAGAAAAACTTAAATAGAGTTTGAACCCTGACTTTGAAACACGCTGCTGCTGCTGCTGCTGCTGCTGCTGCTGCTGCTGCTGCTGCTGCTGCTGCTGCTGCTGCTGCTGCTGCTGCTGCTGCTCTGTCGTGCTTGTGTTTTACATTTACACCACGACTCACTGTAAATGCCACTCCTCCAGCTGTAGTATGGAACATGCTAGGACACTCAGTCCCCTGGTTATACGTGGCACAGAGATGGGGAAGTGGAGATAAAAATAATTTTTGCAGCCCAATCCATCTGATGATAAGAGTTCTCCTTTGCTGTTACCATGGCAACCAGGAACAGGAAGGAAGTGGATTTGTTGCCGAGCTCAGCATGACCAGGGCAAACAGAAACTAGGAATAAATGATTACAGGTTGTTGAAGACGCCTGTGTTTTTGTGTTGCATTAAAACACAACACAACCGTTGCAAAGCGATTGTGAGTAGAAAGTCTCCAGTTAGTGAATCCCTTTTATTAGTATAGTAGGATGTTGCGGTGAGTGGTGGTGGTGTGCTCTTATCACTGTGCTCTGGACTCTAACCAGAGTCTTATCTGACCTCATTTGATTATCTAATCAGCCTCTGCAAACTACCACTGACCTAAACTGCACTCTGCTGAACCCAGATCACCTGAACTGAGGCCACGTCCAGACGGAAACACCGTGAAACGTAAACGATCTTCTTTTGTTTTCAGGAAATATCTCCGTCCACGTCCCAGAGACAGAATGAACCAAGCCAGTGGGAAAGAAAGGGAAATAATGTCTGTTTGTTTAAGTTTAAGGTTCTTGTCGTTTCCGTGTGAATACTTAGCGACTAGCGACAAATCTAGCAACTTTCTGTCATAAACCTAAATACTTTACGAGAATGCACAAATCTGTAGCATCTAACTGACACTGTGCCCTGATGTGGAACATCCGGAGTAGTCTTGTGTTCTGTTTCCTGTTTTATTTTGAAATAATTACCATTGCCTCTCGTTTTCAGGGTCCGCTTCCTGTAAAGTTTCCCTCCACTGTGATTACCTGCCCCTTCCTAATGTGTTTCACCTGTTTATCGTTATCTCCACCTGTGTATTTAGCACTGCTGTTTCCAGTTAGTCTTGTCCGCTGACCACTAAGTTACTAGTGGCCTTTTGACCTGTTTTGTGTTTTTGTATCTTTTGTTGCCTTGTGCTGCCTTGTGCTTTTTTGAAAACCCGTTTTAGATCAAGTCCAGTCAAAGGTGTTTTTCTCTTCAGTCAGAGACTGTTTTTGTCGAGTCCACATCCAGTGTTTGTTCAGCCTGATATTCAGGCTCCCCAGTTCAAATGCACCGACTGTACCAGCGTTTATTTGAATATCAATATGAATTTCTGTTTCCTGGTGATCTGCAATGCTGCGTCAGAGGTTTCAACAGACATGTAGAGACGGGATGTTCACTGGCTTTGGTCACCAATAGTCAGCAATACACACACACACACATATATAGACATTAGTGGGGACCAAACAGGTGCACGTTGCTGTTTGTCAGTGTTACAGAATATAGAGGAGCCACATTTTCACCATGTCAGTGGAAGTTTGACAACAAACTGTCATGACCTTGATATCAGCCTCAGAGTCTGCTCTTCTTTCTGTTCTCACTTTCATTTCCTCAACTTCAAGAGAGGAGAGATTTATCAGTGTGTTTTCACATCAAGGTAAGACCAAGATTATAATAAGTTGGAATTGTTTTACTTTTTGTTTTTAAAAATAAGTTAGTTTTAGAGTTTTTAGAGTGGGTTTGCTAGTTTTTTTTTGATTAGTTTTTATTTGTAAATGCTCAGTTTTAGTTTAGTTTTTTATAATATGGAGTATGCAAGATGCAAAAAAGGTCATAATAATTATTGTGTGTCATAAAAACCCGACAACAGATGCCATTTTAAATATGTATGAGGACACATGAACTTAGAAATTAGCCTGAAGTGCAAACTGTGCATCATACTGCTGAGGTTTGGTGCAGTTAATGTGCCAGGTAAAAAAAAATATAGCCAACAGACTAAAGACACACGTGAACATAACAACATAAATAATAATAAATAACCCTCGTGAGACACATCACGTTGCAAGTGTGAACAATAAACCTAATACAAGACGAAAGGTTTGACTATGAAATAAATGTAAAAAGACTAAGCACATTTTCGTTATCATTTTTTTCTTAAACTCCAGTTTCTGTTTTTACTTCAGTTAACAAAAATGTTTTTTCAATTTTTGTTTCGTTAACTATCATAACCTTGGATAAGACACATAAGACAAAGGCTGTGTAGGAGCGGCTGCACTTACTCACGAGTGAAAAGTTAAACTGCTGATAAAGTGCAATGAGGGTTGTTATTTGACAGCATTTGAGGAGTCATGGTAACTGTGGCTCCAGTCTGTCAAGGAGCCAGAGTGTAGACACGCATGCTGTATGTGTGTCTCTCTGCCACTATTTTTCTAACGTGTTATAACGTGTGAGGATTAGAAACTCTGCATTTTGCTTTACACGCACTTTACAAACAGCATTATGACGTAGGAAGTGTGATTTTTACCTCGACACGGGCAAAGCATCCCTGTGACAGAGACACACCATGAATTAGAGAGGATTTCAAGAGTGTGTGTGTGTGTGAAGCTGAAGCCTAGGAGAGCTGAGAGCACTGATACAGTCACTGTGTGAAAAGTACTGGTCTAAAATGCACTCAAGTTAAAGTACCTTGTATAAAATGTACTCAGTGTTTAAGTTACTTATTTACTTTTTTAACAAGGTTGGGGTTCTTTCTCTTGTCATGCAAAAAGGACACACATCTCACATGAATTGTTTTTAATTAAAGACAAACCTTTACAAATTAAAGTGTTTACATAAAATATGTAAACACATAATGGGTTAAAGGTTAGGGTTAGACATTCTCACTCACTCAGGGACCTTAATTAGCACCAATTCACCTGTCCTCATCACTCACCTGTCCTCATCAATCATTCAACTGTCCTCATCATTCAACTGTCCTCATCATTCATTCAACTGTCCTCATCATTCACCTGTCCTCATCAATCACCTGCCCTCATCACTCACCTGTCCTCATTATTCATTCACCTGTCCTCATCAATCACCTGTCCTCATCAATCACCTGTCCTCATGTTCACCTGTCCTCATCACTCACCTGTCCTCATCATTCATTCACCTGTCCTCATCATTCATTCACCTGTCCTCATCATTCACTCAACTGTCCTCATCATTCATTCACCTATCCTCATCATTCACCTGTCCTCATCACTCACCTGTCCTCATCATTCATTCACCTGTACTCATCATTCATTCACCAATCCTCATCATTCACCTGTCCTCATGTTTCACCTGTCCTCATTGTTCGTTCACTGCCAAAGTTTCCGCTGCGTGGTTTTTATTTTATTGCATTATTTTTTATTAATTGAGGCCATTTTTTTACTCAGTTACAGATGTGATTTAAAACGTAGTGCAGTACAGTACTTAAAAAAACATACTTTTTTTGAGTAAAAGTAAAAAAAACATACTGAGTAAAAGTAAAATTACAAATTTTAAAAAAGTACAAAAAAAAGCTACTCAGTTACAGTGACTTGAGTAAATGTAATTCATTACTTTCCAACTCTGATGATATGATCATTATAATTATGATCGTATCATCAGAAACTGAACCGGGGAAGAGTTTCAATGACATTTAATTAACAAGTGAAGAAAAAAAAATGGAGCTCAGCAGCAACACACTTAACACCACCCATCCTCCCCAGAGGAGTGACTCTCTGACAGAGTTCATTTGGCCTGGGCAGCTCCTCTTGTTTGGGTTGAAAGGAGCTCATAGAGTGCACTGCTCCCCGAGAGAATAAAGATTTAAGGAACTACTCTCTAAGCCTCCAATAAGCACTTGTCCCTCTTGTGCTGAAGCTGAGAAAGGTTCTCTCTCATGGCCTAAATCTTTAACGCCACATTTTCCTACTTGTACAAAGGCTTGAACTACATGTCATTGTGTTATATAATGTGACAGGATTCCCTGTAAAGGACACGTCTTACACAAAAGGAAAATGACTGCAAATTTTTCTTTATACAATCTTTTACAATTATAGCAAAGTCAATGTATCTGAGGATTTTTTAAAGGACTACATATAGAGTTACAAAGTGATTTTGTATTTGTTATTAATATGTTGAGGACTAAAGTTTCAAAAATGTCTTCTTGTGCTGGAACAATGTTGACTTCTCTCAATGATGGTCCTGATGGTGGAGATGAACCTTTTAGAGAAGTCATAAACTGCTGACTCAGCTCACACTTCCCCCCGAGAAGGATAAAAATGCAACTCCCTCTCTTGTTTGATTGAGGCCGTTCTAGTGATGCTGCAGGGATGTCAGTTCAGCCTCTCATTCAGCAGTGGCCAAATATCAAAAGTTCAAGCAGATTTGGTTTCCAATCCCATTTCTCATTTCTAACCCCACACGTTTGAACTAAGTTGCAAGGGGTAGCGGTTACTGTAAATCAATCGAACTGTGTAGTGGAAAGTGCCATAAGAAATCCTCTTCAGATAAACCCTGATCAGCTTACTTGGAGTCAGCTCAGTTAATCTGGTAAAAACAACAACCGCTGGAACAAAGTGTAGTACATCAGAGGTGAATAAAATATAAAAACATAAGATCTAATAAGAACTAATAGACCTAAGACCAGTAAAGTGTACAATAAAACAATAAAATACTGTAGAGTATAAAAACACAAATAAACAAGTCATTCAATAAAACTATAAGAAAGATAAAGCCAACGTCTCAACCACAACCTCAGAGACTGGGCAGGAGTGTAAGGATGAAGCAGCTCAGGGCGGGTAAGGTGGCGCATGACCATTTAAGGATTTAAAAACAAATAAAATCATTTTAAAATGAGGTTAAGTTAAGTTAGCCTTTACTTTTACACACCTACAAAACAGAGGGGTAGGGCTAAGTTGTGAGACGCAGGTTGAACATGGGATTGAGCCCTTGGGGTGAACAGGGTAACTTGTGAAAGTGTAAAATGAAATCAGTAGAGTTTTTTATAACCAGCGAGAATCAAACATTAGTCAAATAATGAATCGGAATCACCTCAAGTTCAATTTCCATCTTATCAAACATGGCGTTTGTTGTTAGACTGAGCAAACGTGCATGTCAAGTACTTTATTACGGAGGCGTACATGCATTTTCAAATCAGCGGGATGTGAGCTCCTCGGCTGGTTCAAAATAATCATGAATGTTCTTTCCATATTGTAATCTCATTATGTGCTCACAGGGTGTTCCTGTTTCATTCAAACAGGCTTAATTGTCTCTGTAGCTAATTCATTCCAGGTCTCGCTTTCTTTTTCATTCATCCAGCTCGTTACGGAGTCCTCTCTCGCTCTTTTACATTCCCCCCCCCCATCTGGTGTCCCTGTCTTCTCTAATCACCCCGTGACTCTTTGCTCCTCTTTGACTCACTTCATTAGTGTCCGTTATCTGTGGGGAGAGCTGAAGATGCAGCATTCAGGATGTCAACAAGTCATTTCCTGCAGGAGTTACAGGAGACTGTGTGTGTGTGTGTGTGTGTGTCGATGCTACTAATGAGCTACAAATCCCCTGGTTGTGTTGCTGCTACTTATTGGGATTTACAGCACAGCAGCTGACATGTCTTCATCTGCACACACACACACACATACACACACGTGTGCACGCTCGCACACAGATTAATTTCTATCGCTACACTGAGTGGAATCCCTTTAAATAGAGGAGGGATTCCTGCACTATAAGAAATAGCTCGATAAATGACAATGGCTAAATATAGGCCCGGGTAGAATGTTTTAAATCTGTGAGGCCATTTGATTCCTTAAATGTTTAATGAGAGCACTGTCTTGAAACGCAGACAGCAAGAAAACGATTGTGCATCATTATTAGTCTTCAATTACATGAGGAAAGATTAATATAGAAACAGCCTGACTGACTGTGGAGAAGTGAGCTGAAGTGCAGTTCAAATGAATGCTGTTGTGGTCCAAGTGGTGAATATCTGTTTTCACCTCAGTTGACCTGGGTTGAGTTTCAAGGCATGTCAGCTGATACGTCCAGCATTTCCTTTGTAAGGTCAGGAATAAGACAATATCCCCCATAAAGTACACAACTGGGCTCTTGGGATGAAAAACTCACATTCTTTTAATATTCACTATCCCCGACAAATAGGAGGGTCAGGGATAGTCAGTTGTTATCTACCGCTTTATCCTCCACCAGAGGGTCGCGGGGGGGTGCTGTGCCAATCTCAGCTACATCGGGCGATAGGCGGGGTACACCCTGGACAGTTCACCAGTCCATCGCAGGGCCACACACACACAACTAGAGACAAACAACCATTCACTCTCACGGTCAATTTAGAGTGTCCAATCTACCTAATCACCACATTGCGTGTTTTTGGACTGTGGGAGGAAGCCGGAGAACCCGGAGAGAACCCACGCACACACAGGGAGAACATGCAAACTCCATGCAGAAAGGCCCTTGTTCCAACCGGGACTCGAACCCGGGTCTTCTCGCTGCAAGATGAAAGTGCTAACCACTACACCACCATGTGACCCGGGTCAGGGATAGTAAAGGAAATCAAAATCTTTGCTTGCAACGGAACTGCTACAAAAAAAGTTTTTCTCATTTGTGTCATTTCCTTGCTAAATTGTGGAAACTTCAACTTCCCCAACTCATTTGCAGACACGTCACCTGTGATGAGCTGTCACATGCAGTTTGATGACAATTGGCCTCGGCTGCAGACTGTCTGTGTATTATGGCGTTTTTCCACTATAATACTGCCTCGCCTCGCCTCACCTGTTATCATTTGATAACACATGTTGATTGTTTGTGGGGCTGAATCAAACCTAACCAATCATGAATTGGATTTTTTGAGAGGTCATGAAATGGTCTCTGGCACCTCTGTTCACAGGAGCAGCATGTGACAGGATCAAGGCTCACCCTGTCATCTAACGAGCTCCACACATTTGACACATGCTGCTTTCGGAGCCGAAGACGGATCATTATCGAAGGAGACGGGAGGACGGATTGTTGTCAGAAACTGTTGTGCAATCCCAATTATCATGGGAGCATTTAAGGCAATGAAGTATACAGTAGTATCGCCACAGTCGCTGTACGATGTCCTCTGATGATTATTACATGACACTACACACCACCACGTCTGCTCCATTAAGAAATAAAACACATTGAACTATGTGCAATAAAAAGTTCTGAAACTTTCAATCATATAATACAAATATTCTCCATTTTTTCTTTCAATTTTAAATAAAAAATGGGCTGAAAAAGAAGACGTAGGTCCTGGAGTTTGCATGTTCTCGACGTTGGAGGACTGCTGCTGTATGTACACACCTCGAGGGAGCAAGATTATGACAATATGACAAAGAGAAAATAGTGTGTAAGGAAACGTTTAGACTTTTTTTTTCATTTCATGTTTAAGTACTTTTTCATGTCTTGATAGAAGCAGCAGTGAAACATAACAGGAAGTGTTGCTTAGTCACATGCTCTTGTTTTTTTAGCAGAACTGTCAGGACTGACTCTCTGTCTGTCTCTGATGACTTTTCTGACTGTGGGAAAATCTTGGCCTGGTCCTTGGCCCATGCCAGTAGCTTCCATCATGTGATCAGAGGCGAGAGATTCCCTACATATCAGACGACTCTGGTATCCACGTCCGCTTCCTGCGTTCTTGGACACAACCACAACACACACATACGCTGACACCTAAGCCTCTGTGTCCACTCTGCCTTTTCCTGTGCTAGAAGCCCAGTCCAGGTCCGAGCAGCTGCCAGCCAGATCAGGTTGCAGCACTCAGCCTGAAAATAGATGCTGTGACCATTAACATCCAACATGCTAACGAGCCAGCTTCCTGTTAAAGCCATGCTGGGCGTGTGGGGTTACAGAGAGAGCAGAGGGACTATTTGTGGAGAAAAGAAAAGAAAAAATGAAAGGAAAGATTGACATTATTGTCTGGATGTTAATTTTTTTTTTTTAATTCTTGGTTGGAGCATCTGTAATGATACCTAATTTTCACCGGGTATCACTCAGTTCTTATTAACCCTTAGTGCTCACACGGCACGGATCTGTACCGCAGGTGTGCCCATTTTAATTTGCTGTGGGAATAACACACAACTCCTTATATGGGCATCCTGGGGGTGCGTATTTATAGGTCACATATTCAGGCTTTAAAAAATGTGGGGTATTTTTTCGTCTTCTTATGTGTGTTGTTGAATCAAAGTTATGATTAATTTTATATCGTATTTTTTAGTCGTCATATAAAGTAGCAATAATTGTGCAGAAGTCACAAAATAGACCACTTTCTTCATTTCTTTTTGTTCGTTCGTAAATTCAATCTGATTTTAAACATTACTTTTTGCTCGGGTGTGTTTATATAATTGATGAAAATTAAAAAATAGGATATATAAGACACTCCATATTGCTCATTCTTATACCCTCTGTATTTACTGTATGTTTAAACACAGTAATGGAATAAAGCAGCCTGTGTTCTAAGGGTTAATAATAATACTATTATCCATTCATTCATTCATTCATCATCAACCACTTTATCCTCCACATGAGGGTTGCGGGGCTGCTGGTGCCAATCCCAACTAACATAGGGTGAAAGGTGGGGCACAAGTACAACCATTTCACGCACACGTGTGTGCTAACTCCACAGTTGCAGGTCCATTAACAATAATAATAATAATAATTATATCACACCAGTATCTTTTCTCATTTAGCATTTAAATGTTTTGTGCATCGTAAAATACATACCTATTAGTATGTATGATTTTCGTCAAAATAAATTGAGACATAATGTACAATAGTCAGCTCTCAGCTGGTCGAGTCAGCGGGTGAAAATTAGTAATGTTTGAGTCAGAGTCATTTTCAGTCTGGGGTTCAGGAGGAAAAAAAAAAGCCTCTTATCTGGTGAGTAGGTGTTCAGGCCTATTTCTGGTCGAAGTGCCAGCAGACAAGCTCAAGTGTTTCCTCTGTGTTTTTCACACACACACACACAGACACACACACACACACACACGCACACTTATGAAATCCTTGAAAATCAACACTCAACACGATCTGAGAGGGTGAAGTATGATACACGCACACACATGCACGAGCGCACGCACACACAAAAGCTGTCACCCAAATCACTATGGCAACTAGGCCACAGCACTACCAGCCTGGTGAGGAGTGTGAGTGTATATAGTTGTGAATTGTTGTTGGGTGTGTGTGTTGTGTTGAACTGCTGTTGTAAACACAACCCACCCGGACAATCTGCTGAGCTCAAGTGTGAACATCACAGTTAAAGACCAGGTCTTGACTTTTGACCAGTAATTTGTTAGTGAGTGGCCCAAAGTGACAGAGGTGGTGAAATAAAAATGAGTCATGATGACTTTTCATCTGCGTATAGCACCATCGTCAGGCCAGACAGAAAGTGGCTGACATCAGTCTGCATTTAGTGTGAATGAACAACAATGGAAAGTAAATCCATTTTCTCAAACACTGTTTTTATGTGTAGTTTATGTCATGTTATGCTAATATTTATTTTTACCTCCACTGCATTTAAAAAAACAACTATACTAACTAAACTTTTTACTAGATATATGTGTTAAATACTCTATACTCTGTTTATATGTCCTTGTATTCTCTGAGCACGGAGTTGTACACATATGGGTACCAGCAGATTTCCCTCACACAACCTCAAGCAAGTTTCCATGGTAACGGTTTGTTGTTTCTTTTGACCCAAAAAAAGAACCCTTCACCAACTGGACTGGAATGTGTTGTTATGGAGTGTACAGACTCGATGGACCTGATGTGACCTTTGGAGCTTCATTTCCAGAAAACGTGAAGATTAGATGTCACACCATTTAGTTTGGTCCCAGGTTCTCCGTATGTCCCTTCACTAAACAGGCTTCACTAAGTTGTGATCTCTGTAAACATACACACATCACAACATTGTGAGCATGTTGACTTAAAGCTACAGTACAGCTTCACAGAGTCAGTCGTGTGCAGTCTAGTATAAAAGTACCTTAAAGGGATACTTGACTAAAAGTACAAGAACCAGAAAATGACTTTGGTAGAAGTTTGGTAAAGGTAAAAGTAAGTGAGTAGTTAGGATTAAGCGATGGAAGCTCAGATGTGTCCTTGAGCAAGCAACCCCATGTTGCAGCGTGTGAATGGGTGAATGGCAAAACTGTAGTGTAAAGCAGCTCAACAAGACGAGAAAAGCTCTATATAAATACAGAGCATTACCATCGTGTCTTGTTCTCTCTCATCCATCCATGCCCCAGGGTCTGGTCTAACTATATTTTTACTTCCATTAGCTGGACTTCCCTGAGTTCATCACATTTGGTTCACAATGCAGCTACAGTACCAGGCTCTTAACAACTGGATGCATTAAGAGGAGGTGTCACGTTACATCCATGTTGAAATGGACCACCACTCCAGAGTATTCCATGTCTTTTGTACAGGAAAGACACCTGATGTAGGGTTAGGACTCTGATGAGTAGAGATGTATGCAGTTGATTTAATTCAAGACCATCAGGGTATTTCATTTTGAGTGCGTTATTTCTTCACTCCATGCTCAGTTGTTGTTACTGCTTTCCCTCCAAACCCTGTCCTCTCTTTCCAACAGCTCCCACTCATGTGCCAATTTGCTCTGCTTTGCTCAAAAGTGTTCTCTGCTCTCAGATGTACTGCTTCTCTACAAATGTCCTGGATCTGCCAGAGGAATCAAATTGAGGCACCGCTCATTTTAAACCTACTTTTTAAAGTTTACGCTTTCTTGTATTGGAAGTATCTGTTGCTTTCTGTGCTATTACTGATATTCTTGACCATAAAAGGGACTCATTTAGAATATTGCCAAACAAATAAAGATATTAGATCATGTGATGTGATGCGTTATCTTCTTTCAACTGTCAGCATGTCTTTACACAGACAATGCGAATTAAACAGCAGTTTGGTTGTCTGTGGATCATTAAAGTTAAAATGGGGTGAGAGTACTGGGTTTCAAGGGGCTCTCCCCTCTCTACATTAATAATCCACAGGAGACCAATTCAACTCCAGACAGCAGGAAACTCACCCGTCTTCCTCTTTTTGTTCACAGACTCTCCCTTTCTCTGTCTCTGTCTCTTCAGATGTCCGTCTCACATATCTTTTACCTTTAGCACTCATCCATGGAGTGTGTGTGTGTGCTTGGGTTTGTTACCTCTTTCTGACCTTCTCTGACCTTGTCAGGAGTGTATGTGTGTGTGCGTAAATGACCTCTAGACGAGACATCCTGTCTAGAGGTCAGCAGGGTGAGGTTAAGGATGTCGCCGGTTTGCTATCTAATTGGTTTAGCAGCTAAATTTAGCCGGAGGGTGGTGGTATATGGATTTTCTCTGACATATACATGTATGTTTTTTCCATTTTTGAGTCCTTAAAAGACGAGGTCATATTGAAGAATACAGTTAGTGCCTATCATTTAAATAGGAAATAGTGCTGACAAAACATTGCATTTATTAATAATGTATGAGGATATTATGTCAATATGATGTGTGTAGGAAATAATAATGCTTTTACTGGTAGTAGTAATAACATTAACAACTTTGTAACTGTAGTTGTAAAAGAGTCATAGCAGCATCACATGATTTAATTTGCTATATTAAGAGTAAACAGAAGTAGAGAATACTGTTGGTATGTGTTGATATTAGTACTGACAAAATTAGGGGCAAATTAAGCACTTTGCTAAGGTTAAGGAGGAAGTTGAGGGCTTATGATAATCTATTATTATAACAATAATAATAATAATCAGAATCAGATTTTCATGGCATCACACCTCACTGATTAATGCACAGAGAAAAACAATAACAACAGGGACTGAGGAAATGCTATCTTCAACCCTAATGCAGCTGTAATGAGGAAAACAAATGCATAATTGTCACGATAAAATAATAAATATATATGTATAAAAAAGAGATGTTTAAAAGTAAAAAACAGCCCAAAAGAATAAACAGAAATAATATACCAGTTTAGTCATTAATGTATAAATAAAATGAACAGATAAAGAACTGAAATTCCTTTAAAAACTTCAGCTTCCATGTGGATAATAATAAAAAAGAAACATTATTGTGGGGGTTTTGTTCATGCTGTTTGTTCTGTGACAGTGGTTTGAAGGCAAAACCTAATGATCTTATTCATTGTTTTTAAAACAAAACAAAACAACAACAACAAAAAAACCTATGAAATGAAAAAGCTAACACAATATTTTAAGTTAAAAACACAGTGCTGATGTGTTTTGTTGTCCGGACCATCTGGCTTCATGCTCCATTTCTTTTTATTAGTTCCACACAACAACAACAGCAACAGGAAACAACGACAAGGAAAGTTGCTGGTGTTGTTGACAAACACAGTGTCTGGCTTGAAGGTGCCCTGTCCTGTAACATCACACTGGACTGAAACAATGCAGAAAGAATGGATGAGCGAATGACATTAATGATTCATGGTCAGGGTATGGTTGTTGTCGGTTACTGGCAGAGTGCCTGATGTCCCTCCTGACCGTCTAAACGATGATGTCATGTTTTAGAGTATCGATTAAACTCTCTAACCCATCACTTCTCCCCCCCCCCTCTCTCCCTCTCTCTCTATCTCTTTTGCTCTCTGTGTTTGTCTCTTCACTTCTGCTTCCCTCCTGCTACACTGACCTCATCAAGTCCATCATCAGAAACCAGATGCGACCACTAAAACAATAAAGCTCCCATTCTGCGAGTCATAAAACACATTATAATCAGATGGTCCATGCCAAGATCAATAATTTCCAGTCAGGCACAGCACCCTAGAAGGCAGTTTTGGATGCTCCAGCGGGGATGCAGAGGGGGATGAGAGGATTGATGGGGGCCAAGAGTTGGGTTACATCTAAAGTGCACCGGAGAATCGATAGTTTGTGGAAGCTTTGGCACCCACTCAGAGGTATGGGCTGGTCTCTCGTGGGATCTGCAGTACACAGGCCTGCTCTACAAAACCGCTCTGGCAGATAAAGAATAGCTTGTGTTTCACCTTCAGTGTGAAATACAGCAGCATACTGTAGACCAAACGTGCACCTATAAAAAAAAGAAAACTGGGTCATTTTGATGGAGAGCGTTAAGTAGGGCAGGAAGTCCTCAGATGCTTTATTTAGGTAAAAGTAACAGCAAATTTACAGTGTTGAAATATTCACTGATAAGTGGGGGGTTATCCAGAAAATAGACAGGGAAAATACAAAAGTATGAGCAACAAAATCAAATATTAACGGAACCTTTTTATATGATCCATTACAAAATAATTTGTTTTGTGTGTTTTGTGTGAGCTGCATAATTTGTCTTTTCCTGTGGATAATTGACTTTTTAATTATATTTTGTTAACTCATTGGAATCAGCAAAGTCAATACTGTAGTTCAAGTTCAGAATCAGACATTGACCGATAGAACCATAATAATCTCGCATGACGCCATTACAAAATGTATGTTTAACCTGTGTAGTGCATATGAATAAACTACAGTATTTCAAACAGCATAACTGAAAAACATATAGTTAGTAAGACAAAAAAGTTTCAAATATTTTATATTATGTCACTAATATAATTCTACGCAGACATTATTAAGAGTTTGTAATATTCAATATAACCAGTTATACAGTTGAATGAACTATACCATGTGTGATGTATTTTAAGAAACACCTTTTTTGTCATTATTGATGGGGGCACTAGGTGTTATTGATCCATTACTCCATAACAACCTTTATGTTTACAACCTAAAAGCTACATCTGCAGCATGACGGGAGGCTTTGACCAACCAGATAAATGACAAGTAGTCGTGGCCGACAGTTTCAGAGATGCACTTTCAGAGATGAGTGCATCTGACCGTGCTCCTTTCTTTTCATAGCATTTTTATTTTTAGTCAGGCAGAAGGTGAGGGACATGACATCACACTTGGGAGGCGTGTTCTGGGTAACTGGTCAAGCAGATAAGGTTCACCTGGTGGTGTGTGAGAAGGAGGGGGAAACTCACACACAATGTTGGTGTTGAGCGAGCAAAGCTGACATGCCTTTACACAAACTGCACTGAGAGACAGACAGCACCAAAGACACGAGATTCATGAGAAGATGTTGAACCCAGGTGGCAACATCAACTAACCGGACAGATGCTACACAAATGCTGGTCATGCAATGGATAGTGATTCCCCTGCTCGTGGTGAGTTTCCACTCCACAGTCTTCCACAATCAGGGCCATTGAACAACACCAGGGCAAAAAGGTCACGTGTCCATGCCCTTCAGAATAGCTTTTCTTACACCAAGCTAAAGTCAACTTAACATTTATTAGCTAACATCAACAAAGCCACAATCTCAAATCATTTCCCCACAGATCCTGCCTACTGTGACGTAATTATATCACTTAAAGTCAGACTGTGTTGTCCATTCGGGGTGGTAACTCATTGAACGGCCTATCTCTAACATTCAGAGAATGCCCCATGTAACTCTTTTAAAACCCAATTGAAAAACTGGCTTGTGTCAAATCAGGACTGTACTTTAGCCTTTAGCCTGCATAGCTTTGTGCTCACCGGGATGAGAGACACTCATATAGCATATTAAACACGAGCAGACACGCTTCCATCAAAGTCGTGTAGCGTTTAGCCTTTTGCCGGCTTCAGGGGTTCATAGATGAAGGAAAGACGCAGATACACACCCAAAAGCAACGTAAATTTGAGTTTCCATTCTATTCCCTCTTTAAATACTGTACTAATGAACTGTTTGTGTGTGTATAAATGCACCAAACTGCTGTTGACCTGTACTGTGTTTTTATTTTATCTGTGGGTTGTTGTGTTTTTATCTTTGCTTTAACATCTTTGGGGACAACAGATGGAAACTAACCTTTGGCCATAATCCAGTGTGTTTGAAATGTTCATTAACATGAACTCTCCCTTCCAGATAAACTATAAAAGTGTAATAAAATTTAAATTTTAACATGAGCATCTTATGCCATAGCTACAGCTTAGAGTCATAACAACTAATCTCTACATAAAAAGGATTCTAGTCCAGCCCGGTTTAAAGTAACTATCCAGTTTGGAAACACTTAAGTTAAATTCAACCGTATGAAAGCTTATCAGTTATGCACCCACTCACTGTGAATGACTGAACCAGCAAGACAGATAATATACTGCCGCTCTTCTGTAATAGAGGGGTGACCATGAGTGGAACATAAAAGAATGAAAAAAGAAGCATCACATGTTTGCACCCAGATGGACCATGGCCTCAGGAACAGCATGTACCTCTGTGCTGCTGCTGCTGCTGCTGCTGCCTCACGATTTAACCCCAAAACAAACAATCATCTGCCTCTCAAGGTTTCATCCAGGGCAGTAGACAATGACAATTGCCAGCAATACTCTTTGCAGAATTCAGTTTAAAAAAACATTATATTATATTATATTATATGATATACTGTCCAGGGTGTACCCTGCCTTACGCCCTATGTCACCTGAGATTGGCACCAGCGCTTCCCTTGAACCTAATGTGGAGGATACAGCGGTAGAAGATGGATGAATGGATATTATATATACCAACACTAGACTAGATCTTGTATCGTGATTGGATTCACTCTGTCACGCTATGACTGTGCTTGCCATGTTCCCCAACATTAGGGCCAGGTCATACTTTCCACATCGAGGTCAGTGTAGCAGTTCCACGCATACTCAATCTCATATTCCATTCCAGTAGCTACCATTTCTTACCAGGAGTTTGCCCCATTTCTATGTTCATGTGTATTCTTTGAGCTCTGACTTGTGAGGGTAACAATCCTCACATTCAATTCAATTTTACTTAACATAACATAATAATAGTAAGGTCAAGACCTATCGAAGGTCAGTATGCAACATTTAGGAGGGTTTATTGGCAGAATTCAATATAATACCCGTGTGTTGGTTATTTCGAAGCAGAGAATTACTACAAGACTACTAAAGAATATAGAAGACTTATATTTATAGTTAATATATATAGGTATTTTAAATTTTTGCCAATAAACAGACTGAACCTTAAATCATCGTAATTCTGATGACACAACTATAGGGACTCCAGGAAGTATGTGCCCGCTGCAGGGACCAGGAACTGAATGGAAGTTGCAGCTCAGCTTTAGCTTGAAAGGCAATATGTGAAAAGAAGTAGTGGATGATTTAATCCAGAAGAGTGAAGTAATGCAACATTACACATACCAACTACTGTTAAACAACACCAGCGACAAACAAATTTGAAACAGACAACAGACTCTTTTCTAACAAATCCCACATTTGTGAAGGTCTTTGTCTTCACTGTCTTGATATGAACTGAGCTGCTGCTGAAGATCTGATTACCAGAGCGTTTAAGCTCCACAGAGCAACACTGATCATGTGACTTTCCTCAGATCACTGTGTTTCACTCAGGATGTTTGGACACATCCAGCAAATCCTCTCCACCGCATTTGTGTGGTTGGATACTCAGAGGAGGTCAAATAAAGGAGCGTGCACATGCAATACAGGGAGATACAGAGAGAGGGAGAGACACGCAGCGCCTTCTTCATTCATAGTTAATCAATGCAGAGATGTAAATCCTAGATTCTAATCTTCCTTTGAAGTGGCTTCTTTCCTCTGATACCGTCGGTTTTTTCTCTCAATCCCATTTCATCCCTCTGTCACCCCTCTCTCGGCTCTTAGGCCTTGTTTTGAGTGAAGCAGTGATCGGATCCCATCTGCGTGTGTCCAGCATCCACTAGACAATGTCTAGTCTTCCCTTCCACATGGATTTCTGTAGTTACAGGCCACGCCCCAGAAAGTAATCAAAACAAAATAAACAAAATGACTGCTGAGTTGTGGAGTGGAGTGTGTGGTTCATGCAGTTGTCTTCCAAGCTTTTAACACCATTATTTCTAAACCACTGTGTCAGTTGTTTAACGCACCTCCAAATAACTTCCGTCTCTCCGGATCTACGTCACCGTTGTCACCCGAGTCGCGCTGCAAGTGATGCAGAGGACACTTTGAAATCCTATCCGAGATATCCGAGATCCTATCCAAGACGTTCAGATTGAAGCGGATCAGTGAAGATCTGATCTGCATCGCATTCAAAACCACCTCTGTATGTGGATTGATGTTAGTGTCTTCTATCCTTTTTCTTTTGTCTCATTTCTTCTCCAACTTGCTGCCTCATTCCCCCCTTTCACCAAAGCTAGTTGAATGGTACATCTGTATGTACTGTATAACAGTAGATATCTAATGAATGACAGATTTGCTAACACCCCCTCTCTCCTCTGCACTCTGTCTCTTTGATACACTCACACGGAGTGATCTGTGAGAGGGCATCAACGGGAATATTAATTCCACTGTGCTCAAGACGTCCGCACATATTCAAGTGTACTCAGACACTCTCAGCTGAGAGCTATTCATTTATTAATGCAGTCACATGCCGCACATCTGAGTTTCACTCATCACTGGCCTTCACTTAGTGAAAGACTACTGAGTTGAACAGGAGCAACGTTGAGGAGCAAGCATTGCTGTGTTCACTTGCTCAATGCTTTGTTTTTTCCTTACATGCCCGGGAGTTTATGTTCATATCAACAAAATAGTGTGTGTGTGTGTGTGTGTGTGTGTGTGTTTTTTAAGTCGTGTTATGTTCTACTGAACCGTGCTCTATCGCGTAACGCAGAGAGCTCCATTCGTGTGGAAATGATAGCACATAATATTTCTTGGTGCATCTTCCTGTGCATTGTTGTCTCTGTGCTCACTCTGCAGTGGCAGCTTGCCTCGATCTGCTGTCACATGGCCTCTGCTCAGGGACACGAGAGGCAGCAGCAGCAGCAGCAGCAGCAGCAGCAGCAGCAGCAGCAGCAGCAGCAGCAGCAGCAGTGCAGAGGAAAATGTCACCTCTCATACTGTCAGGACTTTTCTTAATTTCTGCACCTGTACGTGTTCTCGTCTACTATACTCTAATCTGTATTCTAACGTGTTCTGCTCTTATCTGCTCCAAATTGACTATGGGAATAGTAAATAACTAAATAAATGCACACAGTATTTTTCAGTTCTGTACCTGCCAGTGGTTGCAGAGATAACTAACTCCTACAGATGCATCATCCTTCTCCTACCCGCTGCCATTGATATCATGATCACTTCCACCTGCACTGATATTTTACACTTCACCTTATAAGAAAAAAATAGGACACGTACAGTGCTTCAAGTTGAATCCGTGGCATCTAAATTTGGTTAAAAATGTTTTGGATTGAGCCTCTGTTTTTCACAGAGTCTGTGTTGTTTCCCATAGCAGCGGATTCAAAACAGATGCTGGAATGTCTGAATTCCGGGAAGCAGAGTGTGAATTACTGTTTACGCATCTGAATTGAAAAGTTTATCTATCTATTTATTTATTTATTTAGTTAGTTAGTTAGTTAGTTTGGTTCGTTATAGTTTGAAGATCTTGTAATTGCTGAAGATTGGGAAAATAGAAAGAACAAGCTTCTTTATAGTATACACAGTATAGTGCATATGGTTTGCCGAAAGCCCAGTAATGACAGATTTCTATATTTCGTCCGTCTGTGGTTCACTAACCAGCCAGAGTAAATACACTACATACTGTGTATCTGGGCAACGTTTGTCTCGTGTATTGGTCAGAAATGTCTGAACACAGCTGACAGGAATCTGGTGAGTGCACATAGAGGTCAACAATATATGGATTATATTTGCTTGATTACAACGTCGGCCTTATTTTTATATAGCTCTGGCCATCATACATAATTTCATTAGTACCAACATTTAAGGTATGGGTCAGACCTCACTGTAATGCATAATATACTCCATACATTAAAGGTATATTATGTAAGACTGGGTGTACTGAAAAACACAATTTCAAAAGCGATTAACCCTTAGTGCTAACGTGGCACTCATGGTAAATTTGTCTTCTTATGTGTTGTTGAGTCAAAATTATGATTCATTTTATATTGTGTTTTTTTGGTAGAGGTTTAAAGTAACAATAATTGTGCAAAAGTCACAAAATAGACGAGTACAGAGACCCGGATATCACATGGTAAAAAAATAAAATAAAATTGTGCTTTAACAACACACAATAACAACACACCACCACTCGATTTGCTTACCCAGGTGTCCAGGAATGATAATATTATTTAGTATTTTGTGCGCACATTATCCTGACTTCGTGGCCATGAAACAAGTATAACACGTTATACTTACTTCGATTTAAAAAAAAAAATAAATAAATGTTAGCATTTTTTGCTCAGGTGTGTTATATAGTTGGTAAAAAAAAGTTTTTATCACATTGTCTAGGTTGTGTTAAGGAATAAGACACTATATTTCACATTCTTACAGTCTCTGTAAATACTGTGCATTTTCATGTGGAAAAAAGCAGCCTAAATGCTCTGTTTTAAGGGTTAATATAATCGTTTGTATTAGAACATTTTAGATAATATGATATTACATTATCCATGTACTATGTCACCCATGCATAGTATAGATGCATTTTTTTTATTACAATTTTGAAGACTTTATCAATAATTCATACCTCAGTGTCAGTGTTACCCTCCACAGAATAACATATCTCAACACCTGATCTGTAATGATAGTTTTGGTACTAACCTGATACACCTCACCATCAAAATCCTCAGGCAGATCTGCGGCTCACTTTTTTCTTTCTTTCGTTTAATCAACACATTGGTGTAGCAGTGAACTGTATGTGTGATTAACAAGATGAGAGACCTACTTTTTCCCCATCACACAGATAGCAGTGGGGTTCTAGCTGTAAGCACCGCTCTCACTCTGTATTGAGAGTGTACAAGCGCGTGTGTGTGTGTGTGTGTGTGCGCGCGCGCACGCTCCAACATGTACAGGCCAACCTCTGAAGAGCTTCCACTGTAATTACACACACACACTGACAGCAGATTAATCCCTGCTCGGAAAAAAGAAAAGCATGTGAACACAAGAGAAAATAGAGAAACCAAAGTAAGAATTAAGCAGAAAGTTCTGGCTGTTTCTCATCAGTGATATATTTAAATATAAAGTTGTTATTATTATTATTATTATTATTATCAGTATCATCGTTGTTGTTTCAGTACATGTCTTTCAACGGTCTGCTGTGGATAAATTCCCCATGAACCATGAACATAGGCCACAGATTTCTGACACTGGTAGCAATTTCTTTACATAGTTGACAAATATTTGAAACTAAATACATTTTTATCAAAGTTGTGAAGATGCAGAATACAAAAAAAGTTATGGCACAGTAATTCATCTTGAATATGATAAATAGTAGTCACGAGTATCCGTTTTAAAGTTTATTTACAATAGTTGTATTTAAAGATGGATAAACTTCTCAAAGGTGAGGCAAAAACAGCTCAATCTCCGCCTGGTGGCTGGCTGTAATTATGTTCATTAACTCTCCATGAATGCTGAAGCACAACAGGCAACTATATTGTCTGACAAGTGTGACTCAGCTCATTATTTGATGTTATAGAAACAGTTTGCGACACAGTGTATGACAGCTAAGACTGGCCGATGATTGGTTAGACTTGTCTATCACTGGGACACTGGTACCACTGAGCTGCAGATGTTAATTTGAAAAACAAAAATCACAAATTACGTCCAAAGAGTGGGACACAACCAAATATGGTTGCTCCTGTTGTTGAGTTCTTACCACAGTTTCTCTCAAGGCCAGAAATAAGTTGACCTACAGCTAAGACACAAGGGTTATGTGACAGCTTTGCCATGACGATTGGCTTTTATGTGAGAAAGAGAAAGATTTATCAATTACACTGTATATTGTAAACAAGTTTGAAGAGAATAAAAGTCATTGCATTGTTAGTGCAAGTTATTGTTCACACGTGAAAATAAATAGTTCTAAGTAAATACTGTAAAAACAACGTGAGACAAAATAATATACACAATGCATTGAACATACACATGAGCACAACAAAAACTTTAGTTATTACAGCATATTGCGTGCACTACCATAACTACAAAAAAGTTATTTAAACACAGAGTTGTAAAGACTAAGACTAAAGAAGCAGTAGCTCAGAGTGGTGAGACAGGCACCTGTCAAACACCAAGGTGATCAGTCCAAACAAGCACACAGATCCAGAGGGCAACCGGCAGAAGCCCAAAATCCAAAGAGAACAGTCCAAACACAGGTAAGCCAACAGAACAAATCATACAGACAAGAGGAGTGAACCACTGATGCAATGTGCTGGAGAAACACTTAATGGCAAAAAATAAACTCAGCGCTTGACACACAGGTATAACAACAAATCTGTTGGATCATCACCATTATTATAATGCTTTAATGAAAGTTGATATCAGTATAATTCTTTATCAACAATCTCTGCTGCTGCTCGTAAAAATTACATCATAGCTAACTTATAACTATCAAGTTATAAGTTTAGACAACACAATCATAGTGTTGTCTAAACTTATAACTTGATACAATTGTTGTATCTGCTCCTGGTCTCTCTCTTCTCTCTCTTCTGTCCCCACCTCCCCCCATTTTTCCTTTCACCCCATCTGGTCGAGGCAGATGGCCGCACATCTTTGAGTTTTGTTCTGTTAGAGATTTCTTCCTGTTAAAAGGGAGTTATTGAGTACCACTGTTGAGTCGTAACATGCTCATTGTGTGAACTGTTGGGTTTATAATGCTGTCTATTTACAGTGCCTTGAGAGAATGTATTTTGTGATTCGGCGCCATCAAATTGAATTGAATTGTTTATATACTGCCTACAGTTTACATGGTAACAGAATATTTTTTTCCGTGGCAAAATGTTTTTCCCCCCCATTAAGGCAAAACTAATTTAATGAATAATGTGAAAAACATGCAGTAAGTAACATTTATTGGCACTAAAATACAAGGTACTGAGCTACTTAACTACTTTAAAGTACACAGTAATAAAAATAATGTAAGTGGTTTGAACTAATTAATTGTAAAATGTATGCATCCACAGAGAGAGGGGTTTTTCAGGCAGACAGCAGAATAAGACTGAATAAGAAAAAAAACAACCTAATCACAGCAAACCTGGAGCCAAATAAACCCCTTCAACAGACGTGACTCAACTGTCCCAGGAGCCCGGTCTTGTAAGAGACAATATGTTAATTACACTGTACATTTCAAAGGGCTTTGACAAAGAATATTGAAAGAACACAGTCGTCGTCATCATCATCGTCAATGGACTTTTGGATAATAGTTCCACATAAGAGCCACCTTCATTATATATATATTTTTTTGTAATTGAGAGATGTAGGGCACAACTTTCAGCAATAATTAAGTTCATCATTCTTGTTACCGAATCATCATGGGTCATTTATTTTCGACTGTTCTAACCTCACAAAAGGGCGAAGAGACAAACAGACGTCTTTACCCCTACAACCTACAATGTTTCACTGCCTGTGGTCACGAGTATTTACAATGCAGAGAGTATTGTACGGTTGAGTCGAGGCTTTAATCTCCACAAACAAGTCATAGCTGTTGAAAAAGTGAGTCATTTGTCTTTAGCCGGGTCTGTTTTAGCTTATGCTAAGATTTGCTGGTTTGGCAACCTCACTGTGGGTAACAGGAACAGGCTAAGGAAGCTTGTTAAACTCTGCCAGAAAACCACTGGCACAACTTGAATAACCTTGGCCATGTTTACTAAGTTGGAGCCACTAAGAGAGCAAAGGCTGCTCTGGCAGAATCTCAACACTGTCTTCACCCAGAGGTTTTAACTCCTGCCTTCAGGGAGGAGGCTCTTGTTAGATCCAGCAAATAACTGACATCATTTATCCAATTAGCTTTTGTGATTTTAGGCATTCACAGTTTAACATAGAAGACATGACTTCCCAATGTGTGTCTATGTGTTTATGTCATTTATTAGTCTCTTTATAACCCTTCAACCCTAAAATGTGCGTCTGGACATTTTTGCTTATTTTTGCTTTTGTCCATTTTTCCAGAATAACTTTCAATATCTGACAGTTATTTACGATTTACTGCATGTTGAAATAGTGCATTAACAAATTAAAATGAAAAAAACAACAAAGTTTTATTTTGAAAAAAACACTGTAGTTATAAAACATATTTAAAATAAAATTTGTA
The DNA here is from genome assembly GCF_019176455.1 of Solea senegalensis. Taxonomy (NCBI): domain Eukaryota; kingdom Metazoa; phylum Chordata; class Actinopteri; order Pleuronectiformes; family Soleidae; genus Solea; species Solea senegalensis. The sequence continues at coordinate 21,411,609 of NC_058024.1, read as the reverse complement.
CAGGCATTTTTTTTCCAACTCTCAATATTTAGCAGAGGAGTCTGGCGTATTTAGTGACAGCACTGCTGATCGCGACCAGCCTCTGTATTTCAGTCCAGTGACTGTGTCAGAAGCAGTCTGTGCCCCGGTCATGGAGGAAGTACTGAACAAATAGTTTTAATTATTATAATAATTGCAGTGATGACTCCGCCCACATTGAGTAGGTACTATTTTTGTAGTGGAAAACCAACCTGTGCCGTGCCGTGGTGGGGCGAGTCAAGGCGAGCTGGGACCATAGTGGAAAAGGGCCATTACCCTGTCAGATTTTCAACCCGCAACCCAACAGTTACAATCCAAATGCATTTTCCACTAGACCATGGGCTGCCCCTATGATAAGGCATATTGTTATTTATAAAAAACAAGTAAAAAAAACAGAGGTGCTGGGTGGGAAAATGTCAACATAATCAATCCAAAATGAGCAAAGACACTTGAGTTGTCCTTGGTGTCACCTTGTGTGAGGTGTAAGAAAAGGACACCTGATCTAGTTCATCTCCCTCCCTCTCCCTCCCTCTCCTCTTGGGGAGTATTAAGTCGTGCCTGTTTGTGAGGAAACAGCAGAGTGAGGCTGGCTGTCCCTGAGACGACACACATTGTGGACACACTACACTCGACAACCCTGCATTGAAAAATACCCAACGCTGATCAGCACCGTGTCCAAGTGTGTGCATGTGTGTGTAGGTGTGTTGTGAAGTCACAGTATGTGTGCGTGTGTGCACACTGCGTTTATGTAAAAGAGTGTGACATTGATGTGAGTGAGTCACCAGAACATGATTAATACAGTTTATTTCCCTCTGTTTGGGTGTTATTTGTGTTATTTGACAGTGAATGACTTGATATTAATCACCTCAGAGCCACAAAACAACATGTTGACATTTTTTCATAGTGGTGTGTTTTGCCCATAGGTAAAGGATCAAGATGGTTTTGACAGTTTTTTGTTGTCCTGCCATGAATTCTAGGTTTTCTCTGTGATTTACAAATAAACAGAGATATTGTTAAGCTATAGTTCTGGGAGCCTTTAGCTGTTGGAGTTGTTTTCAGCCCCATTCTGAGTTGTGTAAGAGCAGCCACAGAACTACATTATCTCCAGTGTTACGAAACGACCTTGGAGCACAACTTTCAGAAGTTACATTAAGTACAGTTTACATGCGAGTGTGCACAGTTAAACTGAACAATGGCATACATCTGTGAGAAAACGCATAGTTTTGAGCCATTTTTTTCCTGATGTTTGGCTTCATAAATAAAATTGACTTGACTTGACATGAGCAGGAGCACAACAAGTTTTACATATTAGCAGAGAGCGAGATCAGAGACATGAGGGAATGCAGACTGAAGACATGATGCTGTCAGAATAAAAGAACATGCTCTTGAATATAGAGGGGAATGAAATTTTGTGCTCTGGTTGCCAGAAGCCGAAGTTCACAATCAATATGTGCATTTACCATGAGTGAATGAAAGGAGTCCGATGTAATGTAATCATATTTACTGGCTCACAATAATTTCCTTGCTGCTGAGTTCTTAATTAGTGTGGATGAGAGCAAAGCGGGTACGCCTGAGAAGAGTACATTACAGTAATTAATACTGGAAGAAATAACAGCATGTCTTGTTTTGGTTTTTTTTCCCCAGACATTTTTACAGGCAAGACGATGTGTCTTGGCTGTTGTTCTAAGAAAACAGGACGTGCTAGATGTCACGTTGTTTTCAAAGGAAAAGTTGGATATTTGGAATATTTTGAGGTTTTTATGTCTAACAAAAAAAAGCTCCTAGCTGTGCAGTGTCTTAAAGTATCATTTTTAGGTTTGTGTTCAAAAGAAAAAAGCAAGAAAAGCAAACAATCAAATATTAGTGTGCAGGGAAATATACACTGAGATTGATATAACCAGTGCTATACAAATACTTTGTTACTGTACTACGGTACAAAGTTCATGTATTTGTACTTTACTTAATAAAAATAATTTATATTTCAGAATACCATAACTTTTACTCAACCACACTTCCTCTAACTATCTTTGTTACTTGTCAACACCAGATAAAATCAGAAGAAGAAGAGTTGGTAATGGTTTATAAAATGTATATAGAGCTTTTCTAGTCTTAATGAGATGCTTTACACCACCAGTTTTGCCATTCAGCCATTCACACACTTCAGTATGAGGTTAACTGTCTTGCTCAAGAACACGTATATTATAGTAGTTGAGTAGCAGGGCCAGGAATTGAACCCACAACTTGTCCATCCCTCTGAGCCACCATTGCTCAATCCTGACTCCTCACTTTTTTAATACTTTTACTTCTAAAATCAGAAAATTACTTTTGATCCTTAAGTACAGTAAATCTCATATACTTTAAGAATTTTACTTAAGTAATATAATAAAAAGTGACTTTAGCTTCTACTTAAGTCATTTTCTGGTAAGATACTTTTACTTTTACTCAAGTTATCCCCTTTAGGTACTTTATACAAGACTGGATATAACATACATTTTGAATATTACTTTTAACTTAAATGACAACACAAACAAAGTTATGTTTATTCATGCGATGATTTTATTGGTAAAATAATAGGATACAGCTCCTGTAGCTTATGCATGAATGTGTGGCATGCTCTCCAGCAGCCATGGTGTAAAGAAATTGGGGGACTTCATCCAGTAGTAGTTAAGATAAACCACAAATTCAAACCTCATGATGACGACCCAGTGAAAGTCACTAGGCCTCACCCTCTCAGGTCTACACATGTCTTCAGTGTGGCAGTTTTACAGTGAGATTCCTGTATTTCTTGCCTCTGCCTCGCCTGCAGTCGTCTGTATTACGGTATGTACTGATGTGTGTTTGCAATTTGAAGGATGAAGGGAACGGAAACAAACGAAAAGACGAACAAAGCGAATGACTCATGCTCCTGCCTCCTTTCTCTCCCCTGCCCTCCCACTAGTTCTTCTTGCAGTAATGGTCGGTGACACCTGGACTTCCTTCAAACCAGCATCCATTCATTCATCCACTCACATTAACCAGTAGGAAAGCTTCGTTATGGCAGAGACTGCCCACTGTCTCTATCTAAACACACACAAACTCTGCTTCATTCAGTCATTCATTCATTCATACTGCCTTTCATTCTTCTATAATGTCCTTCAACCACACTGAATGAATGCAGTGCATCAAAGCTTATACAGTGAGGTACGAGCAGCATGAAGAGGAGAACGGATAAACAGCAGCTGAGAGTGATTATGTTCCGTTTATAAATACTCTGCACATCAGAAGAGCAGGAACCTCAAACGCTCGACTTCAACAAGGTAGAGAGACAGTCAGTGAGTCTCACCCTGCAAACTCTAAAAAAAAAGAGGGCATGACAATGGCAGCAGCTGGCAAGGGAGGAAAGTGGGAGAGAGAGGGAGAGAAAGAGAGAGACAGAGATGTCTTACATTGAATTCCATTCATTAGGACAGCCTAACCAAAGTGCTATCCTTAACCATAACCACAGCTAGTTCATGTCTAACCCTAACATTAACCTGACCACAGTTTAAACCTGAACTTAACCAGTTCCTCAGAAATAAGGTTTTGCCTCGTTAGGACCAGGTTTTGGTCTCCATGAGCACTGCTGGTCTTGACAAGGTCAGTGTTTATGCCATGAAAGGCCAAAAGAGCAGCCAGTGATTTTCCATTTTACTCAAAAGCACTACTGCGTTACTGTGCCTTCTGCTATTTTAAAATGCATTTGCAATTTAACCTCATCCACCCATCCTCCCTCTACCACTGTATCGTCCACATGAGGGTCGTGCGTGTCTCATTTCACAAAACAACAGTTTTATCATTTAATTTAATTTAGATGTGTCATGATCATATAAGAAATACCTATAGAAATATCGTGCTGCCTGAGTTTCAACAATCCACAAACAAAAGTAAATAATTTTGAGGTGAATTCAGGGAATTCACAAACTGCTTGAAGGCAAGATTTCCTCTTACAACTGAAGAGGAAATGAAATTGGGTGGGGGAATTTACTGTCCAGCGGTAAAAACCCAGGGAAGAACTAATGCTTGAGCTGGAATACAAGAACGAGAGGGGTTTGTGTGGTATACAGAATACCAGGTGAAAAGTCCCCTGCAGATGTATTGACTTTGACATTTCTGATTTGGAATAGAGTGTCTCTAAAACACTAAAGTGTGTTGGAAGGACTGGCATGACATTATCTGTGGTAACCTGTTAATGCAGCCTCTCAGCTTTAATCAGAGCACAGCAGCACACACACACACATAAGTAATACTGAGAGAGAAATGGGGAGAAAAAACAACAATAAGAAGCCGTTTAGTGCAGTGGCAGCAGTAACACGATGTCCTCTCTTCTGGTCCCTGTATCTCTGTGTGCTGTGTGACATGGCAAATGTCAAAATAAAACATGTTAAATCATATTTAGTGGCCTTTAAACCTTTTAACTTAGAGAAATTAAAGGTGGCAATAACAACAAACTGATCACGAGTGGAAATGAAGATGCAACAGTGATTTACATTTTTATGTGATATGAAACGGGCAACGCAATGTCAGGGGAGAAATTCAGCATCATGAAAGACTCGGATCCCGAAAATCAGATTACAAGATGTTCATACACTGGAAACTAATACTGAAATTGTGATAGATAGACAGACATACAGACAGACAGACAGACAGACAGAGTAAGCTTGTGTGTTTCAATTACAGGAATTCTCTCACCTCATTAATAAATATTTGTATGTTATGTTTATTTTACCAGGTTAAATTCATGCTCCCACGCCGCAGAGACTCTCATGCATGGCAGATGTGACAGTCGCTGTGAATCCGTCTTGTCGATCAAGTGAAGGAGAAATTATGTAATAACAACACATGCATCCTGTAATTGACTGAGCACAACCAAGTGCTGTAGAGTGTGAGTGGAGAGGCTCATATGATCAAACATGGTCTAAATATAGGATGCTATTGCATCTCTTCTGCTTGAGCAGGGATTCACCCAACCTCCGCTGAGAATACAAGGAGAAGGGGGAGGTAAGGATGGAGAGAGGAGACCAGGAGTGAGAAAAAAAAGTGTGCCTTAGTTTCTTTAGTAAGCTAAGTCACATGGACCTGCATCCATTCCCACTCATCACAACACAGAGGAGGGCCAGCAACACTGTGATCTCTTTAGATCTGTCCATAAATGCTGGTTGCTTCACAATCTGTCCATCATGTCCATCATCTCACGGTGCAGTTTAGACTGTTTTTGTCTCGGCAGAAAAGAGTGGATTCCATCCATTACATGACATCATGAATGCCACTTAATCCTTATCTTGGACAGGTTTATCTTGTATTACTGCCAAATGTGCCTGCTGGTGAGTTTGAACTGTATATGTACGAGCCATTTTCACCAAACATCACTTACAGGTTGCCAAACTGAAATTTAAATCTATCCAACTGAAAATTTCTCTTCAATTCTCCAATTCTTGAATAAAAAAGTGTGAACATCAAATAGATTATCTGTGAATTGCAACGTACAAGTAAAAAGACAATGACATTTTAACATTCAAATCAGGTTTCTGTTTTACCTCGTATTAACTTTTACTTTCTGTTATAAATGTGACCTTTATCCTGCCATGTCTTCGAGTGTATCTATTATTTATGATTTAGCACATATCAGCACATATTAAATTAAGACATTAAATGTATAAATGCACTTTATGTATCATTAAATAGTGACTACACCCGACAGCTACGCCTATCACGTTTCATGATAGTGAGTTAATGTGGAGGATCAGCAGCTGCAGTAACTGTAGGTGGCCCACTGCTGATGCACATTTGTCTTCTCAGCACATAATGAAATCAGCCCACTTATAATTACCCCTACCTCACACTTCACTCAAATGTCAAGTCTTTATCGTCCCGGAGTGACACTTTGGTAGTGAGGACATGTTCTTGGGCTCTGAACTGGATTAAAGCCCAATGAACCAACCAAATGAGACATTCAAGCACTGTCGCAATCGATGGCTTGTCATATTTGAAAAAAAAAAAAGAAAAAACAATTTGTGAAAAGCCGTTTAAGCTTGTAACCACACTCAGTATTGCTGAAGGTAAGCTGCTCAAATAGATCATAGTTTGGGAGTCACATTGTATTTGGATCCATTTGTTTATTATGGAAGAAATAACGACATTTATAGATTTAGATAGATTTCATAGCTTCCAGACTTTTGGCTTGTAAACCTTTAAAACATAAACCTCAAATTGAGGAGCCTCATCATTGAAATAAATCGAATTGTGGTTCTATTTCATAGAGTTATTGTTTGGATTGGTGTCGTACTAGCATCAGACAGGATATTTTATTCCGCTTGTTTGATTACTTATTTAAATTTGGAGGGATTTTATCACTTAAATGTCTAGATCAGGGATGTCAAAGTCATTTTAGATCAGGGGCCACAGACAGCGCAATTTGATCTTGTGTGCTGGAGCAGTACAATAATAGCAAATAATAGCATATTAACCTATAAACAACAAGATCACCACACAGTTCTTAGTTACATTTAACAACTTTATTTCCACCTGCTAAGACAAATAGAAAAGTAAAAGGAGGAGAAAATAAAAGTCAGATCAGACTCCTTTCAGAGGTAATTTCACACGCAAACACTTTCATTTCTAAATTAGAACAATCGAAAAATTCCTTGTTAAATCTGACGCAGCCAACACAAATGCCCTCGAGTAATTACTGTGGCCCTGCTGGGCTCTTCTTTTTTCCCATTTTCCTTGCGTTATTACACGAACAGATAACGCCATCGAGTGGCCCTATATGGACTCTTATTCTACGTGTCATTTCAGAAACATCAGACAGGGGGCAGTGTCATTAAATACATCCGTTCGCCGTCTTCTTTTTCCCCGGACGTAATTTTCTTTCTCTTCCGGTTGTCGTCCGTTCGTGTGTCAGGTTTGTGTTTTTCTCAGTTTGGTGGGGTTTTAGAATCTTAATTAATCCTCTTGTATTTTACGTCTTTGCACAAAAATAGCCATCAAGTTTGATGAAGCTGGTTAATGACTACAAGTCCACCACAGTTTTGCTTTAATTTAACCCTTACTTAAAGATAAAAAGTCATTTTAGTGGTGCTAACGTAGCTTAGCAGCTGCTTCACAGTAGCTTGCTACCGGGCTTTGGGGACCTCAGACACAAAAGTCTAAAATGTACATACACGTCGTCCACTGACTGTGTACCTTCATGTAGAATACTTTGTGAGCTGAAAGTAGCTTTGCGTATGTTGTCTGTAACCTATTGAGTCGCCTGCTCGTATTGCAAGAGCAAGCTAATGTTGGCTAACATGCAAACACCAGTGATACTTCATTCAGAATAACGTGAAATGCTCTTTTTCCTCTCTGTTCTCAGATACATCTGAGTCGAAATGGCGAAGTCTAAGAACCACACAACTCACAACCAGTGTAAGTACAACTGCAGTGGCCTTTATTTACTTTAATTATCTTTACTGTGATAGTTTTATAGTGCAGTTGAAACACTCACTGGTTCATTAGGAAGTTCATTCCTTGATATAGGAAGGAATCTGCTGTATATTAGTTACTCAACATTGTAGTGTGCCCCAAATGAGTGTATGCTTGCTTAATGGATTGTTGTTGCCATGGTAGAAAAATAGTAAAGTAAGTTGAGCTGTAGCCAGCAGTGGTGCCGGATATTACTCAAAGTAATCTGGTCACCCACTCGCATTAGTTCTCTTAAAGGTCCCCTTTACACCTGGTATTAACATACGTCTGTGGTGTCCACATCAAGATTCGATTGCTATCTGATCACGGTCATCCCTCTTTAAGTCACCTTCCCCTTTTCTACAAATATTTCCACCAGCAGACAACATCCAGTGTCACATCCGTATGGATGATGTGTGACGCCATATCAACAATGTTAGCTGCATGTGAAGTTGCAGTGTTGTGTGGACTCTTTGCTCTACAAACCAGGGGAGATGTTGTCTTTGACAAGGGGAATACTGATGAAAGCAGAGACGACTGCACATTTTTTTTGTTGCCGCCTTCACGTTTGCTGTGTCTGGAGCCACCAGCGTATGTCTGCTCACACAGTTGTGGGTGGAGCGGAGACACATCAGGGATTCATTGTTTTTACACTTCTGTTCAATTAGGTCACAATGTGTCTCCAAAGTGTTTTGGCAGATAGAATGGATATTTGTCCTCAGGTGTATTTACACCTGTATTTGCAAGTGGCCAGGCACTATCCAATTGCACGATCAAAGAAAATGCATTATTATTGCCTGGTGTAAAGGGGCCAAAGAGCCACAGCACCAGTTTCTGTCTCAAGTGGTCTGCATATGAGGTGGTGTCATGTGCGGTTGACTTATCATTCTCCCTGTATGCAGTGGAAGATTATTGCTGTAGTTCTCGCTTTGCTTTACTACAGCTCAAATGAACAGTATTAACCCATTATGAACAAGGGTTCGATTCCTGTGATAATATGGCATGGACAATTCTGATGCATTCCTACTCCTACTAGTGTCACTTCAGTAGTATAATTGTGCAATAGTCAGATTTTCTTTTTGCAACCCCGTAGAGTTTTTTTTCGTTAATGTTGCCATTTGAAGTAGAAAAGGTGAAGTGGTAGAGTAAGGTCAAATTAGTTTCTGCTTTTAATTTTGCATGCATATTCTCCTCGTGTCCAGGTAAATATCATTTGTGCTTGGTTTTATTAGTATAGATTTTAATGGTTTCCTCTCTTGTCTGCACAGCTCGTAAGGCCCACAGGAATGGCATCAAGAAGCCCGGAACTAATCGCTATGAGTCATTGAAGGGGGTATGTATTGCTCTAAGTCTGTTTTGACTGTTACATGAGAGGTTTAATAGGAATCATTCGAATTTTAAGACCATCTTTTACAGTTGATGCCACAGCATGTTTTGTGATATGATCTCAATGATATGCAGTTTTTACAAGCTGATATTAAAATTATTAACACATATTAAACCTGTTAAGGTGGGTCCATAAAATATTCAGATCCTAGCAGCTCCACGGAAGTTTTTCATTGTTTTTATTAAAGCAACGTAATTTCAACACAGGGTGAACATGCCTGCATGTTTAGAAAAGAAAACCGCACCGACACGGCATCAACATGCCTGGATGGTTAGATAATAAAACACAGCATCAACACGACAGTAACGCGCCTGGTTAGAAAAGAAAACACTTAAGCCTACCAGAAAAAGTCATTGGTCGCTATCTTCATCTTGCGCACTAAAGCCACTGTCATCTTCATCGCATAATCTTTCCCCACACCTATCTCACTTTTGCATTTACTGCTAGAGTGCCCCCTGGTGGCCGTTAGCCAGTAAAAATCTATGAATTAGCCGCACCGTTGTACTGGCCACAGGGTTCAAAGTGTGGGGGAAAGCATATGATAGTTGGATGTTCTGTTGATCAGGTGATATGGTAAATTTGTTGAGTCGTACGTTGTTTTTTTTTCTAGTAGTGAACCAGAAGTCTTATTCAAGCCTATTTGTCTTGCTAAATCACATCTGTGACCTTCCAGCTTAGATGTACTGTTCACTCATCAATACATTCTATTTGTTGCAGGTGGACCCTAAATTCCTGAGGAACATGCGCTTTGCCAAGAAGCACAACAAGAAAGGCTTGAAGGCCGCACGGAAGGCAGCCGTACAGAAGGCAGCCACACAAGCACCGAAATAGGCCGCCATGTTTCCATCTTCACAATAAAGCTATGCTTTGTTAACAAACCATCAGATGTACATTTGTCTCTGTTCCCATCGCTGACTGTATATAACTCACTTTTTAGGATTTGTATTGGTTATCTACCTTGCTTGGAAAAATCTGATTTATGTGGTACATCTACTGCTAATGGTACACATCATTGCACTACTTGACTGTCACTATGGCCCCTGTTGGTCAAGATTCTATTTTACTCAGGTCTACTTTTGGTTAGCAGTTTAAAGACTGGTATAACAACCACTGAACCAATACTGGAAGAAATAAATATGGCAGTAATGAAATATAGTTAATCATGAAATAAAATGACTTTTGGAATGGCTACCAAAACAAAGCTGTTCCTATTTTGTTTTATATCTTGTGGTTGTACATTTCTGTCTGGTGTAGGGCTACACATATTGATTAATAAATTAATCTTAAGCATATTCTGACTTTGCTCCATATTGCAAAGAAGTAGTTGACAAACTTAATAGTTTGTTGACAATAATAAAGCAAATTGAGGTTTTGGTAACATCGATTTCTGTTTTGGACTAAACGACTAATGGATTAATTAAGTAACAATATGAAAAATATTTGTTAGTAGCAGTCTTTTCAGGAGAGAAGTTAACAGGAATTTTGTGTTGACTAGCCATCAATCTGAGAATGAGATGGGTTTCCAAGCCAGTGTTTCCCAACTCTGGTCCTCAGGGAACACTGCCCTGAACAGGAGTATCAGTACCTGAATATTTAAATTGCACAAGCAAAATGTAAAGTAAAAGTAAAGAATAAATTTAATGAGAACAGAACGACAGAAACACACGATGTACAGATGTACAAATTGTATACAACCCAAATCTAGAAGAAAAAAAAGGAATCATAATAGATATGATTGTTACTAAGACATATTTTCATATCCTCGTCATAAGGAGAAGCAAAGTCGTCATATGTAACAGCTATTCTATTAACGTGAGCACCATTTGTAAGGAATCAGATTTTGTCTTGACAAAACTTGAATTTTAAATGTTATGAGGGTTAGAAGTAAGAATGTGGATAAAAACACGACTTCCACTAAATCGTGTATATAAAGTAGTTTAAATGGAGAAAAAAATCAAAGAGAGAACCAGGAAGTCACCCACTTAGTTTAATGCCCATTTTAAAAACAGTTTTTCATTATTGTATTTTATTATTGTTTTAATTTATTTTATAACAAACTAATAAGTTTGCGTGATGTCGTCACTTCCGCTCTTGCTCTGACTGAAGCTTGCATCATTTCACGTCTTTCTCGGCAGCGGGTGGCGGTAGACAACATGTGAGTATCCGCACTCACGCTGAATAGTCACGGCTTCACTCTTGGCTCGTAGGTTAAAAGCCACAGTTCATTGCTTATTTGTGCTATTTTCGAAATCTTTAAAACACTCCTTTACGTAGCTTACAGGTCATTTAGCAACAAGCTAGTTTAACTAACGTTGAACGGCTAGTTTAGCCTGCTAGCTAACAACAAGGAGGCGTCATCTCTTTGAACTTAATGAAAAGTGATTCATTAGACTAAACCAAGTGGCTTGGGCAAAGTTTTTGCTTTTTTAGATTTAGATTGATCGAGTTTGACTTAATTGAAGATAATGTTACTGGCTCCAGCATATTGTGCTGTCACTCTTGACTACTGACAAGTGGTTACAAGGTTGGTTGTTAATGAGATGAAAATAGGATGTGAAGGGTGGGCACATGCCATACATATCCGATTTCTTTAAATGACACTGATTTGTTTTTTACTTGTTTCTGAAAGGATCACAAGTTAAAATAACACAAGATACACAGTTTAGAATGTCTCTTACAATTTACAGTATGCATGAAAGTGGACATTGGGGTCCTGCTATGAACAAAGCATTTGTCACTACATCCAAGCAGCAGTAGTTTACAGCTATATTCTATTCTATGTCGGCCTCAGACACAACAATGAATGTATATGTACAAATGGAAAGTACAGCCTAAGCTTTGTACCCGCTGCCATTAATGCCCTAATCAAACTCTGAAAATAAGAACCAATGGACTCCTGTCATTATGGCTGCATTTACACTCCATGGTGCATGTGACCAAATTTGGATGTGTAGCACAAAACAATATGACCCATGATGGTGTAAGCAGGGAAAAAGCACATAGATTCAGATATCATCAGATCAAATTCAAGCCTCATTCATACATAGAAGAAAAATCGGATATGAATCAGATAATGTGCATTTGCACCTACAATCTAAGTGGACTGATAAAATATTAATTCCTGTCAATGCGCAAGATGATGGCAAATGAAGGACACTATCTGTGATCACATGACTAGATTGAATAAAACTTTTTGAGGCATTCATATTATGTGCAGCCACAAAAAGCAAATTATATTTAATTCCTTCTATGGCCTTTGCTTCAGGAAATGTCATTCAGTTCTTGAATGTTGCAGCGTAGTTTGTGTGTGTGTGTAAAAGTGATTTATTTCCCATTTCCTGCTTCACACTTATTTACTGTAGTTACTTTGTGTGTTATTTCCTTGCTCTTTGTTTAGACAGACACCATGGTGGAGCCAGTCCCGGAGACCATCAACTTTCCCTCTGAGGAGGAGAAGATCTTGCGCTTTTGGCAAGACAAGGACTGTTTTCAGGAATGCCTCAAACAGTCCAAAAACAGGCCCAGGTAAATATAATGTTTTTGTACATTATGAATTTACAAACCAGAATATAATTTCTTGCACAGCTATTGAAGCAGAAGACTTGCGATAAGTTTTATCTTTAAGGCTTGTTTATTTATAAAAGTAATCTATAGTAGTTGTTTTAAAATGGCATCATTTTGAATGTCACAGAGGTTCATGATTGTTGACAGCAAATGCCTTTCCAGCTTTTTTTTTAAAGTACAGAGGTTGCCTTTCCTGGCCAACCAGTTGTTCATGAACTCAATTGCATACTTTTTGAAATTGATCCTTGCATGCGTTAGTAATCACCCAGCTCACGAAAATGCATTCTAGACACAATGGACAATCTAATCAACAAGAATCTGTTGTCCTGTTATTTACACATACTTGCATGTACACCATCAAGATGATTGTCTTTCTTTCACTGTTCAGGGTGACAAAGCAATATATGTACTGCCTGTCTGTATGAAGAAACTATGAATATACTTTTATATATGATTAATATTGTCTGCAATCTTACATAGCAAAGTATTTCAAGCAATTATTATAAACCATATACATCTTAGCAAGATACTGTCGATTGCTTTTTACAAATTTTCATTGTTATTTTTCATAACAGGTACACCTTCTATGATGGCCCTCCCTTTGCCACAGGTCTACCCCACTATGGTCACATTCTTGCTGGCACCATCAAGGACATTGTTACCCGCTTTGCCCATCAGAGTGGCTTCCATGTTGACCGACGGTTTGGCTGGGATTGCCATGGATTGCCTGTGGTAAGAGTTTGAATTTCTTCGAAATCTCATTTTTTGTAAAGTTTTGCCATGATTTACAGATTTAATTTTGGCGGTTATTCATGTGTCTTACGTCTTGTGTGTTTTTGTAGGAGTATGAGATTGATAAGACCTTGGGTATCAAAGGGCCTGAAGATGTGGCCAAGATGGGCATCGCTGAGTACAACAAGCAGTGCAGAAACATTGTCATGAGATACTCCAATGAGTGGGAGGTGAGTGTACAGGGAGGGTTTAGTTAATGTGAGGCAACATTGTAACCAATCTTGTGAGACCAGTTTTGTTGCCATGTGCTTGACAAATTGCGTTCAACCATAGTTTAATAACTGTAACTTGTCTTTCAAAAATAGACAAAAATTCTGAAATTCTGTCTTATCTAATATTCATCTTTTGTTCTTGAACTCATATTACCCCATTGTAAAATAATAATAATAATAAAAAAAAAAACATTACCTTAACATCTATTAGTTTGGCCATCTTTAATGAAGTCTTGCAAATTATAGTGAACTGTTTAATGATCTGCCCTGCAGGATTGGGACATATGATCTTGATATGATAATGTTTTATCTTTGCTTTTTTGATTCCTTTTGTTCTCAGGTTTCAGTGACACGAATGGGCAGGTGGATTGACTTCAAAAATGACTACAAGACTCTGTACCCATGGTTCATGGAGACTGTCTGGTATGCATGCCATTTTATATATTGTGTAGCATTGGATAAACTGGACTAGGGGAGATAATACCGTTTCACAATTTTTGAGTTGGCAGCCTTTAAAGTGACACACCATTGTCATTGCGATAGGCGGGGTACACCCTGCACAGATTGCCAGTCCATATTTGAGCATATAGACACAAACAACCATTGGTCACTCTTATAGATGGGTAAACATGGGTCTTCTTGCTGCAAAGGCAAGAGTCCTAACCACTACACCAACCGTGTGGCCTGCGAGCTATATCCACATGACAAAATACTTTATTGTAGACTTTACCCCATTCAGAATCAGAATCAGCTTTATCAGAATCAGCTTTATTATTCATGCAAAAAGCCTCTGGCACCCTGTGTTGGTCATAGTGGCAAGTGCAAGCAAGTGCGGAAGCAATACTTCACTGTCCAAAAACCTCAACTGTCCAGTTATCTTACTCTCTTATTTTCTTTTCCTCCATTCAGGTGGGTGTTCAAACAGCTGTATGACAAGGGTCTGGTGTACCGAGGTGTCAAAGTGATGCCCTTCTCCACTGCCTGCAGCACCCCTCTCTCTAACTTTGAGTCCAACCAGAACTACAAGGTTGGCAGAAATTGTATCATTGTATATCATCCTAAGAAGAGGATAATTTCAAGGAGAGCAGATAGATAATCACTGTAAAAATTTATAAATATTTTTCTAAATACAACTGTTAAAGAATATCCAGCATGATATATCCTTGCATTTCCTTTATGCATCCAGTGATCCAGCAACTTAATCAGATAGAGGAGAAAGGAAGAAACAAGTCAAAATAACCAAGTGGCTCAATGTACAGTATATGTATCCTATCCTAGCAAAAAAACTAAATTGACCATATCTGTTAAATTTTTATTTGCAGGATGTCCAGGATCCCTCTGTGATCGTTAATTTTCCGCTGGTTGAGAATCAAGATATTGCTTTGATTGCATGGACGACCACACCCTGGACACTGCCAAGCAACCTGGCTCTCTGTGTCAACCCAGAGTTCTTGTATGTCAAAGTCAAAGGTGAGAGACAAGACTTCAGTATTTGAACTGCACACTCAGTGTATAAAGTATTCAACCTTGTTACATGATACTGTTCTTTGTAGTTAATTTACATGTAATCAATAGACAAGACCCAATGTATTGACATGTTCAATAGCTCCTCCATCCTCTCCTTAGACAGTTACAGATGCCTTTACTGTTTTTTCCCCCTTAGGTTTTACTGTGAGGCACCACCTGTGATAAATTATGTGCCACCTCCTCCGTTCAACACAATTTCATTATCTGTCAAAACACTATTTTCTAACAAGCATAAACTGCAACCTTACACTACCATGGCTCAATGAGAAGAGAGAAAGAGGGAGCAGCAGTGGTTGAGATACTTTTATGCTCGACACGGAGAGTAAACACAAGAAGTGAATGAAACACACAAAATGCATTTCAATCTAAAGCAAATTATCAACAGTTTAGTTGTTTTTGATGTACTACATGCTACAGCTGTGTTGACATAGAGAGACACATTCAGGACGATAACGAGATATTTTAACATTTAGCCTAGTCTAACTATCCTCAAGTAACATTACATATATCAACAGCATTGTGACACGTTAGAGCACACTTTAACACTATGAAACTCAAACTGGGATTGTATTGATCATGAAGTCAATACAGTGCCTTGAGATAATGTATGTTGTGATTTGGCGCTATACAAATTAAATTATTATGCATTGAAAGTTAATGCATAAAGATACATGTTGCCACAGTATACTGTGTTCAAACAGGATAGGGGTGTTTTGTTTTGCTTAGGTTCTTGATAAATCACAGTCACAGATACATCCTCAGCTCATTGTACGGGGGAAAAAAGCAAGTTGTTGCTGCCACATACTGCTGAAAAATATTGTTTGTGTTGAGGATTAATTGAATTGCCAGGATCAGTAGCTTTAAAAACAGTATTGCTTAAATGTTCTAGCCTATGGCCAAAGTCTTCTGCCTGTTTTTACCCTTGTGGGTTTAATCTTGTTGACCACGGTATCGGGTGATTTTATTTGATCAAATGTCTTAACAACAACAAAGGACCAGTCTCTTGGGAAACTGTACACAGATGGAAGAATTTCTCTATCATATTTTGGTGGACCTTTTAGCTTTAAGCCATTTGTGCTGATAAAATACAAGCAATACTTATTTCATCATCATTGTCTATATAATGGATTTTGGATCATTATTATCTATCCTCTAAGTGGATGCCAATTCACAAACATGAACACAAACTGATAAATGTAAATAAGACCTTTAAAAAAAACTATAAAATTAACTGTGCTCATGTTTTTTTTATATACAGTTTGCAGGATGAGAGGAAGAGGCAAAATATTAAGGGTACCATCTGAATTTGATGTCTTTGGAAACAAACTATGGTTTAAATTAAACTCAGACCCTGCTCTGACAGATATTTTAATAAAAGAACGAATATGGTATATAACACAGCCAAATAAAATTTTAAAGCAAAATCAAAAAAATAGCAAATATAAAATTGAAGAAAATATGCCTCTTTGAAATATTTATACTTGGAAATATAAAAATAAACTATTTTCCCAGTTCATCTTTACTTAACAAATGCAGTCTTGAACATAACTTTGTAAAGATTGTAAAGTGATACAATAGTTCATAAGACTTTGTTTTGGCTTTCTTTTATCTGATTACTTCAATAATTTGCTTTCAAGAGAGACCTGTTTCAGACAAATATACAAAATAACAAACAACAATTAGTTATGGACAGACATAACATGTTACTAATATTGTGGCTAAAAGTAGATCTTTATCTAATGGGCTTTATTTTCAGCAGACAATTTGAGTTGCCATAGCACAGATGTCATGTAAATTACATTAATAACAATAGGTCAGTTGTACATCAGTGGCAGATTAAGTAAACCATGGCCTTGGAAACAAAATGACTAAACATGTTTTTCTCACTTTGACGCTTGCATTTACTGAACTATTGATTACCTCTGCGAATAAGGTTGTGTTTTGGTTGTTTGTCTGTGATCTGATCAGCATCAGATCAAAAATGAAAGGTTGTATTTTCATTACGTTTTCTGGGGATGTTGGTTTTGGCCCAAATAGGAACTTATAAGATTCAAGTGTTGACCTGGATCCGGATTTAGGATGTTACAATTTGTAACTTTTATATATAAAATAGTAGATTGACATATTTAGAAACTGAGCAGCCTCGGTGGAGATCTGTGGAGATTCCAAGTGCTTTCTCTAGTTAAAGTCAACCAATTTCTTAAACTTGTCTCACGTAAATCTAATTTTCACTGTTATTCTCTTTACTTCCAGTTTGACAAATGACATTCATTCATCATTTGTCGCGGTTATTTTAATACAAAACAATAGCTCTGAGGAGCCGCTGTGTATCTGCTGTATCTTTACATGAGTGCATCATTTATGTAGTACATAAACTGCCAGGGATACGAAAGATGTCTGTGGCCTCTTTACATGTGCTGTTGGGTGCTGTTCACTCCAGAGAAATGTGGATGAACCTCAAATCAGGTCACTTAAAACTTGATGTCCTTGTTCAAATATGAAAAGAAAATACTCCAGAGAGGTTTTGTTTTTCAGCCATTCTCCCCCTGTAGTTTTTGGTTCCCTATTAGAGAAACTGGTGGTTTTTTGAAAGGATGCCCTAGATTCATAGAAGCTGTCATAGCCTCTTCAATCCTACAGGGGGCACTGTTGAAGCACAGCTTGTCACTGCAAGTCCACATTCTGCCCTGTGCTGCATGGAAGACTGTCTTGGAATACCAATGAATTTTTTGTATCATTTCAGTCTTTTTTTTCCCTGTCCTTTCTCTCCCCATCTTCATCCAAATTCCAAAATCTATCCAAGTGTTTTTGCTTCTACATTCACCTTTGTTGTGCTTAGTCTCTCTCTCTCTCTCGCTCCCTCTCTATCTATCCCTCTTTGTCTTTTGTGCCCCTCTCTGTCTTTCCTTTGCTGCCTTTGTCACTGTTTTGAGTTTAGGGCCGCCAGCAGCAGCATGTCTTAGCTGTGCAGTCATTTGTTAAACAGTGAAGGGGAAAAACATCTTCTTCTGAAGCTGCCTCTGTCTCTCTGCCTCTCTCATTGACTGAGACTACTTGTTTTTGTCCTCATCACAACTGTTGTTTCTTCTGTTTTTGACCTCTTTAATTTGATCTGTTTCTCAGCAGAATTCAGTTTGACAGTTATCTTACATGAGGTGGCATCTTTTTAACAGCATGGAAATTATTCAGCTCAGTTTCAGCTGAGTAGTTGTAGTGCATGATGTGTGACTTACCTGACCTTAACTTTATGGTTGGTTGTATTATTATAAAGGAAGAAATTCAGGTATAGCAGTATGGGATGTAGAAATGCTGTAAGTTATGAGTTTGACCCGTGTCTGATGAATTCCTCTTCAGTATACATTTGTTCATCATACATTAAATTTAAAAAAATTAAAGTCAAAAAACATAAATCACTGTGCAAATCACTTTAAAAATAGTGGAAAACAATCTACTTACTTCACATGAAACATCACTATCTTCATTCGTATTGAAATATAAGAAATGTGAGGTGTGAAAGCTGTAGCCTACCTCAAAAAGGGATACAATTTTTATATTTTCTTTTCAGCAGTATGCTGGTCATAAGATGTTTTATTTCAGGTTCAATTCAATCCATATTAAGACTTGACAAAAATACCCTTTCTTCTCTCAAACGTGCAGATAACACCACTGACAAGACCTACATCATGATGGAGGCCAGGCTTGGAGCTCTGTTTAAGTCAGAGAGCGAGTACACACTGTTGGACAAGTGAGTAGATAAAACCCTGTAGCTACTTAAAAGTAGAATGGCAAACTGATTGATATCTTAAATTTAAATAATTGGGCTTAATGGCAGACTTGATACAAAAGTGATATTCTAAGTGGAGAGTTGGCCCATAATTGGTGTCATTAAAATATGCTCTACAACACTGTGTAACAATTTAGTACCATTTTCTCAGAACAGGGTCTGTTATACACGTTTAAAATCCATGTGTTTGGTGATATTGTTATTATTTTTTGCATAGAATGTGGAAAAGTTAATATTGAAATAAGGATTGTCAATATGCTTTGTGTGTTTATAGATTTCCTGGTAAGGTGCTAAAAGGGAAGAAATATGTGCCTCTCTTCCAATACTTTGCCGAGGTTTGTAGAGTCTGTGTTCTTATTTGTTTCTGGGGCACAGTTTTATTTTTGTTTTATAAACCTCTCTTCGTGTTAATCAGATGGAGCCTATATACCTACAGTATGTCTTACTTTAATTACCTGACCAGAAATTGACAACACAGTTTATGTTTCCTAAATCTTTCTCTCACAATCTGTGACCATTCAAATTTTTTGCACTATCCTCGACTCATTCTCCTTGCACTTGTTCCACTGCAGTGTGGGGAGAAAGGAGCATTCCAGGTGGTGACGGATAACTATGTCAAGGAGGAGGAGGGCACAGGAGTGGTCCATCAGGCACCTTACTTTGGAGCTGTAAGTGTTTTTTTTGTTTTGTTTTTTAAACACTTGTATGAAATGAATGTTACTTGTTGATAAATGCATTAATCTGATGGTTGTTTATAAAAGGTCATGGGGGGAAAAAAGCTTATCATAGTTTTCAAGGTAGACCAAAGGAAACATATGACATTTACAATACAGCACAGTCATAAATCAAGAAATATGTTGTATTTTCTTTGCTTTTTATCTGACTGAAAAGATGAATCCACACAATAATGGAACGGAATCCTAACAGAAGCAGTGATTAGCACATAATGCCCCTCCATATGTAAACTCTTCAACAAATATTTGTTTTTGTAAGCTCTCTCTCAGATACTCAGAGTTTTGGGTATTAGCTTAGTAATCAGGACTTCCTAAAAAGCTCAAGACCTATAAACACCAAAACAATATTGTGAGGTTAAGACTAAAAGAGTACACACTTCACATTAATCCTCTTCAATATTTACATAATTTACTATTCTATTGATCTATACAATGTATTGCCATGCTCACACTCTCTGTGCCTAATGGATAATTAGATACTGGGAACTACTAATTCTTGATGCTTGAGAAACCGTGCTGCCACTAAGCTTGTTTCTCCAGCCCTGCAGTTACCCGTATTGAGGTCACTCTGGGGAAAACAAGGTCACCTTTGTCTAGTATAAGTGTGTGGATAGCTTCCCTGCCATCCTGCTCCTGCATCCAGAAGTGTTGAGTCACTTCTGTCACAGTGGAAGTTTTGACTTCATGATACCATGTTTAGCTTCTGTTTTGTGGCAGCATTTGCTTATTTGCAGAATTTTTACAATGTTGGTAAACATGTTTTCTTGATTTGCTTGAATTTTCTGTTGTTGCTATGCTTTAGAAACCTGTAGCCATTGCATATGTAGCTCCTGTTAACAAACACACATTTGACATTTGATTACTTTATCTTTTTACAAGAGGGTTTACAGTAGCACTTAACCAGGCTGTAAAGAAGATAACTAGAGCAGGTGGATACTCATTATTCCATGATGACTAATAATGAGTGCACATTTTGCCACTCTGTTTGGCAAAATTAGTTTGGTGGCACATTTAAACATTAATTTGTATTACGTTTTAAAAATAATTGTACCATTTCTCCTATCTGACTAGATATTATGTTTAAAACCTCCAATGAGTGCTATGTTTTGTACTCACTTCGTATTCACATCTATGCTTATTGATAAGTATTTTATGACATTTGTAATAAATAATACAGTGCAGTATGAGCACAGTAGCGAAACCAGTGGTATCAGGCAATTGCTGATGGTTTAGATGTACCTTGACATGGGCAAGTGAATGCCCCTGTGGCTGCAGCCAGCTGTGGATAGACAGCCTTTCTCTCAGTTTTAGCCTGAACACCATCTTTATGTGACTGCAGCCCACTCCCTTTTAGTGTGTAAAGTAAACCAACATCAACATTTCACCGACACTTTATTTAACTACAATGCCTGTTATTTAATGATCACATTCATGTTACTCGTTGACAAAAAAAACATCTGTAACACCAATGTATTTTATTTGTTCTAAAGAAATTCACTGCAAGCCATTCATTTTTTGACCTTGACAGGTTGTTTAAATACCACATAGATTTACAGCTGAACAGTACTCTGGTCTTTCATGCATAGCTGTCACATACCAGTCAGGCTTGTTTAACATTGCAAAATGTGTCCAGTGCAAGAGGGAATTCACTATGAAGTCATGAACTATCTTTAATTGAGTCACTCTCAGTGGTGTTGAGTACTTGTTCATCTTGCCTATATAATGTCACAAATTTATAACTGAAATTAATGAAATAATCCCAAAATGTTCCGGGTCACTAGAACCAAAATTAGACACAGACACTCAATATGTTACAGCATGTTACAGCACGTGCCTTTCTAGAGAAACATACCTCACATGATCAGAACTGTCTCTAAACTTTGTATTGTTTTCTCTTAAGGATGATCACAGGGTTTGCACTGAATACAACATCATCCAGAGGGACCAGGCTCCTATCTGTCCTGTGGATGCCTCAGGCTGCTTCACATTGGAGGTCACTGACTTTGCTGGACAGTATGTCAAAGTGAGTGACACAAATGACATTTACATGTATATTAGGTTAGTGGATATTTCCAGGCATTCCACCCATGTAAGGAGCCACTGGTATGATGTACTGGATGAATCCCTTAATAACATTGATTGCTGGTTTAATTCATCATTTAATTTAGCACATTCAAGTACTTGCTCTCCTTTTCCCCTCCATTTACTCTTTCTAAGCTGCCCTTTCTTTATGCTTGAAAGTGAAATTAACATACACGATATTCATCATGGTTTTTCAAATATAATATGAAATGATTTATTAACTGCATGACTTGGTGGTGTGGAGTTCAGGGAATTCAAGTCAGCGCAGTTTCACCACATTGTAAAGGAAAACTTCCTTCCAAAGCACATGGCTGTTTACTGGTGCACTGGGTACCAGCTACCCCTTGTCACACCCAATTTCATTACCATCGTAATTTCACTCACCATAGATAGAGTGAAATATAGCAACAATACATTATCTGATCACTATTTCACATCCTAGTACAAAGGCAAGGGAGTGGACTCGGCCTGCCTGACAAATAACAGTACAGCATTAGCTAATAAAGAGTTAGTGGCCGCAGTTCACTGATAGTTTGTCATAATCCACTTTTAAAATATGTGTAAACCAAGTGTGAATTTCAAGGCTGTCTGAGACATTCCTAATTGCCGCATAAAAACTCAGCAGTGATCTCGGGGAGCATCAGAGGCGACGTGAGCTACATTTCGGAAAGCTGATACAGCAGTTGTTTCTCTCTTAACTTAACAAAAGAGTACTTGGCCAACATGAGAGCCGGATCTTACACTCAGAAGAGCTTGCAAGTTAGCAGCTCTGGCAGCAGAGTGAGGGTTCAGAGCCCGTCGCCTTCCCGGTGCCGTGGATCCTCATATGACAATCGTGGACGTTCAGGTTATCGTGGCGGCACTGCCGTTGAGTTGGGCACAGAGATACATCAGCACCATGCCAATGAGAAAGAGGAAATGCAGGAACTCAATGTCAAGTTTGCTGGATATATTGAGAAGGTCCAAGCTCTAGAGCAGAGAAACGCTGCTCTTCAAGCTGAGCTTGCTTCTCTTCAGAGCCGCTACAAGGGAGGCCCCACAGGCATCAGTGAAGAGTATGAGCTCAAGTTCAAAGAGGTGCGAGAGCTGATTGAGACCCTGACTAATGAGAAGGGAGCGGCTGACATTGAAAGGGGCTACCTTGACGAGGAGGTTGAAGTGTGGAGACTAAAGCTGGAGGAGGAGCTGGCACTTAAAGAGGAGGCAGAAATGATCCTGAGGGAGTTTCGCCAAGATGTTGACAATGCAACACTGCAGAAGGCTGAGCTCGAGAAGCGCATTGAGCAACTGGTGGCTGAGATCGAGTTTCTCAAGAAGCTGCATGATGAAGAGGTGGCTGACATCATGAAGCAAATTGAGGACTCAAAGGTTACTGCCGGACTTGATGGTGATCGCCCTGACCTGGCTGCCTACCTGCGCAACATGCGTGCAGAGATTGAGGCTGTTGCTGCCCGCAATGTCCAGGAAGCTGAGAAGTGGTACAAGACCAAGTTTGACACACTCAAGGAGCATGCTGGCAAACATGAAGAACATATGAAGACCATGAAAGATGAGATCTCTACTTTCCATAACCAGGTGACGGACCTGCAGAACCAGATTGATGGGCTGAGGGCACGCAACGCTGCCCTGGAGCAGCAGCTGGAGGACATGGAGATTGCCCACATTGACAAGGTGGGAGGTCTAGAGGGTGTCATTGCTCAATTAGAAGCCCAGCTCTGTGAAACCAAACTGGAGATGACCAAATATCTCCAAGACTATCAGGAACTGCTGCACATTAAGCTCAAGCTGGATGCAGAGATTGCCACATACAGGAAGCTGCTGGAAGGAGAAGAGAACAGGCTTGGAATTGCACAAGATGCCTAAATATCCTGGGTGAGAGGAGCAGGAGGTCTAAAGCAGCAGCAGCACAGCGTCGTGGAGTGAAGAGACTAGCTAGTCAAGTTAAAGACTCTTCCCTGTCATTTGCCCTCCTAACAGCAATGGTTGGGTATTATTCTGAATTTTCCCCCACCACTATGGATATGACACAAAGTTTCAGAACAGGTACCTGATCAGTATTAATACTGTTCTTTTCTTCTTAAACAACAGGGTCACAGCAGTCCAAAATTTACATCTTTACTTTGTAAAAATCAAAGAAATATTTATGTCTGTGATTTTCCCAAGTTGATTTAAATCAGGAAAAAGAGGTAGACAAAAGAAGGTAAAGACAATAGAACAAAAAAGCTAATGAATCATACCATCCATTTGAACAGAACTATGTTGAGATTCACTACCTAGCCCTAAATTTAACCCCACATGTCACACTGTGTCCACATTATTCTTAAGAATATATGCCTTTGCTTGTGTTACAGACCTTTTTACTTTACATGATTTTCATTTCCATTTCAGTACATTGAGTACCCCCTTTCTGTTTGTCTTTGTTCCTTTCCTTTTCTTTACTCCTGCTCCTACACTACCCCCCACCCCCATACCTCTATCAACTCCCTTTGCCACTGTTGTTCACCTTTTGCCATTACTGCTTCTCATCGTAATAAAATGTTTGAATCCCACCACCGTCACAATAAAATAGCATTATTCTGCCTCGATGTGTCATATCTCAGCCCAAACGGAGCAGAACTAATTGCCATCATCTTATTATGACTGGTCTTCACACTTAACATTTTTATTCCAAATGTTTTGAAAACATGCAACTATTGACCATATACACTAATGTTGATCAACTGGTACTTAATAAAGATTGAAGTGAGTGCATTCAAAATAATGCAGTGATGGTTTTTCTTTTTTGGCTGTGTTACTTTCTTTGTTGAGGTTTTCTTTTTTCTTACTTGTCTCTACTACGTCTCTTTCTTGATGACTATTTTTCTATCTGTCTTAAACATTAAGTCAATTCCAATTTTCTTTGTATTTTCTTTCTTTTTTCCATTGTCATTTAAGTAAGATTTTGCCACGATATATAGGTTTTAAGCAGAATCTGCCACGATAGATAAGTTTTTAAGTTTCTGTATATTTGATTTATATTGTGACATACATTTTTAACCTCAGCTGCGGTAGGTTACAATATTAAACATAGGAGTAAAATCGCTTTTTTGGAAACAGTAACTCTGCTGATAAATTATGCTTCATGGCAGAGATTCTCATAACAATATTCATAACGATGTGTGAGAAATTTAGTGACATATCAAGTAACCCTCATTTTGGCCACATGGCAAAATAGGATCCATGTACACCTTCCCACGCCCTGTGATGCTCAAGTGCCACTTTACTGGTTGTTCCCAGATCTAGCAGAGCATTTTGAACCAGGACTCCGAGACTGATGAGCAGCCAGCCTGAGTAGATGAGGGCTTCAAGTTCTGTTGCTGTCATTAAAGCTCCCTTGAAAACTCACTTTTTAAGACAGCTTTTCAATGGTTTTATGGAATATTCTTTCTAAATTCTGTGCTTTAACTGCAGTCTTCTGTTCAGGAGTTTTTAAAATGCTTTTGAAACACATCTAAATTATGGCTTGATGACACACTGGAGCCATAGTTAGCATGGTTAGCATGCAAAAACACACAGACAATATCTGCCACTCTATTTAAAATTCCTAAAGATGAGGAAATGAAGTAGAGAAGAACAGAAAGAAGAGCAGACTCCTGCTCTGAGGCTGGAAGTACTGTTGATGGGGAAAGAGGGAGAGAAAGAGAAGGCAGGACAGTGTACTGTATGTTGTTAAACTGAGATCAAAATGCTTCTTTTAATGCTTGGTAAACATGTGGAGATGGATTTTTATTCTGTACAACACTGGAGAAGAACAGCGATGTTCACTACTAAAGTGTGTGTGTGCTCTTGTGTTTTAACATTCAAACACAGTCAAAGATATTTCATCATCACTTTAAATGCAGTATAAGCATCTTGTGGTTTGTTTCTTTGTTTGTATAGGATGCTGACAAGAACATCATCAAATGGCTGAAGGAGAAGGGCCGCCTTGTCAATGCCAGCAGTTTCAAACATAGTTACCCCTTCTGCTGGAGGTGAGATAAATACATTATTATACAGTTAATACAGTTAATTTTACCTGTGTCTAATTTTAACTATAGCCCCTTTATTCTAGGTAATAAGGAATCTTTCTGGTTAAATGTTCTGGTTAAATCTGCCCTACAAAAAAACAAACGTTTCTTTCTTTGCTCAAAAGTTTTCTCCTGCTCTTTTTTATTTGAGCTGGGTCTTACAGATTCAGTTATAAAGGTGTCTTCGATAACATGATGGCACATGAACAGACCCAGAGGTCCTCAATGGAAATGTCCTCCCTGAGATTTTAATTGTAGCGTCACTGTTATGTTGGCATCTGGCCTACATGGTCATTGCAAATCTGGTCAAACAAGGTCTGCTTTTTATTGTTAACTTCTATGTTAATATTATTATTTTGGTTTGTTTGAAGGTACCACATTATCAAAATACAACTCTCAAGGACGTGCACACCTATTCTCGCAAGCTCATATTTAGTAGACTCTTCCACTCTCTTTTGGAGCAGCTGCAGCCTGACCTGAGAAGTATTAATTAACCTCAGTAAATATGCAGAGATTTGCTCTCTGAGCCACTACAAGACCCCAGTGCATTCAGACATGATTAAGACCTCTTCATTTCACTTTTCACTTTCTCTTATGCTGCAAATTATGATCAAATTGCTGAAAATTCATTGAGTGTAACACAAAAAAGAAGTTCATAATTTGGAATATGTGGGTGTTTACTTAAATTTAACAGAAATATCCCTATCCCCAGAGATCTAGCAAAATTGCCTTAAGAAAACCCTTCATGTTGAGGGTAGGGTAGTGTTCACATTGGCATCAGTACCGGGATTTTGTTACTGCAACATCTCTGTAACATACAGTATAAATGCCTCCCTCCCAGAGACACAAGCACAGACATGTCAAATGAGATTATTAAAGCTGCAGGTAGAACCTGTGCCATGAACCATGAAGGAGGCAGGTTAACAAAATTGTTTTTCTTGGAGCTTTAAAAACACACTGTGTAGATTAGAGGGAAAATTTGGTATAAAATCTAAGTGATAGATGGTGCATTTTCTGTAATTTCCAAAAATTAATAGTTAAGTTATTTAAATTTAGTTACAAATGCAGTTAGCAGATTTTCTTCTTTTTTTCAATTTGTTACATCTTTACATTTCATTAAATGTGTTTTAAATACTTCCAGGTCCGACACACCCCTGATCTACAAAGCTGTCCCAAGCTGGTTTGTCCGAGTGGAGCACATGGTGGACAAACTGCTGGAAAACAATGGACAATGCTACTGGTAACCTATTTCCTGATGATGACAATAATATATGATAGCCTATGTGGATGCATGAGCTACTTTCTGAGCAAGTGCCGTGAAATACGTCAAGTGAATACAGATACAAGTCACATTCCCAGTGCAGTTATAGACCTCGGTGTGCACCACTATATCAAGTTCTTTGTCTCAGTCATGGATCTGTCTCTGCAGGGCCTTCAATACTGGATATAATCATTTTAAATGGGAAGATATTGGATTTAAAATAAAGGTTGCTCCAAAGAACTCTTAATTTTTTATTAAGCTCTGCATGATTGTAATGCACACGGTACTGGCTTTTATAGGAAACATTAGCCTGATGCTAATTGTAGTGGAAGAAGAGGGCAAAAGAAATCATCAGCATGATGGCTTTGCTAAGTGGTATTACCCTTGGTGCTCCCAGTGCACTTTTCTGAGCCACAGTAGTTGCCTCTTGTAATGGTACTGTCAACCTGAGATGAATGACTAGCTGCTAGGAAGGTGAAGACGCACACTCTTGCATAGAATCCAACAAAAAGGCACGCACTACTTTAAAGGCTAAATTCCATCTCTAAAGGGTAGCAGTCTTAGAGCATGTAGTTTCACATAATGCAGTACAATACACTATTAACTACCTTTTACATTATGTTCAGCTTTATTATTAATCATTCATGTATAGTCATGTTGAAGGAGTTTGTGTACAATTTAACTGCACATTAAAACATTCAGCTTAAGTAAGGGGTACCTAATCTGTCGGAATAGACTGTTGTTTAGGGCAACAGTGTATTCAATTTGATTTCGACACCAAAGATATGAAATGACACATTCAGAAAATCTTGGCAAGTGCATGCAGATGTAAACAGGACGTTTGATGCCCAGTTTCAGAGAGCATTACTAACGAGAAACAACAAAGGTGAAAAGTTGAAGAATTTGATAACAAGGTGAAACTGCAATTATTTAATGGAGCGTTTGATTGAGAGCTGATAGTTGAGTTGTGGCTGTTAAGCCAGTCAGGAAATAAACCTGGCTAACTGTATCATTGATCTAAGGTTCTCAGTCTCCTCAGAATAGTGTAAATGACGAGAATATCCAGAGCAGAATTGGTGATTTTTTTTTCAATGAAAAAGGGAGTAGTATAGATGTAGCCTTGTCTGCTTTGATTAGAAAAACTTAGTCACACTTGTGTTTTGCTTAAAAAATGACATTTATACACACGTTTTCATCCTGTAGTCTTTCTAATATTTATTCATTTTTGTCTTTTTGATTAAAAACCACTCTCGTATTCCAGTCCCAGGGAAATAATTTGTTGGTTAGAGTTGTTTATTCACCAGCATTGTTGTAAAGGTGAAATCCTTGCAGAATTCACTACCTTTGTATGTAGTTAATTTAGCTGATGAGAGACTTAACATATTCTTAGTGATTTGTTTATTTGATCTTTCTTAACACAGCTGGTAAATTACTTCAGACTCACAATGTGTCTCCAACAACCTCCGAAAGTGGTTTGACAGATTAGATAACAATCCGTCCTTAATGTGTCTCTGGTGTATTTACACCTGTACTTGCAAGTTTTCAGACGCTATCCGATTGCAATAGAATCACAAATATAAAGGTATAAAGGGGGGCCTATGTCTCTATCACAAGCACAGAACAGGGAAGGGTGAATGGGGGAGAAGTGGCCGGATGGTGGTGGAGTGCGGCAGCAAAAGAAAAAAAAATCATTAAATTGATATATTAGAGTCCTAAATAGAAATGCCTCCTACAAATGTGAATTGATGGACTTGTTGCTTGGCGTGTGGATCCTCACAACGATTTATCCCCACCCGCCCCCTTCCCCTGAGTTCTTCTGAGCAACACAGCCTGGCACTAAGAGAACAGGGAGAGGGAAAAAGTGATAAATGGGATAAGATGAAGAGATGGTGGATTAAAACTAGAAATATGTTGAAGAAAAATAGGGTAGAGGTGCAAAGAATAATGATACTTTTAAGATGATGTTAACCTTTGCATTTGTGCTTCATAAAGAGTGTAGTGCAGTTTATTTTTGGGACTTAACATGAACAAAAGGAAAATAATGCCCACTTAATAAAGGGAACGCAGTCTAATCATACTACTACTTTGTCGCTATAGTTGAAAACTAGCTTAGAAGCTCATTGAAAATAATAGACCAATGCAGATTCAACATTTAATACACTGACTGTTATATGACAGTGATGTAACTGTTGTTTCCTTTTCAGGGGAGTACTTTATACAGACTTGATTGTCCCGACGTGTTTTCGTAATTAAAAGCTTAACACTTGTGATGATGTCTCTGTTTCTTTAGGGTTCCAGAGTTTGTGCGTGAGAAGCGTTTTGGGAATTGGCTGAGAGACGCACGTGACTGGGCAGTTTCAAGGAACCGTTACTGGGGGACGCCAATCCCACTCTGGGTCAGCGATGATTTTGAGGAGGTCAGGAAAACACTTTTTAATCCTCTGTTGCACTTAATGAATACTTCTATTCATTATGTCCTATAGATAGATCACACATTTTGTCTGTGTCATGTCCAAATACCAAGATAGTTATTCTTTTCTAAGGAAGCAAATCATAGTGTTGGTAGTACTCAGATTAATGTGGGCCAAGCATGAGTTGGTGTAATTGAAAATTTGAACTCTATAACTCTCTGTTTCATTTACATTA
The DNA here is from genome assembly GCF_019176455.1 of Solea senegalensis. Lineage (NCBI taxonomy): Eukaryota > Metazoa > Chordata > Actinopteri > Pleuronectiformes > Soleidae > Solea > Solea senegalensis. The sequence goes on along the minus strand of NC_058024.1, from coordinate 21,382,098 downwards.
GAAGTGGGTCTATGGAAAAAGTCTTGTGTCTCTCCAAAAGAAGGTTGCTCTGTGATGGTACAGAAATCCAGCTCTTTTCATAAATTGGCAGGGTGTTTTTGGACACTTGCATAATTTAGTATATCTGGTGCTTTTCTGTTTGTGGAGGTTTGTGTAGGAGACTTTCTGGCCTTGTTGAATGAGGTGACCATGGTGTCAAACTAGAGAGTATAGCGTGACTCCTTACTGCAGTTAGAGTCAGCTTGCCTCAGGCGCAATTACCGAGTGCTTCCATAAACTCATTGCATGAATGAATAATTAATGCAAACAGCAAATAAACTCGAACCAAAATGTGTTTGGTTCTCTTCACGCCATTTCAGTCTCACTTCAAAGCTCCTCAAGACAAACAGCAATTGGTGAGAAAGAGGAAAGTAGACACAGGGAGAAAACATGGGAATGGAGGAGAAGGAGGTGTTGGAATAAATTTAGCCAATGAAGAAATAAGGAAGGGAGTAATGTGCGTAAAGTGAGTTAAGTAGGGATGAACATTATCAGACGAAGATCAATGGGGAAAAAAAATGTGAGGCTGCGTAGAAATGAGCCAAACTGTAAACGTGTCTTGGAATGTGTAGTTGTTGTCAAATCTAGATTACAACGTGGAACTGACTGATCTGAATTAGGTTGTTTAAACATTTAAAAAAAGTGTTGCTCCCCTGGCAGAAAGAAGGTCAGCAAGTGACCTGCTTGCTGGAAATAGTATTTGTGACTGTATCCAGAACACTTCTGCTCCCTGGTGTCTCCCTTACACAGCCCTGAGTGGCAGAACACACACAAAACTATTTAACTGAAGCCTGAAGTTTGTGTGTGTGATTGATTTCCTTCTCTCACTATATTTTCTTTTTGCTCTCTCTCTCTCGCTCTGTCTCTCTCTTTCTCACTTTCTCTCGCTGTCCCTCTCTCTGCCCTGTCTTTTTGGGGTTCTTTTACTTTTGTCTTTTTTTGTGTGTCTGATGGTGGTGTGTCGGACTGTATCTGGGCCATTATACCTGCTGCTGTGGTAAAACTAGAGCAGAGACACAGGATAATTCTCTGAGGATACCAGATAACACACTTTACCCTAATTTTAAAGGTAAAGTTACTCATGAAGTTTGTTGAAGTAGGCCTACTTTTAGGTGTTTTGCTTTTGTAATGCATTAAATATGTTTGTGAATTAATTGGTTTAATGGCCAGGAACTGAAGTCGTTGTATTTATCCATTTTTTTTCTTGAAATGTAGATGAGAAACAAGAAGGTTGTGATAGGGCTGGGGGTGGAGTGGCTCAGTGGTTAAGACCGATACCCTGTTTGCGAAAGACATCATGGTCGCAATGGTCGCAAGTTTGACTCCACCCCTGGCTGATTGTACTCAATTCCATTGTAAGTCGCTTTGGATAAAAGCGTCTGCTAAATGACATGTAATGTAATGTAATGATAGTACTGTGATGACTGTCAGATAAAAATAAAGTTACTGCTCTGCAGTCTGGAAGGTCTTTGTCTAAAAGGCTGCCAATTTGCCTATCAGCACCTCTGAAGCTCATTTATTAACATGTTAAATCTCAACTGTTTAATATAGAAAATGTAAAAAGCAACTTGTTAATGGGCAGTATTGTCCTTCAATTAAACACTGGGAAAGATGTCAAGCTTTTTATTTAAATAAAGTGGAGGGGTGATTTTTCCCATTATACACTGACACAAAGAAAATTGCTTTTGTCCAGCAGAATGGAAAAGCCTGCTAACACGGCATAATACAAATTACATTGTCTTTCGTCTTAATTTTACAGTTAACTGGACTGTAGTAGAATTTCACCCAAACCATGAGTTAAAAAATATTCCTCGGGGACGAGAAGCAAAGTCTCAGCTGGAAACTGAAAATATATAATATTTTGGCACATTATATTTTTTGTAATTTTCTTGGCTTATTTTCTCCTAGGGCTTTGTTATATAGATCACTGTGTTTGTGTTGTATTTACTGTATTTGCATGTGTGTGAATTCATCAGGTGGTGTGTGTTGGGTCTATGGCTGAACTGGAGGAACTGACTGGGGTCAAAGTAACTGATCTTCATCGGGAGAAGTAAGTGACTAATCAACCACCAAGGTTATTATAGACAGTATATGGTTATTCTCTGTGTCTTGTTTGCACCTGTATATGATTCTAATGTGATTTAATGGATAGTTTACAATCAGTCCTGATTACTACTGAAATTAATAGCTCTTCATGTATTTTAAGATGAACATTTAAAACAAATCATGGTATACTACTCCAAATGTACTCAGTAGTGCCCATTCTGGAAAAATCCCTGCTTGATACTCTCCATTACCTCTGTAGGCGCAGCAGCTGGGCTCTTAGTGGTAGAGTTGTGAAATGAAGCAGCTTTAGTGGCTTATAGATCACCAAAGGTGTAATCTGCAGTTTATAAACCAGGGTGCCTACAGTTCTTTGACTGTGTAGTTGGTTGCAGCTGAAGGGGGGAAAAAAGTAAAAACCAATAAGCCTAACCCAATATTTTTGTTTTAATATTTTTTTTTTCTTTGTTCAGAATACACATTTGACCCACATTTAACCAGTATTTCACACAAACTGACATCTTTAATTACTGCAAACCTAGGCTGATCTATTATTCTTTTTTTATGTCATTTTTCTGAAGAAACAATTGTTCACGCTGAACCTCAGCAGGTTTGGAGAAAATTAATCCACATCCTTGTGTCTGAAAAACACGACCCAAAGCAATAACTGACCTTATTGTGTTGGGTTTCACCACAACATGAGCACCTCTGTTTTTAAACCTCGTTCCCTGTTGTGAAAGACTATAAAATTGTTGATCTGGACTGCTGCCAGTACGACTATAGGCCTGCCGATCTATACACTGTACAGATGTGTAAATGGTTCCCCATGGCACTCGTAAAACTTAAACATAACTGGTCAAATTGTTATTGCCTCCATCACTCTCAACAGTTGCACTTTCTTTCTGTTCCTTTCCCTTTCTCTTACCTACACTTTTGCTGCCCAGCATTGACAGTCTGACAATCCCGTCCCGGCTCGGTAAGGGCACACTGCGGAGGGTCACGGAGGTGTTTGACTGCTGGTTTGAGAGTGGCAGCATGCCGTACGCCCAGGTCCACTACCCTTTTGAAAACAGGAAGGACTTTGAGGACACTTTCCCTGCAGACTTCATCGCTGAGGGCATTGACCAGACAAGGGGATGGTGAGCTGTGAATAAATGGATAGCTAGGTGGAGGAAATGAATGGAGTGATTTATGGGAAGAGGGTGACGGATGAGAAGCAGAAGACATACTTCCCTGCTGAGTTCAATGAGGGAAATGATGAGCACAGAGTGAATGAGTGGATAAACACAGAGAAAACAAGCAGTTGACTCTTCATGTGAAAGATTTGATTTGATGGATTAGTATCAAATGATGCAGAACAGCCAAATAAAAAATTTAAAAAAACTATTTTGTTACATTACTTTGTTTTTTCTTAATTTTCCCTCAAATTAATTAATTATTATATTCAGTCACACTTGCTGTATTTTGTCTCCTGCAGGTTCTACACTTTGTTGGTGCTCTCCACAGCCTTGTTTGGCAAACCACCCTTCAAGAATGTCATCGTTAATGGTTTGGTCCTTGCCAGGTCAGTTCACTGACTTCTTAAGAAATAAATCTTTCTTCCTTCCTTTCTTTCTTTCTTTCTTTCTTTCTTTCTTTCTTTCTTTCTTTCTTTCTTGATCTTTCAGTCGCAACAAAGGCAAATGTTAGCACCATTTTTTAATCTCTCGCTGTATTTTCCAGCTATCCTAAGCTTATGCACACACCCCAAGCCCATTTATTTCTATTATGAAAGTGTTAAATGGTCAGATCAGTAATTTGTTTTTATATAATTTCTCAAAGCAGCATTTTTTTAGCAATCATTACTCAAACTCAAGGGAATTTTATGTTCGACTGCTGGTTGTTTGTGACCATTAAACCCAGAAGGATGCTATTATGCATATGCTCAAATATACTGGTATTGATGAATAAGTACAAGACCATGGCTCACAGTGTGGCTGTTAATACTGTATTAACGGTGGTGGTGAAAGGCACTGAAAACAAAGCTTTATCAATATTTAGGTAGTTAGTTTTTAACATGTCCAAATAAACATTAATTAATTCTTTGAGTCATATTTTGTTAAACAGTTCATTGTTGGCTTTGGCCTTAAATAATAACCGATGCATAGATTATTGCCAGCCCTTTGGCAACTTCAAACCTATTTTACAGACGTGCTTTATGTTTTATGTGTTTTATGTCTCCCTACACTGCAACCATAAGGTGTGCAGACATCTGATTACAGAAGGAGGAGAAGTAGCTTTTGTTGAAATGATGATGTCACTTAGGATGGGCTTTTTATGTGTGTATGTGTGTATTTATGATCTTTAACACTGCACATGCCAAGTAGCAGAATATCAATGATATAAATGCAGCTTTTATCAACTGTGTGGCATGTTTAATATGGGTATGAATGGTTTGACAAATTGTAGCAGTAAGAAAATAAATCTATACTCAGTGACAGGCCCTTCCTCTCCTCTTTTCCCCTTCTTTCAACAACCATTTTTCATTAATTACCCATCTTTTTTCCTCTGCTTATCCATCTCCTCGTGATTTGACCAGTGTCATGTCATGACAAGTGTACACTCATGTGCCTAGCTTTCTCATCTATTTTCTTTTAAATGGGAACATAATTTACAAAAAAGAAATCATGTACTAGTGACACCTGAAACGAGTGATTGAGACAATTAACTCTTCAGTGAAATTTTTACTGACATTATAAAGCAAGTGAGAAGTAAGCTCATTTTCCCATGGACTTCCATTCCAATTGAGCTCTTTTTTGCAACCACACAAGTGGAGTCGCCACCTGGTGGTTAATTGCTACTTCATTCCTACTTACAGGGCTTAAACCAGAAGACTACATTGCATTTTTATACACATAGTTGTAACATTCCACACTCTGAGAGAGATTTTACAACGGGGCTACTTGTCCTCAGCCCCGGGGTCTAAATGCAGCACTTTACTCACAGGCCTGCTGACCTGGAAGGACTTATTTGAATACCAAGTGCCTGGCTTCTAACATGCAGTTTTGTGCATGCATGAGTGTGTCTGTGCATAAATGTCTTTGCTTGTCTCCTTCCTGCAGCGATGGACAGAAGATGAGCAAGCGCAAGAAGAACTACCCAGATCCAGGGCTGATAGTACAGAACTATGGAGCTGATGCCCTCAGGTTGGCTGTGTGCTTGGATGTGAGCAAATGTGTGCTTCTGAATCTGTGTGTGGGTGGCAGGGGTGTTTGTGTGTGTGTGTGTTAAACTGCCTTATGTTTATAGTAGGCATGGTTATAAAAGGTTTGAGGCACCATCTACACCTAACTAGAAACTTAACACACATATTACACACCCATGTAAATATGTCTTTATATATTTATATATTTCCTCATCATACATTCTTCCTTTTGCCTTGAGCAGCAAGGGTGCTGTAGCCATATGGCCTAATGAATAAAGCACTCTGCAGTTGCACCATATGCTCACATTTACACTGAGAAAGATCAGCTTTAGAGAGGAGTAAAAGGTTACAGATTGTGTCTAATCAACTCTCTCCCTCTTTTGTTTCTGTTGTCTCGAAATGAATTTTTTTTTATAGCAAGAACTCAATTTATTTGCAAATAAAACAAATGGTAGACTGAGTTATATTCTGTCAAACCTGGATATTTGAAAAGACAACCATCCATGGGGAGGTTAGACACATTCTAAAGCAGATGATCCTGTCTGTATGTTTTATGATAATTCTATCATGGATTTGCTGCTATTTAATCACTCATGGCTTATTGCAATGTGTTGCATCATGTCTGTTTGCCTTCAGAAACGGCAAGCCTTTTCTAACCACCAGTCCATCCCAGTGTGCTGATGCCTTCCACTATCTGTTGAAGTGATATTGATTATCTTGTTTATTATTGTTGGAGAGAAGAGATTCATTTTCATTTTGCTTTTGGCCAAAATAGCAGGACATTTAACCTAGATTTAAAACTTGTCAGATTGAGGTATGATTGACAGCTCTGTAGCTTGCATCGGGCAAGTGCAGTTTTCCTTAACTGTCTTAGTTTCCATATAGATGTGAGTTTTGTGGCAAGTTTTAGACATTCCCTGAAAAACAAGAGAAGCCTCAAAAACATTGGTCAGATATTTGAAAGAGTATTTTAACCAAAAGCAGTTCTTTTTGCCTTTTTCCCCTGATAGTGAGAGGCTACATACATTTTTAATCAATGTTTCCCTCGCAGTACTCTGCATGGTTTACCTGCTGCTTGAAACGCTTTGTAAGGAAATTGTTAATGTTTTTAACCAAGCTTAGTGGGGAATTTTTGACAGTGATGTACCTTTACCACAGGTTGCTTACATTTTTATAACATTAAAAGATATCAGGCTTTGTATGTTTATCTTTGTACATTACAACAGCTTCTTATCCACTTAAGTTGTCTGCATGGCTCTCTTAAACCTGAAGAGGAACCATAATTAATGTTACTAGTAAAACTTGTTTTTGTCCTACTAACTCATGTAGACAAATATCTGTAATGGAAAAAGTTCTGTTATGCCATGTTTATTCAAGACATACACATGTTGTATGAGTTAAAATTATTGACAGTTTGCTAATATGTAAGACTTTCCGTCACATCATTCCAGTCCAAACAAAACATTTTACTAAATAACTATCCTGGGGTATCTTAAAATTTTACTTATACTTAACTTATACTATACTTATGTGTGTTTTTCTAAGTACTTTATCTGTTTGTGTCTTCAAAAATGAGTTATGTTTGCTTGGTGTGAACTGTGAAACAAACTCTCTTTTAATTATTTACTCTCTACAGTAACATTCAACATTTATATACAGTATGCAAAACCCTTAAACTCAAACATCACTCATACACACCACATTTTCCAGGACCCTTTTTACCTGTGTACGCACTGTATGCTGTCATTTATGATCCTTCCTGTATATTTTTTACTTACAAACTCCTTCGCTGTCTTTGTCTCTGTAGACTGTACCTCATCAACTCTCCTGTAGTGAGGGCAGAGAATCTACGTTTCAAAGAGGACGGTGTGCGAGATGTGTTGAAAGATGTCTTCCTGCCGTGGTATAACGCCTATCGCTTTCTGGTGCAGAACGTACAGAGGTTGCAGAAGGTAATTTGTTAAGAAAGTAACACAAAGTCATTATTAATATAGGGTCTGCTATTGACATTAGTCTTTTGAAGTGAGGAGTCATTTGCTCCTGAACAAAAAACAAAATGAGTGCTGTCATCTCTGCCACCTATAGAGAAGAAAAAAACCTTCTGCATCCGCTGCAGTTTGCAGCTTTCAGTCTTTGGAGTATCACAAGTTTTTTTATAGTTCAATTTATTAGCTTATCATTTTTCCTATAGGACCAGTCCAGGTGTGACCTTGACCATCAGATAAATGGGCCCGTTTAAGCTGAACTATACATATGATAAGAAAAGCAGATATATAGGAACCTAACTAAACTAAACTCAGCTCAGTAAAACTCACATTCATCCCCAAAGTGGCAAAAATGTCAAAGTTGTAGTTGTTTTCTTACTTGAAGATGGTTTTTCCAGATTCATGGCATTTTGCATTCTTCTCCAAGTGTGTTTTTAAGTTGACTTGTATTTTTTTTCTTTTGTCAGGAGGATGATATTCTGTTTCTGTACAATGAAAGCACAGCAAAGCAGAGCGACAACATCATGGACAAATGGATTCAGTCCTTCACACAGTCTCTCATTCAGTTCTTCAAGGCTGAGATGGATGGTACGACACATACACACATACACACCGATTTGCACAGCTGTTCTTCTTCAGGACACTGCTTTTGAGTTCTATTCCTTTGGACAACCTAACCAAAGCATTATCACTAACATTAATCATAACCAGTACGAAACCTGACCTCAGCCTAACCACAATTCAAATATTATATATAATAATTATAATTACTAATTATAATATAGCCTAAAACCAGTTCCTCAGACATAAGGTTCTACCGCATTTCAACCAGGTTTTAGTCTTCCTCTGGACTACTGGTCCTAAAGAGGTAACAAATACAAGCATATACACACACTTTTCTTCCAGGAACCCTGATTGTAAAGGAGTGTAACCAAGAAAATGACAAATATCTTTAACTCATCCTCTCTGGCAACCTTCCTGTTTTGATTTTCAAATTCTTATGTTGTTTTTTTTCTCCTTCATCTGTTTTATTCAGGTCTCTCCTGCAGCATGAAGTTGATGAGATCATAAACATGTATATTTACTCCTATGCTCATTTGTTTTCATAGCTTACCGACTTTACACTGTCGTGCCTCGCCTGGTCAAGTTTGTGGACATGCTCACCAACTGGTACGTGAGAACCAACAGACGCCGTCTGAAGGTGAGATAACGCTTGTGCTTTATTTGTGTAGTTTATATTTTCTAAGGATGGAAAGTGCAAGTTTTAGGCAAAAGCTCATAGTTTCTCAGCAGTGTTTGTTCAGCTCATAAATTCCCACATTTAATGGAAGCAGTACTAATAATGAATCTCTTCATCACAGCCTTGATATGTGGACATTATGTATGTTTTTGGCCCTCCTGGTCAACACATGACTGATATGGTTTCCGGATCCATGCACCGCCCTCTGCTCGAGTGTTATCATCATTTGACACCTCTGAGAGGACTGAATATTTTGATGTTTGTGTGTGAACTTTGTAGGGAGAGAATGGCACCGAGGACTGCCTGTGGGCGCTGGAAACCCTCTTCAGCGTTCTGTTTTCCATGTGCAGGCTGATGGTGAGTCATATTGTGTGTGTGAGACCCTGTGTGAGTGAGGGAAAATTGTTAGCATTAAGAGATGTCTTGTGGTGCCAGTTTTGCTTTTGTGTGTGCAAGATGAATTATATCTGTACGTGTGAGTGTACTTGTTTTTGTTACAGTGTGAGGACGTTTGCTGGTATAAACACTGAGCATGTCAGGACCAATAGTCCTCATGGAGATCAAAAATGGTCATAATGAGGCAGAACCTAATTTCTGCAGCTAAGATTTGATTTGGGTTTAGGTTAAGGTTGGGGTTAGGCATTAACTGGTCCTTAACCTCAACAATGCTTTGTTTAGGTTGTCTAAATGAATGGAAGTCAGTGCAGTGTCTTTAGAAGAATAGCTCTGTGCAAACGTGTGTGCTGGCATGGTGGATGAATATTGCATGAGCAGTAGGCGTTTTTATTTATAATACATTAAAGATGTTTGCATGTGAGGCGCATAGCATGCTTTGAGGCAGTTAGTGTAACCCAGATCAATACAGATCAGCAGTAAGCTGTACGAGTGGTGGAAACAGAAGAGTATTACATTAAAAGAAACCACACTCTGGCATAATTAAGGTTGAACTTTTGCATCATCTGAGAAAGAAAAGCCTGTGTTCTATGTTGTGGTTTTATTGTGGTTCCTGACCTTTAAGACCTGTATGTCAGCAAATGTAAATTAGCCACAATACAGAGCTTCTAATAATCTTTCCTCCTTTACTCCAGGCTCCATTCACACCCTTCATTACAGAGATGATGTACCAAAATCTGAGTCACCTCATTGACCCCACCTCTTTTGACGACAAGAACACCAGCAGCATCCACTATCTCATGCTGCCCCAAGTCAGGTTGGGAAAAAATTCTTCATTAATGCTTTAATATGAAAGCCAACGACTGGTTCACTGCCCTGACCTAGCCCCCACTCACCATACTGCTTTTCCTATTCATTTTATTTTCTCGTGTACTATACCAATAATGTAATAATAATGCACTGACAGGATTGGACATGACACACAAAACACAACCAGAATTTAAATAACAGTTTTCAGTTCTTGGAGGAAGAAAACCATCAAAACTCCACTTGGGACTAAAGTCCTTATTAACTGATGTTGCATAAGGTGTGTTATTATATTAGTTGGTGGTTTGACTGCAGATAATTTAATTCTGAAGTACTTTGTGACAAATAAATCCAATCGTAGGCAACTTTACAATGAAATTTTCCAGAAACAATAGAAAAACTATAGGCAGTGGCTATTGTTGACGTTGTCGTGAGTGACCTACTGAAAATAAAACAATGTATGGGAATCACTAGTGAGAAAATGTACATCAAAGTGAAATTTAATGCTACACTGCTGGTTACACATCAGGCTGAAGTTTGGCAGGAAATTGGTTTGTATTTTATGCAGCAGAGGTGGCTTAAGCAGTGATTTTAACCTCCATTAACACATTGAAAGAAATATTAATGTTATGCTGACTGAAGATTTTAAACTTGTGAACATAACATTGGTCATTTGGTTTTAGAGCTGCCATTATTACCTTATAGAGAAATTACCTTTTGCTGCTGCAGGATGACCGAGACAATAACCATTACTGATCCAGAGAGAGCATAATCAGGTTCACCCAGAGTGTGTGCCTTACTTTACCCCAATTATATCACACTGTGAACTCCACAGAATAGATGCCTTTGAAGCTTGAGAGTCCACAGTTTCTAGACATGTTGGGCTTTACAGCAGCTGTGGTTTGTGCTTTTATTCGGTGTCTTTGCTTCATTCCTGCTGTTCCTTGGCTTCATCTCATCCTCCTTGTCTTCCTCTGAGATTTTTTCTTCTGTCACTCTGATCCTAGTTTTGTAATAACCACTGTGATGTATTTATAAGGTGATGGTTTACATAATAGGAATGTGTTAATTTAATAGATTGATTGGATTCTCCAGATAAAAGCTTGGGCCTGAGGAGTTTCTTGGCAGATTATTTTTCTTTCTATTGATCTGTCAAATACAGCTCACAACTCATTGATTCTGCATGGTAAAATGAAGATAATGCATTTTCCACCCAGGCACAAAGTCACTTCTAACCAAGGTCATCTATAACGGAGAAAGGGTTAGAAATCCTTGTGCCTTGTTCCAAGTTCACTGCAATCTTTTCCAAAAATATGTATAAAAAAATCTACCAAATCTTATCTCACTTTTCTAAACAGCTCAGTGTGTTTTTGCTTCTACCAGCGACCTAGAAATACTCCTTGCCTTGATTGTCAGCCTTGAAAATTGATGCTGCTCATAAAATACGATCATTTCATCCCCTTCACTTCAATTACTGCAGTCAAATGTGTGCCTTGGTGGCTAATCACTACTGCTGATGCCTGGGAGAATTTCTTTTTTAATTGCATCATCTGTAATGCCAAAAGAAAAAGTGATGGCATAATTAAATACACATTTGATTTAGCAGAGGGATAATAGTTTGTTGTTGTTTTAATGGTTCATATAATCTCTTCTGTCACTTGAGCGGCACTCAAAGTTGCTGCATTATTAGCTGCTTCTACCCTCTGTTGTCAAATGGGACGACTTCACTCTCCTCCCAAAGGTCAGCCACCAGTGTGGCAGTGGGGAACAGCTGCTCCTCAATTAGCTCATTAAATGATTGGCTGTCCCTCAGGTTCTCTTCTGTCATTTTAGTGCAATTGTGTATGCACAAAAGAGGAAGCACACTGCGGGAATAAACGTACAACCGGTGCGTATATGCACCCGTGTAAGATTGTTTCAGAGTTGGTGCTGATATTCTGACCTGATTCTCCATTCCTGTGATAGTAAACATGTAATACACTATAATTAGCCTTTAGATTGAGTAGTGAAATATGAGTTGCTGTGAAATGCACCTGCAATGTGCAGAATTTCACGCAATTATCCTGAAAAGAAGAGTTTCTCTTTCAAGAAAGAGGTCGGCCATATAGCGGTCTTGCAATTGGTTGTTTACGTTTTAACGTTTAATTTGAACTCTCTCTCTCCCACGCTTGCTCGTGGTTAGTGCTGTGATGTTGTCAATAATGTACCACAGATTATGGAGTGGTGATGTTCAGATTCTCTTTTGCTTTCCAGGGAGAGTTTAATTGACAAGCGCATTGAGAGTGCCGTCTCTCAGATGCAGTCTGTGATTGAACTGGGCAGAGTGATCAGAGACAGGAAGACCCTGCCTGTCAAGGTATCCACTTAACTTGCTTATGCACTGTGAGTTGTAAATAATAATAAATGTTTTGTGAATAAATTATATTTTATTCAGCCATATTAATGTGTCTGTATTCTAGTACCCACTGAAGGAGGTTGTAGTTATTCACCAGGATCCAGAGGCTCTGAAAAATATCCAGGCCCTGCAGAAATACATCCTGGAAGTAAGTAAACTATTATTTTGTAATTTGGTTGTTTGCTTGGTTGTTATTAAAGAATCAGTAATCTGGTAATATCTAGAATTACCTTTTCCCCTACTCAGTTGTGAATTTGTCTTTTACGTTCATTTCATGGGTTTGATACCAGGTTAGAGCATGTTTTCTTTCTTTTTTTTAAGCTTCTGAAACATACAGTATTCCGGAAATGTAATGTGTGCTTTGATCCTTCTAAAATACTCAAAAAAAAACCACATCTCCAAATAATAAAACACATGCTGTTCGTATCCTGATTCATTTTAATGGGGCGTGGAGTGGATACAACAGATCGCAAACATAAGCACTGTATTTTTCCTCTAACACAAGAAAACAAGTTATTCCTGCTAATCTGTTAGTGAACAGTGATGTGCAATACTAGAGCTTTCAAAATTACTTCAATTGCCAGGTTGTGTCTCAATATGGTTTCAAGTGATTACCACCTAGCATTAATGTGTTCCCAGTGTCCATACTGAAATCTGATTAAGCTCTGAACTCTCGCTCTATCTTTCTATCTCTCTCTCTCTCTCTCTCTCTCTCTCACACATCCATTCCGCCTCCTCCAGGGTGTTACGATGTCAGGCCTAATCAATAAACACTCATGTGGGTCGATTTCAGGTTTGCTGAGGCTTTAAACAAGAACATTGTCACCTCTGCAAGAGCGGGTCATAAACTTCTATAAGCCGAAATACAGTAGCTGGAAAATATGTACGTTTGATGGGAAATGTATCTAATTTCTCGACTCATACAGTATTTCTTATTTGTAGATGTAATAGAATATTTTTTTCGAGTAGCAGTCAAAACATCCATTTATTATTGTGCCAAACTAGAAAGTAAGTAGATATTGTATATTATATCTAACTGTGTAGACACTGAAAAAAACAATGTGTTTTGTAGTAGAATGTTTAAATAAAACAGGTTTATTTCAAATTAACGGCAAGAGTAGTCCAAGTGCCTAAAATAGCCAAGCTCATCTCAAAAAAGGTTTCAGCTGCTATTTTCGTCCCTACACTGCCCTTAGTTTTCTTACCCACTTGTCTGGAGTAGCACATTGATGCTCTCTGTGCCCAAGCCAATAATGCTACAGTGGAGTTCACTCTCAATCACAAGCCTCAACTTGAGTGTGATTGACTGAAAGAAGCCTCTCTGTTGTTTTAACAGACTGAATCACAGATTTTTCTCTCCCAATCTGGAATGAAACATTCTTTCAATGTGTTCTTTGTACTGAGAGGCAGAAAGACGGGGACTGAAAAGGATCCATGGCTTATTGGAGATTTAAAGCACGATAGGCTTACTGAATGGTTAATTTCATGGCTGACTTACTCTTTCAGGGATTGATTCTGTGATCAATTTTTGATTTTCCCTTTTATGTGAATTCTCTGTGGTGATTAAAGTTTTATTTTCTCTGCAGTTTTAGGTTGGTATTACATTTGATTTTCAGTTTTGGTTTTATTTCTTTTCCTGTTATGTAGCTATAGGAGAGTGTTTAAATTTAAAGGGTGTATTTATGTGGATTGTGTCTGTGTGCTTCACCTGCAGTTAACCTCTGACTTTTAGTCAAAATCACTAATTTCTAGTACACTTAAAATGACAAAATGGTGACTTTTTCAGGACATACAATGTGTCTATTTTGCTTCCTCCAGGAGCTGAACGTGCGACAGTTAACTCTGTCAACGGACAAGGACAAGTATGGAATCAGTCTGCGTGCTGAGCCTGACCACATGGTGTTGGGCAAGAGACTAAAGGGAGCCTTCAAAGCGGTCACTGCTTCAATCAAGGAACTCACCAACGAGCAGCTTGAGGTCTTTCAGAAGACAGGTATGGTTCTGTGGGAGAATTAGCACATTTATATACCCAGAAATTAAAAAAAACATTTGCAGAGGAAACATTTTAGCAGTGTAATGGCACGTTAGCACTAGCTTGCATGTTCACATTTTCACATTTACAGTAAATAAGTAGGAGGATATTGTTGCCAGACAGTGACTCGGTGAAAAGCACTTGGTTAGTAATAGGAGTTTCAATGCAATAGCTCATCTGCTGTGTATTGTGAAAAAGTAAAATTCTAGTAGAGAGAAAACTCATGGATTCATGTAACTCAACCTGCTAGACACAGAGAGCCAGTTTTATCTTCACAATACACACTCTGACCCGTCTGAAACTGAATTAGAGCTTGAGTACCGATCAAAGCATTACAAGGTATCTTGTCTCTCCAATTATAGACAGACTAGGAGAGCTCCCAGAGTCTCTGGGGAAGGGAGCAGTGAAGGTCAGCAAGGCTGTGGGAACCTAACATTTTCAATCACTTGGATGTTTGAAGTCCTGCCAATTGGAAGGAAATAACCCAAGGTTGGGTGATAGGACAGATGTGGTAGAGGATAGTGGAAAAGTGATACATAGGGGAAAACTCGGATACTACTGATTCGTAAATATTATGTCCACAAAAGTGTTTTTGAACAATTAACCGCTATCGAGTCCTTGTTCCAGTTTAGACTAGAAGGATGGCAAGATGGCTAGAAACTGATTGTGGTGTGATGGCTATTGGTTTTTATTACTCATTTATTCCATACCTGTATCTTTGATTCCATCCTTTTGATGAAGTAAAAGAAAAGAGGTTCAGAGAGAAGATGGACATGAGCGGAGGAGCACAGGAAATCAAAGAGTGGAAATCTAGTTTGAAAGGGAATAGAAGCGACTGTTTCACTCAGCCTCTGGGTGTGGAGTGGAGGAGGAGCAGAACTTTGTCATGGTTTTTAAGTCAGAACACAGACGTGGATAATTGCCGCCACTGGCAAAATGGAAAAACCTGAATAGATTTAGTTTGCTTTATTGTTTAAAAGCTCAGATCCCTGTGGATGAGACTGGAAAGACTGCGATGTAAGGAATCTTTAAATGCCCGTAAATACCAGTCCAGACCACAGATAATTCAAAGCAAAGCCTCACTCGGCATCCAAGTGATGGAACCTTTATTTAGACTGTTTCCATTCAATCTATTTATTCAAATTAAATTAGGAGGAAGCAAAATTGTATAGTCAGCACTGGTTTAATCCTAATGGGCATCAGAAAGCATCTCCCATAAATGTACTTGTTTTTAGAATTATGGCCTTTAAGTTTTACCCAGATTTAGACATCTCCTTTTTGCAAGAAGCATGATTTTCACTGGAATGCAAATGATGATTTTTGTCGTACATCTCTAGTTGACACATTAAGTCCTCTGCAAATCAACTGACTCGGACTGTGGATTATTCAAAGGCAAATTTTGGCGCACCATCTCTGTTCACACAAAGTGCAACACAATTAAGCAAATAAATTACAAGGACTAGAAAAAAAAACTTTAGAATGGCCATTAGACAGATTGAAGATTTTATCATGAAGAACACACATGCTGATTGGTTAGCTGTGTCACTACTCTGAAGCAAAACTGTGACTGCAATATTGCTCAGTGAAATTCCATCCATGATCAGCTGCACTGACTCATAACACTTATGAAACATATGAAAGTGTAAATTGCATGAAAAAAGGCATCTGGTGTGCAAAGGGCTTTTTATGTCTATGTTGATGGCTGTATCTGTGGGTAATACTTTATTATTACTGTGAATAATTTTCAGGATCCATCATGGTAGATGGCCATGAGCTCCACGAGGAGGACCTGAGGCTGATGTACACTTTCAACCAGAGCTCGGACTCAGCTGCACAGTATGAAGCGCACTCTGACGCACAGGTACACACTTCTCTAAATATAGTTAAATATAGTTATTATATTAATGGACAGACATGTCTTCATTAGAAATCAAAATAAATCTTTTGTTTCCTTTGTTTTGTTTTTAAGTATAAAATTGTTTTGAGCTCGTATATACACAGCGTGTGTGTGTGTGCGTGTGCACTTAGGCTGCCTTATACTGCAAAAGAATTTGTGTCTTAACTGTGAGTGTGATGTATGAAATGATTTCACATCTAGTGGAATCCAAATTGTATGCATTTCCCCGCAGACACGCTCTAATCAGTGCTCTTCCAGCTCTTACCACACATGGCTGCACCTTAATACCAGTTTACTGAGTTGGCGTTTTAATTCTGTTACTTTCACTTGCTCGTGCACACACTCTGTAGCTCCCATCTGTCTGTTCGCTCTGTTCTCTTATTCTTTTTTCTGTCACTGGTGTGTGCTCGCTGTCATCTCATTCCCATCTTCCAGCAGCTCTGCCCTGTACAACACCACATTCATTTTACTTCAGTGATTTATGTCAACTACAATATTATCTTTATTGTTGCTTTTTTTTTTTATGTGACAAATGTGTGGGGAAACAATAAAAATGATTAATCGATGTGTTTGTACTTAATAAAGGGAAACAATGAGACAAGCAAAAGGATCATATACCACATTGTTTCTAATTATCCACTCATCATGGGTTATTATTGAGGTATTATTGGTGTATGAGTATGGTGAACAGTAGGTCAAAATTAACCTAAAAGAATTAGGATTCACTTTTATAGTACAAGAAAGAAATACAATTATCCGTCTGTCTCTCTCTCTCTCTCTCTCTCTCTCTATATATATATATATATATATATATATATATGTATATATATATATATGCAGCCCTTACTCGCTTCCTGGTCACATAAAGATGATGGTGGACATCTCTGCATTAGTTATTCGTGCCTAGTGATGCATTCTCATCATATTCATAGGTTTTTTGGATCCTATCGGATTTTTCCTTTTTCCAATATCCAGTGCAGTGATTTGGGCCAGTATTGAATCGATACTGCAAGTGAGACTCACTTAGCTAGTAGACAAGAGGCTGATTGTCTTCTACTGAATATATAGTATGTACAGACGGTATGTATAGTTGTTTTTATGCTGAGGATTGTAATATAGTCTTTTGTGTTTTTTTAAAATATCTGAACAGTTCAGTAGCACATTATCTAATCATATTATTCTAAAATCTTGGACATCCTTGTCTCTAGGTCTTGGTGCTGTTAGATGTCTCCCCAGACCAGTCCATGGTAGATGAAGGCGTTGCCCGAGAAGTCATCAACCGCATTCAGAAACTACGCAAGAAGGTGAGGAAAGTATTTCAGGAGCAATATTAGCTCTGAGCAAGAGTGACATATAACACGCCACCACTGAATTTTACAATCCAGTGTGTAATGAATATGATCTGACATAATTGAAAGTTTGCCGATATATGTAATCTGGGTGGTGCCACAGTGAGCAAAACATGCTACTGAGCAAGTGTGGAAGGATGCTTGACTTGAAGATACAATTATATAATATGACAGTTAAGCAGAGGAAAGGCAGTGGATGACAAACTAAGAAAATAACCCAATGTCTCTGTGTGATATTTATAACATTGATTGCAAGCTGCACATCCACTCTTGGCAGATTTGTTTCGACACTACATCTATTTCCAAAAAAACACAACAAAATACAAGGTTTCCCTTGTTTGGCATCCATAAAAAAACAAAAACAAATAAACCACTACATTTGAAGCCAGATTTTTCTGCCATAAATGCCCTCATCCTGTCAGTGCAGGAAAACTAACTGCCACTTTAGTCTTTATGGTGTAATAAATGGAAGCACTGAAAGTTGAGTTATCACCAACCCAATATGTACTGAAGCCATTTATTAACTAAAATGCCAATTTTGATTGCTACGACACTGAGAGTATTAATCTTTTATTTACACCACATTTTCACTCGTCTAAAAATCTCATGTTTTGTCATATTTTAATTGCATATCACATTGTCTCAGGGTGCCACAGGTGAATGGAATGCTCAAGTATGTCTTGTAATAAACCTGGTGTAATAGACCTTTTTCATAGCAGTTATTTTTTGTCATGAAATAGCAGGAGAAAAACACTGGTTTTACCAATAACATTAATATGATACCATGCAAGTTTAAGAGAGTTGTGCTATTCTAGTGTAAACATAGGTCGCACTATGTTTACACATACTGCAAATCATGTTTCTTGTCTCGATGTCTTCCAATATAGAGACTGAGAAATAATTTCCTTTCCCAAATCAACTGCATTATAGCATCGCTAATACAATAAATCTTAAAGGTTTTAAAGGCCTAAGACTTTTGTAGTAAACTGTAGAAACTGTGTTTCACTCTCTTGCTTGTTTCACCCCTTTATGTCCCTTGCTAATTTTGTCAAGGCAGTTTTTAAATCTTTTCCACTGCAGCGTCACAGTTAGAAGTTTCTCCATCATAAGGCAGGCTTAATGGAAGCTTAATTACAGTCTGGCCCCTTTCAGATTCTAATGTTGGACCTTTGAAGTGGTCTATGGAGTAAAGACGGATTAGCCAACAGCCCCTTGTTTTCACAAGCAACAAACAGTTTTTTCCATCCCCCTATAGCAGTGGTGTGTACTGGCTCCCGGCCAAACTAAATTCCTCTAGTTATTTCAAACTGAGATCTGTTAGGAATTTTCCACCCTGAGCATGGGAATTAATTTTTTAACAATTCTTTGACTTGTTTGGTAGTAGTTTGTGGGTGTGCTTATATATCTTTGCCATTTTTCTATGGTTTTTCTCAAGTATGGTTGAGAAATGGGGGTCAGCATTACTTTTTTTTGGGGTTCCTCACTATCTGGAGGTTTCTGTAGCTGTGTTTGACACACACACACACACACAGCACTAGCCCCTTCAGAGCAGGGTCAGTACCTTGACTTGGCAGGAAAAGCCTATAAACCTTCCATTGATTGACTGCTCCTGTGTATCTAGCTAACTGTTCCTGTGCCACTGAGCCACATACCACAATCCTTGTGTGCATGTGTGTGTCTGTGCATGCACAGGCATTTGTGTGCGCTGTAGAGTGAAAATATGCGTGGCTGTGCACATGTGCCGACTGCAGATTAGGATGAGATCAATGTGTTTGAATGTGTCAAGGTTAGAGGATGCTGGCAGTTGCCAAAATAAATGGACTTTCAGCCAATAAAAAAATCTTTCTGTTCCATTTCTCCTTTATTTGTTCCTGTACTTTCTGTTTTGTGCTTTTTTAAATCTCTGCCATGATTTGTTTTGTTTGTCCTTCCATTTTATTTATCCCATACCTCCTTGCCTCCTTCCTTTCCAGTAATCATTACTTCCAGATTTCAAGTTCTCAGAAAGGCGAAAGAAGCTTTCAAGAGAATTACTACATTGTGACACGTGTCCTTGGCAATCATTAGTTTTAATCAGATTACAGGTTTTGTTAAAAAAAAGAATTGCTATTCTTTAAAAAGTTATTTAAGATGTACTTTTAGCATATCAACTCGCTTTTGACTCATGTCATCATCCGGTGTCTCTTTTTTTCACCCAGAAATTGCATGTAAAAGAGAAAAGCAGCCTTTTTTCCAGTTTCTGAAAATAAATATTCTGCATTATCTCTAAATGTTTTCCCTTAGGCCCACTTGGTGCCATCAGATGAGATAAATGTGTACTACCACTGCCAGCCAGAGGGGGAGTACTTGCACTCTGTCATCCAGGCTCACACAGACTTCATCTTAGCTACCATCAAGGCTCCACTGCTGCCCTTCCCTGTTCCCAACACTGCCAGTGTTATCATACAGGAAAAGACTCAGGTATGAATAGATTCCTACAGGCATCCTGGAATATTGTGTCCTCTACATGACGCACATTTATTTATAGTGAATGATAATTGTATGCCAGCAAGTGCTAAGACGAGGACAAATGTGTCCTTACGTCATTAAATGTAAAACTACAAAGGAACTACAATTCCTTCCTTCATGCTGCTTTTTTCCTTTGTTGCAGCTGAAGGGCTCAGACTTGGAGTTTATCATTGTAAAGGGATCCTCAGGTTCTCGGGTCTCTCTAAATGGACCGGCTTGCAGCTACGTGAACCTCAGGGTGAAGGTCAACAACAAAGAACAAGGTATCACATGGGCGGATGAAAGGGAAACAGATTTTTTTACCAGCCTAAAAAGCTTTAACAAGAAAGTGTATATGTCTAAATTGTCAGAGGTATCTTGCCATTTTGTTGTCATTCTGAAGAAAAATATACTTGCTGTCCAACTCGGGTTTTGTGTGTATAGGTTAGGTTGAACCTGTAATTCATCCTGAACTGTTTGACTACATTGGTGTTTCTCTCTGAATGATCTCTTGATCAGATGGTGTGGTGCTGCTGGAAAACCCCAAAGGAGATAACAGACTCGATGTGGACAAGCTGAAGAGAGTGTGCAGCAGCATCTTTGGAACAAATAACACCCAGCTCAGATTCTTCAGTGGTGGAACTGGTGAGAACCGATCTGCCTGTGTATGTGTGCATGTAATTGGGCCGTTTGGCCGTCTTTCTTAACTGGAAAGAAAAACTTGAAGCCAGACAGTATTAGTCCTTTCAGCTGCTGCAGACTTTATCTTAAGAGTCGACCTCTCAATGCAACTAAGGCATCAATGTGTAAAGTGTTCCAGCAATCACTTTAAAACCTATCATATTAGAATTACAGTTAATGTGTTGGCTTTTTGTCTCAGTTTGTCTGGAGAAAAAAAGGAAATTGTTTAAGCATTTTACATACAAAATTATCAATTAATTTAATATTAAGTATATTTTGACTTGGCTGTTTTGGAGTTCTATTGATTTATGTATTTGTATGTTTTACAAATTACAGAATTGACCAGTAAAATGGACCTCCAGGCTTTGAGTGGTAAAACGTTGTCAGTCACTTCAGGCTCCATACCCCCTGGCCCTGTCCCCTCCTCCGACGCCCTCCTGTGTCCATATGTGAACCTGCTGCTCTGCAACGCACAGCCAGCTGGTGAGAAACACAGGCGCGCACACACGCACATACATATTCACAACTTATTAAGTTATACTTAAGTTGTCTCTCACCTTTTATCGATCAGGCTGACCTTACTTTATCATATTTTTATCATCAACAAATCACTTGAAGACACAAAATCAGCAGTAGTTGAGAAGAAGTGAGATTGTCAGATCTCTTTAGCCACTCCACAGCTCTGATCAATTGGGTGTTAGTAGCATTAGGTGTTAGTAGCACACTTGACTCTGTAACTGAGAACCTGCAGTCGAGTTGCTTTCTGGGTAATGGCACCAGGGGATCTTTCAATCATTTTCTTGAACTGTCAGTTATGAGTGTGGCAGTTTAATTGGAGTGCACTGCTCCATTGGTGCTTTATAAGGTTAAATTAAAAATGAATCAATGTTATCAACAGAATGACTCTGCACTCTTCAACTGCAGTAAAGAAACTGTCCTATAAATCAGCCTTTTCATTCACAACCGATTCTATTCAACTCTATTTACTTGTTTTTAAACTGCTATGGACCCTCTTGTGAGTCAGATTAAATTGAATTGAATATTCATCTTGGATCTACCTCTCCATTCACTAATCAGCCAGACCTCGTCTCTCATCCTCTTCTTCTTTATCTGTTTTCTTGTCTTCTCCTCTTATATGCCAAAGCTTGTGAACAAACCCAAGGGACATGCTGATACATTTTTATTCATACAGAATTTCAAATCTGTCTGGTAAACTTCTCTTAAATTCTCTATCCATCTTCTTAAGAATGCCAGACAGGAGAGGTTGGCACCCTTCTACTGGTGAATCCAGTGGGCCAGAATGGGCTTGACTACTCAGGCCTTATATCTGAGGCGGCCAAGGTTTTCGGCCTTCGCAGCAGATGGCTTAAACTCTACCTGGACCAGGACCTCACCCAGGGTAAGATGGAGTAGTTGGTAGTTATCACATTTACTTCCATGCTGAAGACTTAACACCCAATTATGTTTTGACTGACATTAAGTTGACAGATGGGGACTAAAATCTTATATTCTCTGGCTGCAGAAGGAAATAATAAGTTCCTACTTTGTTGGATTTAAATAAATGGAGAACCAGCAAGTTCACTCGTAGTGTACATCATTTTAATCGTAATTAAAAATTATATAAATACATGTTCCAAACTGGATTTAGCCTGGCATGAGATTGCCCCAAAGAATCAGGTCCAAATGAGGTTTTTAACTGATATAACGTTGGAAATACTAGACACATATATAGTGACAGTAAATTTAGACTCTTTAGACACTTTTACCTTCAACATCTCATAACAAAAGTAGTTTTGAGAAAATGAGTTATTCTGTTTTAAATGTCTTATCATAGACTGGATATTTAGGGATTTTGTTGTAGACATCCAGACATTTTCATAGTGTAAATAAGAAAGCCACGAGGGGCAATTTAGGTTGCCAGTCATTCTTAATTACACTGGTATATTAACTCAAAATTAATTTAAATAATTAAATATCTTAATGTGATTATTATTACATATTATTGGGCAAATTTAGATGATTGGAACAATCATTTTAATCACCCAGTAAAGTGAATGAAGTAAGAATATTTCTTTAATTGCTTGATTTACTCATTAATAGATTTGCCCACTCACTTTTCTTTCATTCCCTTAATTTGAATTCCCCTCAGAGTTAAGTGTATTTTTCTCCCCTTTTATTTTGTGATTGCTTAATATCAAGCATAATGCAACCCTCTTTTTTCTTCTGTTTTTCAGAGCTGCCAGCTGATACATCTGCAAAATCTCTAGACACCAAAACTTTGTTTGTGAGAGTTCTTCCAACAACTGCTGAAGCATAATTCCATAAAAAAAATCCTGGGATCTCACTGTCAACATTTGTCTTGGATATATCAGAAATTTCACACATTTAAGTTTTATACCCACTGATGCCAGCAGCCACTGATAAGAATAAGTGTTCAATAAGACCTGATAACTTTTCATCTCTCTTAAATCCATATTGCCTTTCTTTTGTCACCAGTTCTCAGCGATAGCATTCTAAGACAGCACAATGTGTAATTGGACTGTATTTATTATGGACTTAAAAGTGGGCATACGTCTATATATCTTTTTTTCACAGCAGCTGAACAAAATTACTGGACAGATGTACGAATTCGAGTATGAGTTTGGACAGTAATTTGGAAATTAAGATCCCTGGGAACCATCTATCTTGTCAATATTACTTTATTTTTTTTGAAGCAGTTATTTACGAATTATGCAAACTACTTCCCGTCTAGGCAGCAACACCAATTCACTTTTTTTTTGTTTTTTTAAAGAAATCTACTGCAATGTTTGAATTTGAATTTGACTGCATGTCTATTTATATGGCACTTTCAAAATGTAATCAGGCTGTTTGCAAATCATGTTTTTTTTCGTCTTCCCGTACCCCTGGGTTAGGGTTAGGGTTAAGTACTCTAGTTTGGGGATCACTGGTCCAGAATAATTATTGCTGTGGCTCATGAATGGGACCCAATTTAGCATATTGCCATTGGGGCAGCCCATGGCCAAGAGGAAAGGAATTGTGCTTGTAACTGGAGAGTTGTCAATTCAAATCCAGGGACTAGTCAAGGGCCCCTGAGCAAGGCACCCAATCCCCCCCATTGCTCCCGGGATGCAGATAAGTGCTACCCACTGCTCCTGCGCTTGGCTTGAGTTTGATGGGTTGAATGCAGATGTCAATTTCACTATCACTAATTGGTGTGTGTGTCTAACCATTTTTAATTTCACACATAAACTCATTCTTTTGTTACATGTGAATCCTTTGACAAAATGAAAAGGCATTAAAATAATGAAATGGACTTTCAGGCTGCTGTGCCTTTGGGATAAAGTCATCCTGTAATAAAAAAAATGGCAACAAAATGGACAATGTACTATTTTAGGTGACTAATGGAATAAATAAAAGGTGACTGAGATTCAAAATTGATTTTTTTTTTTTACCTTAACATCCTGTACACACTGCTGACAAATGAGTTTTTATTTTCCAAAGGAAAACCAGCTTGAGGTAACAAAAGACCAGCACCTAACACATTTTCCCAGAGATGATACTATTCTCACAAATTATCAGTGAGAATATTTGTCCTGATTACAGATGACCCAGTAACTAGCTGTCATATCATAGAAGCATCTATTAATCCTCCACTAGGTCATTCCATGAGCTTGTCCTAGTTTTTATGCCATCACCTCAGCCATAGCCAGAGTTAAGTTTTCAGGTTATCCATCATCTGTCCATTGTCTCATTCTTGTGAATGTCATACACACATTCACTTGGCCTCGAGACTTTGATGATAGTTTGGTGGTCACTGCCCAAGGTCAATATAAAAAAATTGACAACTGAAGAATTCAAAGTTTAAGAAAAGAAGAAATGCCGTTTGTTAAATTCTTTATGCTTCACTTTATAGAAGTCTGAAACTAATGTGTGTGTGTGTGGGGACTCATTATCATCATACTCATCATCCAAGTCAGGAACAGATAACATACATACATTCACCCTGACATCACATCCCTTTGATAAGCTCAATGTCATCAAAATTTCAATACATAGTTGTTGCACTATCTTTGTATGATCTTGTATTTATGATGCAATTTGTTCAATGTGTTAGGTCTTCTCCAGCCCAGCACAAAGATTCTCAGTGCTGATAAGGTCTGGACTCTGTGATGGCCAATCCATGTGAAATGAAGCACAATGTCAACATGTTGAACATGTTGAAGCACAATGTTGAACATTACACTGTAAACTAAACGCTACAATTGATCATTTAATTCAGTTTTTGGCTGATTTGACATCCCGGGTTTATACTGACATCCACAGGCATGGTGCTAGTGAAAAACTGTTAATTAGCAGTTGAGCTAACCCCCAATTTCCTTTTTTATTTGACACACAATTGCACTTATAATAGTTGTGTTCATAAACATTTGCTCTTCGCAGGCTACTACATTATTAACAGCTACGCAGTATATTGAAATGCCTCTGAACTCTCTGAAGCACTGTCTGAAGTGTCTGAAGACAAAGTTTTAAAGTACATCACTGAGCTAAAATAACTTATTTTTAAAGCGATGCACATTTTGCTGAATACTTGAGCACATTGTTTCACACTGAACTTATACGGTACTAAATGTACCACCTCAAAATGTGAGTAGTACAGTGCTTAACAGGGAATTAAAAGAAATGTATACACAATGTGCACTGGTGCAAAATGTCTTATTTGGCACTGCAAAAAGGATGACTTGAGAGTTTTCAGAAGACCAGTATGATGCTGCTCGACATTGATAATGAATGGTTGGGCTTCCATTCGCTGTCTTCTCTGTGCCATACCGGATCCAGGGAGAGAAGTGTACAAAGAATGGGCTTCTAGGGCGAGTGATTGCTGTATATATAATTCCTATATGACTAACAATCCCCTTACAATGTCTAACTCATTCTTTAACCTTGCAGGCGACAGTAGATGTTTACTTAAGCCATTGGCTTTTTCACAATGCGCAGAGGAGCATAACGTGTGGAGCTCACTAATGAAGCAGTTGCATTCACAGCATCTGCCACATCCCAAAAGACAATTTTTAACCTCTGCATGTTTTTGAAGGAAACTGGAGAACCTGGAGAAAAAAAATGCAAACTGCAGACTTGGTCCGGGACTGAGGTATTTTTGCTGTGAGGCAGTAGTCCTAGCCACTCCGCCTTCATGTGACCCACATGGTTTTTATGAATCTGAATATTTATGTGCCTAAGCACTTTCTGTGTTTTGTACATACACTTTTCATGTGTAATTACACACAGTTTTACAAATGAAGCCCCAGGTCAGTCACTCATCTTGGTTGACGTGAACGTGAGCCCTCTCACTGTGTTCAAGAAATCTCATGACGTGCTGCGGTGACGGTCATTAATGAAGACAAAGATGTGCGTTTTCAAGAATATATGGATGAAAAGGACTGACCAGCGAGTGTGGTGGTACATCGACTGGATGAATAATAATTGGTATGTTTCATTTTAGCAAGTCTAATGTTGTCAAGTTCATTAATATTTACATTATCCTGATTTTTATCATCTTATCGCTATTTTGAATAAAAATAAATATTTTTGCAGCTCCTGTTTGAGCTCAAACTATGTGACACCATAGTCAACTATCTTTGAAATTTGTCTCGGCTTGTGAAGCCAATATGACCACTGTGTCACAACCTCTTCCAGTAGTTACCTTTTATACATACACATTATAATTTACATAAGTGCATAAACAGTGTACTGATTGCTCAAAAGTAAACTACACCAACTGAATTCCATGGAATTTTGTGGAGGGAAGGGTAAAGAAAACAACACATTTCAGATTTAACGTTGTGGATACATGACTCCTCTCCTTTATTTAATGATGCAAGATAAGAGTGGGCAAAGGTAATCATGTTTTGTGTTATTGCTTACATTTACCTTCCTGGCCAGGTATATGACCTTCAGATCTGTGCTAACCAACCCATCTGCAGTGGTTGCATAACATGTTTGTGCCAGGCTTTTTTAAAACATACAGGCGAAATGGAGGGGCACCATCTTAATCTCCAAACAATTTCCCCTGTCACATTGCTGCTGTGACACAAAAGACCATTTGTAATCTGATTTGAACAGCCAGAGCATTCAGACTGAGGCCCTTAATAAATCTGATTTGAATCATCTTTTGGGGAACAATTCTGTCCATTTTAAAGAAAAAAAAAAGGGAAACTAATTGGGGAGAAGGAGTATTTTTCATTTAATTTCACTAGAGTAGGTGAACACATATACCTTCAAACTGTCTTACAAAAGGCCTGTGTTTTTAAAATTTGGCCGTTAATGAGACTCAAAGCTAGCTAACCTGCGTCATTCGCAGTAAGAATGCGCAGTAGATAACAAAAACACGTAATGTTTCGACTTAGCGATAATGTTCTCACATTTCCAAGGTTGTTGGTGGCCGTCCTGCTAACTTGTTAACAGTTTTATGCAATACCTGTAGTTGTTTCCGTCAAACATTCCTTAAATGTCCGAGTTTGAATTTGTGAACGTAAAACAGCCATAAACGCAGCATGTAGCTCACAGGTGCAACAGGCAAACAGGTGTTCAAATTAAGTTACATTTAGGGCGAAACCTAAGGCAGTGAAGATCACATATAAGAAAAACTAATGGAAAAGGTAAGCAATTACGGTTACTGTCATGAAAAGTGTGTGAATGTCAAGGAGTTTTTTTGGGGGGGGCAAATCCTTTCCTAGCTTCTATCTTAGCTTAGCCTTTTAGCATCTAACTGTACAGGATAAAGGATAAGATGAATTAGTATCATTAAATCTGTATTTATACAGCACAGTATTATCGGTATTAACAGTAATAATAATAATAGTAACACAAATAAATTGTTTATTGTTTATTGTAATTTGTAACTCATCATATAACATTAGCGTCAATAAAGTGAGGGGTTCTTCCTGACACACTTGATGATGATTGAGGATAAATTGATTGCCAGACAGTCCTGAAGCCAGTCTGAGTTTACGTCGCTTCATGACCAACCTCCTTTAATTGACTTCTCCACACAGCAAACAAAAATATGCCACGCTAAACCGTAGATTCTGTTAAATGTTACGCAACAATTGACCTCCTTATTCGCCTGTAATTCAAGGGAGCTCTGCCCGAAGTAACTGCACCGCAGCGCAAAGTGGATGAACGCATTTGGGACTGCGTCGTGACTGAGCCACAGAGCAGCATCTATCTTCATCCTGATGCGCCTGCCTCCTCTTCATTACCCTCACCCCCATCCACTCCCTCCTGGATCAGCAGAAACAGGTAAGACAAGCATCCGATTTGGAAAACAAAAAAAAACAAAAAACAACTCACACATTGACCAGTTAGTGGGGGATGGAAGTGGAATATCGTGATTTTACAGTATAGATTTTGCGATTCTCTTGAATGTCTGTCTGTGTCGTGGTTGTTGGGAGAGCGCTGTCACCGTGGGCTGAGTGATAAGGGGACATAATGTGGCATCTGTAGTGAGATGCGTCGACAGAATGACACTGTTGCTACCCATTCAGTCTGCTGTCGTTGCCACAGAGACGTGCAATCTGCCGCAGGTGCTGTACAACAGAGGGGGTGGATGCAACAAATTAGTATCTTTTCCACTTCTATTTTTGATTATGTATGCTGCATATAATTTATTTATATTGCACAGTTTAAAGACATCGTGACTCACTGATAATATGCACTCACTGGCCACTTTATGAGGTACCCAGGACACATAATAAAGTGGCAGGTGTCATCCGATGTGATCTTCTGCTGCTTTTGCCCATTTACTGTAATGCTCAAGTGTTCTGTCTTCAGTGATGGTCTTTTGCGTACCTTGGTTGTAATAAGTGGTTATTTGAGTTAGTGTTGTGCGTCTATTATCTCAGTCCTATCTGTCCTTTCTGGGAATCACAGGGTACCTCACAATATGATATGCGATACCATTAGTATCTTTTACCAGTATTCTGTGATAATCAATATATTGCAAGACAATCATACATGGATAAAAGCGTCTGCTAAATGACATGTAATGTAATGTAATGTAAATACATCATGATATCTGTCTAACTGAAGAAAACAAAACATATGTAAAAGAGTAGGGTTTCTCTATTTATTCACAACATAGAGAACAATGTTCATAAAGTCTATGTGTTGAACGTGGATGGGGCATCTCTTAATATTGCGTTCTCCGCAAATATCCCGCTGTAAAGTCCCTCTTCTTTGACCAGGTAAATTCTGCCGCACCGCTGTTAGGAGACGTGAAGTAGTGATGCCTTATTTAATAAAATAAAATATTGATATTTGCACTGGCATACCCATTATTGTATTGTATGAGGAAGGACGACAGTATACCACATTGATATTTTGACCCATCCCTATTCTCCTCTGATCTCTGGCATCAACAAGGAGTTTTTGCCAAGAGATCTTTAACTCATTGGATATTTTGCCCTCCCCTTTGGGACTGCACGTTAAAACTGTGGAATACAAGTGTTACTCTTTCTGTCTCAGTAAAGTCATATAATGACCAATAGGTTTAAAAACAAGGCACTGTTAGTAACATTAATAACCCTCTATTATGTGAATGGTACATAATAAAAATCAAAGTTTAATATGGCAGATTGCTTTCACCATTAGTCTTCCTCACAAACTCTAGCTCGTTTGTTACTGCTCCTCTGACACTGAATAATGCATACATAATTACATTGTTTTTCCTTTTCAGTAAACACTGATATCTAGCAGCTGACATGTTTGCTGTAAAACAAACAGTGTGTGGTAGTGGAGATCAGGTCATGCTGGGCATGACATTGGCTACTGTGAATACAGTCTGAGGAAGTGTAGTGAACAAATGGTGGTTGAGGGATTAAAGCTAAACAATGTGAACTGAACACCAACAGAAAATGCAACCAACTCAGCTTCTTGGCTGAGAAGAAGAAGATATACCATTATGTTTATTGTTTACACAAGCATTTGCACATAGAATATGCTATTAGTTAATGAAATGAATTCTAATGCGCTTTTAGAACGTTAATTACTGCTGCACATTCATTCCTGTAGAATTAATTTAACCATATCCAATTCTCACTGCAACAATCTGAAATACTGTTGTGGGCAATAGGCAGCATGGTCCTCTCAGCATGTTTGGACAGATGGATAAAAACTAGTCTCTTATTATGTTTCTTGTCAGTGTCTCTCTGTTCTCTCATCTCTTCCCTCCCCTCGCCCTGTCTCACTCGGCAGCTTGATCAAACACAAAGTTGTCCATGGTGTAATCTCACAGTGATAAAAGTGATGGGTGGTCTTGGCTGTCAAAATGTGCTAATCAAAATGAGCTCAGAGTAATTTGTATTTTTTCAGTTTCATAAACGTGGGCACTGAGTAAAATGTGTATTTCTTGATGTCAGTTATGAACAGGACACCCAAATTGAAACTGTTATATGTTTGTTTCACTAGTTTAATTTTAACAGTATTACTGTATTATTGTATTGCTGCACAACATTTGGCTGCCCAACTGTTGTTTTGCAATAGCCGTCTGTAGACAGCATATATATTGCTGCTATACTGCCTATAACAGTAATAGCCATGGGCACAGGTGGCAGCTACAGCTTGCCAGTAGTGCCCTCTTAATATATAGATGCCATGTATCTAATTGTGCCAAACTTAGCTCCCAGATTGCACTTTACCCTTAAAGAAAGCAGCAAAGGTTTATTATGTTGTAAGCCATGCTGAGCCAACTTGCCTGTGAGTCTTGGCAAAATTGGACTTCCAGCTCTTGTGCTTAAGATTCAAGATTCTTTATTGTCATTCCAACACACATTAAGCCATGAGGTGGGAACGAAATTATAGTCTCTGAACCCGGGAACCTGGGTCAGCCCGAACATTAATAAACAATTTAAAACTCTGAAGGTAAAGTGCTGTATATGGCAATGTGAAAGATTAAAAGATTTGCTCTAAAAAATTAGAGCAAAGCGCAAAAGTGGATACACTGGATGGTGTTTCAGTTTCTTAAAAAAGGTTAGTGGTCGTTTCCCCTACAGTGAAAATGCAGTTTAACATGAAGTTCGTTTTTATCAGGAGTCCTTGTTTAGTTATAGTTATATTCTCGTTAAATTATGTCAAGCCAAGAGCCAAAAACCTGCGAGCATCAACACACGAGATAAGCACCATGACACACACCTGTTAATATGTAAATCTGCAAATGACTTGTTGCTCAAAGTTCCATTTAACATGCAATCATGCCTCCTTGCCTCTGATGATGTGTTCTCCTGTGCTGATGATGTTGAGAAGAATTCTCTATTACTGAACAGCAAGAACAGCAACCAGCAAATCCTGCATATATGAATTTAAATAGATGTTTAAGAAAAAAAAAATGTTTCTTCCATGTCCACAGTTATATTTCCAAGCCAACACCATCATTACTGTACAAAATAGTCGGGGAACCTCTCTGTGTGAGTTGCCTTTGATTTGGTGTGTTAGATGGAGCATCTGTCGTACCCATGGCAGGATATGGGCAAAGTGAAATTGCTGCATTTACTGTTGCGAACATCAAATTCACAGTTTCTTTTTTTTTTTTAAATTAGTCTTTCCATAAAAACAGACCTAAATGACCCTTTTGCTGTTGTTTGCTGTATCTGGCCCACAGTCCACTTTTTTGGGACCTTGTTTTATATAATTATTTAAAATGCTTTTTTTTCTGTGTATATTATTTTATACATGCATTGTTTTTCGACATTTTTACTTTCATACTTCTACCTCCAAGGCTTAAAATTCCTGTCACCTATGAGGCACAGCAGGTGCCCCCTGACTGGTCACCTAAGTTCTTTCCTGCTGACTTACTGTTACTGTTACATTGTGCGTGGTTGTGTGGCTTTTGACATGGGAGTGAGTGAGTGAGTGAGTTTTTTTGCATGTTGGGACTGAACGTGTGGTTTGTGAAAAGGAAAGCTAATTGATAAATTGTCCCTAGTAGGAACAAATTTAATTGCTCAATTTAGAGCATCTACAAATCAAATACATTTATATTGCCAAATCACAACTTGTGTTATCTCAAGGTACTTTACATAGTCAGGTTGAGACAGCAATTTTCTTTTCATTTTTTTAGTTACAGTATGTTTGGCCATGTGTATGAAAAAGAAACCACTGAAATAAATAATGATATGATACTGTGAGCTTTTGTTGGAGGGCTGATCTTACAGTTTTGTAAAATTTAAAATAAAAAGAAGGATGGAACACAATGCTAGAAGCAAAAGACAAATCAGTCTTAATCGTCTTTGTGCTGGAGTAGATTAATTACTATTATCATTATTGTATTTTCTCTGACTGAGATCAGGGTTAGGGTAAATATTCACAGATTCACTGTTGGCTCACACGCAGACAGACTTTTAATACCATCTGCATTTCCATGAAAAATAATAAATCATAAATAATATAGTACATATTTTCCTTGTAAGTGACTGCTAGGGATGAGACAATACCACTTTTATGTGTCCGATACCAGTACCGTTATCACAAACCTGAGTATCTACTGATACTGATATAAGTCATTTTAGACCATTTATGAACTTATGACGCTGTTAACAGCACATGCTGAGTAGGGCTGAACGATTTTGAATAAATATCTAATTGCGATTATTTTGACAGGAATTGCGATTGCGATATGATTCATATCGTAGAATAAGATGTGTATAGATCCGGACAATAATTAATCTAATTATTAATCTAATCTAAACTAAAATTCAATTTTTACACACATTTTGGCTTTAGCAGATATTATATTGTGCTCCTGCGATTTCGATAACATTTTGATTAATTGTTAGGCCCTAGTGCTGAGTCCTTTCAAAGACATAATTATCCAACTGTGTAACAAATATTGTTCTCCCAAAGAGAATCAATCAGCCCAAAACATAACTTGACTAAAATGCTTTTCCTCGTGTATCATCCTTTAGTGTCTGTTGTGCAGTATGTTATAGATAGAATGTCATTAATCTTCACCTAAGATGTTATCAGGGGCTGGTTATGTTGTTACTGGTAGCATGATGCTGAGGTCATTTATATCTCCAATATGAGCTGGGTTGGAATTTTATGTGCCTTTTGACTGATACATAGGTACGTAGGTAATAAAGAGATATTTAGTTTCAGTGTTCCACTGCAGGTCATGGGGTTACCATAAAGCTCATTTAGTAGAAATGGAGGTGTGAAGAACCTTGATCTCTTGCAGAGGTAAAGAATCTAGATTGAAACAACATTGTAGTATATGAGTGGGCATTGGCGTTCACAGTAATATACAACAGCCTGGCCATTCAGCTGGTCACAGTCATTTGTTATTTTATGGAATAGTTGTGGCATTGAAATTGTTTTGTATCTTTTGTTGCTCAAACTGAGCTGTTCTTAAGCACACAGCATGAAGCCATTACATTTTAACATTCTGTTCTGTAGCTTTTAAAAAAAAGAAAAGCTTTTGCAAAAAAGCATGCTGAGTGAAAGGAAGTTAAATCACACTTCTCTTGATTCTTTATTCTCCTTTTCTGTTATTTTTCTCTTCATCAATTAGCTATCAATGCTGTTCCTCACAAATAATATAGCACAATCTGTAGGTTAGAAATAAGCTTGTGTATTCTCTCCCAGTAGTATAGTTACAAAAGTGAAGTATTTCAAGTATTTTTCTAAATATTTTAACTGCGATCTCTATTGAGGTGTGTCTCCATATCATATTTGTGGCAGTTGTTAACTGTAACATAACATACAAGGAGAGTAGAGAGATATTTCTTCAGTACCCCTTGATTTCCTATTACGTGTGAGAAGGTTTCAATGTTCGAGGTACAATTTAGTAGTAGTTTTGGTGAAGGTTAAAGTGTCTTGGAAATTTAAATGTAATGTTCTCTCAAGTCATGCAGACACTGGATACACTGTGTGTGTGGTTTGTGGGTATTGTCTATTTAGAGCTCGGTCTGTGGGAGATTTCCAAATCTAGCAAAAAGGGCAGGAGGGCATGGGAAGACCGCCACTTCCTCGTGTATCATCCTTTTCTGTTGCATGTACTGTATGTGTGTGTGTAAACTGTGTGTTGTCAAAATTACTAACGATAGAGTGCAGTGCACAAGTGACAGAATAAGACACTCCTGCATGTCCATGCGCACTCAGTTGTTTGAGGGGAATTGTCCTACATGTTTTAATTTTCCTTGTGGCTCAACCTACAGCAGTTTTATTTAGAGAGCAAAATTCTTTCACTGCCACTGAGAGTGATTCATTATTTTAAGAGTAGAGTAGTAGTGATTTTTAGAGAAACAATGTAACTGAAGTAAAAGACATAAACCTGACTTATTGGCGGAATGTTTCAATATCAAAGGATGTTGCTATTTTCAGATAATCCAGGATACATTGTGTTATTTTCACCAAACTTCGTGTTTAGGTTGTGTTCACTCTGTTAATTTAGTAATTTAGTAACTTCTAGGTCACCTGGTCTCGCCACACCTGTTTCTCTCACAATCAATCTGCACTTTATATTTCCTTATTTTGTAGTTTATGTGGCTGTTAAAAACTGCCATGTAGAACATGAGTTATTATTATTTTTGAGATTTGTACACTGGATGCCCTTCCTGATGTAACCCTCTCATTTATACAGGCTTGATGCCGTGATGCTAGCAGGTCCTATGTAGTATGCACAGGACACCAACTCTCTCCCTCCTTGCCTCACTTCCTCCATCTCTCCCTCACTGCCCACCCCCTTCCCTTCATTTGTTCTAGGGACAGAGCCCTAGAGTGAGGCTTATTGTTCTTGTACTTTCCTGTGCTGTGTAGCTTTTCTGCCATCCAGAATGAGATTTCATATGGCAAATCTGTCAATGCGACATGGAAAAGCCAGATCCGGATCGCTGTCTGCTACTGCTACAAGCTGTTTAGGTTATATATAGCTTTAGTCTCAAACAGGACACTCTTGCCACTACAACTATCATCAGCACCAAAAGGGATATCTGTGGAAACTGTACCTGCCACCGTATGTTTTTCTCTCTGGAATTTCACTGTAAGTAAATGCTTTTAAAATAATGGCATTTCCATTGAATTTGAGAGACAGTTTTTTTTATCTATGGAGAGAGCACACATGGGTAAGTTGGAAGCATAGGAACTGTACCTGTACTTTTTATAAACCTTTAGTTTTGCACCACTTGATAATTCATGTAGCGACACTGGCAATAGACAACTTCACTGCAGGTCAATACATCAAACCGCCTTTTTTGAATTGAACATTGAATTAACATTTTATTGAATCATATACTTACTTTATATTTGTTGTTCAAGCGAGTGACTTTTGTCACAATTTGTGGTGGTGTTGCTTTATCCAATCAGTGTCTATTTTAGGGTGAATCTGCTCTGTAGAGGAAATATTTGTACAGACAATCACACAATCAGTGACAGGCACCATACAAAACTAATTTCTAAGAATCACAAAGGTGCCAAATTTGCAAATAAACTATTTTAATAGTTGGTCAAATTAGTTTGGAAATGGAGGGAGAGAATATATTCAGGCTACATATTGTAAGGATACACTACTAATGGACATGAAGACCAATTGTAACATTAATGCAGTCACAAGAAGGGACAAACGATGGATTTGTCTAATTGCTTTTCCAATGTTGACTCTTGGACAGAACCAAAGCAGTATTGTTTGCAGTATCCTTTTATGGCAGAGTCTTGGTGGATCCTTCATGAAGCATTACTTCGTTGCCAAGACAACAGGCATCTCTTTGCTATTTTAAAAGTGTACAGCAGACTTTTTGTCATTGGCACTGTAGAGCCTACCTTTAACTCTCTTCCTTGACTCGGAATGCACATCTGAGAGGCTGACCTTTCCTCATATGGTTTTATTATTGAAATCAAATCGCTGACTGGGCATTACAGACATGAATGCAGACAAATGGAGCTGTTAATTGTTGGTATGCAGTGTGAGTTATGACCAGCCCTATTATGACTATCTTGTCTGAGAAGGGAAATGTGTTTGAGAGTGTGTGTTTGACACTAAGTGGACCATTTTAAACGTTCCTGTAAGTCCTGTCCATTTAGCACTAACAACCATGGCACATTCAAAGTCACTTAATTCATTCCTATTTTGAAGCTTGGTTTCATCTTCAGCAGGTCATCTTCACCATGTCTGCATACTGTACCTAAATGCATTTATTTGATTTGATGCATATGATGGCCTGATGAACTGATGATGTGGAAACATGCATTTTTAATGAGTTTGTATAGTGCTGGCCGGTATACAATTTTTTAAAAAAATTTTATGATTTGGATTTTTCTGTATACTGCAATACTGGTATATGAAAAAGGGAACGTGGTGCAGCAAAACACTGTTTGACGAGGGACCCTTTAGACTGCTGCACCACACATGCTAAGGGCTTAGCTGAAGAAGCGATTTATTCCACCACCTTATCAGAAAACATGAACCAATGTATACACAGTTACACTGTGTTACGTTAGCACAGTTATGGGGCAGCACCTGTGGAGAGGAAAGATTTAACAGTTAATCCAATAAATGTAGTTTCAGGAGCCAGAACTTTCTGATTCAATTTAACTTACAAGCCTAAAAAAAATCCAAAACAAATAAAACAAACTAAATTATAATAATTACAAACATCTGGGCTAATGGACAATTTTATGAGGTCAATTGGGCAATGGTGGGAGATTATGTTCAAACGTATTACAAACCTATATGCAGACAAATTAACCTGCCAGGTGTTGATATGAAGCATGAGCTTAACAATAATGCTTAACAAGCAGTTGAACACATGTACCGAATCAAGTGACTGTGAATGTTTTATCTGATACTCTTCAAAGAATGGCAATAATATTTGGGTTTTTAAGTTTTTATTTAGAATATATATATATATGTATATATAATCCTCTCTACCAGTTGACAATTAAGGTTTCTTTTAGGATTTCTTAATCCTCAGTGCTATTTTTTTGAATGCTATAAAAAATGACTGCTTACATTTGTTCAGTGTAAGGATTGAGTGAGCTCCAAAAGTGTAGCAATGTTGCCCCTGAGGGATGAACTGGAGAGCATGGGGTTGATGGAGTATGGTGCAGGGTCATTGTGTCAGACTGGCAAGCTGGTTTTCATGACACCAATTACCTGCAGTGGGGAGTGTGTTGTGTATGTGTAGAATTATCCTCAGTAAGTCATCCTCATCGTATCCTGGATTTACCCCATCTCTCTTTTCTCACTGTCCTTTAACTTACACTTACCTTTACTTTAACTTTCCTCTGTGTTCCATGAAATTCATTCAGTCACTATCAATCTCTCAAAAATGTCCAAAATCTGTCTTGATAAACTGTATTTTAAAAGAATGTTGTGAGAAGTAGCTGAGAGTGCTGACATGTTTTCACTCAGGGATGTAGTAAATGTTTTATGTTATTGGTTACTCAATAGCCATCAAATGATTTTTGTGTTTTGTGTCACTAGGCAGTGTAAAGGAAATGATGGGAAAATTGAGCTTGCAGTTTTCTTACACAAGTTTGAAGGAGTGAACGGAAAAATCCTGTTTGGTGAGTGGAAATATCCCCTGAGAGGAAATAACTTGACCATGCTAATGCTCAGTCCAGAGACGAGTGTACCACGACCATTTAAGTGCCAGTAGAGAGATACAATCAGTGAACCCACACACTCACTGCACCCAAGAACAGTGCAGGATAGAGCACAGTGAGGAGCTACCTGCATGCCTCTGCTCACACAGTTTCTGCTCCACAGAAATACAAAGACAGAGATATTCCTCTCTGCCTGCTCTGTTGGTTTCTGATGGGACTGTGGGACTGGGTACTTTCTTGGCAGAAAATTTCTACACTTTCTAACTAGCAAACTTTTCTTAAAATAGCAGCTGTCCCAGGCCACAACTGGGGTTACTCAGTTCAATCATTGCTCTTAATTAGCTTCTTGTAATGATTGCAGCTAGAGGAACAAAGTGGAAGAACTGTGGATAAAGAAAGTGGAGGTGAGGGAAGAAAAGAGGGGGATAAGGCTTGTGAAATAAATGTTCATGTAAAGAAAGCTGTTTTGTTGTATTTCTGCATTTACATACTTAAAAAACACAGTGTGTTTTGCATTAGTTTGTGTGTGTGCGCGTATGTCATGGTGTGTGGGTTGGGTATTACTCATGCCATAGGGACTTAAGTCAGGCCATGATGCAGTTACATTATACAAATACAAATGTATTTCCAGTAAGGAAAATCATTACATTTTCAGATAAAGATATGTATGATTGCAACAATAAATCAATTCATAAGGGACTTCTTAGTTAATCACCATCAATTAATCGGTTTGTTGGTGTGATGTCTTTGCTTCTCAATGACAGGCAACAAAGCACATTTAAGGACATTGTCTTTTTGAAATTTTTGAAAATTTTACCATTATCTGACTTTTTATGGACC
Source organism: Solea senegalensis (assembly GCF_019176455.1). Lineage (NCBI taxonomy): Eukaryota > Metazoa > Chordata > Actinopteri > Pleuronectiformes > Soleidae > Solea > Solea senegalensis. Next base: position 21,344,133 of record NC_058024.1, on the reverse strand, counting down.
AAACGACTAATCCGTTATTTAAGAAAATAACTGACTGCTTAACTAATATCAAACATAACGATAAGTTTGAAGGTCATGGTAAGGCATAGAGATGGTGTAGGTTAAGATCAGTGATGCTTAATTTATAGTTAAGGTCATGTTTAGTCTCCAGAAAAGGGGAGCCAGTCAATACTCTGATATAGAGACAAAACTTGAATGTGAATGTGTATTTGTGTGACTCAGGGTGCTTTCAGATATCATGCACTGAACTACAGGGAATTCCCTTGTTCTTTGGGGTATGGGTGGTCTGGTCTGAGGGTCCCAGTTCCATCAAGCCATGCTGTCTCTGGGTGCAGAGTGTGTCCACATCTGAGGGACCATATTCTTCTTGGGCCTGCCCCTCTGTGAGGTGGGCAAGTCCTGTTGCACTGGTGGTGCTCTAGGGCCATGCTTCCCAACCTGGGGTCCAAGCTCCCCTTAGAGGGGCGCCAGAGATCACATGGGGGGGCATAGAGCTTTGACTGCTCTGAGTTTGTGATGCACAAACATAATATAATTATGTTTGTGCATCCCAATCAGACACTCTACTGAATAATCAGAGGTCAGTATCATCCAAATAAAAACTATCATTTGTTTGGTCCACCTTTCAGTTTATTTAGCTATTTGTCCTGATCGTGTTCCTGTTGTGTGAGAAACGTAAACGTGCCAAAGACTCACAGGGATCAAAAAAAGAAAACAAGGCAATACCTTGGTTTTGATTTAATGGAAGCACAGGACAGTTTATATCCATATACACTGTGAGAATAGGAACAAAAACCTTAACTTTTTACTTTATTCTTTTTTGTGTGCGTGCCCTGGACAGGGGTTTGGGATGGGGGGCCCTGGTTTGTCCTGGACACAAGTAAGGGGGGCTTCAAGGAAAAAAGGTTGGGGACCACTGCTCTAGGTTGTCTCATTGTCGCCCCAGGGATGGGATGGCCCCTCCTTAGCTAGGGATCTGGGGGTATGTGGCAGTGTCAATCAGGGAGCTGGCACTCTGGATGGGCGGCCACTCCTGTTGGAGGGTGGGGCTGCTTAATGGTTACCTTATCCTACATCTTTCCCCTGGGACAACCTCCCCGATTTTGATTGCACTAGGGTTAATATGATGATATTAGATTGTGAAAGACTAGAAAGTGTTGACGTCTGGCTAAGGCAAAGAGGTTGTAGTATTGTCTATAGGGCACATTCTATTCATTGCAGTTCTATGCTCTTTTGCAGACACATCAGTTTTTTTTTCGTCAGCCAAATCTCACTATTTGCTAGTCTGCATTATGCCCTGCTAAAATAACTCCACCTCCGTTATGTACATTTTTTTCGAGTCTTCCCCATGTTCACCCTGGTTTTTGAGCAATGATTTTTATTGAATTATGACTGTAATTTTGTAATATTACAGCTTGAAGTATTGGAAGCAGTAGTTGCTACCAAGGAGGAGAGACGTAGCTGTAGGCTCCCATTCCTATCAATGCCATTTGATCATGCTCAATGCAGACAAGATTATGTGAAGGAAGGAGGTCAGCAAAGGAAGAGGATCTTCAAAATACAACACAATGGTCATACACAGATCCACCCTACACCATCCACCATACAGTCCACTCTATACACGACCAATGTCCCATTACTGAAAGCTTTACCCCACCTGCAGCTAATGTTGATGTTTATGATGACCTCTCTCACACGTCAAGTGAACGCAAGTCTCGAAACCCAGTTCAAGAATTTAATTATCAAGAGATAGTGAATGCTGAAGAACTTGCTTAAGGAAGTGCAAGAGAATGCCTCAAAGCAGTCCCTTCAAAAACTTGGATCCCTTTCTTGCTAAATAGAATCTTCTTAGAGTTGGGGGTCGTAGACGGGAAGGAAATCTTGAGGCAGAAGAAAATAACTCCCTGATCCTTCCTGGTAAACATCACGTCTCAGCTCTATTGATCAGGCACTTCCACAAACAGATTTTGCACTAGGGAAGCCTCTCCACAGAAGGTGCCATACACACAGCTGGCTATTGGATCATAGGCCCCAAGAGACACGTGAGCAGCAGCAGCCATAACCCTTAAAGAATAGGCAGTAGAGAATGCATTAATCTTATATACTATTTACTCTTTTTAGGGGAATGGTGATTCAGTGACACAAGAACATTATTTTTTTTCTATGAGAGTTCATGCAGATTTCTGGTTAAGCTCTAAATTGTCAAGGCACCACAGCGAAGTGGTGCACTGCAGTGAAGCATATTTGAAGGAAAGAGGAAGAAGTGAATTTAACCAATATTAATGACCAACACGATACACCTTTCACACATATCGATAATGTAATTATCCTAGTTTTGGCTGATGTGGACATTGTGCACCTGTGGCATTAACAAAAATGCCCATGCAGTTTGAAGGTAGACCATGCAAATTTTTGCTGTGCTTAGCAGCATGGGTCATTAGTTAGAAACAGCTTGTACTTGACAACTATGTGTGTTTGTGCAGGAGAGGGAAAGTTATGTAGTATCACCCAAATCTGCTGCAGAGGTTGTACTGGATGCCTGCCAAGTTTCTTCATGCACCATTGTTGCATCTGTGGTGCAGGGGCTATAACTTTCACACACCCACTCACTGGTGGTCCAAATTCCAAAAACAAGTTTTCTAAACCTTAAAATTGTGTGGTTAATAAATGATAATTTCAGATGTTATACCTTTTTGTTAATTATTAATTGTCACATCACATTGTTAATATACGTTGTAGTGCCCAACTGTGATTATACTAACATGAATCTTAATTGCCTCACATATTTCCAGTATGTTCTGTGACTCCAATAGGTCTGATGTTGTGCTCAAACTACTCTATAGCTGAGGGTAATTTATAGCCAATATAGGTAAATCTAGGAGACTGGCAGACCCAAGCAAGAAGCTTGAGCAAGAGCTTGTAATGGCAGACTGCTGAATCTAAATTGTCAACATGATAAACGAGCTGGATGTTCCTGGACAGCAGCAGTTGCTGGTAGTAAAATCTGTGGCAAAGGAAAACAGAATGGCACAGAATTTAAAACAGAATAAAAACTGTGTACTTTTTCACGTTGCAATTCACAGATTTGCAATTCAGTATATTGAAAGTTATGAAGGCTTTACCTTACAAGTTGTAACATTTTGTCGTTCATCTCATATATATATATATATATATATATATATATATATATACATATACATATACATATATATGTTCTTTATCTCCATTCGTCCTTCCTTTAATTGTTTATTTCACCCCTGTGAGCGCTCAACCATCAGCTAATCCCCTCCATTATTCCTTAACCTTATAACTCATTTTCTTTCCTCACTTATGTTGTATAAACACAAGTATTTTCAAACAGGGGAACCATTAAGCAACAAAAAAGAATAATCTTTTTACAAAATGATGTTGATTTTATTTGCACTGTGAATAAAAGCTTTGACCAGACAGTGGCGTAAATTGTGATTGTGATTCTGTGTTATATTGTAAGACAATCATATAGTGCTACATCATAATGTATGTTTAACTGAAGAAAACAAAACATCCGTGAAATGTTAATAGTGCAGGATTTCTCTATTTATTCACGACATAGAGATCAAAGTTCATAAAGTTTATGTATTGAACGTGGATGGGGCGTCTCTTAACTATTAAGTCGTATTCAGACCAGCCCTTCTAATTCGAATCCTAGATCATTTGAGCGTGTTTTCTTGTTCATTGTTGTCTTGTTTTCTCCTTCAGTAATTGTTGATGCAGTGCTGCCTCAGGTGAGGAGGGGAATGTGTTATTAAAAGGTTTGGTTTGTTTCACTAAAGTGCAGTGTGAAATCAACCTCGGACCGGCTGAATGTTACAAACCCCATTTGAACCGTGTGCCCAATCGTATCAAGTCTAGGGGACTATTAGGTGTGAATACGACTTTAAACTCCCACTCCCCTGGCCAGGTAACGTCCACCCAAGATTCTATTAGCTAGTGAGAGAGAGAGCATTGAGTGCCTTTGCAAGATTATACTTGTATTTATACTTATACTTTTCAAGGGTGTGGATTGATTTACTTGGCTCATCATTACCCCACAGCTACTAATATTCATTGTCTTTTTGGCATTTTGGGCAGCAAGAAAGTGACCAACTTTACACAGGAGTAAGCCAAACTCTCACTTAATAACATCAACTCCTCCCCTGAAGGTTCTCCAGGACTCTGGGGTAGGAATTATTTCTTGTGAGAGTTGTCAATTGGCTGCCTGTCGTGAATGCGCAGACCTTTCCGAGTGTCATTTACACAGGCGGTTTTCCAATATGACAGCAAGCGACACAAGAGGACTAAGATTAGCTTATTCATCCTGCACCTTTCAATTGTTCACTCAGACCTTTCATAAACATTTATTACAAAGCTTCCTCATCACCAATATGCAGTCAAAAGGCTATTGAATATTCAGCCACATATCAGACTCTACAAATGTTCAGATGCACTGCCACTGTTATCGAGATAATCAGTAGATATTTGTGGTGGCTTTACTCCAGTTGGAGGGCTTACTCAGATGCCTTCTTGGGTTTGGTCATACTCCCTATTGAGAAGCAGTGGCTGTCACATTGCTTTTGTTTTTCCTTTCTATGTATGAGCACATGGCGGTTTGTTTTAGACAATTTTATCCTGCCAGTCTTTAGAGACTAACCACATGTAAGATGATTTGCGGGTTTAGCAGTTACCATCAAAGATGCACTAAAGATGTTCTGTTTACATTTTTTCTGAAGATTGAGCTTTGGACAGTGAATGACTGTGACTTACTAGCTGGAATCATGCTGACAATGCTGCAAGTACATGCCATGTGGTTTGGAGGGATGCCATTTGAGTCAGACTCAATGTCTTCATGATGGATTTCCTGTGTGTGTTTGAGTTTTAAAGTCCAACTTTGCAAGGCTGGTTTTCCACTAACAGGTGCTAGGGGGGAGTGAGGACAGCCCTCAATCTCCCTGCAACAAGTCATTTAACTATGTCAATGACTCTGAAGCTGCTAAATTAGGGTAAAATGTGTGGCCGTGACAGTAGCCTTTTCAAGTTATTTAGATATTGCCATAAAATATCATCATCATTCACTGTTTCATTTTGGTCAGAAATTAAGTTCTGGTCTTAAAATCCAATCCTAACCACATCATTATGGATCCATTAGAGACAACATTGTCCATTTATGTGAGCATCATCTTGCTGCATCATCAACTTCATTAGAGGTTAAATCTCATCTTACTCTTCCCTGCTTTTCGTGTAATATCTTGCCATCATCTTTTATCTTTTTTTCTCCTCTTTATCATATACTTTTTACTGTCTCTCCTCTTCCTGTAATCTTCTTGTGTTTTCATGACCTCTCATACCTCCTTTACCTTGTTTTTCTTCTCCTTCCCTCAAATTGCTGCAGTGCATCACTGGCAAACATATTAACATCTCATCTCCATTACCCAGTGACTTCCTGAGAGAGAGAGAGAGAGAGAGAGGGACTTTGCTTTGTAGCACCATCCTGTCTCTTCAGCTTCATTCCTCTGCCTGCACCTTTCCCAACCACCTTTCATTTTCAGAGCATGTCCAGGATTCAGTGAATTTTTTCTGGCCATTTCCCTCTTCTCCTCTCCTCTGCTCTGTGCTGTATGTTTTCAATTGATGCCCTTGGTGTGACCACGAGAAAGACGGAGTAAAGCTCTGCAGTAACAAGCCAGTCTGTGTGAGCAAGTTGTTTTCATTGTGTATGGTAAGAAATAGAGAATGAAACATGTACAGTGTGGGTATGTATGTTAGGGTAGGAGTACATGGTAATGATGCAGCTGCATCGGTACAGGAGCTGTGATTGTATGCAATTTGGGAAGGAAATCAAGATTAATCATGTTTGCATCCTTAAAAATGTATATCTATTTGATGATATGATGTTTTATATATTCATTTGAAAATGCGAAAGACCCAGTGACATGGTCTCTTAAATGACTGTGGAGGCGCCTGTCTGTGGTTCTCAGTTCTCATCCTCATAGCCGATTGCCCCTAATGAGCATGTGATCATCAGCTGCTAAATGTGAAATACGTAGATCAACCGGTGAATCGAGAGCTTTGCCGTTCTGGTCCTTCACTAACTACATACATTCTAACCAAAACAATATCACAAACTCCAGTTGTTTTGTCCCTCCTTCCCTCAGATTAGAACAAAACATGAAACAAAACAGAAACATCTATAAACATGACATAGATCACAGGCAGCACTAATAAAATGAAAGCTCAGATGTCAAATTGTATACATAAAACCAAGCTAAATTAAGTTGTGTGAATTATTTGCTGGGTCATGTGTGTTTTTGAGACCAAGTGATTTTCCTGGTGAAAAAATCATGATGTTTGTCAACCTCATCGGCCCTTACTCACTTAGTTCTCTTTACATGAGCAATGCAATGAGAACTTCGTCAGTAACAGTGACTGCAAATACTCCTGATCACCAGCAGCATAATGTGCCATGTAGGATGCACACTGATCCCACAACTTTGAAAGTCTTAGGCATGAAATGGTAATGGTTTAGTGCTAATGCAGTTAGCAGGTTCAGCTCAGTGGAGGCCGCCATTTTGGACCACTATGTTTTACAATAAGCCAAAAATGGACAAGCTAAACACGTCTTGAGTTTTGATGCTAACTGAAGGCTATAGTTCTCCAACATACTTGGTAGGAAGGGATATCCAAACTTCACCAATACCTCCATGTTGCTAAATTTTACACACTGTACCTTAACCAGGCAACTCTGTTTAACATGCAGCCCCACCTGTCTGTACTCTGAAGCTCATCATTCCCAAATAACCCTCGACTGCTCTCTTTCCTTTTTCCTCTTTCCTGGTCATCTAATCGGACTTCTTTTCTGTCCTTGTTGTAACATTTTTAAACCCTTACTCACACTGTCTCATTTTTTAGTTATTAAGGTCAGTAAGAATTGTTTTTAAATGTAATTTTAAATGGTATTTCTCACTAAAAGAGATATATTGAGGTTGTTTAAGGACAGTCCTTTTTTCAGGTGCAGTCTCTCATCTCTCATGGACTTTGTGGACAATTAGAACATAAATGACTAATGACAGAGTGATAAAATGTATTACTAAAAGGATTGCGGCTCTTGTCTATTTCCTGCAAGGTGTCATTAAAGATTATTCTTTCTCTCTCTCACACTCCCCATTCACTGTTTGTTTTCTTTCTCTCCATTTTCCTACTTTTTGTGTGCATGTGTGTGTCTCAAGGTCACTAATTGGGAAGGATTGACATCTGCAAAATTTGAGAAAGGTGATTAGTTAGCCTTGATGGAAAATGATCATAGTCAGCATCATATTTAACAGGTATGTTTTGGTAGATGGGATGATCTAGTTAATCAGGAGTCTTGAATACAAATTATGGATTATGTTAGTTTTTAAATTGAGCTTGGTGAAATATTGAACATATATAATACTGAAACTTTCACCACAGTGTTATACTGCAGCATGAGGTCTTTCAGGATGTTGGACCAGGAGAACAGTTTCTTCCACTTCCATTCAGACCTCTTGCGTTGTCTTTTACAGCTACAGATGCTCCCATTTATCCAGGGTCGCTGTTTATCATTTAATTTGATTTGGTTTTGCAAGGAGCAGTTTTATCTAAAATGAGGAGCAAAGATCATTGAAATAGCCTACAAATTAAGCCGCCTCTCTGGTATTCCTAGGGCGGTTAAGATCATGAAAAGGTGGACACAATTATGTTCGCAGGCTGTTGTCTTTTGGCCATAACTCTGACTCTTTTAAAAATTAATAGTCTAATACATTTGTAGATAAAATTGCACATTTAAATTAGGTTTTACAGGAGATAGATTTCTAATTTAAAAGTGCTGTTTTAGGGAGGTTTACATTTACATTTAGATTTACATTACATCTTAACCAAGTTAATAATATTACTGTTTCTATATTTTTAACATTTTGCCAGATCTATGTGACAAAATCACAGGGATGCTATCAGTTGTGTGAGACAGAGTCAATGGAGACTGCTTGTTACATATTCTAGCAGTGTTATTTAAACTGTCACTAAACAGTCCAAACCATTAAAGAAGAAGTGTCATAATGATAGAGGTACATCGAACACTTACGCTGTGGAACAGGTCAAATGAGGAGTTGTGATGTAGTGCACAGATGGACAAGGGAATATGAGGATGTTGCAATGTTTGCAAAGAGTACTTATAAAACACTGGGAGTGATGACGTGGAACTTAACCCAGAACCATTGATCTTCAGGGATGGTAACTGAGGCCAGAGCAGACAGTGGACTTTAATGGAAGCAGTTGCCAGCGAAGTAGGATCAGTGGCATAGAGAACGGTCATAGCCAGATCTTATAAATTGATGGCATAGGTTTGTGCAGGGCCACAGACGATGTATCATTTGTCTTTTCTGCTCTGAGTTGAGATTATTTTCTCCAACTCTGTAATCTTCCATAAGATGGAAGCACCTCTCACTGCCAGGCGGTGAACTGAGTGGATCCATGGCATGAGCATAAGTGTAGTTTGGTTCTCTGATAGTATAAAATCCAAATTTCAATCCATCCTGATTTCAAAAATCCAGTGCCCAGTTAAAAAGGTACTCCTGAGCTCAACCATAATTTACTTGTGTCAGATAAATGCAGATAGAAGGGATGTAAAATTACAAAAGAAAACCATTCTGGAAGAGCTTTTTTGGGCACACAACGTTTTAGTCTAGCAGTACTTCCTTATTCTATGTCTATGTCATTTATTATATCATGGAGAAAAGCACCTGAATTTCTACATTGATTAACACAATGTTAATTATCTATGCATGTAACCAACATACATATATTCATCAGTTTTAATACATGTTCACATAGATTTTAATGTGAGTTCGAATTCCAGCAAATTGCTTAACAGTAGTTTGTTTTGCAACATGGTCTTTGTCTTCTGTCATGAATAAAGGAATCATCATGACAAAGCAAGAGAATTACAATGATTTTTTTAAATTTGTTTGCGTTCAATAGAAAAGCATAAAAACCTTGTTTATTCAGTATAAAATATGTTGGCTATTTGAGAAAACAACATTTAGTATCTTGACTCTTAAAAAGAGGACGAAGCAAGGCCCAGTGATAGTAGTACTCTAATTTTGCATTTAAATGTAAATGCAAACTGCTCTAGTGGTATTGAAAATGGCTGTAATGCAAAAAGGCCTATTTAATCACACACATTTTAAAATGTTTGTCCATACTAGCTTAATAGCCCGATCTGTTATAATAAGTACAGAATTTGGGCCAAGAGCTGCTAGGTGCGTGTGTGTGTGTGTGTGTGTGTATACACTCTGTGTAACCCATGTAAAGCTGGCATTATTCTCAGTGCCAGACAGATTTGTTGCATAGCAACAGGAACTTTTGAGGTCAGGAAGTGTTTGAGTTGTGGAATGTGTCAACCACAAGAACAGTAGAAATGGATCAAGAAGAACATGTACTGTACATAACCCCAATTTCCCATATTCACGTTAACTAACTACAATGCAATTAAACATTCTTGGCACACATGAACTCGAGGTGCTTGTGGAAACATCTTCGAATGCCATGTTTGATTGTTGTACATTTATGATCTGAACACGTTCATGCATTTTAATCCAGGTACTGCATAAATCTTGTGCTTTTCTGTCCTGAAAGTCTGCAGAAGTGTCTGCGGTGAGAAGTGACATTAGTGATGTGCTTATGCCAGGCTTTTGTGCATGAATGGTGGATGTTTGTCAAAGGTCAAGGCAGTCACTGGTTTAATGAACATTTCTATTTGCTGGAGCTGACCTCTCTCTTTTTGAGCTCTATGAAATCCTTTTTTTCTCTCCATATAAATCTGCCGGTAAGCTGTTAAAAAAATAAATTTTTTGCAACACAACATTGCACTCTTTTGTCATGTGCTTTAAGTCTGAAAAAACATAACTTCAGACAATTGTAATAAGCATAGTATGTTCTTCAACATAATGTACTTTAGATACTGGTGAGTTTGTTGGAGGGCCTGTGCTCTTCCTTGTTTGCAGGATTTCAGTAGAAATGATTGTAACTTCTTAGCTTTTGAAGAGGAATGTCTTACTCGATAAACACAGTCTCAAAGTCCAGGACAAATTCTCGTCTTGAATCTGCCGATGTGCTTGTGCATCATGCCGCATGCTGTTTTTCGTTGTTCTTCTTATGAGCTTTAGAAGCTAAGTGGTCCAGTGGACTATGTGCTGGCATAATTAACAGAGCATTTTGAGTTTTGTTACTTTTTCACATGGCCACTTAGACGTTGCTGTGAAGGGAAGCTACGATTATTCCACCCACATAATGTTCCCTTGGAATATGATCTTAGGAACTGTTCTGAGAAATTAAATCTTGACAAATTCCGCATGATTCCATGTTCTATTGCTCAATTCCACAATGCCGTCCATGTTTTCTGCATCACAGGAATCATAGGGCTCTACTCCTTTTTCATATTACATCCTCTTTTTGTCATGTCTTTACTGTGCATTAGTAAGATTGAATGGTTGTGGCAAAATGCAATCCTATATATTTGCTTTTGCATAGGCTTAAAATTAATGTGATATTTGCATGTTATATTTATACTGTCTTCTTCTTCTTTCGGCTTCTCCCTTTAGGACTTGCCAGAGCGGATCATCTGCTTCCATCTTGTCCTATTCCTAGTGTCCTAATTTTACTTGCATTTTTGGGCTTTCATTTTTGGTTGTTAATATAATTCTGATGAACTCTATAACTAACTCTCATGTTCATCATAACTAAACGCATATTATAACTATATTTTATGATGTATTTTTGCTCATTACCTCCTGGCTACTTCATTGATGTTGTGTTCATAAATCTGACTCGTCAGTGCCTCACAAGCCATGAACCACACCACTCGTCACTGTCTCCAACATAAAGGTTGGAGAAAATATGTAGAGGACAATTCTGTCTTTCCTTGTCTTCTCTTTCCCTGTTCCTCTTTCTCTCATCTTATGTTGTCTTATCCCTCTGCTGGCAATTTCTCAGCATCTACTTCACTCTGATTAGTTGGCTGCTAAAAACAAAACAAAACATGGTCCTTGAAAACTTCCTCTCATTTAAAAGCAACACATTTTGGATGGTTTGACATTTTAAAGTGCATTAGTGTTAATACATGGAGAGAGAGCTCAGCTTTAGGTTTATACAGGTACAGGTTTTGTACTATGTACTAAACATGCCCTAAATTCCTCAGTTTTTTTAATATATACTGTAAACGACAACCTCTGTGATATCATTACATGAGGACTCCTGATTCACATTCAGACTCATATTCAAAATGCAGTATAGTATAATCAGCTTTCCTGTTTTGTTGCTTTGGACTGGCAATGCTTACATTGCATTTTTTTCCACTTTAGGTTGTTTTTCTGCATTATATTCTGTTCTGATGTAAAAGTTTTTACACAAATTACTCTCTTAGTTACTTTATTGTCATGGAGTGGGGGCCAATCTGTTTTGTGCATTCTGTGCTGAAGTTTGTTTACTATGGCAGTTTTGTTGGTGGTCATATCGTAATTTGTTTCGGTACAGAGACAGTGATTGTAATTGGCACAGGTATGAGTCCAAATTTGTTAATGGAGTTTGCTTAACTCTGTACAGCGGAGAATCAGTGCAAGGTAAGTGTGTTCCAGCTTTTTGTATGATGAAGAGATGTTACTCCTTTTACGTTCTGTCTGTTGTTTGGTGGCAACGATGGATAGAGCATTGCACTTGAGAGTACATTCGATCAGGGGGCAATCGCCATATTCTCTTTGCTTTCCCTTGCCACTGGGCTACCCACCACCTGTATCTGCAAAAGATCGGGGTTGAGTATCACAGAGATTCACTTGGTTGCATTGATCTTATGCACACAGTGTTATTGTGACTATTAAATACTTTTTGCTTCTTTCTCTGAGGAGTTGTTGGATTTGTGCACGAGAGAGAGAAACTGCTGAAAATAGCTGAAAATTATTGATTGACATTGATGACAGTGATAAACGTCAAAAGGAAAGAGTAAGAGCTGTCATCAAATCTAACCTAATTTAATTTAATGTTTTAACTGAGGGTGATCAGCTGTTCATTCTGGTAATGCGCCGTCTCCACTCATAGCGACAGCCGGTTTGACATTTTAACTGCAGGAGTTGCTTCTTTATAACTTGAACATGACAAATTCAAATTATGAGCCGAGTTATAGGAATAGAAAAGAAAAAGTGTCAGTAAACTCAGAAGTCCAGATTGGAGGTGATTAAGGAAGGCAAACTTCCAGCTGACTGCAACTGCAGTAGAAAGTCAGGTTTGTTTGTTGAGCATTGTTCAAATGACAATGATGGTTTAAGTAACCTGAGACTTATGCCAAGGTTTTCAGGATGTCATTTTCCTCATTGTTTGAACACGTTGTCTCTGTGCGTAATTGGCCAGATGCACACTAATGTTGTAGTGCATCCTTACCAGCAGAGCGCAGGAGGCTTATTCAGCTCTAGGTGATGCAGAAAGCCAAACATACCTGTCTGTGAAATCAGATGTGCTCAAAACATTCAATTGGTTAAAAAAAGGTGATTAACAGAGTCATAGTGATTTGACTACACATTTCACTCATCTGTGTTTCTGTCTCAAGGGTTGATAACTTAAAAAAAGTGGGAAATTATAGTACTTGAACAATTAAAAAAATTCTGATCCAGCATGCATGGCAGCTTACATAGATAGAACTTTTACTCGATAATAAAACAAGATACACTCAATAGAACTTTGATAGAACTCAGTTCATCCACGTTTTGACAGACAACTCGCATCTATGGCCTCAGGTGAGATCTTTGTCCTTGCCTAAGGACACTGAAACAGGCAGCTCTGTTTCGGTTAGTTGAATGAATTTGAATGTTTTTAAATGTTTTAGGGGTTCTGCTGCAGAAAGTGATTCTTCAGTGTGACCTGTTGGTCTGGTTGTATTTCTTCTTGCAGTACTACTCTCTTGCCATCTGTAATGTGAAAGAGACATTGTGGACAGGTTGTTCAGAATTGTGTCCGTTGTTGGTTCCCCGTCTGTTGCTCTTTCAGAATCAGAATCAGAATACTTTTATATCCCAAAGGAAATAGTTTTGTTACAGTTGCTCCATATCAGACTCAGTAAGTACCAGACAAAAAGAGCACACAAGTTAAATAAAAAAAAAAAAATTAAGATTAAAATTAAATAAAAATAGCACAAGCCCTTGTTTAAACAAGAATAACAAAATGACAAAAAGTACAACGCGTACAGGATAAACATTATCAATGTGATAATTAATAAATGATCCGGATAAGTCTACAGATTGGAGTTGTAAAGTCTGATGGCTACAGGCAGGAATGATTTCCTGTGCTGTTCAGTGGAATCAGTCTCTCACTGAACGAGCTCCTGTGGCTGACCAGTACGTCATGGAGTGGATGGAGGTTGTTGTCCAGTGCTTCTTAAATAGTTTCCTTGGAGTTCCAGTTGCTGAGGTGGAGAGTATGGCAGGGGATGCTTAACTGCAACAATTATTTGATTGATCCATTATTTTTTGTTTAATAATTAAAGCAAGCTTTCTGGGTTATATGCTTCATGTAAAATATAAATCATTAAAATTAAATCATTTTGGTTTGTGGACAAAACAAGACATTCGAGGAACATCATCATTTCCAGGTTTGGTAAATGTGGATCAAAATGTTTTCAAGATATTCTGACATTTTATGGACCAAACAAGTACTCAATTCATCGAGGAAATTATAAAAATAATCAAAAGTTGCAGCCCTGGAGATGATTGCTCTTGTGCTCTTGTTGGAAACACCTAGGTCTGCTGTCTTCTAGCCTATAAAAAATGTCCTTCTCTTTCAATACTCCACAGCAACTCAAATGACCTGAGGGCCACTGAGTGTCTATTCTGGTTAGTAGGGGGCTGGTCAAGTGACAAAAAGTCCAAACTGTTGAGTAAAGGCTGGCAATATGAGCTTAAAATTCTATCACCAAATTCTGTCATTATGTCCCAATATGTAATGACATTTAACATATTTTCCAAATAAAAGTAGCAAAGCAAAATAATAATAAAAAAATTAAATACAGAAGTAACTTATTATAACAATACACGCAGGCCGCGAGTTTGAGGCCTCTGGTTTACACTTATCTTACAGATGATGAAACAGCAGTCAGTTCACGCTGTGTTTTCTGCATTATTTTCTGTTTCCTTTTTTTGCTCACAAATCTGCCGCCTTTATTTTCATGGGCTTGACACGGGTCGTGACAAATTGGTTGTGACCCAGCTTCTGGGAAAACCTTAGCAAATTATGAATAAGGAAACTTATTCTCAACTTCCAAAAAGCCACCAGAAATACACTAAACAAACCTGTTTAAAGATGTATAAAAAAAGCAGGACGACCAGTCCTATTGCGAGATGTTCAAGGAAAGTCCACTGCAGGTGGATGACGAGGCCGATTATGCCAATAAAATCCAATACACCCAGGCTCATGTGATGAAATGTTGACGTAAACTCATACATGAGTTAATTCTTACAGTCCTACAGTTTAGGTAGACCCATGAAATCCTCTACTGATACCCTAGCTTCTATTCCTTTCCAAACAGGAGTGGGTAAAACAGGCAATAATTCACATAGTCTTTGTGCTTGAACAATTTATCTTCACATATTATATTATATTATAATAATATGCACCTTTTAAATGGAAAACTTCTTACTGTATGTGTGGGACATGACATCCAGCTGACATATACTGTTGCTGTCAGTATTGTGTAAACTTTTATTTGTGTTTTTTAGAGCTTGAGGTTTATCTTTCCTATGATGACATCTGCTAATATTTACTTATTCCATATAAGAAAACATGTTCCATGCTCAAAGCTAAACTTACTGTAGAAACAATATAGACAGTAGTCAGTTTATTTTTCGTCATGTCACTGACTCAGAAAAACCATCAGTGCTGAATTCTGAGAAGTTTCTCCAAGAACTCCTTAGTCACTCATAATGAAATATCGCATAGTCTTGTGGGTGTTTCTTAGGAAGTAAATTCTGTTTCAGGGAAATAAAGTGCAGGAGCACTTTAACAATAAAGATATTTAAAACCTTGTACACGTTGTATAATCTTGCTGGGAAGACTTGTATTCTACTGAGAATGAACTGAGTTAAATCACAAATAATTATATCTACTTATGCAAAATGTTTTCTTACAGGCATACATGTAAGTACATAATCCTCTGCCATAGTTTATACTTTACTCCTCACCTCAGGTTGGCATTTATTTACTCAGGAAATAGTGGACTGCTCATTAATGGTTTGAATCTTATTTTTATGTGCATAGGAGAGAGAAGAGGGGAATGACAGCTGGCAGGGAGTTGTCCTTGAGTTGTACTACACTCCAACCGTCTTACCAGAATGTCCTCATCCATAACCAGAGTCAAGTTTTGCCACACTTTTCCAAGATGTTGAACCCTATAAGCTGCCAAAGGGCTTCAATTTGATTCTGATGTGTAAATAATACGGTGGCTATGTAATTTTACTGTTAACATGTTTGTCTTCATTCTTGACTCGATGAAGTGGTGTAGTGTAGTAACTGACGAATCTGCTCGGTAAACACTGCTGGTAACTTTCTGACAGTGTTCGCATGGCACATATGTCGGTGACACTTGCTGGGCAACTGGTTGTGGTTGGTGTGTTTTATTGTTGGCCCTTGTGAGACAAAGAATTTGTTTTGGTCAATTATTGGTGCCGTAGTGTGACATCTAGTGGCTGTGAATATTTAATATATAACCTTTAATATCTCAGCACCACCACAAGTGCTGAGCCATTAACCTCTGCACAGTTTGTGTGCTGCTGTTCAGTCTGTGAACACGTTGTTCAGATTTAACGAAGATAACGCTGGTGAGATAGAATTAGGTTCCCTCAGGGATTAGTGCTTTATGGTGCTTTACCTACCTTATAATACAAAGTACAAAGCATTCATATTAAAAAAAATTAATAAAATCATATTCCATGAGTTTGTGTTTCATGTTTTCAATCGCCTGCAGTCAGAGCTCTGTGGAATGAATATTTTTCATTCATCTCAAATAATGGTGTGCTGATGAGAATATAATGTTGTGCACACTTACCCAAGTGTCTAAAGTAGTTTTAATGGACAGCTGACAGATTTCTAAGGTAGACGCAAATTGAAATGGGTCAACACTACATTTTTCGTAAGACAGGAGAACAAATCTTTAGATAATTACACAATTGTTCTGTAGTTTACTTGTCTGCTAAATTCAAATTTGCCACATACTGTTAAACATACTTGCTTTTACACCACTTATGTATTGACACAAGTAAAAGAGAAATTCATTTGTCTGTTGATGCAGGACCCTGTGCTGGCTTGTGTACTAGGAAGTGGGTGTTTGTCTGTGTGCATGTTTGTGTTTCCATTTGTTTTATAGCTTATGGCTGTCTTTGGGGACATAGATGAAGCTCTCCATCACTCCTGGAACAAGGACTGAGAGGGGAGAGAAAAGGGGAATAGCGACAGACAGAGTTGTGAGTGTGGAAAATAGGATGTGATGATGAGTCTCTTGCCAGGCTGCACTGGTTGTTTTTTTGACTCACAGTATGACTGTCCACAATATTAAATATCAAGTTTTTGTTATTATTATTATTATTATTTTATTTTTTTCACTTGTTTTCTCACTTTCAAAACAATGGGAGTCTTCCAAAAATCTGCAAACGGAATAGTGCTTTCATTGTATACCAACATGTAGAATATTTCTGCTAAAGCTTACTTTTGGGCAGAGCTGATGTCAGTCAGTCAGTCCGTGATCAAGATTACTTTTTCATATATGATATTTAATTGCTAACTTTTATTCATTCATTTTTTTTTTAGCTATATTTGTAGGTCAGTGTGTAAAAGGGTTAAACATATGAATGGTTAAATGTAAAGGTGGAACCAAATGTCAAAGCTCAAAACAGCATCTGTGAATTCTATGTACTGCATGCCCTAAGAGAAAACAAAGAGACATTCTTTTTTGAGAAAGTGTGTTTGTTTGAGAAAACACACTGCTGTGAGGTAACTTGTTTAAACAGACACTGGACTTATAACATGCTCTGGGGCTTCAATCTTAATAAATGTCTATTTCCTATTGCAACAAGGAAGTGCAGACATGCACCGTGTTAGCAATATATTAAATTACAGAGCGTGTGTATGGTGGTGACCTCTCATGGAGAAAGGTTAGGGACCTTTGGGAGTCATCTCATTTACCACAGGCTTGTGTGTGCACAAGCAGAGACACAACACTGGGTCTTACTTTACTACAGCACTCAATTAATAAGGCTAATGGTTATTGGCTGGTGGCTAGTAACCAGGATATGAGATGTCTGATTGACATGTGGCAAACATGGCACTTTGTGAGTTAACAGATCCCTACAGGATGGAAATGGAGCGTTTATGAGATAGGGGGAAAGAAGCACTTTGTAGAGATGGACAAAGAGGATGAGGAGCATTGTATGTACTAGTTTGTCTAATAGGTTTCTTGAATGACTGTCATTTAATTAAGATGGATGGCATGTATTTTTCTCCCGTGTCTCTGTTTGTGTCTTTGTGTTAATACAATTGTCTTATTTTATGGAAACTTTGCATCACACAATTTTGCCAGCTATGTCAAGCAGGAAATTAAAATGAGGGATCATTTTACTCTGTTCTATGTTTAATGGTGGATTATATAGGTAGAGCAAGGCAGCAAGAGTTTGTGTGGGTGGTCTTGGTACTTAAAGCTCTGGCTGCTTGTGTTGTCCTCTCATGCTCTTTCTCCCAGGTTTTGGTGCACTGCAGCCCTGAGTCCTCTCAGACGTGCTGCATTGATATTCAGAGCCTGTTTCTGATCCCATCACCACCCTCTCTCTCTCTCTCTCTCTCTCTCTCTCGCTCTCTCTCTCTCTCACCCTTTCTCTCTCTCCTTCCTGAGTCTTAGAGAAAGAGTCTGGAAATTACTTTATCCAGAGCCCAGGTGTACCCAAACTTTGAACAGATTTATCAACAATGATGTAAGTTTATTTCAGACCTGTCTTTTTTTGTTCCAGCTGCTGCACCCTCTCTGGAAACCTTTCTCTGGTCATGTTGGTGTACAACTGTTGCTTTGAAGATTCATCTCTTTTTTTGTTGTCCAGCCTCCTTTAATTAATCAGATGAGTTCAGGGACATTTATTGTGTCCTCAGTGGGACCAATCCACCTACAAACCATTGCAGTCAAATACAGTATCTAACTTTATCAATGTGGGGCAAAGGTGGTACAGTGGCTAACTGTGTATGAGCAAGAAGGCTGCCTGTTCAGATCTGGGTTTGAACTCGCGATGGACTGGCGACTTTCAATTGTTCATCTGCAATGTAAGTCGTTTATGGTTCATGATGTCTCCGAACAACGCAAGCTGTAGTTGAGGCTCACTGAGCAAAGAGAAGCAGGCCTGGTACTGCAGTTTGACATTAACCAAAGCCTCCAAAGAGGCCCACAATAGCCTCTTTTGTTCTCTGTGTTGCCCAGTGATTTTAACTCAAAATCTGTCAAGCAGCAGTTGTTCCACTGTACAGTATACAGTTAAAAACCACTGGAATACTGTTTGTATGTCCGTTCACGCTGTGCATTGTATCAGCTTAAATGTGCTGAGCTCAGCTTTTTTAGATATTTATTCACCCGAGTGGGAATAGCCTGTGTAAAGTTAGAGAATGCTGCTTGAGATGCTGCTGCTGAATGACATTTATTATATGTACATGATACGTCAGTGACACAGCAGTGGTACACTCTGAGAGAAATACACAAAAATCAGAGAGGGAAAAAAATACAGGTGAGGAAACATACAGTAAATATGGTCCTCACTCCACTCTGTCTCCCCTTCGCTTCCTGCAAGCTGTGACAGGATGAGATGCGACAGCAACGTGACATAAATATGTTAAGCAGATAAGATAAGGTTAGATAAGACAAGATAAGGGTGAGCCAAGCTATCATCTATGATGGACAACCTCCCCCACCCCATCCAGGACCCCATCACACCACCGGGCAGCTCATTTTTTATCTTAACTTAGCTTAGCTTAAAATAGACCATTATGCATGGTACACACAACGAACTGCAGGTTGCTTAACCCCTCTGTTACCATCCTGCACCCCCCTACAACCCTCATATACTAGCCCTTAAGGACTTCCCCAGAACGACCACCCAATCACAGACAAGTTTCACCGGCAGGTCACACGTTTGTGAAGTCAGCTTATCTTGGAAAAAGGAGCAGAAACACTCACTCATTGAACATTTTTCGGACAATTCTACCGCCATAAAATCAAAATAAATCCAGGCGGCCTGAATATCATCATGGTCATAAGAGGGTTAAAAAGAAACCCCACACATTCAACATTGCACATGCAGCTCACGTACAAACAGAGTGTATTGCAAGCACAAGTGGTAATAAAGAAATTTGATAAATTACAATCAATGTCTATTTGCAATGTTTCAGTATAGTGTATAATGTGGTGATTGATTTGGGATGAAAACTGTTTGTTAGTCTTGTGGTCCTTCAAAATATTGGATGCCTTCCGCAGTCAAATGTAAATGTCTTCTAGATCTGGCAGCGGTGTGTTTATGATTTTTTATCCTATGTGTCAGGATTAGGGCTGCAATGATGATCAATAATCGATTATTCATTTTTAGAGTTTCTTTTAATAATTAAAACAAGCTTTCAGATTTTTCAGCTTCTTAAATGTGAATATTTTCTGGTTTCTTTTCTGCATTTGTCAAAGAAATCATTAAAAGATTTTGGTATGTGGTTAAAACACATCTAAAGAACATCATTTCCAGATTTGGAAAACTCCAATCAACATTTTTCAACATCTCCAGACATTTTATGGACCAAACAAATACTCTGCAGATGAATCGATGATGAAAATAATCGTTAGTTGCAGCTCTAGTCGGATTACTCTCATGTCGTGGCTGGCTTGTTGGATAGCCAGATAGGAGGCTGGGGTAAAACAGGTGTGTCTGTGTGTACTTGTGTGACAGTTGTGGATGAATTTGATTCTGACCTCTGTTCCAAATGTTGGACTCGTCCTTTCATCTACGTCTGCTCCCCAGTTTTTCCCCTCACTCCCTCTTATGTTTTTTGCCATTACTTAAATAAGGTTACAGGTGAGTCTACAATGAACCTTCATCTTCACAATGTCACAGAAAAAGAGAGAAAAATAGAGGCCCCCACGAAAAAAGAAATTCACCACATCTGTTCCCTTCTTCTTCCAACATCCCTTTTTTCATCATTATTTCAAATCAACAGTTGTCTATTGTCACTGACTTAATCAGTCAGGAAAAAGTCAAGTCAAGAACAGCCTATCTGCCATTCAGTCCTGCCCTCCCTCTCTCTCTCCCTCCCTCCCCCTCTCTCTTATACACACACCCACCCCTGCTGGCTGCTGACATGGTACAGGCTGTGCGTTGAGACAGCCCCAACTGTGGCAGTAACAGTGAGAGTGCAGCTTAGCAGGTCTCCACACACACATACACACATGCACGCACACCTACACTCACTCACTCACGTACATAGTCACACACACGCACACATACATACACTGAAAGCCACTGTGGTGGTTTGGTGATTAGTCCGCTGCTGTGTGTGCCGCCGCCGCCGCAACATCATTTTCAGGTGGGAGGATATTCACGTCACGATGATGGTGGTCATAACCTTGCTGCTGTGTAAGTATATGTCGTCCCTGTTGAAATGGGAATGAGAGGACAGCTGATTTGTGTTTGCTGGTTTTATTCTGTCAGTGGAGATCATCTGTTGGTTGGCTGCAATGTGTGAAAAGGGATCTTTACATGTTACATGTGTGACTGAGGTTTGTGAGTAATATCGTAGCCCTCCCTCCAAGGAGGCTCGGGAAGGGTGATTTGTAATTGCTGGAGTGGTGGAATGAATACATATATAATTAAGGATTATATATATACATATATATGTATGTGTATATATATATATATGTGTAATCCTTAATTGTAAGATCCATACTGTATTTTGTCCTTTTTTGTGTCATTTGTCTTGATGAAAATGAAAAAACCCTCATCTCTTCATTCACTGGCAATATGAAGTCTGTGGTCTCTCTTCTCTTCCCTTTCACACTTAGTGACTGTTTTTGTCACAGCAGCTGGCGTCACTGCTGTAACTGATCATGTGTGTTTGCTGGCTAGCCTTCTTCCCTGCATTAGTTCCCTGACTGATTTGGCATGCAGACTGAATTAATATGAATTAATATTATTACAACCCCAAGTTTAATCCATTGGCTCTTATCTGGCTTGCTGTATTGCTGGCTCTGTGGCTGCCTCAGTGTCGCAGGTTGATGATTTCGTAATTTCACAAGGTTTGTTTGATTTGTCAGTCCAGTCAAAAATGTCAGAAAGAAAAGAAAAAGAAAAATCCATTCAGAGAAATGTCATTGGTCACACAATCAGACTGGCCACTCAGTTTGCCTAGTCACCAAGTCATTCAGTCACTCATTCAGCCAGTAAGTTAGTTGTTCATGTAATTTGTTGCCAGTTGGCGACACTGTTACACAGACTGTCATAGAAAATTGATTGTGCCTCAGTAAGGGTGACAGTGTGACCTCAAGCATCAGCTCAACTGCATCAAGACAGCCAGACAGCTCGGAAGCAGAGTGTCAGTCCTCTTGCCCTCGCCTTCCATCTTTCTCTTGTCTTCCTAAAGCATAGTCGGTCAGACAGGATCTGTATGTTAGACTGAAAATGGGGAAAAGAAGGCAAATATGGAGCAGAATAAAGTTGAGCAGGTGTATGTGTTGGCTGCCCTCTGAAACTGGATGCTGTAAAAACAGTGTTAATTATCTTATCATCATATTTGATGGCAGTGGAAGTGATTGCACAGCAAACATGGAGTAACATATTCCACTTCCTCCTTTAGCTTAAGGGTAAATCATATTGGCCTAAATAAATAGTTTACATTTCCATAAGTCTAAGTAAATACTATTTAAACTTTAAGGAGGCTGTCACTTTAGGCACAGATGCACAATAATATACTGCATGTTCTTTTCAGAAGAATAACTGTTACTTTCGCAGTGCACTTAAAATTGCTGTGTCACCATCACCATGGTGTAGTACATAGTGCCAAACACAGAAGAGAAGAGACTTCACAAAAAAAGACACATGCTTTAAAGTACTTATTCATTTATTCCTTTATAATGCTCGGTAGCTTGGGAGAAGGCTGTCTTGCAGCTAGAGGACAGTTTTAATTTAATTCTTGTTCATACTTCTGCCAAATGTGTGAAAGCCTTTTTTTTTTAATTAAATAAGTATTTAAGGATGGAGGGTTTTGTACAGTACGATGCAGATTACACTGTCACTATTTAAATTCTCGTGTGTCTTGTATTTTGAGGAGAAGCGTTGCCTCTTTATTATTCACATCAGTATGACAGAAAATTGTCAGAGATTAACCATACTGTGCACTTTTGCAGAGCAGTTGGAGAGAAAATGCTTTTTTACAATTTGACAGTTTTGATTTTAGAATTTCTATAGGCCCTTTTCACATTTTGAAATCATTTAGAAAAAAGAGCCAGTAGCTTTGTTCTGTTTAGTGAGCCAACATGCACGAAGTCAAAGGAAGCTAAATTGGACTCATTTATCATTAATTAGATTATTTAAACTTGTGCTTTTTCTTCTATGACCTGTCAAAATGCCTGCCATGAAAGATCCTGTTCTTCCTGATAAACTCAGGGGCCAAATAAATCTGCATTTAAGCTCTATATATTTAGACCACCTCTTCACCTAAGTATTTTTAATTTAACTTTGCATCCAAGTACATTTTAAGGAGGTTAATAGGATTTTGGGGGCGGATATAAGCGACAATGGGATGTAATGGATTTCAATTGTTACCTTTTTCTCAATTTACTTCACTTCTTAGATAATCACTTAATAGAGCAGGGGCCAATCATTACTGTCTGAGTTACATAATGATATAGTTTGGTTACACTCAAGATTCCATGTCGCTCAGTCTAAAAGACATATTTCTAAATGTTGGTTCTTGGTTGTACTTTTTAAGTGTTTTTGGCATTTAGGATATTCTCATTGATAGAAGAAATGTTTGTTTTAAAATTACATCTACACAATAATATTAGTTGGACTGTAACACCATGTCAGTTTGATATTGCAATTCCTTCTCCTCTCCTCTCCTCTTCTCTCCTCTCCTCTCACCTCACACTTGGCCTGCATGTGTTGAATTTAATTAGACCATTAACTCCCTCATGGTTTCTTGAGGCTCATCTGGAGCATAGAATGGGTCACACGAGTAGATTTTCTCTTTGGTGACCTTGAGCAGAAAGTTAAGGCATGTACATGTCTGCATGCAGTGTAGTAGTAGAACCATATAGGAAAAACGTGTAAGTTATCCAACTTAGTGAATCCATAATTCAAGATTCAAAGATTCAAAGTGTTTATTGTCATATGCACAGTAAAGAAACACGTTTCCCTGTACAATGAAATTCTTACTTTGCTGTCCACTCAAAAACACCAGCATAAAGTAAAAAGTAAAAAAGAGATGCTTTTGTAAAAAAAGTATAAATATACATAAGAAAAATATAAATATTACAAAGAGACTAAAATAACATATATGCATAAAATAAGTGTAAAAATAAGAACTGTACATAAAGTGAACACAGATTTAAAGTGGCATGTTTCAGGTTTTAAAGTGACAGTGTAACCAGGTGACAGGATTATTGTAGTCCCGTTCAGCTGTTGAGGATTCTGATGGCAGGGGGGTAATTGCATGAGTAAACATCTACATTCTCCATAAAACAACAAATAACAAATAACATGGTTTGTATTTATATAGTTATTTTCTAGTCTTGATGATCACTCAAAGCTCCTTTAAACTACAATGTTGCCATTCACACCCATTTAATCACATTTTCATTCAGTGTGTCTATGTGCAGTGCATTCACCAGCAATGTGGGGTTGAGTGTCTTGCCCCAGGACACATCAGCATGTAGGCTCAATGAAATATACAACTTTCCAGTTGAATGGCAACTCGCTCTACCACTGACCCACCTTCAACCCCCAACATCAAGCTTGTTAGTTAGTTTTCAGAATACTAAAGAATCCTGATCACAAGCTCATCAGGTCCTGAGGATCATTAGTATATCCAGACCGCAGCTTTATAATGAGCTTATTAGGTTCTGGTTTGTGTGCAGCTGCAGCTAATTTAGAAAAAAAGGAACATTTTGTTGTACTAACATGGTTACTGCTGAATCTTTTTTAAGCCCTCTTCTTTGTTCTATTAGCAGTTAGACACACAGTACATGCCCTACTGCATGCACTTCAATTACATCTTATCTCTCTGTATAAAGTTGAATTCAAAGCCAGAATAACGTCCCTGAATCTCCTTTCCATTGCAAATCAAGTCTTCTCAGTGTTTGCAGTGTTTCTTAACCTATGCATCTTAGCCCTGCATACTCAATGGAACCATAGGAAAGATTGTTTACAGATATCAACAGATATCTCACCCACATTTCAACCGTCACGTGGCACAGGATCTCAACAGACTCCAAATGTAGAAAAGCATTATAATGAACTGCTGAGGGGGAAGAGCCCAAGCAGGCATATAGGAGGTAAGCAGGCAGATGAGATGGGACCAAGCAGGCAAGCAGGTTGTTTAAAGGTACCATGCAACAGTCAGATAATCCTTGTTTGCAATGACACCAGTGGCTGAACCGTGAACTGCAGTCAGGGTGATCTCACTCACCTGTGTTTGCACTCTGTAGGTCAGAAAACTGTAACAAGCAAGCAGAATATGGGCAAGTAAATGAATCCACTCCTTTTAAACAAGAAATGTTGTCACGCAACATTTAGTACAAATGTATTAATATATCAGCTTATTACAATACACCTTTAATATATAGGTAACATTACTGTACTAACTTGGTCAGACTGTGGGTTGATACAGGAAATAACAGCAATCCTTAAATAAATGTCATCTGTAGCCCAATTACAGGAATGAATATCATTGTACTGGATTACATTGCTTTACATTTACAAGCAACCTTTTACATGTGTCTGTCCATGTGTGTATGACAGTCAATTTCCTTTAACATACTGTAGCTGGGCAACAAACATGTGGCAGAAGACTGAACAAGTCCTGACATCAACACATGTGAATTCTAGGATTCATTTAGTGGTATTTAGTCAGTAAAATATACAACATTAAACAAGTTTTGCAGGACCTTTTAGGTTGGCAACCCGTTTGAGCAAGTACCTGACTCAGTGCTATCACAACTGTGTATCACATGTGGACTGCACAGCATGTCACATTGTGTGAGGATCAGTAAAATCCCCACAAGCACATTTTGAATATTGTCAATCTGGTGGTGAAACATTGTAAACAAACTAATTCCAGGTTTGAGGAGGTTCAAGTGGATAAGGCAGTGATACAGAAGGCTGATCAAGTGTTGGGGGTGGAGGAGGAGGTTGGCTGTGGCAGTTTCTTGCAAGATGTGTGCTGTGAGCTGTAACATTGTCAACATGCTGCTGTGCGTTGTAGCTAATGCGTCCAAAATCCCATTGCATCCCATTCGTTTTTGATGTAATTTGCAGGTCATAAACAAATGTTGTCTTGCAACCATGAACCGCAGTTGTAACCTCACAAGTGAAAACTTTGACTTGCTTGTGCATGAAAAGCCATGAATCTCTGCACTGAGCTTAATGGCAGTCAAACAACTTGGACTTTGATTGGTGAACCACACACTTGTCAATTGCCTTTCTAAGACCATGCTGCTTGTGCGGCTCTAAAAACATGCAGTAGCCAAGGCTTGTCTGCATTAAATAATATATTGTCATGTTTATTTTATCACATTGCTGCACACTGTTGGAGGACGTAGCACACAGTCCAATCTGCTCATCTTAAATAGTTGGCTTTTTCCCTATAAATGTTGTGAGTGGCTCAAAATCACAAATGCTCAGTTTTTCTCAGTTGTTTTGTTTGTCACCTTGCATGTTGTTGCTGGAGTTAAAGGATACACTTCACCTGGCAGTATGGTACTGGTTATCCACAGCTCAACACAGCTCTATTTTGGATGTTTTTTCATGGCAGAATCACATCAGGATGTTGTTAATGTAGTGTAAGTGATAAAAAAAAATAAAAAATCTTAATCTTCCAGTTTCTGATATCATCTATTCCTCTCATTACTCTTAATTATTTATGCCATTCTCATACTATCTACACAAGACAAAAAATAAAATACTTGCTGGATAGTCTGCTTCCATCAACAAGAGTAAAACATGTTTCACATCACTCCCCCTATACCTTATTATCTACCAGGGTTCCACTCCCCCGAGTTCCTGTCCAGGGTGATTGACAGCAAGATGCTGTGCTCTGGAGGACCTGAGCCAGTAGTGTGATTTAATGGGATAATTCACCAAAAGAAAGCAAAATTACTTCTATTTTACAGAATGATCTTCTGCAGAGGCAGAACCACAGCCTGTAAAAAAAACTCTGCAACATATTCTCCACCACAAAGCTGTGCCACTGATTATTCTTAGATCATTATGTACAGACACCATTTGGGTGAGCTGGTTTTTCAGTAATCATGACCATAAGTATTTTTTCATGCTACATTTGCTTATTATGTTTCTATATACCAGGCAATAAGATGTCAATATCGATTTAGTTACATATTTTTAATGTGCTTCAACGCCATTGCTCCAGGCAGGATTGCACTTTACATCTCCCTCCACAGCTTGACTGCATTGTCTATCATTGTATATTGCCATTAGCCCGCTAAATACAGTACATCAAACACAGATTGTTCAGGTTGTAGAACAAACAAAAAGACGAAAAAGAAAGGTTTTTATTTGTTTCTAATTATCCTAAAATTAACTTTGCTCTTTTGCTAATATCAGTCATTGTTAATGAAAAGATGATACACTGAAAGAAGACGGAGTGTGAGCGAGCAGGCAGCTAAATAAAAAGCATAGGAGGTGGGAGGAAAGGTGACAAGGTGATCCATACAACAGCCATAAATGGTGTCTGCTGCAGAGCCATAGAGGGAGTCAGCAGGTGGAAATCAGGAGGGGAGTGAGGGAGAGACATAAACTGCAGTGGCTCAAGCTCAACATATTGAGGTACTACTTGTCCTTTTTTTTAGGAGAGGAATATTTTTCATATGTAATTTGATGCTGTGCATTCAAGGTTCTGTGTTTGTTAGAGGTTTATATCATCGTGTGCCCTTGTCTGTCCTCTAGCTCATTCATCTCACAGCTAAGGCGCATCATCACCAATTCTCACTTCTCACACTCTGCGACACAGAATAACCCCAGCAACTATCAGGGACAACTCAAAAGTTCCTCACAATGTATGACTTGACTAAGCAAAGACACATACAGAGATGTGCTTTCTCTCCTCCTACCTCTTTTGTGTTTTTTCCTTGATATTAATTGGTGCTGCTGTCCTTTGCTTTGCAAGCTTTTCCAAAATAACCTTCTTCTTTGTTGGACTCTGTCTGCTGCCTGTAGTTAGCATGACAACTGCTTTCACTCCTGTTAGAGAGCAGTGCCACACAGTGTTGTTGTTACATAACAGTTCACCTCTGAGACAATGTCAGCTAAAGTGTTTTTGCTCTTTCTGGTTTTGTGTATACTCATGGATATTTCAATGCAGGATTGCAGTGCAGCTGCTATCTATGTGCAGAGGGATTCCCCTTAACATTGTGCACCACTTTCACAAAATTTCACAAATATTTCAGTGCAGAGAACTCTCATTGTAGTGGAGGTTATACCGTATGTTTACACTAACATGCTTTTGTAGTTTAGTTTGTATTTTACATTCCGAGAAGTGGGCAGATTGTTATAAAAAAAACCTTATTTATTTGAGAGTGTATCAGTACTGTTTGATGCAGACTTTTCTGAGTCTGGCAGTTTTTTTTCTAGTGCTGTAGGATCGTGTTAATGTCACGCTACTTGGTCTTCATGTTGCTTTTGAACATGTTTTGACTTGAAGCTGCTCCATCATCTTTGAAATCCCCTGCACTACTTTTCATCACAGGCAGGAGGCGTTGTATGCCAGGGCTGCTGGTAGTGGTGATGGTGCAGTGGGCACAGCTCATACCTCAGCTCTGCCTCCCTGTGCTCAAGGACATTTTGCGACAGATGCACATGAAATGTGAATGGCTTCACTGTGGAGGACGACAAATGACAGACAACTGCTTGTCAGACCAGAAACTTTGCAGCAGATTCCTCTGTTTGTCAAACATCATACAATATGTCTGTCAGATGGTCTTAGCATCTGGCCACAGAGCTCCATGTTATAATGTGGATTCCATATGGTGTTTAATTTCATGAAGTCCAATTAACTATCCTTGCATTTAAGGTAAATAGCTGTTAATCATCTGAAATGCTGCACTCTCTCTCTCAGCATTTGATCACATTTTACTAATTATTCACTGTCAAGCCATGGTGAGCTCTCCAACAATTATGCAGACAGGCTAGCAGTGAAGCAGAATGGGAACAGGGCACAGAATTAGAGTCTTGAATAGACAGACAAGTAAGACGAGGAGAGAGTTTACAGATCCTGAGGACAGTATGTAGACCAGTATAAGTTTAAGGCAAAAAACCTTGTGCAAGGTGCTACCAAAATAATTAACTTCATATTCACATTTAAGGTGGCAAATGTTTTTTTTTTTCCTGTGGAACCATTTTGATACACTATGGTAATCAGGATTAAACCTTTGACATGAATAGAAAATGACATTAATAGGTCTTTCCAAGGAAAGAGGAAATAATTTGTATGTGCACGCACAGTCAATGCATGGTAGTGTAACTGATGTGTCTTTGAACAAGAGGTTGACAGAGGTTTATGGTCAATGCTGATTTTTAGAAATCAGTGCAGCTGATAGCAGATAATTGATGCTGATTTCTTTGGCCCATATATTTAGCTGATTTTCTTTTTTTCCCTCCAGCTGATACAGACACACACACACCTCAATCAATGCCGCTCCCAGGAATGCCATTGTAATTTAAATACGGGTTTGCTCGTAAAATCTAGCACCACCACTAATGGCACCAGTCATGCACTTAACCAGCATGATAATATGAAGTCCAGCTTTGAATCTATAGCCTCACATGGTCCATAATGAACAGATGTTGTTGAGAGCTACATCCACATTTTCTGCATTGTATTAGTCGTGTGATGCTTAATTTCTATCCACTATTGTGCTACACGTTACTTTTAGTTATGAAAAATGTGTATGAATGACATGGATTCTTTTGATAATGTTGATTAATGCTCATTTAAGTAAAAAACAGTGTTTACAGGAACCATTAGATTATTTTACCAGAACACAAAACCAGCCTCACTCTTTCAAATAAAGGGAACAGAAGAAGAAAAGAGTACAGGTACACATGGATAAGTGATGATGGTGGCAGTGTTTCTCTTGCAGGTGGTCCATCTGGTACAAAAGAGAATTACCTGTGTGATGTAGGTCCTCTCGTCAGCCGGCCACTTGATTAACCATTCAGGCAGACAAATAAATTCACAAACACACATTTCCTGGGAGTGTATTTCTTTGCTTTCATTTAAAAGATCTGGAGGATCTGGCCAGCCCAGATGTCTGCCTTGGCATACAGAAGGTACCACAAACATTGATTGGACTTGAAGGACCATAGCATTAAAGAGAGAAAGAATGAATCTGGCACATACTGTTCCTTCTTTTGTATGTTTAAGAAATGCAAAACTCAACTAAGCTACACAATATATATTGTGTCAACATTGTAATAATATGTAGGTGGTAAAACATTTGTCCTAGTCGGAAATGTTTAGCAGGTTCATTGTTTTATACCTGTTATTTCCATTACAAATTATAAATTATAAAAAAGTAAGGGGGGTTTGTACATTGCATGTCATTAGTGATCTGTATCGTGTCCAGTTGCAGTGCTATTGCTAGGCAACAACAGTAGTGAGGGTGGGACAAGCTGGTGATGCGAAAGGGAAATCCTTCCAAGACCAGACTGTTTCTTTTAGTAGCCTTCACTGAGGTCCTCTGAAGGAGGCTGCCCTGCACAAGGACATTTATTATCAAGAAATACTTTTTTGTTTCAAAAACACAACAGTGAGCAACATCTTTGCAAATGTGTGTAAACTGGTTGCAAACATTGAATCACATTAGTGACTTAATTAGTACCACAGCACAAGTCTCTTTGTTATAAGCTGAGTAAACGAGGGGGTGCAGGAGAATCTTTGACACATGGCAAGACAAGACAGAAATGAACGTGTCATCAAAGATATTTTGTTTCAAAGAGGTCACTTGGTGTAGAATGCGAGGTAACTAGTGGTGAGATAGCAGCTCCATAGCTCAGCCCATCCTCCCGGTGACAGTGCATCGTTACATGCTGCCTCTCTGCTTTGTCGTCAGAGCATCTCTGGCCACCCACCCGCGCACAACTCCCCTCCACTCTGCACCAGAAAGGAGCATCCTCTTCTCTCCGCCCTCCCTCTTTTTCACATCCTCCCTTTCTCTCTCTAGTTCTCTCCCTCTCTCTCTTTCTCTCTCTCGCTCTGTCCTCAGAATGAGGTTAGCACCACTACCAGCACCAGCAGCAGGAAAGAAAGACAGTAGAGCCACAGTTACTGCAGGAGGCAGGAGAGGCTGTTCTACAGCTGTGCATCACCTATCACTGAATCCATCACTGCCTTAAGAACGCAGCACTCATCTCTGTACTCCCTCTGTGTGTCTCGCTCTCCTCTCGCCTCACCTTCTGTCCTCCTTGAATTAATCTATTGAATTCAACTCGCCCTCTCTCTCTCCCTCTCTCTGTAGCAGTGATGGGGAAGACCACCATGTAGAGAGAGAAAGGCAGCAGAGGCAACAGCAGAATAGCAGCAATGGGAAGCCACACATGGAGCGGGTCTGGACTGCAGCCGTGGTGAGCCTGAGACCTACAGGACTTACAACCACCATCATTGCCCTTCTCAAGACCTGACCACTGGGGCTGTCCAACGCTCACCTGGATGCTCCCGACTTGTGTTTCATCATCGCCTCCTCTCCTTGCACACTGCTGCTCCTTTTCTTGTTTTTTCTCTTTGATGATTTTTGGTATCCTGATACCTGACAATCTCTCCTGAAAAAGAGAAGCTGTTCATCAGTTTATTCCCTTGGATTTTTCCCCCCTTTTAAATCTTTATCTGCCTACATTATCTTCAAGTATCATTCTTTTTTCCCCCCAGTTTTTGGGTTGTTTTTGCTAGATACCTGATTTGAATTTTTTTTCAGATGAGCCTAAGCTAATCTCTCTGTTGTGCAAGCTTTTTGATTGATCTCTAAGCAATAACAAGCACTTATATAACTGACTTGACTAGCTGACACCATGGGGGACTTGTCAAACAGCGATTTTTATGCCAAGAACCAAAGCAATGACAGCAACCGGTTGGCAGGCTTCGGCTGCTCGCTCATGGAGCTGCGATCGTTGATGGAGCTGCGTGGCACAGAGGCTGTGGTCAAGCTCCAGGAGGACTACGGGGGTACTGAGGGACTCTGCACACGTCTGAAAACCTCACCCACAGAAGGTAAGTCCTAGTGCTTATCTGTGTGTGTGGGTGTGTGACTATGTTTATATGCTTGCACTGGATTGTATCGTATGAAGGAGATCACCTTAAAGAATTTGTTCTCCTATTTTTTATTGAGCCGATATAAGATTATTGGTAAATGTACTCTTTGGTATGGATAAAGATCATTATCTTTATGGTACACATGCTTTATTATTTAGTATAGAACCACTGCTAAAAGACACAGACAAGCAGAAACCCTGTAAAGCACCTGGTGAAATGCGTAAGCACAGCATCAGAGAAGGGAGGGAGTCCCGTTTGAGGAGACTAATGAAAACCCTTCCTGTGTTTAGTACTGTATGCATCGAAATCTCTCAGGACACCAGGGACTGGGTATGAGTTGGATGAAAAGGCACAAATACAACAAACCCTTCACCCTACCCTGTTTTATATTTATAATCAACTAATCAGCAGTGATAAAAAACACCAACAATTCTTTGTCACAACAAAGGGAGGTTAGTTTACTGTTATGATATGAAAATATGTGTTTTTTTTATACCATTCAAATACTTACTCGTCGTATTATTTACTGCCTCAATTTATACTGATGCCTCATGATGAACAGCACAGGTAGCTAAGCTACTCTGATACTTAATCTGTGTATACGTTTAAAACAGTGTTGAAATCATGCACCTCCTGTGACATCGGGATCTTGGAACAGTTCGTGGAGTTTCACCTGTGTGATGTCAGAAATCACTTGTAACCTCATAGGTAAACAGAAGATTTTGTTTCCGGGTCTTCTCATCCAACAGCACCACTTCTAGGTCAGCTAGTGATCAACCCTGCAGCAAGACAACAGCAGAGTAAATGTGATCAGTTCAGAGACTCTTGCTGAGTTGAACAAACATTAAGATAAAAGCCATGATGGAAACACTGAGTTGGATACGAGATGCAGTGTCTGCTGCTGATCGACATCAGAGTGGAACAATGCCTGCAGTGCAAAACTGTAATGAAAATTAATTTGAACTCAGAATAAAATGAACGGTATTATAATTTTGCTTTGCCATTCTCACAAGCATTCTGGCAATTACATTTTATCAGTGTGTAAACACTTTCCCAGAATCAGCCTGCAAACTTGCAATAAAGCTGAAATTAAAGTAATTACAATTCTCAAATAGAAAAAAAAAAGAGAAAAGAATATTGTAATTATTAACATGCTTTCCGTCACTCTGAATCCGATTTGTTCAGCCTAGCATTTCATTTTTATTTGCTGTTTGCAACAATATCACTGACACTGTGGGGAAAGTACATTTTACACTCCATTATTTTATAATATAACAAACAAAGCGAAACTCCATTTTGTTAATGGCTGAGTCCTAATGATTCAGCTCATCTCAAATTCTCATTTAAAATGTTTGTCTGCTCACTTTTCCCCCTTTTTTTTTTCCATATTCCGACGTCTTTGCAAACATTACTCTTAATGACAGTGTTAAATTATAGGTTTTCCTTGTTTTTGTGTTCAGTGGAGCACAACAATTTAAGTAGATGCCACCCCATACTGTGGATTATATTCACAAACACAACACTCTGATATGCGTGTGGCATTACTTGTTCTCAGAATTGTGATATTTATTGGATCAAGTATATTGTGAAACTTTTACAGTATGGGTAATTAGGTTTTTCCTTATCATGTGAATGTGGTCATCACTTTCACTGATTTAATCAATTTAACAAGTCCCTGACTTTTTGTCAAACCCTTGCCCCAGTACTGATGAGCAGGATGACCCTCTACTCTCATCCTTGGTTACCGCTATTAATTTTTTATAATTAATTCTTTTTTTATCTCTTAATGGAACAATCATTAAGTGGAAACTAATGCTATCTAATGTATCTGCTTGCATTAGTGATCCCATTTGTTTCCATGTTTATGCTGTGTGGGCTCCCTTGTGTTTTGTGCGGTTTTCCCACAGAACATATGTTACCTCAGAAATATGATCATGGTAATTATCCTTGAAGGTATTCTCTATTGCTTGCTGTCATCATGCGTGGTGTTTGTAATGTGTATGTGTCCCAGGGGCCTGGATTTGATAGTTTGATGCCCTGAGCACGGTTGACCTATTAGCCCTGTGAATTGTAGCCTATAACCAGCCCTTTCCAAATGATACTAATGATTCATGAATGGCTATACTCCATTACAGTATACAGCGTACATGCATAATGACTCTGTGCATAGCATGGGAAAATGCAACCATTGAAGTTGTCTTACACATTAGTGCATTTCTAAGTAGTTGAGTATTTTCATAGACAGATTGCTACAATAGCTACATTAGTTCTTATCCCGGATACACTTAATACACATACGCATTTTAAAATCACAGCACAACACATGCAACACAACAGCCATGAATCACAGTCAGTGTTTGGGGAAGGTATCTATGTTTTTACATTAAATCTTTAATAAACTAATAGAATAATTTAGTCGTTTAGTTGTATTATTTTGCGTTAACGTTTAATGGCTCCAAGTGATGCACAGTTATTTTCTAGGCCCATAGTGAGGGGAGCAAATATAATTAAGATATATAAAGATAAATTAAATTATACTATTTTGTATGATCATGATTAAATGAATGCTAATCTAGATGGCATGTCATACTACAACTTAGTTTTCGAGAGGGTATGGCTGGAGATGATTTGACCTGTTCTGTGTGAGACAGAAGAAGGGCAAGTTGGTGGGTGCTCAGCAAACTATCTATTTTTTTATAGAGATCAGCAGAGAGCTGCAGCACATTGGCATCCTGCGTCAGGAGTAGGGAAATGTGAGCGTGTTTAGGGCAGAGCCATTCCTCGAGGGTTGGGAGGATGAAGAGGTGCTCAGGGCACTGATAGCCTTTGATGTTGTTGGAGAGGGAGGGCAGACCCGATACATGGCCAGACCTTGCGGCTGATGTGAAATACATGTAGATATGTGTGGAAATCACATTAAATGCAAGCAGTCTGTCCACCTTGCAGAACTACAGCGGTGAACACATAAGGTAGCTTGGATATGACTTCAAAAAATTTCTGCATGATATTAAAAAAGAATGGATCACTGAAAGTTTGATTGTCTTTGAGGAATATTACAATGTATAGTTTTTATCATTTATAAATTACCTTTATATAGTTTCTTACATGGATACCTAGTTGCATCCACCTAAGTTACCTTATTTATATACTTGATTTCATAACTTCCCATTCACAGTCTGCATCGCTGTACATCACTGACTTTACACACTGAAAAGATGAGATGAATAAGGGAAGATGGTGCTAAATAGCAATAAATACAGTTAAATTGATTTGACACAAATACATTCAGCAGTTCTCCAGCTAAATTGTTCGTATTATCCACAGCTAGAGAATAAGACATTTTATTTTCAAGCAACCAACATCCTTCAGTTTCATATAATATAATATTTCCCAGACATGACAGTACAGTTATAGGCTATTAAACCTGGTCCTAATTAGGCACAACCTCATTTCTGAGACACTGTATAAATTGAGGGCTAAGATGCTTTGAATTGTGGTGAGGCATTACTGGTTACTGGTAGCGATAATGCTTTGTTTAGGCTGTCCAAATGAATGGGAGTCATTGCAGTGAAGAATAGCTGCAGAAACCTGTGTGGGTTTGTGGAGTAGTCCTCATTTTATAATGCAGCAACGACTACTGAGCCATATATGTTCAGCCCTGTGTTCCATCAAGCTCCCTCCTGATTGTGCCAGAAACTAGGTTGAGGCTCAGAGGGGATAGGACCTTCACTGTTGCTGCTCCCAAACTTTGGAACAAGTTACCATTTTAAGCAGACCTCTTCACTGCCTTAATTCCTTCTTTCCTTGGCATTCAACGTAGTGTGAGATGTTGCTTTTATATTATTTATTTTATTGGTGTCTTATTGCCTTTTAACTTGCCTTTTAACCATTTCTATGACTTACTGGCCCCCAGTTCTATGATTCGACTCCCACTGCACATCAATACACATTTCCTTCACTTACAACAAATCTCCCTTAACATCCTCTTCCTCCAACCTCCAAAGGCCAAACTGTTTAAAACATCAATATTTTAACTATTACAAAACCATATCTAAAATATAACACACTACCTCACTATCTTCAACACCTCCAATAACAACTACACCTCAAGCTTAAGAGTTATGAAGGTGATTATGATTATTACAGGTATGTGGGGCTTTGTAAAGTAAAATACCCAAATAGTAATACATAAACAATGACATGAAATTAAATAGGTATGAAACAACGTAGTACAAAGTCCAATAATACATTATTCTCAGATCTTTATAAGAGGATTAGAGCTGTAACAATTGATCGATTAAACCATTAATAATCGACTATTAATGACATAGACAACTATTTTGATAATCAATTAATCGGTTTGAAGCTTTTTTCATGATTAAAAAAACAGCTTCTTAAATGTGACTATTTTCTTCATTTTCTTCAAGAGCCATTCTTTTCTCTGGATAACAAAGAAATCATTAAAAGTTAATCATTTTGGTTTGTGGACAAAGCAAGACATTTGAGAACATCACCAGGTTTGATGAACACCGATCAACATTTTTTAAGGTTTTCTGATATTTTATGGACCAAGCAATCCATCGATTAATCGAGAAAATAATCGACAAATTAATCGATTATGAAAATAATCGTTAGTTGCACCTCTAAAGAGGATTCATATGATTCATTTGTGTTTCCAGACAAAGCGTCATATACTGCCACTCTGTCAACGTCCCTCAGCGTTGCTTGACAGACGTACAAGGAACCCTTCCAGGACTGAAAGAGAGGCACCATTAACTCCATTGTAAACCCACTGGTAGCACATTTGGATATATTGGATAAGGTTAGAGTTAGGATCCAGGATAGGACTGTAGTTATGGTAAAGGCCAAGAAAAGGACTGAGGTTAGGGTTAGGCTCCAGTTTTGTATTTTATTAATATCATCAGGATTTCCATGACCAGTACTAAATCGTAAATAATTATCAACATAGAGTATGTATTTTCCTTGTCAGTTAAATTGTGGATGAACACTCAGGGCAGCTGGACCTATATGAGCTTCTTTTGCAGCTCCCAAGCTAACTGCTGTAGGTCTTTTCTATAGGAGACATGTGTTAACAGAAACAGCATAGGTTACTGATGAGATTATCAAGGGCTCTGTCCAGTTTGTCTAAGTGAGAGCAGTGTAAAAGTGAGCCAGCATCCACCCTGAAACTCAGGAAGATAAATGAAACGCAGCCATCCTCATCATCATGGATTATTTACACCTGTACTTTTCTTATTACGACCTGTCAAAATGGAAAACGACCCATGACAGTGGGATCAGTATTTTCATCCGCCCATACTGACAAGAATCCAAATATTTCCCTCCATCTTTCCAATTAAACCCTCTTACTTCCCACATACCTTTCTCCTCACATTCCTGTCACCCGGCAGACCTCCTCCTCATCAACCTTTCCATCTGCCCTTCTTCCTCTTCCATTTTTTTTCTCTCTTACCACACCTTATCACTCATCCTCTCTCTCTGTCTCTCCTCTGCTCCCATTTCTATTTCGGTGTGCTGGTTGGTTGCTCATATCCCAGTAGGCCAGTGTACGGCGTAGCCGAAATAGACCTGCTCTACATCTTTAACCTTCATCATCTCTCTCTGTCTCTCTCTCTCCTGCTTTCGCCTCTTTAACTAAGTGAGTGACAGTATTATAGTTCTCGAAAAGAAGCACAACACATCCAAAGCATTGTATTGAATTGTGTCCGCACCTTAATTGGTTTTTAGGTTGTTGTGGCAGTAATAATGATAGTGGAAGGTGGCCAGATGATCTAACACATGGTAATTCCCTTAGGAGGTTTTTACTTGTGATGAGTTGACGCCGCTGACAGGAGAAACATGTGTTAAGTTTTTGACAGTGTGAGTAAAAACCGTACATGCACTTCAACTGTCGATCTGTAACTGGTGATTTCTATGTCTGTACGGTCATTTGTTGTTGGTGACATTTCTTGTAGGTCAAGTACACAGATGTCTTGATGTGTGCAGTCATCAGAAAATATAAGAGTTCAAAAAAGAGATGAAAATGGTGGTACCTCTATAGAATGAATGTTATTTCTTTGTTCAGTAATCAGATAGTACCGTTCGCTGTTACCTGATAATGCTTCCTCATATATACTAGGTGCAGGTTTCAATTTAACAACACATGTTGCAGGGTAGTTTAAAGTAGCTATGCTACTGTCACTTGTTTTATTCCTGTATGTCCTGTTACCATGAATTCTATACATAGGAGGAGCCTGTTCTCCCATCTTCTCTCTATCTTCTCACTCTTTCCTCTCTGTGACTGCAGAGTTTGGCTGAAACACTCCCCCTGTTTTCCAATTTCATCTCCCTGTTTTCTTTACATCATTCACACCCATCTTCTCTCCTGTTTTCTGTCTAATCTTTTTTTGTCACTCCCTTAAAATAAAGTCAACTGTTCAGTCTGTGTGCATCTACACTACATCTCTTCATGTTCTCCTCTTCTATTCTTAAACCCTTCTTCTCATTTCTTCTTCTCTAATCTCATCCTCCTCAGTGTCTTACTTTCCCACCTCTCCTCTTCCATCCCTCCTTCCCTGATGATCATACTAATCATGTCCTCCAGTCGCCGCACCACTAGCACGTTCCCTTCTGACGCAGTCTATTTAATCTGTGTCCCACAAGGGATCTCTCACATGGCGTTGCCGTCTCTTTAATAAGGACAATATCTCCTGCACCTCCTTCTCATCGTCCTCCTCCATTTCTATCCTCTCTGCCCTCCCCTCTGCTCCCCTGGTGACTCAGTAAAATGGATGGAAAATGTTGAAAAAGAGAGAGCGAATGAAATAGGAGGCAGTAAAGAAGGGAAAGAGATGGCTCTCAGAGGGCAGATTATAAATGATTCACAACCATTTTGCTCTGTAAGGGAGCAAAACCACATCTTGTGCGCGCACACACAGACACACATGCATGCACCATTGCTCACACAGGTGTTCTTAGTGTAGATGCTGAAGCAGTGTTGAGGCACTGTGGTCACACTCTGCCTCAGTGCTTTGAATGCAATATTAGGATTTACTGGAGAAAGGAGTGTAATGCAGTCTTAAGGTACAGCAACTATAGGGTAATGGTAGTATGATAGTAATTCTGATTATGAAGGTAGAATTATGGCAATACATCTTATTTCTAATGCAATTTCCAGCTTCGTGATAACAATGTAATAGTTTGCTAATAAGAGGATAATATCACAGGAATACGCTATAATTTTCCAATTTACTACTTTCCAACATGTTAAGACCTTCACATTAAAATATTTGAGAATCATAACTTATGATTATCATACCTTTTTTCCAGTGTTATTACCAAGCTATTACTTGGTGACTTGGTGAGAAATAAGATGGTATTACCATAGTATTACTTCCCTATTACAAAATTATTACCACACGATTAACATGTTGTTAGTGCACTGTAATGTGAGTTGTTACCAGGCCTGGCTTAATAATGATATGTCAAATTTTCTGTTAGTACTTTGTAGATCAGTAATGGAAAGGAAAGGATATATTTTTTCAAATTGCACATCAGAATTACGAGGTCAGATGGAGGGTTGATAATAGCCTCACAGGCAGAACGTGCAAACTCCACACAGAAAAATCAAGAATCAAACCCTTGCTGTGAGGCAACCACTAATCCATAATCAAATAATACTGTACAGATTTTCCACAAATCATGCTTAAATTTAAAAGAACAATTTCTTCCATCCATTAAATAACTAAATAATATTTTAACTTCATCAAACAATATCTGTCTGGATGATTGAATAAGCAGAAATTAGTGTTTCGTGTTCATTTCTAGTATATTTTCTTCAGGTATAATATAAAAATATTTAAACAAATATTATTAATTTTAGACCTACGTTTGTCTGCTATCGAAGATAAACGTGGGGCAATTTACTGGTGAAAAAGCCCTAAAGATTTTAGCTTTAATAATTAATTTGCCAGAATCTTTAGGCTTTTTATTGTCTCACTTAAAATCATTAATACAACTAATTTCTTGAAATGTGGTTGTGTAATGTGCAAAACCAAGACCAGTCTCAAGTACTAAAACACTTCAACCCATGCTTCAAAAACCTGAATTATTACTTAAGTGTAATTTACTGCATAAAGTTTGACAGCGAGCTGTAAACTGAAAAAAAGCCTTTCTCTCTTTGTCAATTACTGGCTAAAAGATTTCTTACTGTAACCATAGATTTGAAGACAAGGCTTATGTCTATGGAAGCTTTTCTACTCTGGCAACCCACATGTGATTTTGTTAATGCAGGTTTCTGTTCATGTATTAATCATTTATGGAAATTATATTTCTGCAAGAATATGTTTTCAAGTGTAATCACTTCTCAAATGCTTAGACTTTCATGTCAGGTTAAATTTAGTGTCTGTGGAGAAGAACAGAGTGGGCTGGTTTCCCAGATTGGAGGATTACAACAACAATTAGTTTATTTGGATGTCCAGTGAAATAAACAAATGAACCACCACAACCCTAACACTTTGTATGAAAGTGTGATTGACAAACAGACTTATGGACTCACACTTGTACAGTACTGTAGGTCACATATAGCTGGTTGGCACATTGTCCCAAACAATGCCTGACTGAATGAAGAGACAGATGCCAAGAACCTGACACTGCTGTCCGGTCCCATGAAGCCTGATGCTGACTCACAACAGTGTGCAGTATATATCTGTCTGGGTGACATATCAACTGCAGTGTCCAGCTTGGTGTAAAGTATAAAAATAAATGGTTTAGGTGGTCAATACAGTAGATTCTAGATATGACAGACTAAATCAGCTCAGTGCTTGAAAAAAAAAGAGAAAGCAAGGAATGAGAAGCATCTTCCCTAAAGTACATATTTAAAACGATTTTACAATGCAGTTCAAATCTTTAAAGGTATTTAAAATGAGTGTCACTCTTAAGGCCACAATCTGTGGCCTTAAAGGTATGGTGTGTGACATAATTTCTATTTTGCAGAAATTTAAGATAAAATAATTATACTTTTACAATTAACTGACTGTTTGAATTGTTGTTTTTTATTTATTTATGTATACAAGGTGCCACAAACTAAGTATCTTTTGAGTTTTGATGGACTTAAGAAGTCAATATTGACACATCCAAATGCTCCTCTGTTGCACATTACTGTCAGATACAGTATGCACATCCAGTTCTTATCCTCTCAGATGTTGATGGATTGTGAGCTGACAGGCATGGTTATGCATTCAGCTGGTTATGCAGAACTATAAACGACTTGTTTCTCTCAATGTCAGCTCTTTCCCTGAGGTGACCTCTCTCCTCTCTCTTCTCCTGCTGTTGGCCAGCTTCCCGCATTTCTCTGTGTACATGGACGGATACAGAAGAATCCATAACATCCATGTAGCAGACAAGAAGAACACAAACGTGGATATTGTCTTGGGACTTTTACCTTTAGTTTATGGCTTTTAACATAAAGGAAGCAGAAATTAAGTCTAGTTTAGTTTAGTCTTACAATTATGGACCAGCGATACCACCATACTTATCTAAGGGCACAGATTGAAGAAGCAAAATCAAACACTGCCAAATTTGCAAGCACATCTTTTTAGCTTCTCTGCGATGTGCTAATAATGCTCCTTTCTCTTGTGACAGTGTTTTGCAGCCATTGCAGCTTTGCCCAATTAACAGTAGCTATCCAATATTGCAGGTTAGTCTTTAAAGATGTCATGATAGACCATGTATACAGACTTTGACCAAATCTTTAGTGGTGGAATCAGTATTCAAGTGTTTTACTGATCATACAAATACCTTAAAATTACATTTCACTAAAAACATGCCAAAGTTAAGGACCACATTAGAGTATGCAGATTTCCCTCACCTGTCATGACTATTTTATGACTCTCTCCGGTAGTTTGAATTTTAATGGCTGTCCCTATTGTGACTGGAACTTATCTTAGCCTCTGGGTGAAACCAGAGACTGACACCCAGATGGAGGGCAGCAGATAGACCATGGTCACTCTCTCTTTCAGCCTCTTGCTCCCTTTCACCTGTTAGTGTGTGTGTGACAGAGAATAATGCTCCAAATCAGCATTGTTGGTTAAAATGTAGCACAAATACTAATATTCCTTTATTTTACCCCCGATATAAAATAGTAGAAAGAAAACATTAAGATAGTACTGTGCTTTTTTTTTTTTTTTTTGTAAATTGGAATTTACAATAATATATCTACTCTAAGTCTTCTCAACGATGACAGCTGTCAGAAAAACCTCTTGTTGTCATACATACAGACAATGGTTAAATAAAGTAAATTTTGTTTGTATAGCCCGACATCATAAACACAATTTGCCCTTGAAGGGCTTTACAGTCTGTACAGCAAGTGGCACCGTGTATCCTTAGACTCTCACAGTGAGGAAAACTCTATGGGAAATGTGAGAAACCTCAGGAGGAGCCACAGAGGAGCGATCCCTCTCCCAGGACGGACACACGTGCGGGTGTCATATGTACGGAAATAACAATTTAGGATATTTAAACTCATGTGTTTCATCAGGAGGTGAACACATGAGTTATGAGTTATGTGAATTGATATTTTACTTTACAATAACAAAAAAAGATCAATTAAAGGAATAAAAGTCAAATGAATGATGGCTAGGTGTGTCGAAGAACACACACACACAATGTTGTGTCCACATCTAGGTCAGTTGGGTCAGCTAATATTAAAGTGTTTGCAGCTCAGTAAAACAAATACATTAAATGACATTTGATTTCAGAGTTCAGTTGTTGTTTTTTTAGTTGAAGTTGAATTAACACATTCACACAGCAGAACAAGGTCAGTGTTATATATATATACAGTGTTGTGCAAAAGTCATAGATCACCTGTTGTTTTACCAATGCTATAAGACCATTTTTTCAACCACCCACATTATTGGAACAACAAATGGAAAACATGTAATTGCAAATTGTTATAATAATAATACTGAGTAATGCAGACAATGCGTACAAGGAATTGGTACAATTAGTATAATGCAGTGGATCTTTCCACCCAACATGGCAGAATCATTGCCACATGAAAATGAGATCACATTTAAGCGTAATCGAATAAATAATAACGTGCAGACCCACAGAACTATGATATAAACTGCAGGCACAAAATGTCTCACAATAGAAATTGTGTCATGAATTGATAAGGACCATATGCCACATGAGTCACTATCTGCTTGTTTCTTTTTTTCCCTCCATGCTGCTCTTCATGTACTACTTACCAGGCCTCGAAAGTAGATTTTCTTGAAAGTGTAAATTAAACCTTTGGGTATCCAATTTTGATATGAACAGCATACAG
The DNA here is from genome assembly GCF_019176455.1 of Solea senegalensis. Taxonomy (NCBI): domain Eukaryota; kingdom Metazoa; phylum Chordata; class Actinopteri; order Pleuronectiformes; family Soleidae; genus Solea; species Solea senegalensis. Next base: position 21,301,199 of record NC_058024.1, on the reverse strand, counting down.
CTACAGCTTCTTTTTTTGTTGTTGTTTTGTAATTGTACAGGCTTGTGTTTTCTTGCGTAACATTACATAATCAGCTTTTTCTCCACATTTTCAAAATGAAAAAAGAAGCCGCGAGAGGTATCGTCATAGAAACCAAAGAGTCTGTGCACTTTGGGTCAGAGCATTAATAGCTTTCAAATGAACGTGAGATGCATTATTCAGTGTATCACACCTGAAGGTTTTGTTCTGTTCTGTAATTATCACGGCACAAGTTTCCTTCTTACATTTATGTCAATATACTCAGCAAAACAGGATTGTTAAGCAATCATCTTGTGCAGAGTGGTGTATGTATGTGTGAGAGAGTGAGAGTAAGCGAGAGAACTGTGAGCTGTGTTCTCTCACTCCACTCTACCATCTCTCGCATGAGTCAGACTCATAGAGCACAGTGCCTGACAGCAAAACTCACCCACTTGTACAGCTGCCCCCACAGACCCACATCCACACACACACACACACAGCCACACAATCACACACATTGCATATTACATTTTCGGCATTTCAGCATACATTTTGGTTAGTTGTGGGTGTACTATTAAAAGGTGACCTGGTGTTTGAGCCTTTTAACACAAATTATGTATCCTCAAATAACACTTCATTTTTGGATGCAGCAGCTCATCTGCCTTAATTATTAGAAAATAGATCAGACACAAGAGACCAAGACTAACATGTTTTCAGTGCTTTGTCTGCCATCTTGTCAAAAACAAACAAAAGTCGGCTCTGGTGGATGTGCAGAACAAGTTTTACAACAACTGGAGCCAGCAGTGTTTTTAGGAAAAGGTGCAAAAAAAATAAAAAATCTTTCACAAGAGTATCTAAACCTCATTAATTAACACAATATATGTATTGTATAAATATTTTTCCTGTAAACGGTAGATCTACATGTGTGTTTGTTCCTCAGCTGTTTTTTGACATATAGTACAGTGTGTCTGCTTGCACACTTGAGAGAACGTGACTACTTAATAGTCTGTACACAAAAGAGCAAGATTGCATGTGTGTGTTTGCGACAGTGACACGTCACACCATTCTGTCCTCGCAGAGAGCGATCGTCTCCTGACGTGGCCTCCTGCGCTCTCTCGATCAAGGGTGTGGAGCCACAGAAAAATGTGTGCACAAGAAACCACATTGTCAGCTGAGCAATGTCGCCCCAAAACAAGATCAAACTTAGACGGAATAGGTCTGTGAACTGGAGGAACACTCCATGAAGGGAGGACAAACCGCCTTTTCCTGCTGTTTTAAATGCCTCACTTACATCAGCCTTCTGATGTTTTCTACAAAAAGCACACAGCCTTACCACTTTTACACGAGAAAAGGCACTTTCTTTCTTTAAGTGTCTTCATTTAACTGTGGGTGGGTCTGCTGTGCACCCTGCTGTGCCCCTTCACAAGAACAGCTAATTTAATTTGGCCATATTCTTAAACTAAAGAGGCTGTTTCACTGTTAACCTCAGCTCTGATCTGTTGATTTGGATTCAGTCTTTTTCCAGATATTGTGCCACATGTTAAAATGAAAACATCATCAATGGGATGTCTAGCTTCTTTAATGTATATCATAAACAAATCATATCAGTTTAAAGGACTGTGTATAGATATATCTCAGGTGTAATTAATTCCCTTGTATTACCATTACTATATACTCTCTACAGTCATTTAAAAAGTGGGCGCAAATAGTTTAATCTTGAAAGTAAATACACATATTATTCAACATCCGTGAACTATTTGTACAAATATTTTACAAAAAGACATTTGAAAGGACTGATGTATTGTACTGTTTACAGAACACATGTGAACAAAGATACAAGCAAACATGCAACTAAAACAAAGACAAAGTGGATGATCAATGTGAAAGCATCTAGTGCTTTCATCGTCTGAGCTAGCACCACAGTAATAACATCTGCAAGGGTGTAACATCTGTCACCTTGTTCTCCATAATCCCATCACATCCTCAACCCAACTATTTTGCACGTTGTCTCTTTGTCATGGATCAGTGTGCACGCCCCCATTCTCTGAACCTTAGTTTCCACCTCGCTCCCTTCTCCTATATCTACGTGTCATACACTGACACGCCGCTCTCTGTTTTTTAATGTCAGCCTCAGCAACATCCACACCATGTGGCTCTCGCTACAATGTTCTGCCTTTCTAGACACCGTGACGAGCCTCACATCTTTCATGGCGTGAAATGGTGTCATTATCACAGAGGTCGTTCTCAAGGACACTGTGACACATTTCACATTTTCTCATAAGAGCAGGATAATTATCCACCTTTTAAACACTGATGGGTTATTTTTCAAGGAGTTACTCTACATCCAGCTTACTCTCATTCCATATTTCGGTCCTGTACCTCTCTCTCTTTATCTGTGCCCTCTTTTGTGCTGAGTGAGTCACACTTCATCCCTCCACTTTTGTTTTCTCTCTTCATTCCCTTCATCTCATTTTTTTTGTTAGTTTTTTTTAAATCGAGAAAGCCGAGAACATGTTGTAGCTATTGATTCTCCACAGAAAAAGCATCAATATGTTTGTGTCATTATGATGATCATCATCATCGTACAACCCTGTTGCCATGGTGACTTGAATTGGACACTGTGGCTCACAGTAATATGAAAGGGGAGAAAAGTTGATAGAGACAGGCAGGAAAATGTAAAATTGAAGACAGGAAACATCAAGTACTGCCAAAACCCAGGACAGGACAGGACAGTCAGGTATAAACCATCAGGCAAAAATGTTTGTTTTTAAATCAATATTGTTGTTTGTTGGTCTACAATGTTGTGCCATTTTTACAAGGACATTTAGAGGTCATCACACATTTTCATTTATTGTTCTCTTTTCTTCGATGCTATGTACCTGTGCACACATACGTACATTGCTGACACACCTTAACATGCATTCACACACTCACAGACACACTTACTTATTCATGCATTCTCCAAGGTTCAGAGTCGCGGGTATTTCCACTGAACGAGTGGGATGCATAGTGTTTCCATGGAGATCTATTTTTAGCCACTGACAAAAAAAGGGCCAACTGTTAAAATACTGTATGCCATCATGTTCCATCAGACTGAAAAATAAAATCCCCCACTTCCTCTCGTGCAGATAGAATGGCATCACATTTTTATTTCTCTCTTTTTTTTTTTTTTTATCCCTGACCTGACAGTTTGGAAACAGGATGTTAGGGAGGTGCCATTTCTCAAAGTGGATTTGAATTGCAGATTCTGCCGCATTTGACACATCAGTACATTACTCGCCATAAATTATACAGTGAGAATAGTGAAGAAGAGGTTAGGCGAAGTTTCTTTTTAAACTTTTAAAGTAGAATGTGTATATGTTTAAATATTAACACTAATAATAACAACAACAACAACAGGAAGAAAGTCAGACAAACCACATTGCTGACAACAGTTGTCATACATTTTATGAGTCAGAATAAATAAAAAAAAATGATAAATCAGTAAAGTAAGACGGAATAAAAACTGTTTTGAATTGTGTTCCATGTCTAGCAATTAGATTTGAAATAAATTCTAGTAGAAACCTTTGATTAGTACATAATACATTTCGTTATTATGTAAATGTATGAGTAGCCATTCAATACACAATATCTCCAGTGTCACCAGATTTGATTTAGTATATTGTATTCTGTTTACTAAACAACCTATTCACTTGAAAACAACTACAAATGACATGATACATTTACAAATGAGATGAAAGTGTAGGATGCATGGCTGGCACAGTAAATGATCATTTTTGTCTTTATCCACTGTCTGACCAGGATACCCAGTGTTTGTTTTAAGTCCATCTGTTGACAGTCTGGCAAGGAAATAAATTCCATGCTAATGGTATAGGCAGGGTTGTCAAACTCAAAAGACCTGGGGGCCAATGAGCATATAGTCAAGCGAGGAAAAAGTGGAAAAAACAACTATTTAGTAGCCGGTGGGCAATATAAGATATTCATTATGATATTAGACAGAATTGCAAAGTAAAAGTGCTTGTTTTGTTATAAAATTATTCCCAATAAGAACATATTTATGATGCACAGAAACGGAGAATTAAATTGAAAATTTAGCAAATATAGCCATTTCTATCAGTTGTTCACATATATATTTAGTAGGGGTGAAGGGAAAATAGATGCGGTGAAATATTGTGATATTTTGCGTGACAATATTATATCGCTTTTGAGACGCAATGTATCAATTACTGATGTTACAGATAAACATTAAAATAGACGTTTCAAACCACTACAGTGCAAGAAAGGTGCCAAGTGCTCACTCTCACTAGAGCTGTTGTGTGAGTATATCGCAATGTATGATTTTGCAAATATTTTTGCAATATCGTGATCATATCGTATCGTATTGTGGTGTCTCTGGTGATTCTAACCCCCTAATATTTAGTATACACTATGTTCTGTTCAGGCTTCAGAGCCTGATAATGAATGGCAGTGGGATTCATTTGCAATCAGCATTAATCCTTCCAGGGAATGTGACTCATATAAGTTTCACCACTTTTTACGCCTGCTCGAAACCCACTGTGAGAGCAGTGAGATGAGGAGACAGCGTTTAGCCTAGAATATTAGAACATTTGGCAAGTGAATATTCTGCTGTAGGCAACACTGCAATCAGTGATCCAGGAAGGAATGATAATGCAGAAATGGATTTTCCAAGAAGCAATAAGTATTTAATGATCAGCAAGATTGATTACAGCAAAGCTCCCATTTCAAAGGCAAGGGAGAAGAGCGCAGTTAATTTTTTTAACAAGGTTAAAATCTGAAACAATGCATGATACAGTAGTAGATATATCACACAGCAGTAATAGCCAAAAGTATGCATTAAACTGCATCTCAGTGTGAAATGATTGCATTTGCATAATATACCCAGCTCTTCCGGCATCTGGACTGATGCAAGTCGGTCAATTAGCATATTATGTTTTTGATGTTTGTTCTGCCACAAGCACAGATAAAAAATAACTCTGTAATTGAATGGAAATATTAGTGAGTATTAAATTCAGTGGACACCTGAGGAAGGGGTTCAATACAAACTGAATGTGGATATGTATGAATGTCCTCATTTCTGCCTGTGTGTGTGTGTGTGTGTGAACTAAGTGGCCTGATGATATAAGTTCTAGATTTACAGTGGGATCCTGTCCATTATCAAGTCAGACAGACAAAACACATGCAAAACACGTGCAGGCAGTCACGACTCACAGACCTAAGTGCACATAAAGACAAACACAGTAGGGATTTTTTCATGTGAGGTAGGGTGCTCCAGAGATCAATGGATGAATACTAGGCCCTCACTGAGACATTTAAAAGAGAATGGATAATGAGGATATTTATAGACTGATCTATTTGTAACCAGGGCATTCTCCGACATAGGAGCTGGGAGTTGTTCTTTCCTCAGGCTGCCCTCCTTCTCCATCTCCTTCTCTGCAACACCCTGTGTCTTTTTCAAGTCACTAAAACAAGATCCTTTTTTTTTCCCTGTTTACTTTTTCCACATCTCAATTTCTGTTGTAGTCTTTGTTCTTTTTGCCTTGGAGTGAGAGAAGAATGGCTCATCAGTTGTGTATTATAGATGTTAATGAGCCATCTTGCAGTCATATGTGCTCACATGTGGCGTGTCATGCAGCGGTGATGTTATCAGGTGCAATCCAGGGCCACTCTCGGGAGACCCAGTGACGTACTGTGCATGACATAATGCTGTGGTAATATATGTAGTTGTGAGGGAGAGAACGTATACACACTGTGCTTGTGCAGCAAGATAATGGAAGTGCAATGCTAAGTGAGAGGCAAGCCAATAATGTAGCTGAATAGAAATCCTGTGTGAATATGCTAAAAAATTAATATGATTATGATCGATAAGAGTGTACATATCCTGCCGACCCCAACTTTAAGGTCAGTTATAATAGACTTTATATTAGACCAGAGTGTACCTTAATGACACCAATAATACTGCAGTGAATTAAATGTGCCAACTATGGTACAGAGAACCCAGAGGTTTTAAATCAGCCATGATTCAAATTGTAATAGTGCATATGTGAAATACATTTTTTGAAAAGTGTATAGTCGCACAAAAGATTTTCATTTCCTCTGAAGCTATTTGTGTAATGGAATTTAAATGATCTCAACGTCTGTGCTTTTGCCAAATCTTTTGAGAAAATGGGCTGAGAAGTAAGGTTAATGTGAACATGTTTCAAATAAAATAGTAAAGGTATGTGTGTGTATGTACAGTTGATCATAGTGTATGAGGTCAAAGCAGAAGGCCCTCATCTCTGGTGCAGAATTATGTGAGGAACATGTCCGTGCAACATCATGACTCAAACTGGTAATTAGGAAAGGAACAAAGACATAAGGAAAAAAACAAACTTGATTATTTGATTCTCATGACCAAAAAACTGTAAATATACTGCACTGATTTGCATTTCATAGCTATTGATTAAGATAACGAAATGATCATCAAATTGGTGACCATTGTTTATGTTAAACTACACCTATACATTTATAAAACTGTCCCATCATGCAATAAATAAATCATTAATTGTTCTTTTTTTCTGTGTCTTCTTCTCCCAGGTCTTACAGGTACCCAACTCGACCTGGACAAGAGAAGAGAAATATTTGGGAAAAACCTCATACCTCCAAAGAAGCCAAAAACCTTCCTGCAGCTGGTATGGGAGGCATTACAGGATGTCACCCTCATCATCCTGGAGGTTGCTGCACTGGTCTCCCTGGGCCTTTCCTTCTACAGCCCTCCTGGAGATGCTTCTGGAGAATGTGAGTGATCAGTTTCCATCAAATTTTCTCCCTGTCACAAATGTTCAAGTCCTAAGACAGACACACATGTGATGAGGTATTCCTGATTTCTCCATTATTGCAGAGAACAGGAAAGAAATACATTTATTTTTGCTCACTGACAGCACTCCCCTTGATATTACTGGCACTTGCCGACACACTTACACCTACATGTTCACATATGCACACACTCATTTTTTAATTGGTGAATTGGTGAGGCGGATCACACTTTGTTTGTGACCTGCCTCAAGAGTTCAAGTGACTCATCGAGCACAGGGCAAATGTGTGTCTGTGTGCACACACGCATGCACATTATGAATGTGTTAAATGTGTGTATGAAAAGCACCGAGAAGGTTAATGAAGTGTTGAGTAGAAAAATAACCTTAAGCCCTTGGAGCCCATACATCAGCCCTGTGAGCTGTGAAACAGGAAATGAAGACAGAGACCATAATGAGGTGCTGAGTCAGCAACATCAGTCATTGTTCCCCATATTATTGCTGTAATGGAATTCAGTTGCCCTGACATAGAGTCCAGTCTTCTTTTTCAGAGGTTTGAGTACCAAGTTAGTCAATCAAATTATTTCTGTCTCGATTAAAGCTGTAGTTCTAATACAGTTTTATGTGATGTGATCAGGAACAGTGCTTTTTCTACATACTTCACCTGTTTTCTCTGCATTATCAGTTGTGTTCATGGAAAGATCCAGTTTGTGGGAATTAGTGACTTCTAATGTAAGATAACACACTGAAACAAATGGAGGATTCATTGCTTTAGGGAAGGAGGAGATAAAAAAGGAAGCTGTTGGTTTGGCATTCTAACTGCTGCGGAAACATGATAGTGCAAGATGGCGCCATCCATAAAGCAAGGGCCTTGTCTAAACTACATATAAAAAGGTTATTCTAAAGCTTCAAAAACCAAACAGTCATACAATCAAGCATCCCTTTAACTTACAGCAAAAAAGTTATTTATGCAAGTGCCTTCCCATATTTTAGTCACTTGAATACGTATGAATCTCACTCGGCGTATGATCTCCCACGGATATGACTTGGTGTGACCAGTGATTAGTACTTCAGAAAGATATGACTGCCAACCATCACTGTGTTCCTAAAAATGTGGATGTAGGGACGTTTTTAAGATATATTATAGCTAATAACAACTTTTTGAAGGTTTGGTTTGGCGTCAACAATACAGAGAAAAACTGACAACCAAATAATTTTGACCAACCTACACTACATCCACACACATCCATATACACACACATGCAGATATCTCTTACTGCTAGTCTCTTTCTTTTTTCCATCTTTAATTGGTTAAAAATGGGCAAGAAATCGATAGTGGTGGGATGAATTAATTTGCATTTACAAATGAAAAATGACTGCGTTGAAGTTAAATTAATGGGGTCTTGTTTGTATCTATCAAATAAAAAAACATCAAACAAAATACATGCAGAGATAGTACCTGATCTATTTATGCTTTTACATAACATTTAGTCATATGTCTCCCAATCAGCTGTGCTCTAAGGCCTGTTTCACACTGGATGTGTTGGGTATGTGTTGTGGCTGCGTTTTCATTCCGGCGCCCATGTTCACAAATGAGAGTGTTCACACTGCACACGTGAAATACAGACGCACATCTATTTCTGAGCTCAGGCGTCTTCACCTATTTTCTACACATGATGCGTGTGGTTCCCAGAAAAAATGGACGGATAAAAGAGCTGTTAATAATGATATTGACGTTCAACCGGCTTTATGACATAAAACCTCTCACTATAGTTTTAGTGTCTAGGCCGAATCAGAAACAAGAAAACAAAAAATCAGGTGACATTAAGATATATCAGAACATGAATTGATTATGTTAATATTGGTGGTGTGGGAAGACGAGACACACTCAGCCTGAGTGAAATGCAGTGTGAACACAAACAGGTGAGCTAGACATGAGCAAGACTACAGCCGCGCTGCACATGTGACACATCCAGTGTTAACCAGGCCTGAGTTGGTGTTTAGTCAGGCTTGGGTATTTGTTGGCACTTCAGCACCATGGACAGGTACACCATTCTGTCAGAGCGATGAGAGCACATTGTTGTGGACATGATTGCATTTACATGTCAGAGTTGTACAACCTGAACCATATACAGCTAATGTAGTCATTGTGCTTATTCCCTGAAAATGTGCTGTTGTTTTGTGTGAATGACAGTTGACACTAAAAAGTTTTCCATTTATAGTACATATGTCAATCTGAATATAATGTTGCTGAATCTTTATTTCTTAGTACATAACCTTTCAAATGTCAAATCATTGTCTTTGACCAAGATTAACTGAAGAAAAGGTTGTGGAATAGAATTGCTTATATTCATAGGAGAAATTAAGAATAAACAAATAAACACATACAAAGGACGTTTAATTGAAATAAATGATTCAACGTTAATGGGTTTTGCGTTAGTGCTGGTAGTCTTACAGTGTTAAGAATGTTGTTACAGCATGCAGTGTATGATTAGCCCCTGTAAGACCAAATAACCTCTACAGTCTAGTTGTTTAAATGTGATATCTAAAATATGGGGTCTGCGTGCACTCACTTTTTGAGCTGCAGAGCTGCATGTTTTTTCTCAGTCCAAAGCAAATCGTCCCACTGGGAGCTTTTTCAGTCACTGAGCCGGGAGTGTAGAGGACTCCCAGGCTATTCCATGAAGCAGTGAGAGGAGGACTGTGCACAGCGAGGGGACAGCAGGGCTTCCATCTGATGCAGAGCATAAAACAGCTCATTCCATTAGTTTGTACTTTATATTGCACACATTACACATTTACATCCATGTGTCTTGAATCATGGGATGATATTGCACTGATAACAGTGTATGAAATTTGCAGCTACGAGAATACCTTGGTCTATAAGCAGTTTTAAAAACACAGTATGCTCACGATTGTGTATTTTTTCCTTCTTCTTGCTGTCACTGTTAACAAACTGCAGCCTGCGGCTCAGCAGCAGGTGGGGTCGAACATGAGGGCGAGGGAGAAGCTGGCTGGATCGAGGGCGCAGCCATCCTGTTGTCTGTGGTGTGTGTGGTGCTGGTTACAGCCTTCAACGACTGGTCCAAGGAGAAGCAGTTCCGGGGGCTGCAGAGTCGCATTGAGCAGGAGCAAAAATTCCAGGTCGTCCGTGGTGCCCAGGTCATACAGCTGCCTGTGGCTGACATCGTGGTAGGGGATATAGCACAGATCAAATATGGTAGGTATGAGGAGATGGTCAGACTGGTTAGATGTTGGTGTGAATGAAGAATTAGAAAAATTTGTCATTTTTGCACACACCAATTAGTGATAGTGGGTATGGCTCTTTTGAACATGTCTCTTGAATTTCCTTCGGGATCAATAAAGTACCTACCTACCTATCTATCTATCTATCTATCTATCTATCTATCTATCTATCTATCTATTGTCTACTGTTCACTTCTGTCAGCCTTTAAGGTCCAGTGTAGAAGAATTAGTGACATCTAATTCTTACACAGTGGACACTCCCTCAACCTTCCCTTTCCCAAAGCATGTCAGGAAACTGTGGTGGTCTTCACATAACAGGAACACTGTTTTACCACTTTCACTTTTCCACTCTTTTCACTTTACCATGGCTTCCTTCTTCATAGGTTTATGCTTCACATTTATGTGGGTGGAGCAGTTTCTTTTGTTTTGTTTGCGTAATAAGCTTCTGCTTCAAAATGTGACACACACACATACACACATAACCCTAGCCATTATTATCTAAAAAGAAAACTGTATTTATAAATATACTTGACATAAATGATTTAATCTTGCAAATGTTGTCATCTCTGTTGCTGCAGGTGATCTTCTTCCTGCCGACGGAATATTGATCCAAGGCAATGACCTGAAAATTGATGAGTCTTCACTGACCGGAGAGTCCGACCATGTCAAGAAGGCTGCAGACAAGGACCCCATGCTGTTGTCTGGTATGATGCTGGTTGAGGCACTCTCTTGAGATGCATATATTAAATAACATAGTACAGTTATAACATTTTTTTTACCACATGACTGGTTTTGTGTTTGCTGCAGTAGAGATGGCAGATTTTGCAGCTGTATGCTTCATAGAAATTAAGAATATCTGAAAACAGAAACATGGGTTAATCTGTTTTTTTTTCCCCCCTGAGGATAATTAGCTCCTTACTTTTTGCTGCCTCTATTTATTATCTCTCTTATTCATGCACATTCATGCACTCACCATGGCAAAGGTTAAGCATTTTATACGTGTGTACCCTAAAATACTTGCACCCTGCAACTATTTGTACACTGAAACGTTGTTTATTGATTGTGGCTCTCGTCTCTATTACATTAGAAGTGACTTTGGGCTTTAATTATGATATTTTAAGTACTGACCTCATAGCTGCTCTCATAATGCATTGTTTCTAGGGCAAGGAGTGGAATATTCATTGATCAATTTTATGAGTGATGAGTGAGCATTTTTACAGTACTATATACTCGCACTGAAAGATGAGAAGAGGGAGAATTGCCCAATGATGGAAATTGAGAATCACCATTTGATGTGATTTCGCCATAATAGCAGTAATCAATTTGAATGTTATTTCTGTAATGTAACTCAATTGCAAAGATCCTAATTGTGCTGCTGTCCTCTGTCAGAGTCTTTAGACAGAACTGTCAGTGAAGGGTGAAGACCGTTGTTGAGCTCAGCATTCATATTCACAATGATAACAGAGGCATTTATTATCTATCTAACCTCTATATGAGCCATTTTCTGACAGCAATTTTTCAAAATTCTGGAGACTTATCACATATGAGAATATGCCTGATCAGACGTGTTAAAAACAGCAAGACAATGTCCAGAATGTCCAGCTGTGAGGTGGCGTCTGCCCTGAACATGCAGGAGACAGGACACCCAAACACTCACTTGCTTTTAATTATCTGTAACTTTTCTCTCCCTCAAACATTATCCGGATAGTTTTGTTGACTCGGATACTGGCAGTTCTGGAGTGACATTTGCAGACATTTACATTCTCACTTACAGCAAAACCCAGAAAATCTTCTGACTTCAGTGCATATTGTGAAAGCAGATACACAGAATTTATATAACTCTCTCTCTTTCTGGTTCTCTAGGGACTCATGTGATGGAGGGGTCAGGACGCATGATAGTGACTGCAGTCGGTGTCAATTCTCAGACTGGAATCATCTTTACCCTGCTGGGGGCGAGCACAGAGGAAGAAGAGAAGAAAGAAAAGAAAGGTGAGATAAACACCTTTCTTTACTGAGTCAGTTTTTGCCAAGTTATAAGGTTTTTTAATTTAATATTAATATTAGTTAAGAAAGTCTTAACTCACTGCATGATATTAGTGTTTATAACTACCCTTGTCAATGGAAAGGTTATGAACCATAAACTCAAATGAACCACTGACTGTTTGAACTGAGAAAAACTGTATGAAATAGAATCTTTGCAAGTATTGCCTGAAATGAGTGTTGATGGTACAGAAGTAAATAAGCTGCAGTGTCCATGTTCCGTGGCTTCAGGTGCTTTACTGACCTTTCTCTCTTATCATTCCAAATTCACCTCGGTGGACACTCAGTGGAAGACGGACACCGGAATGCAGGTAGAGTATCACCTTGACCACTGATACTTGATACTTTAGACCTTAAACCTCTGATGTTACCCTAATACACTACAGGTCTCTTTACCTCCCTCCCTTAGTTTAATTACTCAGTTAAAAAAGGCCTCAGCATCACAACACTGCTTCTTATAACGTGCTGGAAGATGTCACTTTTAACAATGTATAAACCTGTCCTCCTGTACCAGGCTTTGCTTTCATCAAACTAACTAGCTCACAGTCAACATCAGGCCTGTTTCGTAGACATGTTCAACGTCATAAATATTGAAAGGCTGTCAAACCAAATTCACTGCTGCAAAACAGAACATGACATGAGAGCACCAGCCTCTCAGGTGCACAGCATATATACCAGCAGTCAAGAGTGAAGTAGAAAGTTTGAGCTTTTGTAAGATGCTTCGTTCATTACATCTTATATGTACATTAATGTCAGTGTTGATTTGTTGTCACTGTTTCTTTTTGCATCTTTGGACAGTGATGTAGTATTTTAAAAGACTGATATTTCCGACCGGTATAAATTACAGTTGATAAAGTGTCATACATTCCAAACTTGATAATACTTCACATACATTATAGCTGATCTCACTTGATTATTAATTATTGGACGATCAAGTTCATTTTCATCAACTACATCAAGAAATGCCATGACTTGGATTTCTGGGAATATTTTAATCCTTGGCTAATAATATTTGTGCCCTTTAACATTCTTTGGAGAGTTTATTTAACATCGTTTAGATAATTTGTTTCCAATAGTTGTTCACAATAGGATTTTGTGACGGCAAAACACGTATAACATGAAAGAGAATCACACTTCACACTATAAAAATGAAAGAAATTTAAGCTAAAAATTAGTATATAAGCATTCAAGACTGAGAAGTAAATATTACTACTACTGTAATTACTACATATAAATTGAAAGTAGGCGTGTTGTTAAATCAACTTCCTGTAAATAGATATTTTCCCTGGTTTAAACCTTATGTTGTACTGTTTCCCATGCTATGTTCAGATTCCATCATTCATGTTTGTCCAGTGTTTTTTTTTATTTCGATTTTTCTGAACCTCCTTGGATAAAAAAACCAATACATAGGTACAAATAATTACAGTAACATAAGTAAATACATTTAGCCTACCTGGACATATGCTGAATCTATCGAATCTATATGTGCTATAACCATGTTATTTCTGTTCATTGTCTTGTGTATGCACTTGTGTGTGTGTGTGTGTGTGTGCGCGTGCGCGTGTGTGTTTGTGTCATTCATTCATGTTCGCCCATCATGGCTAGACTGCTCCCATCCCTCTATCCACCCTATCGCAACTATAGCCACGGATGGGGCTGCAGGCTTTAATGCCCCTGGCAGTGCCAGCCTAATTAATGGTAGGTTGACAAACCATCTGGTCTTTGATGTCTTTCTGTCGTGAGCTTTGACTCCTTGTACCTTTTTCATTCTCCAGCTGCCTCTTCCTTCTCTGTCAGTTGTGTCATCCACGCTGTCAGTGCATGTTGTCTTCACTTGTAGAAATTAGTCTCTTGTTTGTTGGTGTTGTTGTTTTTGTTTTCCTCTCTTGATACACTGTTGCTGAATTTGTAATATTTCTATCACTTTGTTTTGCTCCATCCTTAATGCAGAATGCAATAAATTAAACAAATAAAACCCTTTATAAGGCAAAAGTAGTTAAAGGGATGTGACGGAAATCATTTTTGAGCCGCTCTGTAATTCAAAAAAGGTATCATGAAAAAATAGCAAAACATCAGTTGAAGTTGATTTCTTATAAAAAATGTTGCTTTTTTTTTTTTATTTTGTGTAATGTATTTATTTCTTCCCTCGTTAAGAGGTACACAACCCCTACATGTTGTTTTAAATCTGGTTTTATACAGGTTAGACAAGGGCAAACAAGATATTTATTATGAATTACTGAGCTCTAGGTTCTTGTTATTATTTGACATGATAGTGGGTATCCCCTTTTTCCCATCTTTGACCTGATGAGAGAAAAAAAAAAAATCTGTATATCTGTGAAAACAGGACACAAAGTAAATAGTGGTCGCAGGATGTTACTGTAGCACCGTCTTCTTTAGTTGGGGGTCCTCTGAGAACACATTGTGGGAATCCTCTGCTGGAGTGTTAGTTGCATGCAGTGCAAAAAGATTTACTTCCTTCATTGTTGTACTGGGTTCTCTCTATCTATGTCTCCTTGGAGAGCAGTATCAGAGTGTTTGTACTCAAGGCAGGAGAGGTGTAATTTGCACTGTAATTGTGACCTTGCACTGTCCCAGGCTGGAAGACAGCAATTTGTCATCTTCAGCTTTATTGTGACTCCAGGGAACTGGCTAATATGGATGAGGGGGTTAAATAAGACCTTTATTTTCCCACATACTGTTCTTGCAGAAGAATCTGTAAAAATCTGATCTTCTGACTCGTCTTATTTTATCACTGGCTTATTAGTAACGAAAGACAGATTTTATGCCATTTTTAGCCTGTTAACCACTGAGAAAAACAGGGCATATCTTGATAATTGACGCCTGGGGTAGTGATGGGATCAATACTGCAGAGCATAATAAATGATGTCATAATGATTATGTCTTGTTTCATTTACACAATGTATACATTTGATTTGAAAGCATGAGACTTTGAGACATGAGGATTCTGCAGTTTATGACAATGTCATTTGATTTATATTGCACATGTACTTTGAGCTCACTCCATGTCAAGCAGAGTGCAACAGCTTAATAAATTCACTGTCCCCAAAGTTAGATTTTGATTTTCAGCCAGTTGATCTTATGTAACTTTACCATGTGGGAGGCTCTTTCTCCTTTTCTCTCTGTCTGGCACTCTCTCTTTTCTTTCCTTCTCTCTCTGTATTGTTCACATCTTGAGTGCACTTCCACTCCGACTGTGTGATCTTGCATGTGCTGTTTGAATTTTCCCTCTAATGCATGCTGTATGTGTGTGATGTGCTCCCCTCACTGTCAGTGTTTTGTGTAAATGCTGTTGCTCTGTTTCAGTGTCTCATTTTATACCCAACAATTTGAAACGTATACCTGATAATGTGCATGGAATTACCTGTGCTTCATTTAATTTAAATTATATAAAAACAGAAATCAGAAAAGTGTGTGTTTCTGTATTATTGTACTGACTAGTATTATGTCACACTCCCTATTTGTTTCTATGTTAATATTTTTACATTTCAGAAAGCTCACTTTAAACATTTTAATTAAGTGTTTGTTTATGGAGTAAAATAAAGTTTGAAATTAATTGAATATTAATTTACTCCAACCTGATTATGGTTTACTAATAACTTGGAATTAAGTTTATTCATCAACTTCATACCAGTAGAGATAATAGCTAATTACATTACATCACTTACATATCACAAGCCTTTCTATGTGCCTTTGTATTAAAAGTCATTTTCCTGTCTCCTTGTTTGTGTTTTTTGGTTGTCATTGTGTGTGTTGTCTCTGTGGTGATAATTTGTTGACTTGTCTGCCTTGATTATTTTTGTTGTTATTGTCTTATATGTCTTCATCATAGGTAAAATGCAAGATGGCAATATGGAGAGCAACCAGATTAAAGGTAATCAAACCATATCGTTCACCCTCTCCTCTCCTACCCCTTCTCCTTCTTCTCCTGCTTCCTTCTTCTTCTACTTCTTACTTCTTTTACTTCTTCTTTTCTTCCTTTCCTCCTCCTCCTTCTCACCTCATCTTTTGCCCTGTATGGCGTGTGATGTAAGCTCCGGGTCAAATGCAGCTCTCACTTTAATATAATGTAACATTGAATATTTATAAACACCACACTGCCTCTGTAATAAATGTGCAGTGTCACTTCAGATTGTATTCCAACAGACATTGACAGTCTACTGTCAGTCAGTCCACACACTATTTATTTGACCCGGGTTTTACTTGCAGCTATGTTTGATTAGAAAATCCCTCTTCTTCACTTTGTCTGTCGCTGATGTGTTGTCCCTGGTCTGTTGTCCCTGGTCTGTTGTTCTTGTTGTGTTGTTAACTTGTCTTGTTCTCTGAAAGAGAACAGCAACCTCTTCCTCAACTTGTGAATCTGCAACCTTTTTTTTTTTTTTTTCTTTTTACACTAATTGCTTTTATTTCCTCTTCCCTACTTATACACCATTTCCTAGTTTGCCCCTTGCTACTGTTCTTGAAACACAACATGATATAATATATATGAACGTGTATGAGATGGGAGGATACTGTGTCATTTGGATGTTAATTATTCTTTTTCAGTTTATAGTGAGTAAAAAGTCGTTAAGTATGCTCCTCCTAGTTTATTGTGTCTGATACCAAAATCAATTCAATTCCTAATACTATGAATTACAATATTTGTATCTTTTAGTAGATGTTATCAGATTGTTTTTTAAATGTAGAAACAGATTTATTGATCTGTCATGTCAAAATATAGATTAAGAAAATGACTTTAGAGTCAAACATTGTAACCAGTCCTGGGTAATATGGTGTTGGTCCATTCCATGGCATAAACCAGGTGACTCGACAGACTCGACCTCAAACGCTTCCCTTGAAAAAAAATGAGCTGCACATTTCTTTAAGTCTTGGTATTTTTGGGGTAGAGTTGCTACAGATGCTTTGTTGCAAACGTTCTCCAACCCAGTCGTCCCAACCACATCCAACATGTTGTGGATGAGAACAGACTGTTTGCTTGGTGGATAATGTATTTCATGGTTTGAGAGGGATTGTTAGTTTATAATGTGCATGATTCATGTCATCACTGAATAGTCATATTCGGGCACACGTTCCATTGCTTTCGACAAAAACGTGATGAAATGGAATAATACGCACAAGATAAAAACTGAAAACACACATTTTCTCCAAAGCAAAGTAACAAAAGGGTAAATGAAGGACGACATGCAGCTTTCAAACAGTTGGATTTTGTTCCTCTGCTGCATACAGATGGTTCTGTCTTTTGTGGAGGAGAAAAAAAACAAAGTGCTCAACCCAAGAGTAAGACAAATGTTCAACATTAAAAGGTTTTCCGCAAGCATCAAACACATGCCACATTGCGGTTGGAATGAATCTTGGTAATGGGTTACATTAACAAAGAAGCTCTCCACTGTGCGTGTGTGTGTGTGTGAGGTGGTGACAGAGATGGTGAGAGAGTGTGAGGTAACTGAGGTATAGTTTTACTGCCTAAATATTTTTTTCTCCAGAAGACGTTGTTTCTGCAGATTAAAGCTGAAATGAAATATCAGGGAGTGAGATTGATAATGTACATGGATCATTATGCTCTGGAATAAGTCAGATAGATCAAATGCAGGTTACCGTCCACAGCGTGGTTGTGTTTTGTGTGTTAGAATCTACTTCCTGATGAGATCGTTTGTTTCAGGAAAATGGAAAATCACATTCATGTGGGTGGTTTTTGTATTTGGAGCTTTCTAAACATTTGTTTGTTGTCATCACGGCAATAGAGCAGCTTTTAAACAATGTGTTGTTTATCTTGTGTTCTGTCGATAGCTGCTTATGCAGTCTTGTTTTCGTATTATTGCAAGTATTTTAAATTCAGATTGAGTTCAGATTTAAGTGAAGTTCTGCCTGTCCCCCAGTATGGTGTAAATCCTCAGGCATCACTGTGCATCTATACTTAATGCTCTCCGCATCACTTAGACGGTAAAATATAGGAGTGTATTTTGCACTTAGATTATCAAGTCATAGAGTCTTGAGAAGTCATAAACAGCCTATAGTCCTGTTGGGATTCTGTTTGTTGTGGTTTGTTCTCTATATTAACAATCATTTTCAATTGTTTTTTTTTCTTTTGTGTTATTGCTATTTAAATTCACTACTTTATTTTCACATGTGCAATATGCACATTTATCTTTACATACACATTGCAAAGTAGGCCATTAGTAAATGTTTAGATAATCCGTGAACATGATGTATAGCTTGGATGTGGGACTATTAAATTAACTCATCACTCACTGTAAATATGTGTTTGTGGTGGTGTGGCAGTGTTTTCCCTTATTATCACTATATCCAGTATTCACAGTCACCACCAATGAGGACAATGCAGGATTAAAATAATACTAATTTGAATAAATAATGATTATACAAACTAATTAGCCTCATTTTGTCATGGGACCTTGTACAATCATTGCTACACACTGCACACTGTATAACCTGGAGCTACTGTAACACCTGGTGTTTTACAGCCTTTTATTATCAACAGTAGCTCATTTATAATCATCAGTACCTTATTTTATCGGTTTATTTTTTTGGCACTTTTATATATTATAATACATTTTAATACCCATTTTTATCATATACTGTGCGTTTTTACCGCTTTGTCTTACTAGATGCTGTATTGCTGGAACCGTATGGGTTCAATCAAGTATCGATCTATCCATCCATCCATCCATCCTTCCTTCCTTCCTTCCTTCCTCTCTCCTTATCTCTTCGTTTTGATCTCCATTTCTGACAACACTGCTTTCTGTATTTCCTTGTTTTTTGTGGTCTTTACAGTAAAGAAGCAGGACGGAGCAGCTGCCATGGAGATGCAGCCTCTAAAGAGTGCTGAAGGTGGAGAGTCTGATGAAAAAGAGAGGAAGAAGGTGTCCATTTCAAAGAAGGAAAAATCTGTGCTGCAAGGGAAGCTTACCAAACTGGCTGTCCAGATCGGCAAAGCAGGTAAACTGCAGCAAACTGCTCCTGGTCCATCTCTTAGTCAGGCATTTCAGTCAGGGACAACAAAGTCATGAACAATCATCCTCTCCAGCAAAGCAAAATAGTGTTTAAAGCTCCCTTCGTTGTCGCTTATCATTTGTCATTTAGCTTAAAACAGTTTATGGAGCCAGGAGTTCAAACACACTTGTACATAACAGATCTGGACCGACACACGGTTTTGGTAGTTTTAGAAGCCCACACACTAATTTGCCCACACAGTAGGTGTCCTCCCAGCAGCAACATAGTAGGATTTACTGTTAAACAAAATAGTAGCTGTGATTTGCAAATAGGATTAAAAGAACCTGGCTGCCATGTTGTTATTAAAGCTGCTGTTTTACTTTTCATGCAGTCAAGAGTTAAAGGCTTCGTAGTTTTAAGAGGCCCTGTTTTTTTTACTGTGTGCTGTTTTATCACGCCGTTGTCCTGAGTGATGGAATGAGGACATGGTGTCAGAGCAATGAAATACTGTGGCAGGATTAGTATACGAGCAAGCAAGATCATCTGGCGGTGCTGTGGCTATGGCAGAAAATATTTTGACTTAAGACTCCTTTGGACCTTTGACGATCTGGAATCTGTTGTGGGTATTTATGTGACCACACTTGGTCTGTATCTACCTGGCATCAGGTGTATCTAAGAAATAAGAAACATCTACATATATATATATTTATATATACACATCACTAACTACATACAGTACATTTAAATGGTTGCCTTTGCTTTATGCAGTTTGTTTCATCAGATTTCATTCAAGCTAAAAGTTTAAAAAAAAATGTTTTGATTATTTGATTATTATCCTTCTGTTCCATACACCCATATGCAATTGTGCTTTAAGTTGCAGTAAATTATATGTTAATTAACATTCTATTTTTGGTGCTGTTGAATTGTATTGTGTTATATTGAGATGCTCTCACTGTATTACCTACCCACACTCATTTAATGTCTTGTATTACCTAATTCCTCATCATAAAGAGCAACCCACTTTTAAAAGTCGGCAGGTAATCAGTTCAATGATGTATGTTGCATTATTTTGGAAATCCCCTGGACAGAGAGCAAGTAATGAAATGGTTCTTGGTCTCTTTTCTGTATTTAAGGTCCTTCATGCATGTTATAATAATTATAAGTCACCATGGGCTAAGATGCTTAGAGCAAGATTTGGTCCCCGAGTGCTTCACTAACAGGTCAAATCATCAGCAAACCCCAGAGTATTGACCAACTCCTGTCAGATCATTAGCAGTATCCAATGAGATCATTTCTTTCTTTTTTTTTTTATTGTTGTTCTGTATATTGTTTCAGTGATATATAACTACTTTCCTCAGCTGACATCTGTGTATCTTTTTCAGGTTTGCTCATGTCAGCCATCACAGTCATCATCCTGGTCCTGTATTTCGCCATCGACAACTTTGTGATGCAGAAGCTCGCTTGGATGCCAGAGTGCACTCCCATTTACATCCAATTCTTTGTCAAGTTCTTCATTATCGGTGTTACGGTGTTGGTGGTAGCTGTGCCAGAGGGGCTGCCACTGGCTGTCACCATTTCCCTCGCATATTCTGTCAAGGTTAGCAATTCCACATACTGTTCATGCACTATTGTACCATTCTGCCTCAGCAAATGCATGTACGAGTTTTTAGCATTTAAGTTGATCTTCTGAGTGTACTGAAGGATTAGCTACTGTTTTCTTATATTTTGAAAACTGTGACTCAGGCCTACATTTTTCATTGATGTGTTTAACTTTTGTGCTGTTTTCAGTTATTTTCAACTTTTCTTGCATACATGATAATTCAGTGTTTTTAATATTGTGCTGTGTTTACATAATGATACATTTACAAATAAAAAACAAGATTCACCATGTTTTAAATATTTAAAACATTTAACATTTACACAAACTTTAATAGCATTGTGTTACCATGTTGTTTCCCACCAACAGAAAATGATGAAAGACAACAACCTGGTGCGTCACCTTGATGCCTGTGAAACGATGGGCAATGCCACAGCTATCTGCTCTGACAAGACAGGCACGCTAACTACCAACCGCATGACGGCCGTGCAGATTTACGTTGCAGATGTGCACCACGAAAAAATCCCGGATCCTGGAGTTCTGCCTCCCAAATCACTAGATTTAATGATCCATTCGATCGCTATCAACAGCGCCTATACCACCAAAATATTGGTAAGTTACATCGAATGGAAGCCAATGTTGAGTTAGGAATTGACTTCAAGTGTTGGAAAAAAGCTGACATAACTAACATATTTTAACTTATTTGTTACCTCACCATGTAGGTCATGTTTTTTACCAAATGTGGCACTCTCTGTGAACCCTGGGCACTATTTTAAGACAGTCTATAACACTTAATCCTATTTAGATAAGACTAAGATAATATTTCAGTTTCCTCTGTTTGCGTGTGTGTGTTATATGATTAGAGCAGCTAAGAAACAGTGAGACAGTTCTTCTTGAGTGAGAAGGCAGTCGATGTCCTTGCCTGCTGCTTTAGATTCATCAGACACTCACTCAACTTGTCACCTTGAGAATGGTTGTGTAATTTTGTCTTATCTCATATTCAGAGCGTTGCAGACAGTAATCAAATCTAGTATGTCTAAGATGGTCTCTTGTTTACTGCGGATGCATCAGAGGAACAATTCCCTGCATCCAGTAGATACAGTGTGTACATAGGCCGACTGTTGTATTATTTAATCGCAGACTCCGAAACCTGTCATTCGCATACGTTTTCAGATCTAAAACAGATATTAGATTAAAAAAGCATTGTGAAAACATATCCAGAAAAGAGAAGATCACCAAGATAAGGATTTGTGTACAAACACATGCATGTTTATGCAGCTATTATTCTTAGGAAACTGCATTGACTACCATGCAGACTAACCCTAACCTATTTTAGACAGCCCAAACAAAGCCTTTACCCTAACCTTAACCATAATCATTAATGCCTAACCCTTACATTAACCTAACCACAATTCGAATCTTTGCCCTAAACTTAACCATTAGGACCAGGTTTTGGTCTCCATAAGGACTACTGGTCCTGGTCCTCAATATTTATGCCAGAAAAGAGTTAACAAATATACATACAGAGACACATACATACAGTATTGTGCAAAAGTCTCAGGATACCACCAGCTTTTTTTCTCTTGCTGTCATGCACATGTTACGATGAGTTTAACCCATGCTACATGTGTATGTAATGCTCATGCATGGTTTGAAGAAACCTGGACCTTTTTCACAGCAGATATTTGACATGAAATACAAACACAGGTTTTACCAGTAACATTAATTTGTGTTTTTGTTCATAGTGATGGCAGCTCACACTAAATACTCTCTTTTTGTTATTTGTTTTTGACAAAAAACTGTGTATAAAGTGACTGAGAAATAATTATACTGGAGGGTCATTATAGCACTGCCAAAACAACAAATCTAATGATGTCCCACGAATTTTGTACAGTACAGAGCAGACGGATTTGATGTCCTCCCCAAAATTACAGCCTCAGAATGTCTTAAAAAAAAAAAAGAGTGAGATACTCATTGGATTTCTAAAACGGAGAGCTACAGATTCCACTATTAGCTCTGGTTTGTTAGACATGCAGCTGATAGAAACAGGCAATGTAGTTACCTCAACTTTGCCTTATTTTCCCCTTACCACAGCATTTCTCTACTATTAACAAGATGTTATCCTCTCTGAAATACCTGGAGGAATGCTGTGCAGCATTACATCAAATGACTGTACCTCAATAGCTGCTTAGCTCATCGGAATTAAGCACCGGCAGAGTGCAGCTTAGACTCGGTGGCACTTTTAGACCCTTTTTAATTTCATTCATAAAAGAGGTTACCTCAAGCATGACAGTGAAAGTTAAACTTATGGTAAACTTTTAATGATATCAGCTTATGTAACCTTACTTTTGTGACCTACCATTTACAATAATTAGCATAGATGCACACAGTAAATACACATACATTTGAATTCATAAATGGCGCATGGTACTGTACATGTTGACATGGATGTATTTTTTTCACTGAGCGCTCTAAATTGGTGCGAAGAAAACAAACAAGCAAAAAGCAAATTGAAGAAGGGCAGATCTAATTATGGAAAGAAATGAACTCACAAAGCAAGATGCAAAAAGGGAAATTTCTGAGGAATATTTATTGGATCCCTTCTTCCCTTCCCCAGCCAACCCCACTCCCTAAGCACCACTACTGCAATATGCTGGCTGGTATGTTCTTATATAAGAGGCCAATCCTGTGGGATGCTAGGATAGCTCTGCAAGTCTTTGATGGCCACCACACAAAGCCAAATAGGCAGGCTTTGATTCTTATATCAGTCCCCTTACTACCTCTCTGGCTTCATAATACAGCTACTTGTATAATTCTGCTTCCTCTGTCAGCACAAAGTGTAGAAACCTCCTGCTGGAGGGAGAAATGAATACACATGTTTTATGCATTTACTAAACCTGGCACAAACACAGTATATGCACACTCACAATTCACAAACAAACAACTTCACAAATACATTGTCAAAGTGGTATCATGTTTATACAAAGTATTTTTCCTTATATTTTTGTTAATAGTAAACTACAACTCAGTTCACAATATAAATCATAGGGATTTCTTACTATTTTCACTGCCACTACTGCGACATTTCCATTACAATTTAATTTCATGTGTGTTATTAAAACAAATCTTCAGTTAAATCTCCAAATATTTGAATTCAAATAAAAAATTCTGAAAAGGGCCCACATTAGTACAGTACATACAAACAAGTATATCAGACACATCTGTTTTCCCTCGATACACAAGTGAGGAAAAGTGTAAAGTGCAGATGCACACACACACACACAAACCAAAGTCACATCTGTCATATCAACCATAGAGACACTGTGCATGTTGGTGTGTGTTTAGCACATGTGTTTTGCACAGCTGTGCGAATGTCTTGGGAGCTTGTGTTGCCTCAACACACACACACACAAAAACACACACACTCTGTGACACACAGACAGTTCACGCTTCAGTTGTGTAGTTTACATGCATTCGAAAAAGAACAGACAGGATGTATCTGGTGTTAAAATACGAAGATTTAAATAAATGCTCCTGCTTTGTCTCTTCTCTTCTCTTCACTTCTCTTCTCTTCTCTTCTCTTTTACACATGAAAATGCTTTACATGCGAGGTTACAGACAAATATTACATGTTGTATTTTATGTTTACATGATCTTGATGTGTGTGTGTGATTGTTTTAGAAAAGAAATCTAATATCTGCAGCACTGGGGCGAATAAATAATACATTATTTGAAGGAAATAAATTGAGGGAATAAACAGTCAGAGATGGAATTTGAGAAAGAAGATGAAAGAACTTGTACAAGAAGTGGAGCTAGGAACCACTTGTCCTCATCATGGACCGTGCTGCTGTATCACTGCCCTCCAGCAAGCACGCCTCCAGTCCCTAGCCCAGTTGGCTGGTACATTCATGTGGAGAGCTAGAATGTCATCCACTCCTATGTGTAAAAAGAGAACAGGAGGAAAGGGGAAGAGAGTAGGGATGGCATGTAAGAAACTGAGGGGCCTGACAGTGACAAAGAGGAGAAAGACATCTGGACTGGCAAAAGGACTGGAGCAAGCAAAAATGAGAGAAACTAAGACAAAAATTCAACATGAGGACCAATAGTGTGGTAAAAGGGGAGAAGTGTTAAAAGAATAAGAAAGAATCTGGAGAGGTAGTGATCAAGAATGAGGGAAGGAACAGGAGGGATGGATTAAGGCGAGCCCAGGGACGAATAGGAAGTAAAGTTGCCAGCTCTCCCTCTGGCATATGTCCTTGCCTGTGGGTGCACCAAAGGACCAGTGAGAGGGCATCTGGTCCTTCACTAAGGACATGCCAACGGTGGCTGATTCATGCCAACGCTGCACATCTTATGCCAGCAACTGTTGTTGTGCGTAGAAAACCCATGTGAAGCAGAACCGCTGCAGAAACTCAAACTAAATAATTTGGTGGTATTTCTGTCTGCCACATGCCAGGCACACAGTACAAAAGGGTTTCATATCCTCTCTTTATTAATCACAGAAGCAATTTGGGTGTAAGTGTGTTAAACAATGTGGGAAGTGGGAAAACAGTACAAGTCTGACGCCAGCAATGACACTGGTGTCGTGCCTGGTACCCTTTTAAATAAAGAACCGAAACTGTGATCTCACACGAGTCACAAATAAAGCGTAGCATACATAACTTGAAATTCAAACAGACACACTCTTCAGCTTTATTTGTTGATGAAGCAAGGGAAATTAAAGAGGCAACTTTAGTTTTGGTTCCTGTTTGTTCACGATCTTAAAGATGCAGCTGTCTGAAGAGATGAATGAGTGAACACAATTCTATTTTGAATACAGAATAATGCAGTTGCTAAACTCCATCCCAGTGACTGAATGAATAATGTAGTGAAATCGAGGTTTATAGGGGAATATTATAAACACACAGAAGGTGTTTTCAATTACATAACACTTATCGTCTTATCCAGTTTTACCACAGTTATGAAAACAATTTGTCAATTTCAGCTATAAGGGATAAGCAGGTGGATAAGTGGAACCACTCCCACATGACAAAATAATGCTTCTAATGCTCTTAGTGAAAAAATGTCCCAAAGGCAAAATTTGTGACAACATGACTTTTTAAGATAGATGCTGATTAGCAGGATGACAATTTATGCAGATTATGATTAAACATATACATATACTAAGATTATACATATACATCGCCAAAACAACGGCAAAAATGACAATGGAAGATTGTGTTCAGCGAAGTGAGGATTTAAACCAATAATACATCCTGTGCTGTACAGGTGGTCATGTACATTTATTGGTTTAGCTTGTTGTTGGTCTGTTGTTGAAGCCCATTCTCCCAAACAGTTGGCAGATGAGATCATTTGTTCCATCCCCTCATTAACCAATGACAGGCAGTGTCTTCCTGATGTAATCACTGGTCATTAGGAACAGGCATTAATTCTGTTATTTACTACAAACTCTGTATAAAGTATTTATACCCTTCTGTGTCGAGGAGACACACAGCTGAACATTATCCAGATATGTCCAATTACCAGGTGACCATGGGCAAGTGCTCTGATAGGGTTTTAATGATTAATGAGGTTTTTGATGACTTTTACTTGATTATAGCAGCTGCAGCTGAAGGGACATGTGAAGATTGCCTGAGCACGAATAAAGAAATGGTTGTTGTTTCTTAAGGAAAGATTTTGTTCAAAATACTGAGCTGTATCAGTCGCTGAACCAGATTTTCAACTGGACAGACTTAAACAGAGAAATGGAAAAAGTAAAATTACAATATGGGGAAACACTTTAAATCTTTAAGTAAGCACATGCTGACCACATCACATAATCTTCAGTCACCTCACCAAAAGGCACATTAACACAGTTCATTATTCACATCCACTGACAACAGCCATTCCTAATTGTGATTAACTGCACATGTGACAAGAGCCAAGTGAGAAAAACATCAATAGAGAAAGTAAAATCCAAAAAGTCAAAATGTCAAACTGTCCTTTTGAATCGAAACCCAGTTGGAGGCTTCGAGGCTTTCGAGGCAGAATAACAAGCCTGCACTCAATCTATTTTGGGAGTAAATAGCACAGTGTGAAGGTGTTTGTTTAGTGGCAAGTCAGAACTCAAAAGCATTATGTTCAGTGTGCTTTTGACATAGTGTGTGTGTGTGTGTGTCTGTGTGTTTTAAATGAGGAGAGTGTACCAGACAAGCTGTTCTTATGCTGAGAGTGAAGGTGTCAAAGGTACTGAGTTCTTATACTGTAGGTTCTCTAGAGCAGGACCATAGGACACAAGCTGTCACCAACAGAGCTCTTAAATCAGATTTATATTAACATCATACAACAACACCAACAGTTCACATGGTTTAATAATGATTTGTGACATTATTTCACTGAACAATTGTGATCATTTCCAATTAAAATGACACAATTTATCAACTGGAAGGTTCTCTGACAGCACATGCCTGCACTGACACTAAAACCTGGTTCATCATCCAGAGCTGTTCATAGATGTTAGTACTTTACATGTGGTTTGTATATTTTTTTAATAATTATTTCTGCATTATTATTTTTATTTTATTTATTTTTTTATCCTGGATCTATTCACCCACTTTAATTGGATTGTCTCCAATAATTTTCCAAAAGAAAGAAAGAAAACACTTTATTGTTCATTGTTCACATAAATGATGGTGAACTTAGTTTATTTGGGTTTCAGAGAAGAGGAAAAGTTTCAAGCTGCTGCCTCATACCTGCAGTAATTATACTGTAGAGTGTGATTATATGAAGAGGCATGTCACGAAAAATTACAGCAGATGAGGATCAGTGTCTTCACTAGTCAGTCCATGTGTGTGTGTGATATATCAACAATAATAGGAGCTGCATTTTTAAAGACAAATAATGATATGAGGGGGAAAAGAGTGAGTAAATTGAGTGCTGCTTGGGAAATACGAATAAATATGGACTGGAAAGGATAAAATGGGGAACAGAAAGATTAAAGCACATGTGAAGTGTGATGAGTAAGAATCCTATGAGAGAATCAGAGCCAAAGAGTAAGAATCCCCAAGAGCACACTCTCCTCCCCGAGTCTCTCCTTACAAGTGTGCTTTGCCCAGTGTTACGATGGCAACACTGAATCTTCCACAGGCCGACCACATGCTCACACTTGAACACTTGCGAGAACATTAAGTGTGCAACTGAACACACAGATATCATACTCTTACACGCCTGGCTGGTAATAAAAAAGCTCCTGTGACTTCTTGGATGTAAACATAAATCACTCATTAGCAGATTCATTCACAACAATATTGAGAGTGAAAAGATTATTGTTTATCAACTAAAAAAGTATTTTTTATTATACTGTATGACCCCAGCTTTTTCAAAGGCAAAGATGTGCTGCTGCTTTGCTTTCTTAAAGCAGAAAGAATAAAATAAGCATGTTTTATATAGCAGATTAATTACCATACATATGTTGTGTAAAAAAAAAAATGCATCACATACGGTGCTGAAGGCTTACGATCTGTGTTGTCATGCAGACACGTTGACAGTAAGATGTGTACTGAACCGTGGAAAAACCCAGTTCCAAATGTACAATTACAGTCTGCAAAGGGTTGAGCCGCATGCCTGAAATAAGAACATCCAAATCTGATTCCATCTATCTCATCTCCAAACCCTCCCACACAAAGCAACCCTTTCACCTGCTAGCTGGTTAATTATCACAAGCTGCTATTTCAGCTTCGTCTTTGGACGCACTACACTAAAGCATTATATGAAAAGAATAGTTCATGGGAAAATAAAGGTTATTCCTCAACCTGAGATGGAAAACCTAGTACAAATGTATAAACTGTATATTGCAAGAAAAAAAAACTAAAAAAAAAAACCTCTTCTGCCTCTCTCTAGCCCCCAGATAAAGAAGGTGGTCTGCCGAAGCAGGTGGGCAACAAGACAGAGTGCAGCCTACTCGGATTGGTTTTGGCACTGAAGCGGGATTATCAGACAATAAGAAACCAGATGCCAGAGGAAAAGCTTTACAAAGTCTACACCTTCAACTCTGTCAGGAAGTCCATGAGCACTGTCGTCAAATTGCCCGATGGGAGTTTCCGCATGTACAGCAAAGGAGCCTCCGAGATCGTGCTTAAAAAGTGAGTCCATAAGATGACACATATCTACAGTACTAAAGTCTATTGGCTTCTATGTTTTTATTACACACATAGTAAATAAATCCATTTTGAAGAGCTTACTCTCTCTGCAAGGATGAGTTTCCACTGCCAGGTCACATAATTGTGACATTTTGCACAACAACAGATGAGTAATTATGAGACAAATGTGAGAGGCTGTAATGAAGCTTCCCTCACCCACTGAAGGAGTTTAGAGCCTGAACAATATTATAAAACACATTTTCTATGTTACATAATATTTACATCTGTTTGGCTGTTATAGTGTGGATTTAACTGTAATGCAATTTGCAAGAAATCAGTTGTGTGTTTTCAGTGGTGGAGCTTTTGATCATATCATATGATCATCATTTTCCATGTTTGGTAATATGGTCGCAAAAATCAACAGCAGTAGTTCATACACTTCCATCCTCACCAACCTTGAACTCCTACTCCCACTACTACCTACAGATGCAGCCATATCCTGAATGGGGTGGGAGAGGTGAGGGTTTTCCGTCCACGGGACAAGGATGAGATGGTGAAGAAGGTGATTGAGCCTATGGCATGTGACGGCCTGAGGACCATCTGTGTGGCATACCGTGACTTCGCCAGCAATCCTGAGCCACATTGGGATGACGAGGGCAACATCCTCAGTGACCTCACAGCCATCTGTGTTGTTGGGATAGAGGATCCTGTCAGGCCAGAGGTAGGAGAGTGGGAAATATTTTGTTGACAAACTGGGAGCAGTAGATGTCCACCACGTAGTGTCACCTTTGTGTTGTTTGTCAAACTGTGAATGAGTGTCATCTCCTCTATCCACGCTTTTGTAACTTTGCCAGGAACTTTGCCTTGAGATTTTGCAAACATGGAGGGTGTGCTGTGTGCAAAGATAGTCTGCACTGTAAGTGCGTGCCTTCTCAAAGTGACAAGGATGCTAATAAATGACAACATGTCATAAAATATATTAAAGCAACGGACTGAGAAAGTGAAATGTTAATGAAGATAAGTAATATACACATAACAATGAAGCTGGAGACGGCTTTGGGCTGTAAAACATTTTTATTGAAGTTTCTATCAAGAAAGGTTTTAAAAAAGAGAAGCAACGTAGTCCCCTAATTATATAAACCTGATCCCTATCTTATATTTGAGTAACTTGGACCAACACAGCAGTTTTCTTGTTACTTTTCTTGATTTCAGAGATGTTATTTAGCTTTACTGTAATCACACTCTTAAATTCTCCTTAATTCACATCAAACCTGTGAATGAACCTCAACTTTCTGAATTATGGATTTCAGTAAAGAACATTCCCCCATTCACCCTTGTGCATTTAGCAATAGTTGGCTGTAACACTAAGTTTCTTTTGGTGCTTTTATCTCTGTATTGATCATGGTTTGAGATCAAAATGTGGTGGAGACACTGGTGACAGCAACAACCTGTGTAGTTAACTACATACAGTATTTGCTATTCTTTCAAATTTGTTTGGCACAGTTGACGGTAAAATAATCAAATTAACTGTATTGTCAAAAGATATCCATCCATCCATCCGCTTTATCCTCCACATGAGGGTCGTGTGAGGTGCTGGTGTCAATCCCAGCTGACATTGGCTGAAAGGCGGGGTACACCCTGGACAACCTGTCCAGGCTGGTCCATTCAAATTCAAATTTTAAAAGCAATTATTCAAATTGTTCAATTCAGGCTCAAATTGGGTGATTAACATTAAGATATAAAGAATTCAAATTCAGTTCCTTATGGCACTCATTTTATCCCATAATGTGTGTGGTTAAAAAAAGTATACCGTAGGAAAATTGACCTCATTTGACAGCTTCTGTGCAGGTACAGGGAAGTTAACTGACTTCTACATTATTCAGCTACCTCCTTTCATCTTTCTTTTTTCTTCCATCCCCCTCCTCATTCTTTGACAAGGTCTCTCATTCAACCTCTCCCCATCATCTTGTCTCCTTTCCAGCTCTCCCTGTATTATAGGGTTTAGTTTTCACATTTCGCTAGGTGCTCTATTTCTTTTGACTTTATCTGTCTGTCCTCATTTTCTCTTTCTCTTATCTTTCTCTCTCTCTCGCTCTCTCTCTCCATCCTCCTGTCTCTCTCTTTTTCTATGCACCTGACACAGTTATGTAAGCATCTGAACATTGGTGGATAAATACAGGGAGAAGAAGCACAAAGAGAAACCATCATTGTCCGGATGAGTAATCAAACAATAATATAACAATGAAGATTGAGAGACTAAGTGGAGAGAAAATTGCAACTGTATTATTTAAGGATGTCATATTTAAACGCAAACCAACTCCATCATGAACATTAAACATCCAAATCGCAGGACAACTTTGACGGGTTGTTGAATATCTGACATTTTTAATAATCAATGTGGAAAAGCAGTGCATTGCGTTACAGTCACATCTTTCCAGGCTTCTTTGTTAGACTGGTCAATACTGGAAATGAGATGATTTTTTCCCCTCTGCTAAAGAGGTCACATGCAGTCATAAATGTGTTTTGGTTTGTTAATTAGTCTCTAATTTCTTCCTCCAGAATGCAATGTTCTTTTAATAACTGCATGGCTGCTCTGTTTGACTGCCCCTGGAGAGACAAGAGAAGTGAGGAGGGAACGAGAGATACAGACCGAGAAAGATAAACAGATTCACAATGAGATTCACGTCAGAGGGAGGAGGGGAGTGCAGGAGGAAGCAGACGGTACAAGGAGGGAAACAGAGAAAATGAGAGTGAAACCAGATCCATAGTGGAGGCTTGTTTTTCAGTCTCACCTACTAGCCTCTTACCCTCTCCCTCTGTCGGACCTGACTGTATTTTTAATAAGCGTCTGCTCTTGTCCTCTCCTCCTCTTCTCTCCACCTCCTCTTTTAGTGTTATTAGTCAAACAGAGCACTGGGAATCCAAAAAGAAAGCCAGAGTAAACCAGACAGCGGGGATGACAGACAGGCAGACTGCAAGTTACAGTTAAGAGGTCTTGACTCCAATGTTATTGGACAATATTGAGTCAGTTACCAATAACCTCTCCTTACTGCTGCAGATTTTGGACTATAGCCATTCACCTTTAAAAAAACATTTATCTTATTAAAGACCTGCTGTCCTCCACCATGTAGATTTAGTTTGTTATCCACTCCCTGTTAAATTAGTTAAATCCTGCATGTTTACGTGCATGAGCAGCTTCATTTAATGTACAGGTCAGTACGTGTACACGATTCATGTACCATCAATCTACTGTATGTTACACTGTGTGCCTGTATGAGCACAATTATGCTCCCATGTGTATATGACATATGCTCAAGTGTTTGTGAAGGGAAGTGGAAAAAATGCATATTTCTGCCTCTATGCACGAGTATGTGTGTGTCACAAAGTGCAGGTCGGTGTGTGTGTGCAAATGAATATGAATACTGTATGTGCACACATTTGTATATGTGTGGGTTTGGAGTTCAGTGCTCGCCCACACTGACCTTCATCAGGAGGAAGACATGTTTCTGAATTCATACTCTCCTATGCCTTTGCTCGCTGTTTCTACCACAGATCATTTTCTATACTTTTGGCATATTTTTCTTTATTAGGCTACTGTTTAGAGGGGAAAGATAATTGCTACATTATGCACATTGATAATGAAACAATAACATGGTATAACCATAACATGGCTACGTTATCAGTCCCCTTCATATTAACTATTGGCCATATGAAAGTGCCTTTTTGAAAGACATCTTTCACCTATCTCTGCAGGTGTAACTGTCCAACACACATCATGCTGTTAGTGGATCATTCTCACCTGTGTTGCTGTCATATTGTTTTCAGCTTCGCCGGACAACCTCTAAAAAATATACTGAACACTTTCTTAGGTGCCCGACGCCATCCAGAAGTGCCAGCGTGCAGGCATCACTGTTCGCATGGTGACAGGAGACAACATAAACACAGCCAGGGCCATCGCCATCAAGTGTGGTATCATCCACCCAGGAGAGGACTTCCTCTGTATCGATGGCAAAGAGTTCAACAGGAGGATCCGCAATGAAAAAGGAGAGGTACTGTAGCTGCTGTCAGTATGAGTCAGAGAGCAAGAGCAGCTGAGAGAAGAGAGTTTAGGTAAGAAAAGACAAACAAAAACTGCAACTCTTTTTTCTCCTATGTCTGTGTGTGTGTTCAGGTGGAGCAGGAGCGTATTGACAAGGTTTGGCCTAAACTGCGAGTTCTGGCCAGATCCTCCCCTACTGACAAACACACACTGGTCAAAGGTAAAAGTTACATTTTCTGATTCATTGCTGATAAAATCAAACTGAACTGAAAAGAGTTTTGTTAAAGGAGTGAACAGTATTATGATGAAACCTTTCTTGCTTACCCGAACATACAAAGATCCCTTTTGAATTCTTTTGCTTCTTTATTTCTGATATTAACTCATTGTGCATGCACCTGTGTGCGTGTGTGTGTTTGACAGGAATTATTGACAGCACAATGTCAGCGCAGCGGCAGGTGGTGGCTGTGACAGGTGATGGGACCAATGACGGACCTGCTTTGAAAAAAGCAGATGTAGGCTTTGCCATGGTAAGCAGCCCCTTCAATTATATTTCCCCTATTTTTGCTGGTCTCTTGATTTGTTGAGGCACTTGTGAGACACAACACCCACAGACGTCTTCCTCACCTCTGCAGTATGCAGAAGGTAACTTCTCTGGCACTGCCTCAGGCTGTCTAGATTACAAGCACCCCCTAGTGGATTCTGTGGATTCCATAGCTCTGAGTGTCCCTGCAGTGGAATTACCTAGACTTTTCAGACTGGCTGCAAAAAATAAAACAACGCACTGTGTTGTTTGTAGATTCCTCTGTTTCTGCCCCACTCATTCATTTGGATCAGCATCATTTACATCTTATTCTCAATAGCATAAAGCAGTTATGAGTCTTTCCTATAAATCATTCAGTTAAGGGTAATTAACCCTTGAGGGAAACCACCACCTATTGTTTTACATATATGAAATTATTTTACACTGACTGGATGTTATTAGCACTACTATTTGTGACCTGGTCCGATTCACCATCTTTCCACATACCCTCAGGCAACTGCGGAAGTGAGACAACCAGCCTTGTGCAAATCTTTGCCTACACTGGTTCATTGAAAGTTCTTGTTAATAAAATGAGCTGATCCAGTCCACCTTCCATCTTTGCACATATCCCCGGGCAGCTGCAGAAGTGGGGGCATGTGAGAACATGAGTGTGGTCCTTGGAAAATATTTTGTATCCATAAACTATGAAAATCGTTGTCTCGCTGCCCTACACTGGTTAATTAAAATCACAAATCATGACAAAATGCTTCCTGTAACTTCCAGTCCAATTTATTTAGGTTTCTGTGTCGTATATAATCCACTGTGGTGTCCTGTTCTCTCTCTCTAATTGCACCATGTTTATACTTTTTCAGGGGATTGCTGGAACTGATGTGGCCAAGGAGGCATCAGATATTATTCTGACTGACGACAACTTCAGCAGCATCGTCAAGGCGGTTATGTGGGGCCGAAACGTCTACGATAGCATCTCTAAATTCCTTCAATTCCAGCTCACTGTCAACGTTGTCGCTGTCATAGTCGCTTTCACTGGTGCCTGCGTCACACAGGTCAGAGGGTGTGAAAGAGCGTATAATTTGTGTGTGTGTGTGTAAGTGTATACATGTTAGGAGCTGAAAACAGTACCTGGGAAGATGTAGATTTAAGATCCCTCATGTCACCTATTAAATGGAAAGGTTACAAGGAAGAGGTCTTTGAGGTATTATGACATAATGATACCATTTAAACAAATACTTTCCAAGTTCAATTGTGCTCTCTGGTGGTGGCTGTCTTTTCCTCACAAGCTTTCTCTTCAATAACCTTACAAGGAGAAGAAGAGGTAGTCAAAACAAAGTAATTCCTGGAAATGTTGAAACAATAAACCACAAACATATCCATCAGTGCAGCTGATGTACAGTAACTGTCACTTGTTGTGTTTTGCATGTTCCAGCTGGAAGAGCCACAAAAACACAAACAGCATAAATGATAGAATAGTACTGTAATGTCATGTCTCATATAAAAGTTTATCTTGAGTCTTAAGGATTATACCCGACCTTCTTGCATGGCTAATTCAAAGTAAAAGCACACTTTCAGAGAAACCTTCACAAAAGAATTGAAGAAAATTCATAAAAAATTGCATGATTTAGAATGGAATAAAAGGGAGGTAATTAATCATTACTTACCTTTCACTTGTGGTTGCATTACAGTTATTGTCTTATCACACATTTCCTTTCATTTCTTCAGGACTCTCCTCTAAAGGCAGTGCAGATGTTGTGGGTGAACCTGATCATGGACACTTTTGCCTCCCTGGCCTTGGCAACTGAACCTCCCACTGAGTCTCTGCTGAAGAGAAGGCCATATGGGCGCAACAAGCCTCTCATCTCCAGCACCATGACAAAGAACATCTTTGGACATGCAGTCTACCAGCTCATCATCATCTTCACACTGCTCTTTGCTGGTATGGGCCGTAATCTCGCTCTGCAGTACACCAGAGATTCTGTATGCTAGTGATGCAGCATTACATGGGTCGCTCTTAAGAACGTCAAACTAATTGTTACTCCCTGCAGGTGAACGATTATTTGACATCGACAGTGGCCGTAACGCACCTCTCCACGCTCCTCCATCTGAGCACTACACCATCATCTTCAACGCCTTTGTCATGATGCAGCTATTTAATGAACTAAACGCCCGAAAAATCCACGGAGAGAGGAATGTGTTTTATGGCATGCACCACAACCCCATCTTCTGCTCTATTGTTGTTGGAACCTTTGCAGTTCAGGTAAACTGATGCAAATATTGAGTTGAGATTTTTTTTGTTGTTGTTGGCACAATGTTTGAGTCCAACTTAATCTTTGTTTTGTGTAGATTGTAATTGTGCAGTTTGGGGGGAAGCCATTCAGCTGTAAACCTCTGGATCTGGAAAAGTGGATGTGGTGTGTTTTCCTCGGCCTTGGAGAGCTCATTTGGGGACAGGTAAGACACAAATATTAATATTCCCCCCCGTGGTTCTCTTTTTATTTTATATTTTTCTTTGTTTTCCCCTTGTACAGCTCTACTATCAGCCTATCACTTTTTATATTGACCCTGTGTCTCTCCTCCTGTCTGCGTTAGGTCATATCCACAATACCCAATAGCAGGTTACGCTTCCTGCGAAGGGCCGGCCAGTTGTCTAAGAAAGACGACTTACCAGAGGAGGACGCAAACGAAGACAATGAAGAGATTGACCATGCAGAGAGGGAGCTGAGGAGAGGACAGATACTCTGGTTCAGAGGACTCAACCGCATTCAGACTCAGGTGAGGAACAAGAAAGACACATGTTGTGATTTGCCGTTTCATCCCACGGAAACATTTGATTTGTTTTTATTCTTCATGGGGGAAAAAAATATCCTGAAGTTTAACATACAATGTCGGATTTTATTCATCAAGTAAACTACAAACTTTACATTTAAACTGTGATTATTTTGTCTTCCTCTCACATTAACTTTGGCACAAGAAGATCCCAGACTGTGTTGTTGTGTTGTTGTGCTGTACATGTTAGTAACAGCCATAAAGGATTTTGATTTCAAGATGACTTATTTAGGTGCATGAAGATGCAGTTTCCTCTTGCCGACCTTGATGTGAGCGCCAGTGTGGATCCCGTGGACATCTGGTCACAGTCACAGAAACACTGTTATGAACTCCGCTGACCACCATCACTGTGATATTCAGGATGTTTTTGTCATTATGGTGTTTAATGACTCACTCATGGTTCAGGGTGAAACTATTCTGAAATAGTGTGGTTACAGAAGCAGCCCGCTGAGTTAAGAATGTATATTTTACTTTAAAATGGATAATGTATTTTATATCAATTTTTTTTAGATTTTAAGGGCCCAAGAAAGTCTGATTTATTTGTTTAAGAAGAAAACAAAAAGTTACAGCACAAACATCCATCACATAACACACATAACCCTCTATAACTAGTTGTGCACTTGGATTTATTATCCTCACAATTTGGCTTTCATCACAAATAAAATGATGTCATAATGGTTTATTCATAACCTGTCTACTGTAATCATCTGCGTACTGGATTGAAAAAATTGCTCTGAAGTCTCTGAAGATGATGATATCACGAGACAGCGGCGGCAACTGTAGAGTAAATATAATATAGTTTTCATTTAATCTCTGAAATAATAGGATGGCTGCATCTGTAAATTATAAAAATCACATATTGACAGGTTTGAATTTGAAAGTGTGATCACCCAAATTTCTGTCAGGTTTAAAAAAAAGCCCTGATTTTGTTTTTGGCTCTGTAAGCAGGTCGTCTCCTGTGAGTATTCATTGATTCAGGAGACAGATGTTGCTGTTAAATTTAATGTTTAAGTTTAAAATGGGGTCTGAAAACACTAGGAGATAGAAAAGAACATTTCTTTTTGTTGTTATAATTTGGGTGAATTAACTGTTCAGGGTTACTATTTCCCAATATCCCAGTTATCTAAGTTATTAAAGTTTTCTGATTCTGATACGACACCCTGACATCGTGACTGAGACTCTTTGACCCTCCCATTCACACACACCACCACCCAGCCCATCAACCTGTGTAGTCATTTGGTCTGTGTCAGTCTGAGCAGCCATTTGTCCTCTCCTGTCCCGGTCTCCTCCCACAGATTGAAGTAGTCAACACCTTCAAGAGTGGCACCTCCTTTCAGGGGGCAGGGGCTCTGAGACGCCAATCATCCACCACCAGCCAGACCCAGGATGTAACCAATGTTTCTAGTCCTAGTCACGTGTCCTTGTCCAATGCCCTTTGCTCTCCTACAAGCACTACTGCTGCTACTGCTCCTCCCACTACTGGTCGTGAGTCAGATCTCTGTCCGTCTGCTTCTCTGCTGTCTTTGCTTCAGGGGTGCCATCCTGTCATGAGCACAAAGAAGCACTTTTTGGATTTATTGTCTATATAAATTTACCGTGATCATCTCCACTGGAGGTTGGCACCTCTGAAGATGCGTCTTTTGTGTTGTTTTTCTCTCTCTTGCTATCTGCTATTTTATTTTCCTCTCTTTCCTTTGTGTTTTTGCTGTTCATACTGGAGTTCAAATTC
The DNA here is from genome assembly GCF_019176455.1 of Solea senegalensis. Lineage (NCBI taxonomy): Eukaryota > Metazoa > Chordata > Actinopteri > Pleuronectiformes > Soleidae > Solea > Solea senegalensis. The sequence goes on along the minus strand of NC_058024.1, from coordinate 21,263,298 downwards.
ATCTTGATACCTCCTACCATGCTCTGGTGTACTGTCCTCTCATTGGTGGATGTGTGTTTGTTTCCCCAGAGTGCTAGGAGCGCAGGACTAAGGGTGATACCCACGGCGTGACATTTCAGGTTGTGAGTTTGTCTCCCTCTGCTCACCCACCCCCACCCCCAACCCCCCCCTCTCCATCATCTCGTCCTACAATCCTGCCATGTTCATGTCTTGACAGACATTAACGTGAACTAATGACAATCAACTCACCAAGGGATCGGGTAAACATTCAAGTATAAGTCCTGCCATTCTGTTATTCCATGTGAGTTTGCTGCTGATAAGTCAAATCATATTTATAATATTTATGTAATTAATGGAACTCACTACTTAGGGTGTGTTGCACAGGAATGGTCGGGATATGAGAAACATTACAAAGCAGTGCTGTAACAATAATTCATCCCGTCCTGTCACTCCACACTGTTAATGTAGTTCACAGTCATGTTAGAGAGATAGCTCCTCTACTGTAGGGGTCACTAAATAAATACAGACTCCAATCTGTATCTGGACCCAGACGTCATGTTCTCTGGACCCAAACCTATTTCCATAATACCACTGATAACTGTCACGTTCTGACGGAGCATATTTCAGCTCGAGCCACGAATCCAACACTTCTTGTTCTTGTTTTACAGCAAAAGCACGTTACCTTTTTAGTTACCTGAATCCATTCATTTATATAAAACATGTCATGGGATTATCAAAAGCTAACCCCAAGTAAAACCTTTTTTCTCAGGGCCTTTTGTGAACAGCAGTGAGTGAAAAACACGGTCCAAATTAGAGATGAGGAGGGAGGAGAAATAGACTGATAATCAGAGAATTGAGAAGAGAGATATATACAGCACATTTTTAATCCAAGAGTTTTTTAGTAAACTGAAAATATTTACTGAATTGAGTGTAATTAATTTATTACACTTTTAATTGAAATCCCTACATTGATTTGTATGTCTGTGAAGTTTCTCTGTTGTCCATGTCATAGTCATCAAATTTTGCTTCTTATGCATTTATCTTTTTGTTTTGTATTAGAGAAGAACATCCACTTAAAAAAAATCCCTTTCTGACACCCCATCAGTGTCACTTGTCAAACATCCTGTCACGTGAACTCATTCAGACAGGCAGCTCTAAATGTATTTTTTTTTCAGTTTTCTCATTTCTATAGTCTAATTTGGCACAACAAATTATACCATGGTTTCCTGGGTAAGTTATCATAAAAAAAATAAAAATTACATGATAACCGAGTAAAGCATTTTGACAGTCAAATCATCATAAAAGATCGAACTGTCATCATTTGTCAACCAAAAACATTAAACAGTTACTTTCAGAATTGCAAATGTGACAATTTACTAACTTTTTTTTATTTTTTGACTTGCCACAAAATCAGAAAGGTTCTCAGTAATAAATATAATATAATGTAATGTAATATTCAGCTTCTCCCTCTCTAGGGGTCGCCACAGCAGATCACCTGCTCAGTAGATAAGATAAGATGTATGTGATATTATTAACATACTAATAACATCAAAGCCAGTTGGTAAAAACTACAATTTTGTCCTGATATATCAGAATCTATAGCAACTTTCTTTGAAGCATTTGAATAAAACGCAGTTAAATGTTAATAAGCACCCCCTAACCTGAAGATGTGGTCAATATTGTACACACAGACAGGATTAAATAACAACTGTCTTACAAACTATTACCTAAAGAAAGAAATACAAAGATGATGCTTCACACACAGTAGTTGTTTGGGGCCTATACTTGAGTGTTTACTTGGATGTGCATGGAGTTGAGAAGATGCTTTGACCGTCAGACCACTGAAACTAAAACGATTATCCCCATCATCGTTCACTGTCGTGTGTTGTGTGTCGGCAGTCTGTGTGCTGACGTCCACTTCCACGCCACCGTGTCGTCTTGTTGCATGTTACCTGTGTTTATGTCTTGTTTACGACCTGTGTTCATGATATCTTAACCCCCCTGGCATTTGCTTGTTGTATCAATGACACTTTTGTTGTTTTGTTGTGAGTTTTCACTCTGTAATGCTCGTGTTGTTGAACCAGCCTCTTCATGCAGACCTGACCTCTCCCCATCACCCTGTTTGGGACCATGCTTTATCCACCCCACGCTACAGACCTATGTGTGTGTTTGTGTGTGTGTCTCATTCAGAGTCTGTGTGGATATTGTCCCAGACAGTGTTCTGGTACCTCCTGCAGTTTTTTAAACCTCCTGATTGGATCTCTCAGATCTAACCTCCTTCCTTCTTCCTTACCTCGCCCCCCCAGATTTCTTCAAAACTTGCATGTGATATTCTCCTTTAATTTTTTATTTTTTTCTGTGAGCATTCCATTTATTAACGTGGCTTGTTTCTAGGTATACAGCACATTGGACTAAAGCGTATACTTACAACGAGCGTTTGTGTTGCTTTGTGATTTGTTTTACTTGAAATGTATGATTTTGTTGTTTTTTTTCCTTAGTGCACGCTAACATTGAGTGACTTGTGAACTGTAGTTATCTTGTGAAAGCAGAACACAGACTGCAGTTGCCTTCTTTCTGACTGTTCCTTCACCTTCTTCTCCTTCTCCGCCTCTTTATCCTCATATGAGAGGCTCCCTCCTTCCCTCCATTTCCCTCTTCTCTCTCATCCCGCGGGTCCCTCCGACCCTTTCCGTTCAATCCTTGGCTTCATTGCTCATTGCTTCTCTTCTCTTTCGTCCCTCTTTTTTTTTCACGACAGATCCGCGTTGTGAATGCATTCCGCAGCTCCCTCTATGAAGGCTTGGAAAAACCCGATTCCAGAACATCGATCCACAACTTCATGACACACCCCGAATTTAGGATAGAAGACTCCACACCCCACATCCCCCTCATCGACGACACGGACGACGATTCCGCTCGGAGGAGAAAGAAGTACTCCAGCCAGCCCTCGTCCCCCAACAAGAACAACAACGCCATCGACAGTGGCATCAATCTCACCATTGACAGCAGTAAATCAGCCGCCTCCTCCAGCCCGGCCAGCCCTCTGCACAGCTTGGAGACCAGCCTCTAACCATGATCAAAACCTCAGTTCTAACCTCTGACCTCCTGTCCCTGCAGTCTGGGTGTGCTCTCCAGACCTCTACTGCAACCGTACACCTTGTCAACCCCCAAAATCTCACCCAGTCCATCCAAAAATTTGATGCTCCTCGCCCACTCTAACCGACTCCGCAGGACAGCCCCTGTGTCCATCTTCGAACTGGAGCTCTTAAAGCTCTCCATTCTTCTCAAAACTGAGAAAAATCTAAAAGTAATAGGACAAAGGTGAAACTTGACATACAATCAAAAAAGTGCAGCGAAGCCACAAAACCTACACAGCCATTTTGCTTTTATGGTTGTATGTGAGCACTGGCAGCAGTGGTGGTTCGTATGACTCTAAGCGTGTGAAGCATGTACTGCGTCAGCGTGCCGCGTGACTGCACCGATGTGTGAAACTGTGTCTTTAGCGGCACTGGAAGGAGGGCGATGAGGAGGGAAAACATGGTGGAGGAGTAACAATTGCAAAACAGGACGGACTTTTAAAACTCCCTCTCTTCAACGATAACATTGTCAATAATGATAATAGTTTAAATTTAATTGAAACGCATTGTTCTTATTCTGATTCTGATTATTATTGTTATTATTATTGTTCCTCTTGCATGAATGTACATTACCCAAGTTTTATTTAAAAGGGTTTTAATTTTATTGGGGGTTGTTTCGTTCTGATGGGCTAGGCCTTGCGGCAAACTACTACTTTAAAGACAGCTTCTTTCCTGGTTCCTGGCCTGCAAAAGTCCCCTCGTCTGTGTGGCATGAACATGTATCCGCCTGTACAAATGTATTTCATCCATTCAAGGGATTGTGTAACGAGGTGGTGGGGCTCAACTTGCACAGTAGTTTTGCACCTGTCGGAAAAAGAGAAACACACACTAATGATGATAGCATTTATGGGATATATTCTATAAATATAAATACATATAACTATATTTAGAGAGAGTTTATCTTTGTTTGTCAGCATGTTGCCTTGTTCCTGCTTCAATGGCTCGAAAATACTTTTGACTTATTTATGTCTTAAAGAGAATGTAATTTGTTTACAACCTTGTAGAGATAAACTTCCTGGTTTCTAGAAAGAGGGAGGCAAAGCTTGAGCTCAGAAGAGCTGTGTTGGTGTGTTATTACTAAAAAAAAAACAAAAAACTGTGTGCTGGAATTTGCCTGCTATCTTGTCAAATATTGTAGATATTTTTAGAGGATTAACAAACAAAAAGAAACCAAAATATAATGGGAAAACGTAGTAAATGTGGAATCTTAGTATTACTCTATATGATTGTTGGGATCAAGTAGGAGCGGATTGCCTTTGGTTTTTTCTAATCAGAGGCATCCTTTTTTTGGGACAGAGGGGGAATATTTAATTCTTTATTCACTACTGCTTCATTTTTTTTTTGTCTTATTTTTCTCTGTGCTTCAGCGCTGGCCTGGCGCTCAGGGCTTGAGTCAAAGGCTGATATCAGGACCCTGAGAGTGATAAACCCGTTTGTTCACGCGCACGTTTTTACAAACGTGTGACCATCAAAAAGCTGCAAATGAGACATTTTAGAAATTTACAAAGTCACATTTGGATCTGTATCACATGAAAATCAGACTTCCTTTTCTTTCTTTTTTTTTTGGCTAAATTTTGACATATTATGTTGTGCTCTTTGTTTTTGTTCTATTTAATTTTGATTGACTCTGATTTGAAATGCTATTCCGTGTCCTCCTCACAGAGGGACACGTGCAGCCCCACAGAGCTGTTGACATTTTTAACATCTCAAAAAAAAAAGGTAAAAAAACGCCAAAAAAAAAACCAAACACATATGGAATGTTGCTTTGACTCTTTTTCTATATATAAAAAGACGTTCCTTTTCTGCACTATCTGGTTATGAATGAAAACTTCTGTGGTGTAATTCTAGATGTGCTTTCATGTGTTTTAACCAAGCTTGTCTTCCTGCCGTCACAAGAGTAGACAGTACTCTAGCATCTCAGCTGTACTCACTAGTCGTGAACTATTTATTGTGCTTTGACCAATCAGACATTACCAGAGAGGTTACATAGAGAAGACACATTAACCCAGTCTAATTGCACTTAGAAGGACAAGGCCACTTACCTAGTCTCTAATATCCTTATTTTTAATACTAACCGAAGTCACTGGTAAGCATGACATGATAGGCTCATTATGCAACTTGAAAAAATTGACAATTTTTTCTACTACTTAAAAAAATGCTATATATTACGACAGTATGAACAATCATTAATCTGAGCAGTTGTTTTTATTTTATATCCTCCTCCTCTGTCATTTCCCATCTGTCCATCTGGAGAGGGTGCACAAGCTTTACCAGTCAGCTCAGGCACATTGAAAATCTACCGTTTGAATAAAAATCTCTTATTTAAGTTGGGGGAAAAGGAAAAACAAAAAACAGGCTGGATTCTGATGTACTGGGTAGCTGATTATTTATTTTTTTTGTTTTCCTTTCCAATGTTTTAACTTGACAATTCATTTGTTTATTTGTCTGTACAAAAAAAAAGCAAAACAAAACAACAACAATAAACAAAACAAAAAAACATCACAACAGCAACAGCAGCAGCATTTTCAATTAAAAAAAAACAAGAAAAGAAAGAAAGACTTACGCCGACATTAGCAGACCACTTTTACATTCAAGAGGACATTCAGCTTTAAGAGGAATGGAAAAATAATCTTTGTAAATACAGCAATGAGTCCACTATGGACAGAACCTCCATGTGGACCGGGTGTGAACACAGGAACTCTTCCTGACTACGTCTGCCATCACGCACCATGAGTCGCGTTGCCCGGCGCAGCTGTTTTGGCTGCGTGTCACCGGTCACTGCTCCTGTCAGACACTTCACAACATCGTGATCACATCCAAATGATGACATGCATTGTAAACCACCAGTTATTATGTTGACGATGACACCGACGATGATGATGATGATGACGATATCAATGATACTTTTTGCAATATACTCTCACCTGCCTCGATGTACTGTATTTAGCAGCATGCAGTTTGTGGAACAAAGAAAAAGAGAAATGCCAACAGATTACACTTTGGCATACCATTTATGGGTAAGTGATTTAGGTGTTCATCTTGTTTTTATGATATTTTTTTTAAAACTATACAATAATTGTAAATAAAGATCTCAATGTCTTTGTTCATTTAATACTATGCAAAAAGTCATGCTTTTCTGATTGTTACCCGCCCTTAATCCTGAGCGTGTTACTGGAATGTTTATGGTCTCAAACGTCAGTAAAAAACAACAACAAAAAAACAACAACAATGTGATGTAAATTATTTTCAAGCCTGAGGGAAAAAGTTAAATGATGTTGAAAACTATTATTATTGTTATTATTATTATTATTATGAGCGGGATGATAATGGTAATGGTGGTGACAGTGATGATAATGATGTTGATGATGATGATGATGATGATGAACTGTGACTCTTGCTGCTTGACTGTCCCATTTACCCCACTCCAGACAGGAGCGCAAGTGAAAAACAGAATAAAAACAAACAGAAAAAAAAAAAAAAAAATCACTAAATAAATCTCCCAGAGCAGCATGACCCAGTATGGTGTGTCCTGGCCCCGTGTCACCTGTTGTCCTTCACCAACCACTTTGATTTGCACTCATTTGTTTTTAGAGAATTAGTTCAAGTCTAATTTTAATCACAAGAGGCCTTTTATGTGACAGACGTTTAAAGTTACGCTATACTGGAGTCTCCTGGTGGACAAGAGTTTGTGTGTATGTATTTATAGGTCACATATTCAGGCTTTAAAAAAAAATTTTCCCGTCTTCTTATGTGATGTTGAGTCAAAGTTATGATTAATTTTATATTGCATTTTTAGTAGCGATATAAAGTCGCAATAATTCTGCAGAAGTCACAATAGACAGCAAATTTCAAATTTTTAAAACACTTTGAGTACTATTTTGCGCAATATTTCTGAAAAAAATGATATAAGACAATTCATATTGTACATTTTTATAGCCTCTGTATGTTTAAAGTAATGGGAAAAAGCAGCCAAAATGCTCTGTATTCTAAGGTTTAGTGAGAAAACAACAGGACACAAGAATATTAGTGTACAGTTCATGCTACTGTGGGACTTTAAGGTGAACTTAATGGAATGGCGTGTAATGATTACCCTGCTTTTTTACTTTAATATTTAGACTTTAGCTAAGATTTGCCAATAAGAAGAATGAATTACTAAATACAGCTGGAGCTGCTGGGATTGTCTTTAGCTTTGTGCGATGGCACCATCATTATTTCAATTCATCCTGAGGGGAAAGATAAATGTCTGTGCTGAGAGTAAAGCATTTAATACTTTCTTAAAGACACATAAAGTGTCATCATAAGAGCATGACAGGGATTCGATTCACCAGGTCGCTACAGCTTTGGGTTTCACTCCTGCTCTTTATTTATCCTTTTGTGATTATTCAGATCTGTGGGAGGTTTTCGGAGGAACACATTTTGACACATTTCGATATTGCGTTTGACTTTCCAGTGCGATGCCAGATCCACGGGAGCAGTTGAGGATGAAGGACATCGGTGAAGGACAAACCAGCTGCAATAATGAGGGAGGGACAAGAATTTGTCTTTCTGATCCATTCAGTGGTTCTTCTCATGATGTGGCCATTATCGTGACTACGTCTCACAGTGGTTACACTGAATGTTACATTATATCTGCAAGCTTCTACATTTCCAGATCTGTAGTTGCATCACAGTTCTCTAATTCCACGACTCTGGTGTGATTTAGACGCATCATTTTAAAGGAAAATCAATGTTGAGCTGCCTGCAGATGTCAACAATAGGCCCAAACTGCTGCCTGACATTGATGTTAAGCGATCATCATCCTCTTGCAGTAGTTTTGTCTGTTTAACACGTGTTAAATAATCTATAGCTGTTGCAGTTATATAACAGACGGGACGTTTTACCCCAAAGTGTCCACTCGAGGGCAGTATTTCACTAAACATTACTGCACATTACGCCAGTGTTCAGACACATGAGTAGAAATCCTGGAAAGAGCATTTTCAATATCATTAAGACTCGTCATTTTTGATTGCAAGGCAATCAAATGATGCTTGTAAATGGCAAGAAGAGGTGGATAAAACAATAGAATCATTAAAAATAGACATAATTAACTCACTTTTTTGATTAAGCTTTTATTATTTCAGTATCTAGGACTTCATAGGAGGGATTTTCAGGATATTATCGCCTTACAAATCTAATATATTATTGTATTTACACATCGAGTACACACACAGCTACATCTTTACTCTGCACTTCTGGTTTCCACCACAGTGTGTATTTCTAAAAGCAACAGTACTGAACAAACACAGACGGATAAATGAAGGTGAAAATAGTTAAAATAAGGAGCCGGACGAAGTTATCATGCTTCATATGGAGCTTAAGTGCAGAGTCAAGCGTTGCATCTCTGTGTTCAAATTCAGTGTATCAGTGTAATCCCTGGATTTCAGAATTTAAGGGTCTGACAAAGTGATTATAGCTGAGCTGAAAGAAAAGAAGCCTCAAAACCTGAGCGTGGATCTTTATTACAGACACATGTGAACAATTAACAGTAAATCATAATCTTTATGAGTTTAATTTGCTAAATATGCTCAATGAATGTCTGTTTTGATTTTACACTGAATTTATAAAGGTCACAACAGAATTCGAGACTTAGCTTAAACAGACAAACCAATGACACATAATCAATTCACAATTGACATTTTAAAGAAGCATTTTTTTCCCTTAATCTGCAGTGACATCAGCGTAAAGTGAGAGCAGATTATGTGTCTCCTGCCACCTGGTGAAACACACAGAGCAGATTTATAGATTCTGACTCGTTACATTTTAAAAGTGTGTTTGTGTCTGCAGGTCAATAACTGGCTATGACGATACAGAAATAAGGACCATCATTATATATCAGATACCTATATGATGTGATGTGTATATGAATGTTCTGTGTGGAGGTTTAATCACAATAAACCGTGCTTCACCACACCCAGGATACGGTTGACTGTGGAACATCTTGATCGTTAGTGACATCGCGCCTCATAAGAAACTTTGATGACTTGTTTCAGCATTTTCATGTTTTTTTTTGCTCCATACTCATCAAGTCGTCCTTCTGCCCTTTCAGACCTGTCAGCCCTGACTCCTCCAGACACTGCCTATACAACCATAATGAGTTCAGATTATCTGCACCTCTGTCTTACCGCTTCACCACCGACTGTCATCAACCCTCAACACCAAACTCTGGACCTTTCTTAATCAAGGTAAAACCACTTTTTTTAATTCCTGCCTCATTGTTGTGTCTGCATTAGGGTTCACTGTTTTTTTTCTGTCTTAACACATTAAGCTAACATAGCTAACCAATCCATCACATGCAATCCTCACAATGGAAACAAAAAATAACTTTTGGTGAATGCATAATAATAATAACTAGGATGCACAGACATGAAAGGGCCCTCGTGTCCCCACACAAGTCCAAATACAGTATAATATCCAAGACTCAACAACACAAGGTTCCAGGTTGTGAATGACAATTTGTAGATTTAACAGTAACATCATGATCTAAAACCTTTTTACACCAAACCTAGTACAGCTTCTTTTTGCAACGTTACATAAAATACTCACATGAACACACATAGAGCACCAACAATTGTAAAAGAAATATTATATTTTATTTTTTTTAAACCAACATCAGTCCTCATCATATATAAACATTCATGCTTTTTTGTGGAAAAGTGTGTCATGATGCATGTAAAATAGTGATTTGAATGGGTTTCAATGAGCACATTTTTGTGCATAGGTGTGTAAGTGTGAGTATTTTAGTTAATTGTTGTTTACAATGGACTAAAAATAAAAAATACTAAAATGCACAACCTGGCATACATTTTTAACAATATTTATGAAAAAAGGGATAAAATAATCTAGGAATTAAAAGCCCCAAACAATAATTTGTCTAGATGTGTTTAAGGGTTAATCATTTCAACTAACTCTAAATGAACTCAATACTGGCTCCTACAGGAACATTCAAAGTCATAATGTGAGGTGGACAAATCCAGAGATGTCACTAATTTTGGCCTGAACCCAACGTTAGCCGGCCTTAACATGAGGTGTGTGTGATATAGCATCAGCATGCGTGGCTGTGCCTGCTGGGGTGGCACAGCCTGTGAATATAGAGTGGGCTCCCACAGCTCGAAAGATTAGCACCCAAGTGCATTCAAGTCCATGTGCGAGGGCCGATTTCCAGGAAGAATAGCCCTTTATTGGGCCCCAAGCTGAATCCTGCTGCTTCCCTTTGGCCCAATAGAAGGCTGCGCTAACTGACAGCCCTTTACAATCAGCCAACACTGGTGGAGGTTCTGGGGGTCTCTTCTTTTTTTTTTTCATTCTTTTTTCTTCAAAAGGATTGATTTTGAAATTACTCTCTTCTCTGCCCAGTGTGTACATGGGCTGGCATATTTGTGTGCATTTTTTGAATGTATGTGTGTGTGTGTGTCTCTGTTTGTGCACGCACATACGCACACATACAAAGACACTCTCACACGTGCACACTTTTGAAGGCCAGTCTTGGCAATTGTCTTAATGGGATAAGGGGAGACTATGGTTCCTGTTGGGGGGGATGGGACTGTGGGAATGACATGGGAACACACACTCACACACACGTTGCATTCATGGCACTAACAGCTACGTTGTCAGTCGATTCAAAGCAAAGGTGATATGTGGTGACCCGTCTTTTTTTTTTTTATTTTCCTAAACACACCTCAGAGTCGTAAATGCTTTGCACGTTGGGCCAAAAAAATAGATGAAGATATTTGAAATTTCAGCAGAAATGAAACGCTTTACGAAACAAAATTCAACCATAAAAAGTGGTTGTTTTGCCTGTGTATTCAATATTTAGGTCATGTGATACTAACTGGTAATGTATTTTCACACAAAATGAAGGGGTCATTCAAGGAGAATGAGAGAAGTGACATTATAGATTACTCAAGGAGGGGGATGGTGACAGTGTTGCAGTAAAACCTTCTAACCAGAAGGGGTCACCTGTGGCCTTCATCCTAAGGAAACTATTTCACCACCTTTTTTCTGTATAGTGAAGTCTATGTGTATAAAACAATCACTATACTTGCGACCCCTTTTGAAATAAAGCCAACTTGTGTCATAAAAGTTTCTTAAATGATCTTGTGACCAACCTCAGGTTCCTAACCAGCTCCTTGGTTAGGATTTGCTTACTTTGCTCTCTGTTTTCATTAGTTCAGACCAAATATTGAGGATAATAACGATCTAATCTGGTTTTTTTGGGGGACTGCTTTGTCTGTTTTAGGTCACAAATCTTAATTTGTGCGATTTTGTACTGTCCATTTTCCAAAGTGCAAGGTTGCTGGTTTGGGGTGCCCCCAAACAAGGCACCCAATCCTCCATTGCTCCCCGGGCGTAGATAAGTGCTGCCCACTGCTCCTGTGCCGGACTTGTGTGTGTTCACTACTGTATAAATGTGCAATAAGGATGTGTTAAATACAGAGGACAAAATCTCTATCACTAATTGGTGTGTGTGCAAAAATGACTAACTCTAATTCTAAGTTACTCATTTTGTTTCACATATCTGTCTTCAACATCCTCTCCTCTTTCAGTCATCTATATTTAAAGCATCTCTTCTCTAGACCCTCATTTTCCTTCTCCTCCTAAGGTCAAGATGTTTTTGAGAGTGGTCCTGAGGCTTTTTAGGTTCCATAACAGTCTGCAATGTTTTTCATGAATAAACTGGCTGGACCATCGTTATCAGTTCATTTTAATCTTCCTTTATCGCTGATGACATATGATTGCCATGATTTTGTATGATGCATTTCTTACATGTAGCACCTTAAAACAGAGTTGGTTTACAAATAGCGCCGGTGATGAAGGTCAAAGAGTGATGAAGCTCTTCCTCTTGAAGCACCTGGAATGAGTTTTACAGTGACAGCAGATGGACAGCTCTGTGATCACTGTCCCACCTCGAAACCTCACAGCTATCACAGCCTCGTTCCCCTGCTTCATTGTGTCGATACCGAGATGTCAGCAAGTGCTGAGTGAAAAGAGTCAGAGGAAGATGTGTGGCTGTCATGTTTTCCCAGAATGATCAACGTGTCATCCTGAGGTGAGGATGAGCTGAGGGGGATTGATGACATTGGAGAGGGAGAGGGAGAGAGAGAGAGACCACCAGCAGCCATTATTTGTATGATATCTACAGTTTGTCTTCATTACTAATGGTCCAATGCATCACGAGGTTGCCTGGAATGTGAGTATCATGACAGATAGAGCCAAGAATAGTTGAATGTACTGCATATACCAGCACATCATGTTTATTATTGTCACTCTCCCATGAGAAGTCTGAAAGGTGAAGGACTGGAATCACATAATTATCTTTGTGCTTGTCACGTCAGTGAAAGTGTGATTGAAAAGGAAAGTCTGTGTCGCTCTGATAAAAAAAAAACAAAAAACAAATGACATTTAACCACAAAATCAGAAGCAGTGGAAGTTAGTTTTAAAAGATATCCTTTATAATTATCTCTTGACGTTATGACTAGACTATGTCTAATATTATGTCAACTTACAGATAACACACACACAGCAGCAAGATTAACATCTGAAACTTTTTATTGGCTCTTCATTGTGTTTTCAGTCAAACTCCAAACAGGCGTCTCACTTTACTCGTGCAATTTTGTTGTTGTCTCTGTCTGTTCTGACATAAATCACATCACTTCCTGTGTGCAACATGGGGATCTAAACATCGCAATAGTCATTGCGTTTAGTCAGACTACGGTCTCAGCTCGATGACAGTATGCATGTAAACGTACTGACTGACAGAGAGAGAGTTGTGTGGCGCTGATAGACTTGATCAACACTGTGCAAACTAATTTAACAGTGGTTTGAATGTTAATAGACATTTGTTTATATTTAAACGTTATGCACTACAAATTTATTACACTTTTATTACAAGATACACTTCCCAAACAATCTACGTTTAAATGTCAGGTCAGTGTTTACGTCACATCGTAACCTCGTCAAGTTTGCTTTCCTTCTTTTACACCAGCAAGAGCTTTGATTGCATTAATATTGAATGGAGTGATATCGTCCCTCTCAGCTTCATCAGCATGTGCCCAGTATGCTGGCAGGTCTCGTTCACTACTGGGTGGCCTGGGAGCTACTGAATGCTCCTCCCTAGCCGAGCAGAAAAGCTGTGTGTGTATGTGTGTGTCTGTGTCTTAAATCCCCGATTTGTCAAACTGTGCAGTTTCATATCGTCCCTGTGTTGCTCTGAATGTAAATATTACCTTTTTGTTGGACATCCCACTCATTGTAGCATGCGGATAAAAGACATGTTGAATTCGAGTGGACTAAGTAGATGCAGTGCACTGGCTGAAGCTTGTTTGTTGAACCTGAGTTTTGGATCTGTTGCGCTCGGCTCTTTGTTCTGCATTTCCCCTGGCTTTTTTTTTCTCGGCACTTTCCCTCACAGTCTCTTTTTGTTGTCGCTGAAAATTGTGCATCAATGTAGTCTAAAGCTTTCTCAGTGAAGTGACCCGTGTTTAAATGTGCTCGGGGCGTCGTGTTGAATTGCTCAAACAAATTGCTGTTGATATGAAAATGTGGGATGGTGTCTCTATTGAGCTGCTTGAAAAGCATTTACTATTGCAGTGCACTGATGTGGCTGACAAAGTTATGACTTTGTCCTTTGTCAGTCAGTTTGGAGTGGGCTTACTTCCAGACATGTTGAATATATCCCATTTTCAGATGACTACTCTGCATTCCGATTTCCTCCTATAGAATCAAGCTTGGAAAAGGTTAAGTCAAGAGGATGATCCTTCCTTCTTTCTCTTTGTATATATTTGCATTTGTCCTGCCTTGGCTCCAACTCAATCAAAGGTCCAGTGTGTAAGAATTAGTGACATCTATTGGTGAGACTGCAGACTGTCACTTCCTCTCACCCCTCTCTTTCTCAAGTGTGTCAGGGAACTACAGTAGCCTTTTCATACCAGAAAAGATTCTTCTTCACTTCTGCTTCAAAACTCTGGCTGCTTTGTCCATGTGTGCTGGTGTAGAAACATGTGGCCCCTGTAAGACAAGGTATTTGCATAAAGTGCATAAATAAGGGAAAATTTAAGGCATATTTTACCCTTTTTGCTATTGTCAACAAATACATTGTGCTACGAAAATAGACTAAACTACAAGAAAGACCACCTTAACGGAAGCACTACTGTGGTCTCAAACTTATATTAGACTAACCATCACATCATTCATTTGTTTTGTCTTGGTATCAGTCAAAACGTAGCTGTTGAAGACTTGAGAGTAAGGACACACAGATTCTATGACAGAGACAAGAAGCACAAACAAGTGACCCTATGAGCGCCAGAGAGATGATGACCACACCTTTGGTTACAATCATGACTAGAAAACAACTTATTCCCCTTTTTAACACATGCTTGAAACACTATTCTATATATGTATGGATAGAGAAGCTGATTCTCTAGTTTTTGAATGAATGATACATTTCATATATTATTTGGTGAGTATTTATACAGTTTAAACATGTCATATAGGAATAGCTCTAATTTGGCTTTGGTGGCCTTCTGCTACATTAACACTTTCTTTCGTAAGTCCTTGTTTGTCCTTAAACCTCTTGTGCTTAAAATACTAAGTTTTTTGTCTGCTGCCAATGGGGACGGTCCACAGCAAGATTTGTGTTTTCCTTTGTGTTTCTTACACAGAACGCAGGTCCATTAAAGTGGAATTCATGGCTCTTCTTTTGAGAGTGATCACATCTGTTAGAGTATGCATTGTTTAACTCTTAACTAAGTGGACACATGGTGACACATCAACGATCAGTAAAGTGTAACTTTGGTAGTTGTTGAACATCTGTTGCAGCTGGTGATTCGCACTATTGTGACATGGACACGTTGTGTAAAGTAGGGTTATTTTTGCTCTATATTGGTGTCAGATTCAGGAATGTCTGCATTGGCCTCACTTACGGAACCCAGACACTATCAATTTCTATGTCAATGTTTTTACATTCACAAGCCTCAACTGATGAATTTGTGGATTAACATGTTCTGGATTAAATCCATTGCAAACAAAGTGCAGATTAAGCCAGTGTGTTCTAGTCTTGTTTGCTTTTAGTAGCTGCTAATGTGGAAGGTGCCTTCCACATTAGAGAAAGAGCAAGGAATTGACCCACACTTGTCCTTTCTCTATCCTTATTTTCTTTTTCTAGTTTCCTCTCTTTACATCTTTATTCTCCTGCTTTTCACAGCTTACTATTCCTTACATTTCTGCCCCTAAAAAACAGTTCTTTTTAAGACCCTTTTCCCTCGATGTCCTCTCTGTCTCTCACTCACAGCGTCTTGTGAAAAAAAAGAAAAGAGAGATGATAGGTATCATAGCAACAAGTCTTTTTTACCCAGTGTCCTCGCCGGACAGCAAAGTGACTTTGTCCCTCCTGACTCCCACAGCCAATGAAACAACAACTTAGTGTTCCCTTAAGAAAGACACGGCCAATCACTTTGTAGCATCTTGCTTGTCCTGGAGTCACAAGGCCAGAAGGAGAACGGCTGACGAGCATGACTTGTTGCCATCTTGTCAACAAACCAATGCTCGGGTTTTCTATTTCTAACATGCTTTCTCGTAACAACGCAACTCTTGCGTTGTGGTTCACGGCTTTGTTGTTCTCACGACACTAAAAAACTGTCACGAGTTATATTTTGTGTGATGAACAGCAGCACGATGAGTGCTCGTGAGCTCTGTGCCTGCGAGAAATTCTGAATGTTTTATTCTCATCAAGCGCTCCTCCTCTGATAGTGTTGTACAGGGCGACATTAATAAAGGACCTGACTTTGCCTGAAAAGCTCAGCGAGTGTTTGCCAGCCACTTTGGGTGGCCATACTTTTTATGCAGGGCACTTCCCTAAAAGCTTCTAATGACGAGTGACCCTTGCGTGAAGGGAGTCTTAGAGACTAGGTCAAGCTTTTAGAGTCAGGGGAGTTCCTAGTGCACCGAGTCTTTCACGCCTGGAAACCAGGCGATCAACTGATGTATGAACAAACCGTACAAATCCTGCAAACTGCCCTTTTTAAGCCTGAAGAGAGACTTTTTTTTTTTCTTTTTTTTTTCAACGGCACAGGTTATTAGAACTTTATGACGGGCTGATCATTCATCATTAGCTCCTGACAATTCTAGTCCAGTGATTTTCCTAAAGTAAGAGAATCCATTAATGTATGCCGGGGTGCAGCGTGACTCCTGGTTGAGACAAAGAGGTGTGAGTTGGTATGCTGGGAGTAAAACCCTGGCAGCAACTGCACTGACAAAGGGAACCATAGTGTTGACATCAATTGATATATCAAACAGAGTCACTGCCACGCTGAAGAATAGGACTTGACTTCCCACAAGACTTGAACCAACAAACACCTGAAGTAAAAGAGAGCATTTTTGAAAGTATTTTTAGTTGTTGCATCTATATATTCATGGTAGAGCTAAACCTTAATGATATGTTTGCTAATAGGATTGTTTAACAAATGGTATGCTAAGGGCCACACGGTTGGTGTAGTGGTTAGCACTCTTGCCTTTGCAGCAAGAAGACCCAGGTTTGAGACAAGGGGCTTTCTGCATGGAGTTTGAATCTTCTTCCCGTGTGTGTGTGGGGTTTTTCCTCCCACAGTCCAAAAACTAGCAATGTGAGGATTAAGAGTAAATTGGACAGTCTAAATGATAAATCCTATCGGCTTCACACAACTCTATCTGTGTTTCTCATTATAGCAGTGTCTGGATCTTGTTTCACTAGGTGACATCCCTGAATTACACACAGGTAGCGTTTCATTTTAAAACAAGACAGACAGACAGAGGCAACAGGAACATTTCAGTTATTTCTACTGCTCAAAAAAACCCTGGACATTCAACAGTTTCACAAATGCTTCTTGCCCTTGCAAACATATACTGTATTTAATACATACCGTACACAGTGGCCTTCGCTGTACACTAAGCTGATCCATTCAGTTACACTTGTCATTATACATATGCAGTGACATAGAAATGAACCACCACCTGGTTCTTGCAGGGTGAAACGTTCTGTGTTGATCGTTTAAAGAAGAATAAACCTGGCTGTAAACATAAACGCAAAATCATATCAAAGACTTACTTAGTCGTTCATTTGCAATTATCAGCTTTGAGGCTCACAAAAGGAATTTCAAGAGACTGAAAACGACAAGAAATTAGTAGTGGTTAAACCCATAATCCAGAGTATTGTAATCCCTTAAATAAGAACGTGAGTAGAATGTGGTGAAGCACAAAAGTAGATTCACATAATGTTTACCTCAAGTATATTAAAGGTCCAGTGGGTAAGAATTAGTGACATCTAATGGTGAGACTTCAGAAACATAGTGGTGCAAGATGGCAGCCTCAGTATATCTACTGAAATGTGTTGAAATCCCACTTTCCTTTTCTCATAACTGCATTTACCTGGTGGGAACATCTCAAGATAATCAAAATAAGGCTATGTACATAATTATCATGGCATGTCCACATCCACCTGTGACCTAAAAGGATTTAACACCACTACACTGAGTTGTTGTTATATTTCAACAGCTCTAAATCCTATGCTTCCTCTGACATTGACTCAACCCTTGTCTGGTGTGTGTTTTTTTTCCGCGGCCTGTCTGCGCAGGAGTAAGGCTCATGATGTGAGAGCCAGATTTTTTACCACATGGCTTTTATCCAAGCTGAGGCTCTTGAGAGTGGAGCGCCTGGAGAGTAGGAGCACAGACGCAGGTTATCCATCGCCTGCTGCAACATCCACCGTCACTCTGCCACGTCTGGGATCTTCCTTTATATAAACGAGGGTCTCACCAAAACCACTTCACTCAACGTGGATCCACATTGTTCTCTTTCTCCTCTGTTGACCTCTCTTTCTTTTTTTCCCCCCCCACCCGCCTGTTTTAGGGCTCAACCGTCTTGTTTTTGTAAAGGCAATTGTTAGTGCACATCATCGCGGAGCCAAAGGGAGCTTTTCCACTTCTTCCATAGGAGACTGGTGAGTTTGGTGTGACTCAATTTAAATGTCTTTGATATTTGATAGATTTCCATGTACCTGTCTTAATTCCCAGCTGCTTAAATTGACCATTTCTGTCATTCTTTTTACTTTTTCATTTCCTAATATTAGAGTACTGATCTCCATTAGGAGTTTTTGAAGTTTTGAAGTCTGTGTTTAAATGCTGTTGTTGAAATATTTGTGGTTTATTTCCAGTTTAGTAAAAGCTTGTTTTTAATGATCTGCTTCAGGTATTCTCATTCTGGTTGAAGGAACATATTCTATTCTGAACTTGAATTCAGACTTAATATTAAGTGAGGTGCAATAATTGATTCATACGTATACATAGATACAACTGTCACACATTCAGGTTATGTGGTAAGTCTGGATGCACGATTTTGGACTCTTTTCCGCCCAATATCCCGATCGGACCCAGATCAATATTTACGGCTTGCACTGCATTCAGTCTCCCTTCTGTAGTGAAATTAACATCATATTTTTCATACATATGTCAAAGCAGATGTAAATATAAAATATCTTTCCTGTGCAAAATAAATAAGCATCAATAAAAGCTGTAGGGGGCGCTAGCATAGAAATCAAAGAGGCAGCAGCTTTTTCAGCTACTGTTTCAGTCATATCTGCAGATCTTTGCGTGTTTGCCGATATCTAATTTTTAAAGCCAACAGTAATACTGTTGGCTTTAAAATAACGATAACATCGCGTTTTCTCTTTTGTCTCTTGTTCAGCGGGCTGCTGGAGAGTCATGACAGCTGAGAAAAGTGGGCCCGTTATAAACGGTAAACCGGAGGATGGCAGAGACCCAGAAGGGTCCAGCTCCAGCCTTGAAAATGGACAGTACAATGAGAGGGGCCATTGGAACAACAAGATCGAGTTTGTCCTGTCTGTGGCTGGAGAGATCATCGGTCTGGGCAACGTCTGGAGGTTTCCCTACCTCTGCTACAAGAATGGAGGAGGTAGGAAAGTTTTCTGTCAACCTGTGCTTGTAAGGATGTAGAAAGAGAAAAAATCACCAAGGTGAAAGGAATGTTTTTGACGTACAACTCTCTAACTCTCGCAAGAAGGAGGAAAAGGATGTAACTGAAAATACAGTTGTTTTCTACTGCACTAAAGGAGGAGGTGCATTTGACTGTGAAGCAGAAGTGTCATTATGTCATGTTTCTTTTATTATTTGCATCCATTATGTATGTACAATCATGTCACTAAAAGCCTTGGGGTTCCCCGTTACTGCACAGTATAAATCCTCATAACCTCATAGTAATGTTACATATTGAATTGGTATTTGGCGTTGAATTAAACTTTAACGTCTATACCATGATTCATGCATTTGTTTTGTTTTTTGTTTTTTTCTCTTGTGTGTTTAAAGGTGCGTTCTTTGTTCCGTACGTTATCTTCTTTGTGTGTTGTGGTATCCCGGTGTTTTTCCTTGAAACCGCCCTGGGTCAGTTCACCAGTGAAGGAGGCATCACCTGCTGGAGGAAGGTCTGCCCACTGTTCGAGGGTAAGAACACGCTCAATCGCAGGTGTAAATAATCATGGCTGAGTTCCATTTAGTTCAGTTGGAACAAACTGGAGCTGACATTTTTCCTCATTAACTTTGATCATTTATGATTATGTTATGTGCTGAATATGAGTTCATAATACATTGTTTTGCCTTGTCAGGTATTGGCTATGCTACGCAGGTGATTGAAGCTCATCTAAACGTGTACTATGTAGTTATCCTAGCCTGGGCAATCTTCTACCTCTTCAACTGTTTCACTACCGAGCTTCCTTGGGCTGGTTGTGGACACTACTGGAATACGGGTAGGAAGAGAAGCCATTAATCATCACGTACATCCTTTTATTTGTTTCTCTTTTTTGATCAAATGGGAAAAAAAAGTGTCATCATATGTGTCGTGTCACACCTGCTTCCAGAAATAATCATGTCTGCTATTGTGTTTCCACAGAAAACTGTGTTGACTTTTATGGAGAAAATTCCACCAACATCACAAACCCTAACGCAACGTCTCCAGTTATTGAGTTCTGGGAGTGAGTACAGTTTTATTTCTAATTACTTCATGCCATCATCATTTTCTCTTATACATGTGCTATTCTTTACATTCACATTGAAACAGCAATTATCTTGTATAAAATATGAAATGTTAACAAAAATAACAACCCACGATTAATATATGTCCTGCTTTTGATATCAAAATTGAGAATATTGTTGAGAAGCTGAGCTGCCGTCAGCTCCAGACTGTTTGACAGTGACACCCCCGCAACCTTTCCCCCAATAATTAGTCAGCCCTTTTCATATTTGTGTGTCAGCGTGCTCTAGTGGGCCAGCTGTCTCCCAGCTAGAGCTGTGTTTGTGGCAGCAGAGGCTGTGTGTAGCGCTGACCACACTTCCTGTCTCACTGCCAGAGGCTATGTTTACACAGCTTGGTAGAAGCTCATTTTGAGCTCACTGATAAATCTTCACACAATGTACTGTATATTGACAGTATCAGCAGCAATAAAAATGTCATATTTTGGGCAAAAAGATGAACTTAAATGACAGACTAGATGGATAGATGGATAGAATCTGGTATTTATGCGACCAGGTAGAGAATACCTGGCTTTTAATTGCTTACCTTAAGTTTTAACAATGCTGAGTTCTTGAAAAACCTTTATAGCTTACCGTCCACACCAGACCTTCACTCACATAAACACTAATGTTTGAAGCAAGTTGCTGCTCTATTGAGCCACATAAAATCATTTCACCTACACTTTACACCGTGGGCGAGTATATTTACACACATTAGTGTTCACATCTTGGCCTTTTGGTTGTTCGGGGACAGACAGGGGGGCTGAGTTGGACCAAGCCTGTGGCCGGCCACCAAGAACATGTCATGATGATCAATGGTTAGTCAGGAGCTGTGCGGGTGAACTTGGTGGCAAAGCTTTGGCAGCGCCATGGATCTCTGTGGCCCCCGACTCTCACTTCTTATCCTCATCAACGCTGTTGCCAGGCTTTGCTTCCACAAACAGGAAATTAACTGTGAATTCACCACCACTGACGGTTCACAATGTTGCTGATATTATTGCCCCGTACCTGACGTCCACACGGTAAAAATAGAATGGGACTTAAGCTTGGTAGGTTTACAATCGAGGTGAGAGCTCAACAATTATAGAATGAAAAGACAGAGGAGAGTTGTACATAAAGTAACTATAGCTCTAGTTAAATTCGCATTGTCTCCTCCTCTTTTTTTCCTATGGTCCTTCACTGTATAATATGACTGCATATTCACAATGTCTGCATCTTAGGACAGACTGATGCATTTTCCTATTAGAGGAATTTAGTTTGCCAGCAGATGCACACCTGTTTACTATGATGATGTTGTTCACCTCAGCAGTGGAAAAAGAATATTTTTTGCAGTAATGTAGAAATCCTACTGAACTGGACCCTGATTAAACCCACATGCATGAGGCTGACTTATGAAATTGTCCACAAGCCATTTTAATTGGCTGTTTGTGATCATTACAGTGGACTAAATGTGTCCTTGCCTGTTCATTATCTCATTGCTGTTGTCCCACCATATCCATGGTGCTGAAAAGCATCTTAAAGTGATACATTAGACAAACTAAAATGTCTTCTACGGTACTTTGTTGGCCATTTTAACTTCAGCACTCCAATTCTACCCATCGTGTTTGTGGAGTAAACTCGTCCTCATTTCTGAAGTTATCCAGCAAAAGGGAGGGAGAAAACTTTACTCTGCACATTCAAGTCAGCACTATTAGATGAAAGGTGGAAAGTGAGTTGTCAGTCTTAGTACGGGCTGTGGAGTCATGGGATTGTTGCCATGCTATCCCCACATCTTTATGACTGCACGTTCATTGTGGAAGCAATGGCTGCTTGCAAATTTAAAGTTAGCAAACTGCCCACAGCTAAAATGTGTTAGTACAGTGAATCACACGGGGTGAATAGAGTTGTCTTGTAATTCTGGCCAATCCACTCCACGTCTTGTGTCTCTTTTAGTCACTGACAGAGAGAGGATGCATGGCACAGTCAGCGTGGCCATATTAATGACTATTGTAGTGGAACAGGCTACGCTTGTCCTGCCGACCAAGGGAGTGTAAATTTTAGCTTGCAGCTTCGCAGTAATCGACTTTTCTTGAGAGAAAAGCTGTGTATGTGTATGGGTTTGTGCCCTATTACACTATACACTCTGTTTTATGGCCATGATACGCTGACTGTGAACAGGTTTGACTGAAAACACAAAGACGTGTGCACAAAAAGATTCAGAAGTGTATCCTGCTGTTCAAAAAAACCCAGTTTGTCAGGAGAAAAGCTTCTTGTCCCAGCCTGCCTGTGAGCTGCCGGTGTATACACACTAATGCTCCCTCAGTCAGGTCTGATAGTATTGCCTGTTTTCAGATGAAGGACGCAGCATTAAAGTAACTTTACAACTACTTTAAGCATCTTTGAGTGTTAAAAAAAGCGCTATAAAAATATGATGTATTATTATTATTATTATTATTATTACATCATTGGCACAACAATAATAATAATAATCAACAACAACAACAACAATATATATATATATATATATATATATATATAAGTAATAGATGGTTGATGTTTCAGGTGGCCCAGTGTCCATCTGGTGTGTGTATGTATATATATATATATATATATATATATATATATATATATACTGCTCATATATAAATCAGAGCACTTAATTGGATCAGATTGGAAGTCAGTGATCTTCTGGTGTTTCCTTTGTCACTACAGACGCAGAGTACTGAAGATATCAGATGGTATTGAGCACATGGGGGGAGTGCGGTGGGAGCTGGCCATGTGTCTGGCTCTGGCTTGGTTCATCTGCTACTTCTGCATCTGGAAGGGACCCAAGTCAACTGGCAAGGTAAAAGACAGAGTCATGCATGTTTACTACCGTGTGTCTGCACGAGTCTTAGTGGAAAGAGTGACAGCCTCATATTGGCACAGCTCGATGAACTGCACGTGTTATATACGCTGTTACCACACAGTTCAACTCATGATGGGGGACTTTGTATATTAATATTTGTCTTTACAGACAAGTGGATTTGCATTGTAGTGACCACAAGCTCAAGCATACTTACACCCCGTCCACTGCAAGTAGAGGACAAAAATATTGTTCCCATTACCTGTCCACTTCATTGTCCTCAAGTCTCCTCTTAGCCTTGAGAAGGACAGTGTGGAGTTAAAAAAACAAATAGAGTAAAAAAAAAAGCAGGGATGGAAGAAAGAAAAAAGAATGTGTTCACATTCTACATGATGAAGGAAAAAACAACCAGGCAGCAATACCTATATCTCCCTGAAGTGTCTTTTGTCTGGCTGTGGAGTAAGAGGGGGTGAATGCTGGTCCAAGATTGATTCCTGTATTCAATGGGGGAAAGGAGAGTGTTCATGAGTAGCATGCAGAGTATAAGCTGCCTCTGCCCCTCTCTCTCTCTCCTGCGATGAGAAATCAACCGCAAGGGAGCAAGAGAGAGGCGCTTTCTTCTCCACAGACCCTACAATCCATTCAGTTCAGACTCAGCCGTTTGCTTTTGTTCGCCATGTTTGTTGGCCATTCTCACATTTAAGCCCTCCTGTTAGATTTATGGCAAGGCAGGGGCAAGTTTGACCAGTAAATTTGTGGCGGCTTAAATGTTTACCCGCGGTGAGCTTGAAGGAGCATGTGGAGCAATATTGGCCTTTGAGCCCAGGAGTGATGAGTAGGAAGAGGGAGAGAAGGTTTAGGATGGTGTTCACTGCTGTAATCGTTTCATTTGACAAATTAAAGGAGGGATCTGTTGTGCGGGAGACAACTTTTCCCACACTTTTCCTGCAGGCAACACAAGGATTAACAGAGCTTAGAGAGGACAGTCTAATTAAGTCTCCGAGATTCTATTTCTTACTGTTCAGACACTTCCTTGTTTGGGATTTAATTAATTTCTCTACATTTAAGTCCAATCAATGATATTAAAGTAACATAAATGTTGTATGTGTCTAACTATTCACTGCAACCGCTTGTTTGATTAAGAAGTTCACTGCTTCTAATTCTGCAAAGCTTCCATTCATAAACCTGCTGCTCAGAGTTGTACAGTAGTGTGAGCAGGCAGTGTGTGGATAAATGCTTCATCTTGTCTGTTCTTGTACTATGTGATGCACACCTACTTTATTTTGTGAATGAAGAGAGTGTGTGTGTGTGTGTGGGAGGGTGGGTTGGGGGGTGGTGCTCATGCACTTCTGTGCATGCTTCAAAGAGCAGCACATTTTCCCACACTGCCAGCATCACTTCTCTGGGCTTCTCCTGTTTAAGAGATGGGGCCAGAGGAGCCTTCTTTTCTTTTCAGTCTCCTGGCCTGGCTCTGCTCTGTTCTGTCCTCAATTGGACTTTGACTGAGTGCCAGCAAGCCAGGGGATGTATGTTGCCTGCCTGTGCCCTCCAAGAGGCCAGGATTTTTGTTTAAGGACTTTTTTTTTCAAGAGTCTTGAGATGTTTAGCACAATTCTGCAAACCTTGAATAACTCAATAAAAGCAGGAGTTGTTGCTTTGCTTTAATGTTAGCAAGTGCTGCCTACTGTACCGAGGACACTGTCTGTGTGCTGTTAGATGATTTTCTACATGCACATATATATATATATATATATATATATATATATATATATATATATATATACTATGTGTGTGTTTATATCTTTACAAGTGTATGTACTATATATTGGATTCTGACTTCCAGACTGAATGTTCAGACTAATCAGATTTCAGTAGTTAGCTGTGGACAACTGGACTTGACAAGATGACCGTGACCTGTGCGACTGAGAACCTTCACAGACACTGAATGCTAATCCTCCTTTAACCCCTTCAGAATTGTTAAGAACTACTTCATACAGATTTGTAAGTTTAATGGATATTTGTATACCATAGAAAACCTTGATATCTGAGCCTCTGAGTGGGCGACGTTTAACTGTCTGTAATCTACAAAAAATGTGCATATTTCATTTCTGCAGGTTGTATATGTGACCGCTACCTTTCCTTATGTGATGTTGTTGGTCCTGCTGGTCAGAGGAATCACGCTGCCGGGAGCATTTGATGGCATCAAGTTCTACCTCTACCCAGACATTTCACGTCTCTCGGACCCTCAGGTAGGCCTGGATGATCTATCAAGTATGACATATGCAGTAGATTATGCCGTCACCAATCATCAAGGAAAGTAATAGTAATTGCTAATTTGACATTGGTGCTATACCTGCAGGCAGTTACTATTACTGCCACAGTTTTTACGATGAGTTAGTGATGATAACAGTATTTCTGTGTTGGGATATTATATCACCCACTCATTTAAAGTTACCAGAAATACAGAGATTACAGAAAAATAGACCAAACCACCTAATACAAAATATTTCAAATTTGCAATATCCAGCTACACTCCAGCTATGAAAGAGGAAAACTCACTCTGATGCTTATTGGCCTCAGCAGGGATGTCAAGTTTATCATCAATGTCAATGGTATTATCATCATCCTTGCTGTAGATGTTTACAAATGCATCCCTTTACACTGTTATTACATTTCTTGCTGCTGGAGACACAATTTGGACTGAAGGTTTTTACTTTTGGGGACATTTTCAAATTCTCGTGAAAGTGCACACCTGTCTTTCCCTGAACGTACATCTTTGTGCATGAGTATCTACCAGGGGGATTGGTGGTGTCATTTTTAGTCACATTTATTTGTGCACTCCTCTTTACTATACACTTACTAACTACACAAAGAGCTGCTTCATGTAATTTACTCTACTGTACACTCATAGTCATGCTTTTTTTGGTTGTCATAGCAAGGTTGACATCTCCTACTGGTGATGACATGATCAGTAAATAGAGGACTTTAGGGTAATTGAGGTGGTGCATTAACATAAAAGTCATACAGACAGAGCAGACTTTTTCACCTCATTTGGAAATAGCTTGTGTTGCTAGGCAACAGCGCACTAGAAACTTTCATTGGATTGGGGTTTGATGACAGTGTTCATTGAGATAAATGAACAGTTGAGTGAGACATGGCTACACTATGAACTTGATATGATGACAGATTCATTTAATATGACAGAATATGTAAATGAATGACTTATTATTTGCGATGTCCAGCCAAAGAGGTTACGTACACACATGCGTTAGTGCACTTGCAACTCAATTATTATCATTAGGTTTTGTACAGACTAAAGGTTCTTGACAATAAAATGTAAACAATTTTAGCAATGGTTGGAAGCGAGCAAACAGTCTACGTAAACGATACAACATTTAAAATATAAAATACATATGCGTACATGTATTTGTATTGTAACTCTATATAACAATAATAATTAGAAATGCATTTGGACCAATATTGTATAGACAGACTTGGGCTGTTGGTCACACAACTTGTCAAAGCAGCTCCTTGTGGTGAGAGGGTTTGTTTACAACATACAGTATCATGCAATATTAAAAATGTCTATAAAAACACAACATTTCCATTGATACAGGAAGAAAGGAAGCAAGAAATAAGAGTAATATGTATAGGTACATATATCGTACAGTGCTAGTGCAAAATACCTTGTAATTGTGAAGTACGATTGTTGTTGCCCTTGTGATCTAAGTAAAGTTAAGAAAAATAAAAAAGAGATAAAGTTAAGGATGAACATAAAATGCAGAGGCATGAGACACTGAAGGAGGTGGTGATAAAGAAGTGCTGCTGTTTAGCTGGGGAAGACATTACTTCTGACACCAGTGTTAAATTAGCTTCCTGTAGGACAATCAAGGCTCTGTTCTGTCCAACAGGCTGTGTAATGTGTGTGTGTGTGTGAGTGTGCATGCTTTTGTCTGTGTGGCTATATTTTACCCTGTGATCATGCCTCCCCTCTTTTCTTCTTTGCCTTACCTCTCTCTCTCCGTGTTTGTGTCGCTCCCTCTCACTGTCCACCAGTCCTTGGTCAGCTCTGACCACTTATCCCTCTCTCATACTCCCCAGTCATCACTGTTGTCCTTCCATGATTTACACCTGGGAGTGCTGTTTGCCTCTTTTGTCTGGCCTTTTTTTCAGTCCAGTGCTTTTTTTCTCACTTGTCAAAACAGCAGGAGCCAGGATGTTGTTCAGTAACTGAAAAGTAGCTGGGAAAATCAGCAAGACCATAACATGTAATCAGGCAATTCATCCATTCATTGTCCACCACTTTATCCTCCACACGAGGGCCCTCTGGTGCAGCTGACATAGGGCTAAAGGCTGGGTGCACCTTGGACGGGTCACCAGTCCATCGCAGGGTCAGACAAACATCCATTCACTCTCACACTCAGAGTCAATGTAGAGTGTCCAATTAACCTTTGGACTGTGGGAGAAAACCCTGCACACACGGGGAGAACATGCAGATCACATGCAGAAATGCAAAGGCAATAGCACTGACCCCTAACTGTGTAGTCTCAGGCAATTCAATACAGTCAAAATTTAAACCTGCAACAATTTGTAATTTGTTGCCAAACAGAAAGACAGATATTTTCCTCACGGTTAAAGTCGAGTGCCAGATGTTCTCACACAATAATGACGGATGTTTCCACTGTGTTCAAAACTAAATATACAAGGGATTGCCTGTGTTTTCTCATTTATTTGTATGGAAAAAGTGACGCATATGATATCACATCTTGATTATTTCTCCGCATTACAGTGTGTAACATGAGTGATGATCAGTGTTATAACTCTGTAATAGTATTCAGTGGATTATCCAGAATGATGCAAAAAAACAAAAACAAAGAAAGGAGAAGAAGTAATGAAAGGTTAAATCCAGAAGAAGGCAGTAATGCAGCACCAACGCCAACCAATGAAAGAAGAAAATATTTTTAATATTTACTGCAACGTTTTTGGAACCATGAATCACTGTTGCAGGTTCTCATCATCTGAATAATAGGACACATTATATGGATTAAGTATTATTTGGTATGTGTCTCAGAGGTCAAATTGGGGGCAAAATTAAGCTAATTTAATTCATCTTTGAATTTCTTAAAATATCCAATATTAATGGGTCTCGCTTATAAAAATAGGATATAGTGAGGATCACCAATAGTGATACATTTACATTACAGCAACACTACAACCCATGACATCCAGCTTTCACACTGTAGAAAAGTTTCCTGGAGCCACAGTCTCAACATAACCAAACACAAGCCGACCAAATTAGGCACAACATCAACAAGCGATTCTCTCCGAGCCTGGGCCTTTAAGGTTTCACTGCGCGGTGCGGCTATCAGCCGAGGGTGAACGAAAGGGAACATTAATGAACATTAGGAGAGAAAGGCTTGTTCTTCCACAGGAACAGTCCTGTGTTTGTGAGGTCACAGAAGTTACCGTGGTTACTCCCAGGAGGGAGCAAAGACTGTGCGTTTGTTAATTGTTTCTCAGTGGGGAAATGAGATTAGTGGCTGAATGGTGATGTGGGAGAGTTTTCAGAGAGCCATGCTGCATTAAGTTTGAATTCACTCGCACCCCATGTTATCCTGTGGGTTCTAGGGTCCTGTGCTGCAACTACAAACTAAATTCTCAAAATGTACGTTTACCATTGTCTCATTCAGGTATCGTACATATGTAAATGCTCATGTACACGTGTAAACTACTCGGCTTTAGTTATTCTATTATATCTTAATACACAATAAGTCAGGATAAATAAGAAAATAAAAAAATGTACCTTTGCTTTTCACCATATTGTGACCAGCAACATGATGGTGACCTAAAGACTTAATAATATTCACATACTTTATATTTGGATTTTTGGGGGCACATTTAATTTACTTGAGTTTATAAATATTAATGCTGCTTCCTTAATATGTCCTACATTTCAGAGATTAACTTGTTGCTTCTAAAATCTCAGATGATTCTGTTTTATTGTCCCAAGCACACATTTAAATTATTTATTTTAAATATGAATTTTAGGATCAAATAAGTAAACTTTCTGATGCACATT
The DNA here is from genome assembly GCF_019176455.1 of Solea senegalensis. Classification (NCBI taxonomy): domain Eukaryota; kingdom Metazoa; phylum Chordata; class Actinopteri; order Pleuronectiformes; family Soleidae; genus Solea; species Solea senegalensis. The sequence goes on along the minus strand of NC_058024.1, from coordinate 21,234,171 downwards.
TGAACTTAGCATTCTAACAAAAACGATGAAAATTCTAATTGGCTTGCAGTTTTTCCATTTTCTACTGCTTTATCCTCCACATGAGTGTCGCGGGGGGTGCTGTGTCAATCTCAGCTGACATAGGACGATAGGCGGGGTCACACCCTGGACGGCTCACCTGTCCATCACAGGGCCACAAACAACCATCCACTCTTACACAGTTTAGAGTGTCCAATTGACCTAATCCCCACATTGCATGTCTTTGGACTGTGGGAGGAACCCGGAGAACTCTGAGAAATCCCACGCACACACGGGGAGAACATGCGACTTCCATTAAAGTCATTTCCTGTAAAACCACACATAAGTCACGCCATGATTTCTCCTGAAACAGAACATGATAGAATAAGAAATGAGAAAAGCTGATCTGATGTGGAGGCTCATATTTTGCCAACACTCTTACTGAAACACTTTTGCTGTGTACTCACACATCTACTGCTGCATGGCCACTTCTCCATCAGGTATGGGTGGATGCAGGGACACAAATCTTCTTCTCCTACGCCATCTGCTTGGGCTGTCTCACTGCTCTGGGAAGTTACAATTCCTACAACAATAACTGCTACAGGTAAGAATATGGCTGCTGGTAGATGAGAGGCTGGATGGTATCGCTGTAAGCGCTGAATACTTAAACGAGGGACTGGATTATCTGTATTGCTTGTATTGTGTGTGTCCCGGAGACAAGCGTGACCGTAAGTGTGATGTCTGCCTCTGTCTTGCTCCCCAGGGATTGCATCATGCTGTGCTGTCTGAACAGCGGCACCAGCTTTGTGGCAGGTTTTGCCATCTTCTCTGTGCTGGGCTTCATGGCCTATGAACAGAATGTTCCCATCGAAGCTGTGGCAGAATCTGGTGAGAGAATAAAACACTTTAACATTTAACATCATGTCTCTGAATGAAAATGAAGTCATATTGTAATATGGCCGTACACATGATATAAAGCAGATGCGCCCCATTCACCCTATTCTGGTAAAATGGTTAAAACAGTTATATAAGTGCACACTCTTACTAGAACCACAACGGTATGATTTATTAAAGTTCGTATACATGATTTAGTGAATGTGACAGAGTGCGAGGTTTTGGAAAGGGCAGTGCTTAATGCTTTAGATCATGTGTTTCTTAAGGGCATGTCACCAAATGTAGTGTCATGTGTCATTTGTAAATGTGCTAAAGTCTCATCTGATTTAAATACAGAGAGCTCCAGTTGTTTGTGGTTTTTGAGAGGCAGTTAAACACTTCATAATTCTGTTGTGTTATATTATTTTGAACTGGTAAATGAAACTTTTTTTTAATAATGGTTTGATAAATCACTGTTTTGTCACTAAAGAGTTAAAATTGTTTAACAGGAGAGCCCACAAAAGAAACAGGCACAAATGCAACTTATTTTATTGATGCACCACATATATGACTTCTATCAACTGACACTGACACAAGTCGTGTGTGGCAAAGTCTTGAGACTGGAGTTGAGTGCCACGACGTGGTTTTTCAACAGAAAGTTTACAGATGTCACGGCCACAACCAAACTCCTATTGGATGATCCCAGCTGTCACTCACTTATTTGCGCTGTGATTTATCTTCTATTTACTTTGATTAAGAACATAACAAAATTGACATCATGTTCTGTTAATGAAGATGTGAAATGAGACCTTTAACTCATTAGGGAAAATGTTTACTTTACACTTGAAAATTAACTGATAAGTAGTTTTCCCATAGACGTCCATTCAAATTGAACTATTTTTTGCAACCAGTGGAGTCGCCTCCTGGTGGCTATTTATTATATTCTTACTTCCGGGTTATTCTGACTTACCTCTGTGTGTGTTTGTAATGCAGGTCCTGGTCTTGCATTTATTGCTTACCCAAAGGCTGTTACTATGATGCCCCTGTCTCCTCTTTGGGCTTGTCTCTTCTTTATGATGCTCATCTTCCTTGGCCTGGACAGTCAGGTGAGACTCACACCGGTCACAATAACACAAGTTATGGACATTATAAGATTTATAATAATAAAGCCTCCAGGCTGTTGTTTTGCAACACTAAAGACACTGTTAGTTGTTTGTTTGTTAAACATCTACAGTGATTTGATTGAGTGGTAACTGTGTGCAACTTTATCACTAAAAGGTTATGCTTCACACTTAAAATAAATGTCTTTGCTCTCATTCTAGTTTGTGTGTGTGGAGAGTTTGGTGACAGCTGTGGTGGACATGTACCCAGAGACGTTCAGGAGAGGTTACCGCAGAGAGCTGCTGATTTTAGGCATGTCCATCGTGTCCTTCTTCATAGGCCTCATCATGTGTACGGAGGTAAGACGCGACTCATGGCTGCATCATTGGAGTTCAGGACACTAAATGAATCAAGTGGAGATGTACAGCGATGTATTCAATCCAATTTATTTTCATTTGTATAGCCCTAATCACAACATACGTTATCTCAAGGCAAAAACCTTTACACTATTATAGAGAGACGACCAGACTCAAACATGTACGGCCATCTGCCTCATTGGGTTGGGGTGAAAGGAAAAATGGGGGACAGAGGAGAGGTGGGGGAGAGAGAAAGTGAAAGAGGGAGATGAGGTAGAGACAGAAGAGAGAGACCAGGAGCAGATATATATATAAGTGTTGTGTCAGGTTATAGGTTTAGACAGGACAGACATATAATTCACTTCTACACAGTGAACCCCAACAGTATATGTTATTTGATTCATTAATTGTAAAGACATCTACTTTTACTTGCACAAAATAATGTTTCATTTTAATTAATCTTTATACTTTCAAATATTTCAGATAACAAGAATTTACTTAACTTCAACTGATGTTATTTCTATATAGGCAGGTCATTGTCATCATCATCATCACATCACAATCATAATCTTCATCATAATCTCCATCACTGTCGTCATCGAGTCTGAGGTGAAATCCAGTCCAGAAATGCAGATGACCTTTTCCACTGGTACCTTCTTTCCCCCCCTGAAGGTTCACAGTCTCAGGTTCACGGTCTAATTTTCCATCTGCAACATCATCTCTCTTTTAAGACCTTTTACCTTAATGTTTTAGTACTGGAGGAGAATCGGACTCCTCACGCTATCAAGGTCTTACATCCACTAAAAGCTTTTTCCATCTCTCCACATGCGCTGCCCTCCATCCACCACCACTACTGTAAACGCACCATGCTGTTCTCTAGTGGCCCGTAATGCTCATGAAACATAGGGAACCACTTTAATGCAACACAGGAATAGGACAGAGTACTTACTCTGCTAGATTGTGTGTCATTGCCCATTCTCTTCCATGTTACATCAAAACTGTCCGTCTGTCTTCTCTGCTTTTACTTCCACAAAACCACCTGCACTCCAGACTTTTTTATTCCTGTCTGCTGCCAAAGAGCCATCGTAAAAAAGAGCCTAGAGTAGCATTTAGTTCTCAGGGTCTTGTGAGAGTGTAGTGGAATAGCTGGTTGAAACACAGACAAAGGGTCTGTGAGATATTTTTAACTGTATGCTCGTAGTTGTGTGCTGTGACCTTATACTCTCTAATTCAGTGAGACTTTGTTTTGTACTGGCCCACATATTCTGGTCTGTATTTCTTTGCTTTTGTGCAGAGAGTAAGATGACAATAAAGATTTGTTATTGACTGTATAGATTTGAAGATGGTAAAACATAGCAGAGATGTAGAAATGTTTTTGTAAAGTCAGAGTGCAAAATCACAATTGAACACATGTTTTTGCAGTTGGAGAAGTAGCAGATGGTGTTGTTGGTATGATCTTCAGAACGTGTTTAGTGAAATGTCAGGTCACCACATCGATGGTTTGCACCTCACTGAATAGAATTGGATGTAACGACTGAAGCAACTGTGAATGAGCCGATCACCACAAGTTGTTAAGGACAATTATCAAGACCGAAGGGCAGTATCTGGACTAATCACATGCCTCATAAGACAATGCTGTCAGCTGAAGTAGCTCCATGTATGGAAGCTATATTGTACCACAAAATAAGAGTTGTACATCTTAACAAAGTGGTATTTAAAGCACAAAATGAGTTTAAAAACAAAACAAAACAACACGCCCCATAGATCTTTATTTGACTCCACATTGATCCTCATTTTCACTCCATTTATCATCATTATCAGTGCTGGGGGACACAGTGTGGACAAGCTTAATCAAGGACACCTGACTCACATTATATTCAATGTCTCCCAGCCAAGCCTGTATTCCTGTATGTGGCTGTGACAGAAAAGTGACACCTGTCTTGTGCTATCAGGGCGGGATGTACGTCTTCCAGCTGTTTGACTCGTACGCTGCCAGCGGGATGTGTTTGCTGTTCGTGGCCATATTTGAGTCCATATGCATCGGCTGGGTGTACGGTAAGAGGAGACGCACACACAGGCTACATCTCGCTCTTGTCACTTCAGATAACACTTGTTTGCCTTCAGCTACGACAGAACACTCACATATTTGAACACAGGAAATAGAAGCCAGTGCAATAGTGTCATGCTTTTAAACCTCCTTGTTGAAATTGTATTTCTTCTCTGCCCTCTGCTGGAGAATAGACTCAAACACATGCAAGCATTTCCAAAACAATATTTTGGTATGATAGCACTGTGAGGGGTTGTTAGTATTCTTTATTCCTCTAATGCAGAGTGACAGAGTTGACTCTCTTGTGTCACACTAGAATTTATCCACCTCTGTTATTAAATTAGCCGCACCCTGTCAAGTGACATCAGTCACATGATTGTTTTTTATGAACCATGGAGAAACTACGAGTGACACCGATTCTGATTTCAGGTAGCGACAGATTCTACACGAACATTGAGGACATGATTGGCTACAAACCGGTCTTCTTCATCAAGTGGTGCTGGATGATCTTGACCCCAGGAATCTGCTCTGTGAGTCCACTGCAGCTGCAGCATCGGCAAACTAATTTAAAACAGGATGTTCATCTTTATCTATAGACTAACAACATTTTCACCAAGATTTCCATTTTGTATGTTCTATATTTACTACAGCACTGTACTGGCACTTGAATTCTAACGCAGGCTGCATGACCTTTATTCAACAAAGACATTTCTCTCTCTCCCTCTCCATATAAATAACACATTTACCAACATAATGTTTTTTTGTGTGCCACAGGCAATATTCCTGTTTTTCTTGATTAAATACAAACCACTGAAGTACAACAACGTGTACACCTACCCTGACTGGGGCTATGGTATTGGCTGGTTCATGGCCATGTCCTCGATGGTCTGCATTCCTCTGGGAATTATCTGGATGATCTGGAAGACTCCAGGCACCTTCTCTGAGGTATATACACACACACACACACACACACACAGATACAGTAATTCATATTCAAATACAAATTGTGGCTCTCTGACTGAAAAATACTACCCTCTCCAAATCAAGTGTTGCTTTGTTTGCTTTTTTTCCAGATATTTTTTTCCCTTTCCCAGAACAAATGTCATTTTTTTTCCCTCAGCTTTTCACGCATTCATGCATTATTTTCCTTATTCTCTGTCACAGCAGCCTAAAATTAAAAAGCCCATGGTTGTTTGTGCATTAGCAAAGGGTTTTTAACATGTTTCCGACATTGTTACTGAGAAAGAGGCTGTTGTATCTCTCCCAGCAGACTGTGTATGCTCCCCCACCTACAGTATGTCTTGAGGTGTGGATCAGATAAACAAATTCCAGGTTTCTGAAAAACAGCAGAAGCCTCTGGTCTTTGATTGACACAGTGGAAAAAGAAGTAGAAGGGCATGACCTTGATGTTCTGGTCATGTCCTGATTCACATCCACTCAGGTAGAAGTAAAGGTTAGTGTAGAGAATGTAGTGCCAAATAAGACGGATCACTTAAGAAGCTTTAACTTCGTTTTTCTCTATGATTCTGCATTAAACACGGCACGTCATCTGTCTCAGCACCAACCTGTTCGAGCATCTCGACACTTACGATACAAATTAAGTGATGATTCATTCACGTTAAACTATTATACGAGATGTATGAGCCAAACGCTGCTAGAAGAGGACACAAGGGAACGAGAGTTGACCCGTTTTCTGTCTCTGTCTCTCTGCAGAGAATGAAGAAGTTGACGACTCCCAGCCCCGATCTGAAAATGAGAGGGAAACACGCCGCCCTCAGTCCTTATGCTGCGAATGATGCAAAACTTAAGGTCGATGGCAAAATATCCACCATCTCAGAGAAGGAGACACATTTTTAACCGAGAGACTGTCTCTCCGACCAAGCTGCCTGCCCGTCTGGAAGTCCAACAACTAAAGTGAACAGCGAGAAATATCCACCACAAAACACACAACAGGAAATGAAACAAATGACTGGGAGTGTTATTTTTGTTTTGTAAAAAAGATAAAGGAAAACAAGGAAAAGTTATCACACGCTGATGTAGTTCAATCCGCTTCTGTTTTGCACACACTTTGAATAACGCTTTTGTTGTTTTCATTTAATATTGTGACTAACATCAGCTACTCCTTTCTTGACTAACAGTAATATTTTGAAATTGGTTTGATGACATGCGGTACGTGGTTTAAAGCTGGTCACACTGTTTGTGCCTTTAGAGCAATACCAACGTGTTGTGTTGTAAAAGGCTTATACTGTGCATTTGTATGTGCTTCTCCATGAGGTACTAGGTACACAAATGTCACTATCTTATAAGATGTAGCAGCTTGGGGATCATTCTACATAGTAAAGTGTATTGAGAGAGAAATCATGTCGTTGTAGTGAGGTTATACAGTAGGAGGGCAAACTATCCCAGAGTTAATTCATTTAAATCTTGGACACTCCCTGAACCAGTGATCGTGAGGGCTATGGATCTCTCTTAGACCTTTGTTAATTCTTACTTGAATAAACAAAATAAGCAAACGACTGTCTATTGGATGTAATTAAATGATATTAATGGATTATTGTTCATCAGTGAGTATGTACTGGGCTCTGCAGGGCTTTGCAGATTCCTGTAGAACTAGTCTTTCTTAAGAGTTACCTTTGCATGGGAGGTTCATAATATTGAATGGCAAAGTATGAAAGAGGTCCAGGGTTTAAACACTGTAGAATAGATCCTCTTTGTTTTTACGCGACTATAATTTTACATCTGTCAGGTTTGAGCTGGCTACAAATAGCAATGATTGACTCGCAGGCTCGAGTCTGAAACACACCTCCTTCTCCTCCAGCTGCCCTCGTAGAAGTCGTGGATCTGTCATTTCACAGTAATTATGCTGAGTCTAACACAGACTGACAGACAGACGTGCTTCCACCCCTGCTTTTTTTTTTATTTCCTGCGCTGCTCATAGAAAAGACGATGGATGCCCATCAGATTAGCTTTTCAAGATCCATCTGTCCCCTTCTCTCTTCTCTCCTTTCTCCAGCTAAACCTCAGCTTGTCCACTTCCTCTGACTTGTTTCCCTCCCACACTTCTTTTCTTTGGATTCTCTTCAACACATAACATGTTTGTGTTTCTACATTATCTCCAGCCTGATTAGGTGTTTTTGTGACCTTACCCTCTGACATTGTGAAACCTAAACCAAACCCTCAGCTGTCTCTTCAGGAGTGAACACACAGTCTGTCCCTGTCATTCATTTAACTGTAGTCGATGAGCTGGCCTCATTGTTCACATCGATCTCAGTCCATTACCACCTCATCCGATCAGCACTGGAATGACTCGATTTGCCCTCTCACTCCCTCGCTCTCTCTCCCTCTCTCTTCCTTGCTTTGTCCATCTTCCTCATTTCCCTTCCTTTCTTTCCTTTGTCCTTGTTTCCTGATGAAAATGCAATCAGAGGAGAGCATTTGAGGGCGGTGAAAACTTGAAATCTATCTCGACAGTTTTTCAAGAGGAGGCAAAGACGCGGGGAAGTAAAAAGGAATTGATGAGCTGAGGAAGTGTGTGATTGAGCAAGTAATGAGGGAAATCGAGGAAGTGTTTAGAGACTGAAACCCCTCCCGTCTAAGCTGTGACATCCTCTTAAACATGTGATTGGTCCCTCTGGTGTGGTTGCATTGTGGCATTATCACCTCCTCACTGATGTTTGTGCAAGTTAATAGTTGTATGTGTTGGAAAAAAAATATAGCCTGCTGTTTAACACTGATGCTGTTGATGTATATTTTTACATCTCTTTCTAGAAATGTGGTCTATTCTTGAGATGAGAGTTGTTTAAAAACAATTGCTGTAATAAAAAAGAAAAGAAAAGATTATGTCCTTTGATTTGACTTTTGATATGCAGCTCAAAGGATGTTTGTTTTAGAACTATAATTAAAAAGTGTTTACTGTTCTTGACCGTTCTACACACATTTTGGTATCTACAGGACACAGGAACTGTCTGCTTACTCATTTTTAAAAATAAATATTGTAAAGGAAAAAAGTGTAGACTGTGGTATTTATTATTAGTGCCTGCTGCTGCAAGACATACTAGTCAGAACTCCCCAGAGTTCTCACGAGAATGCATTGCAGCGCAAGCATCTCTCTTGTAATCATTCTTCTTCTTCCATTTCCTCCTGTTTTTCGCCATGTAACTAGTTTTGTGAAAACTCCCACACATGTTATAGCAAAACATGCGGCTTGATTGGGAATGGTGTGCTATGACTTTTCTAAGCGTTTCAAGTAACCATGGCAACAAAAATCGCAATAAACTGCGAAAATTTCCTCATTCAAATGAATGGGAAACAGTCGAAAGAAGGAGAAAAAAACAACTTTCTACGTTTCTAACATAGAAACATGGTTGGAAATTAAAACGGGTCACAAGACTTGGGACTTTTCTCACATAATTCAAAGTTTTTATACATATTACGCAATCGCAGTTTACATTTTGCACTTTTTTTTTTGAGGTATTCTGATTTTACAATGCACACAATACACACTGTATTGAGTGCGTGGGAGTTGAGCTACAGTGCACACTGAGCTGAGATCTAGCTGACTTTTTTGCCCCATTTTGGATGACATGACATTTTTTACCCATTTTGGACGACCCGTTTTGGACAACATACTATACTATGACTATTTTTGACTTTTTGACCTGTTTTGGGCGACATACTACTATAATACTGACTTTTGACCGTTTTGGGCGTCATACTATACTACTTGACTTCTTTGACGATTGTGGACAGCATATATACTATGACTTTTTGCCCCATTTGGATGACACTTGACATTTTACCATTTGGACGACAAAATTCATAGTTTAGTAAGTTGTCCAAAATTTGACAAAAATGTCATAGTTTAGTAAGTTGTCTAAAATTTGACAAAAATGTCATACTTTAGTATGTTGTCCAAATTTTGGCAAAAATGTCATAGTTTAGTATGTCGTCCAAAAAGTCACAAAAATGTCATAGTTAGGTGCCTGCAGCCACAAGGCATACTAGTCAGAACTCCTTAGAGTTCTCACTAGAATGCATTGTGCTGCGAGCACATCTTGATATTCCAACGGCGTTTATTCTGCTTATTTTTCCTCATCCTCCCGTTTTTTGGCGCGCTACTCCTCCCGCAGCTTTGAGAAACCCCCAACACAAGTTATATCAAAACGTGCGCCTTGATCGGGAATGGTGTGCTATGATTTTTATAAGCGTTTCCAGTAACCATGGCGACAGAAATCGCGAAAATGTAAAATAATTTTCACTCATTTCCACTCACACAATAATGGGAAACCGAAAACAACCAAGCCCACTTCGGAGCATCACAGTGTCGTCATACTTTAACGTAGAAACGTGGTTGGAACTTTAAACGAGTCACAAGACTTGGGACTTTTCTGACCTAAGTCAAAGTTTTGATCCATGTTACGGTTTTTAAACAATCGCAGTTTACGTTTTGTACTTTTTTTTTACGTTTTCAGATTTTATAATGAGTGTGTATTGCGTTGTGTGGGCGGTAGCTAGAGTGGCCCACTCTAGCGAGATCCAGCAAAATAATCACCAAAAATCTCTAAACAAACTCCTCTCCTGCCCACAATTTCCAACCTACACTGATAATTTTTACATCAAAACGTTGCCATGGGCGTCGTCTAACCCTGTGTGTGTTTTCATGTTCATATGACTTGTAGTTTTTCTTAAAATCACCTCAAAGCGCAGACAACTCCGGTCACACTCTCCATTGACTCCCATGTTAAAATGTCTGCTTTTGAGTTCTGGAAAAATCAAGACGAGGGTGATTTTAAAACTGTGATTTCTCTGTCAATTCATGCCCGTTTGTCACAAATTTAAATGTGGGAGTTGCCGAAAGCCTCCTGACGCTCACAAACCAAAAATTTTATCTCTATCATCAACCGTTCTTGAAATATGACAACTTTAAAACATGCTGTTTTCTCTGCTTTCTCTGCTGGTTTTGGAGAGATAGAGACAAGCGTGTGTTTGCGTGTGTGTGCGTAAGGAGCAGAGGGGACTTTGGGAGGGGCTTGTCAGTCTCTCTGTATTCTTCCACCCAAGACTTTGACGTCTAACTCCTCCCACAGTTTTGAGAAAACCCCCACACATGTTATATCAAAACGTGCGGCTCGACCGGGACTTGTGTGTGATGACTATTTCTAAGCGTTTCAAGTAACCATGGCGACAAAAATCGCAAAAAACTGCCATATAACTTCCACATACACATGAATGGGAAACAGAGGGGCTTGTGAATCTCTCCCCCCCTCTCTCCTTTAAAACTTGGTCTTTTAAAGGGTGACTCCACCAAAAAGTACTTCCAAGGTGGATTGGATCCAAATCTCCGGCCATATAACTTCCACATGCCGCAAGAACTGCAGGCACCCTCGAAATTTCGGCACGGAATTGCCGATCTAGTTTAGTATGTCGTCCAAAAAGTCACAAAAATGTTATAGTTTAGTATGTCGTCCAAAATGTGACAAAAATGTCATAGTTTAGTATGTCGTCCAAAATTTGACTAAAATGTCATAGTTTAGTATGTAGTCCAAAATGTGACAAAAATGTCATAGTTTAGTATGTCGTCCAAAATGTGACAAAAATGTCATAGTTTAGTATGACAAAAGTCACAAAATGTCATAGTTTAGTATGTCGTCCAAAATTTGACAAAAATGTCATAGTTTAGTATGATGTCCAAAAATTCACAAAAATGTCATAGTTTAGTATGTTGTCCAAAAAGTCACAAAATGTCATAGTTTGGTATTTCGTCCAAATTTGACCAAAATGTCATAGTTTAGTAAGTCGTCCAAAATGTGACAAAAATGTCATAGTTTAGTATGTCTTCCAAAATGTGACAAAATGTCATAGTTTAGTATGTCGTCCAAAGTTTGGCAAAAATGTCATAGTTTAGTATGTTGTCCAAAATTTGACCAAAATGTCATAGTTTAGTATGTCGTCAAAAATTCAAAAAATGGTAGTTTAGTATGTTGTCCAAAAAGTCAAAAATGTCATAGTTTAGTATGTCAAAGTTTGGTAAAAATGTCATAGTTTAGTATGTTGTCCAAAATTTGACAAAAATGTCATAGTTTAGTATGTCGTCCAAAATGGGACAAAATGTCTAAGTTTAGTTTGTTGTCCAAAATGTGACAAAAATGTCATAGTTTAGTATGTCCTCCAAAATGTGACAAAAATGTCATAGTTTAGTATGTCCTCCAAAATGTTTCTATATTGTAAGCAAATTAAGAAACAACAGAGCAGAGCAATGTAACAAAAGACTTCCATTATTGTCGTCCAAAATGTGACAAAATGTCATAGTTTAATAAGACGACAACCATAGCAACGTTTTGATGTAAACATTGTCTGTGTAGGTTGGAAATTGTGGACAGGAAAAGAGTTTGTGTTTTTTGTGATTATTTTTCTGTATGTTAGCAGAGTGTGTCATATAAAATCTGAAAATGTAAAAAAAAGTACAAAACTTGAACTGTGATTGCATAAAAACTGTAAAATGTATCAAAGTTTAAAGTTACAATCACGTTTCTACGTTAAAGTATGACGACACTATGACGCTCCAAAGTGGGCTTGGTTTTTCTCCGTTTCCCATTCATGTGTATGTGGAAATTTCCCAGTTTTTCGCGATTTTTGTCGCCATGGTTACTCGAAAGTCTTATAAAAGTCGTAGCACACCATGCCCGATCAAGCCGCACGTTTTGATATAAATTGTGTGGGGGTTTCTCAAAACTGTGGGAGGGGTTACGTGCCGAAAAACGGGAGGAAGAGGAATAATATCAAGCAGAATATGCGCGTATAAGTACGATTACAATAGATGCTTGCGCTGCAATGCATTCTAGTGAGAACTCTAGGTTCTCAGTAGTAGGCTATGCCTTGCAGCAGCAGGCACTAAGTAGAATGGAGACTGTTTCATTAAAACTATATAACATTAAACATCACAGCGACTGTCCCTGCGTCGTCAGCGGTACCTTTTATTCTATACGATTAAGCTTCACCAAAGTCAGGAGGGAATTTAATTTAGTCCAAATTACATTAATCTGGGTGAAACAGGTCAACAGGAGCGTGGAAACTGAGCTGCAAGCAAACGGACTGGGTTTTATGTTGTGCGTTGTTTTCGTAACTTTAAAAAAGAAAACACGCATAAATAGTAAAGCTTAAAGGCATTTTCTTTTGTTTTCTTTTTTTAAAGAAAGGAGAAATACTGAAAGAAAACAAACTAATATGCGATAAAAAACGTAGAATGTTCAATAAATAACTTACCTGGGGATTTTGAGGGCGAATTTAAGACGATCATTATTATTATTATCTTTTAGGCTTCGTTTACCATTTTTTCCCCACTTTTTTCCGTCTGTGGACTGAATGGCATCTTTTTTTCCCCTTAGAGTAAATTCATCTCCTGTTGGATCGGGTGTGTTTCCATGGTTTGTCGCTACAGACATCTACATCACTGTCGGTCGCACCAGAAGATAATAACAGTATCAGAGAGAGATGTGGGGCAATCTCTCTCTCTCCCTCTCTCTCTCTCCCTCCCTCCCTCTCTCTCTGTGGGGACGCGCGCGCCACCATCGGTTCATCTTTTTCATGACCACACTGGGGCATCAGTCTGTGGTTTCTGGGGAAAAACACTGCTTATACACATTAACTGAATCACCTAAAGGTAGAATTAGGTTCTCCATTCATCATGCACATCCCCTCAAACGCTGATTAAATTGTGATTTTAAAAAAAGTGAGGAGGCAAACACACACATGCTGTGTATAATCACAGTTTTCATACTGAACATTTGAAATATCAAAGGTGTCAAACTGTTGAAATTAATATTTCACATGTGCGGTTGCCAGAGAGAAAAACAAAAGCTGATACATATGAGATTTAAAGGGAAGATGCCGCTTTAAAATCAGTTTTTTTTTTTATCACAGTGTTATAAATAAGTGGAATGATTGAATAATGCAGATGCATGCATTTACAAACACGGGAGAGAAAGGACACAAGGTGACGTTGACAATTACCAGGGTTACACATTTCCATATAAATAACAAGGGCATGTAGACAAACATACGCAGTGACACCCAACAGACATACTGTCTAGAAAAAAATGTTGTTTACTCTCAGCACAAGTGGCCTGCCGGCAGCATGAATATCTGCCAATCTACAGCAGAAGAAACCCTTCGGGGCAAATCTGACAGCCATGATGTCACAACATACAGCATCCATTCTCTGCTTGTCCCGCTCATCGTCAACCTGCAGCTGAAGACTGTGACGGCAGGATGGAAATGCAAATATCACAAGTTTCTGTTTTCCCATCCATGCACAGGTGCTTGTTTCCGCTTGGCTGCTGAGTTTGTCAGATACGAAACAAAGAGAGACACAGACTGTTTACATGGACAGCAATGTTCCCAACATTAACCAGAGTTAGGACAAGTCTGAATAAGACACAGTGTTTTATGATTAACTAGGTCATAAACATACTGTAGGTTGGACATTTCACAGATGTAGGTCATAATCAGACTATGTTATACACAGGGATATGAATGGATTATTCTATGTGCAACTTTGTAATCCGAATGTCTTGTGGGCCCTAATCTGAGAGTTAATGAGGGGTGAGAATTTCAGTTTGTGTTGAGAAACATGTGGGTTTAGCCAGAGGGAACGGTGGTTATGTACAGTGTGTATTTGTTGGGGATGCTACTCTAAAAAGATGTTCATGCAGTTTTTTGATGACAATGTGAACCCAACTGAAACAACGTGACTTCAGTGAAGGAGTCTGTGTTTGTTTGGCTGTGATTCTCAGAGGGGATGACTTAATGAACCCTGAGTGTAAGCGAGAGGCACTTCTGGAAAAGAAATGACAGGTAATAGCAAAAGTGTGAGTGTATGCTTGTTTATAATTTTATTCAACATCCGTGTTGTAAAAAAGATGGGAGGACGAACACGTGGCTGTGTGTTGACTACGCCCGACAGAGCAGGAGGGACAGATATTAGGAAGAAAGAAAAGCAGCGGAGCATTTCTAGTAGCTAACATATCATCCTCATGGGAGTAACTCCACTAACAACAGGTCAGGCTGAGGGCAGGTGTTGTGCTGAGGTTCTCAGTAGCTATTTTTTCAGTGGGACCAACTGGGACTGGAAATGCTTACAACTGAGCACCAACACAAAAAGGTTTTGGTCTGCTGTGTCATACGAAGCGACAATGCACAGGTAGTAGAAAAAAAAACCTGCTGACAAAATAAAGTGTGTGTGTTTCAGGTTTCCTCATACTGGTTTGGCTCTGTAGAGGGAAGCCCAGAGCACAGGCAAAATGACAAAATGATATATTTTTTAAAAAAAACAAGCATCCGGTTATTTCCTGTGCAAAGCAATCAAGAGAAGTGCACTTGGTCGTGAATAAGCCTGAAATTGTGTATGCAAGTGTAAAATGATGGCTGGAAACTCAAGTCAATACATAACAGTTTCCCTTTTTTCCACCCCTCCTTTCAAATTGATGTCTCTCTCAAACTGTCTGCAATTACAGCACCGAGGTAAGAAAAAAAAAAAAACACCTTTGTCATCTCCTGCTTCTTTCAGCGAGGTAAGCTGGGAAAATGGGTTATCATCTGTAATCTCTCATAACAGCACACGACTGGCTGGCAGAGATTACAATATGAACCGAGTCACATGAAAGGGCTGCCACAAATGCATATAGATTGGATTGAAACCTTGGCTCAGGTCCAGTATCCATCAATACAGAGTAATAACACTAGAGACCGTGTGTGCTCGAGTGTGTGGAAATGAAGATCTCAGAGGGGATGAGCATGTTTCCAAAGCCATTAAAAATAGCCATTGCAGTGAAAAACTTGCGACTAAATATAGATCAGATGATACACGAGGATCTTCACGGTTGTGACCTTGTACTTATGTTTGAAAATGACTTCAATATATATGTTTTTTTAAGAATTCTCTCACCTGTTTAAATCAGGAGAGAAACACAGAAATCATCGCTTAAAACCTTATGAGTCAACAGACAGATTTGGAAAAGGAGAAGAAGCTGAACAACACCGGCAGCTGTAAGTATCGACGTACGAGTTGCTTCTTTATACTCTTCTTCATTCTGCTCTGACGTTTGCTCAACAACTCTAACATGGATGTAAGTAAAAATGTACAGTAATGGAATTATACAGCAATAAGACGCCAAGGGCAAGAACGGCAGAAGGGCAGCTTTGTGCGCACTGCAATAAGGGAGGAGTAACAGGTAGAGCTACGGGGGAAACAAAATCTCAAAAAAGCATTAATGAGAAAATCCAAGGCCCATCCCCAGACTTTATCACAGGGAAATTGAGTGTAGTTAACCTTGTCATGACACTGGCTGTGGTAAGACGCACCTCTGTGTTCCGTTTGGAAATGAGTTTCGTCCAGAATTAAGCAAGCCTCACTATTGACACTTTGATCACAGAGCAAGCTGAAGTAGCCTGTATATCTCTTTGTAGTGCAATAGTTAATTTCAGCATGCTGGGAATGAAAGAACTGTCCAGGTGTCCATGGAAATCAGCCCTTGAAAGGAAAGGCCGTGGTAGTCACAGGTTTTGAACATGCAGGCGTCAGTTGGCAGAGAAGGCGGCTGACAGTCGGTGCATTTACATCCACATTAATATTCTAAATGTTATGAGACACAAAATCTGATACAGGTCACGCTGTATAGTAGGATATTACATATTAGGTCTGTTTTTTCCAGTTAGGGAAGGGATGAAGGAAATGCTGCTGATGATATTTGGGTTTCAGGAGTATTCTTTGGCCACATACAGTACATTGTTCATTATGAATGTCTCCAATCTATTTTTTCCTGGCAGTTGGTGACACATGGCCAATTCTGTGTTTATAATCTATTTTTATGCACATTCCATATAAAACAGCTAGACCAGCAGTTACCCAAAAGGTAATCTTTTAATTAATCCGCCATCACGTGGAACTTTTAACATCAAACTTGGGGACAAGTATTGCCTTTTTCAGAATAAAAGGCAAAAAATGTGATATTTTGTGCATGTAAATGTAGGGAACAAAAATAAATATTTATAAGCATAATTGGAAAAACAATATGGGATTTAAGAAATATAATCCAAATTGTCCTTTATTGAAAATGAGCGCCAAAACAAAAGTACAGGTGGGCAGGGGAACAACATGACATTGTTTTGAAATACAGGAAATTATGGAACTGGTCCAAGGTTATTTGGCTTCCATTTCCATACCATCCCAATTCTAGCAAGACAGAACCAAACAACATTATCCCTGGCTGTGACAAACAAGCGACAACCTGGCAAAATAACATTTTAATCCTCACTATTCTCTCTAAAGACTGACCCCTGAGAACAAAATGTGCTGTTGGCTGTACTCTATGACTGGTCAGGTGCTTCCATTTGTAGGGGACTGTGCAGCAGCCTGCAGGGTTCTCCGTGCCATCTCCAGGGCTCCTTCCTGGGTCTTGTTCCCTCCAATAAATCCTCCAGCATGAACAAAAATGCAGCCCTCGATCCCACTGAGCTTTGACAGTGCATCATCACGAACGCCACGCCACTCCTCTAGCAGGGACAGCCTGGAAATAGAAGACAGAAGGGCACGTTGGCTTCCAGATGGACACTATGTGGTCAGCTGCTCACTTCCTGATGAGACATTACTTTTATGAGACACACTGTGCTGTGCGTGTCTGCCAAATAAAGAAATCAGCACCAATTATTATTCATAACGGAAATTAAATATTAGTAAATAAAATAAAATAAAATGAAATAAAAAGTAATCAAAATGGATATGAATGATGATTCCCTCCCTTTTATATGCATATAGCTTCACACAGTTAAATTGCTCATATTTTCAGATTCCTTGACAGGAAAGCTAGGTAAATTGCCAATTTTAAATGTAAACTGCAGTGATGCACACCATTAGCAACAGAGCAATCAGTCCAAGCAAAACGGCAAAAATAAAATCCGCTTCATTTATCTCCAGTTAGGTGGAAAATTTCAACATCAGAGTCAACATGCAATCTTACAAAGAGGGGAAACGATCGGCTCTGTCAGATTTTATGATCTGACCAGAACAATAGAGCGAATGGAGGCTAGAAATCAGCTCATTTACCACCCTCTGGATGAAGCAAATGTCTCGGTCCACAGCCTAGAGATTGTGTTAAAACACAGTTTTGTATGCATCATCATTAACTTATTGGTGTCATTATCAATTCTGACGCATCACTTCACTGCACGTCTCTCCACTGCTTTTGAAATAGAAGTGGCTAAATCTTACAACAGGTGTCAATTTTCATTAAAATGCCACACCATCCTCAAACTCCTCTTCCTTTTTGTCAAATGCTAAATAAAAAAAGCTACATGATTGAAGAAGAATGCAAGTCTGAACTTTTTTTCCCCTTTGTTCTCAATTTTGTTTGTGAACTTTCTAAATCCCTCTGAATATTAAATATTATTCTGAATAACAGTCTTTAAAACTGTAACAATCAGAAGGTGAGGAGCACTGAAAATGACCAGAAAGTGTAATATGAGCACATTTCTTTGTACCATTATCTCCAATAGGTTATCTAAACAATAGAGCAGGGGAGACACGCATAGCAAACCAGTAATCCCTGTTAAATGAATCAACCAATCAATGGCTCCACAGTATAGCTGGAAAACGAGCTCTGCTGAAAGGTCAACAGGGCTGGTAATGAGGAAAGAAGTAGGAGGGGGAGGACTGTTGTTATGACAGACCAGGAAGATGTGATTCTCAATATGACCAGTCTAAAAATAAGCTCACAATTAGCAAATGACCCTTCCCATGGGATAACACTCCACTTAGACCCTTATTATACCATAATGAGACACATATTGGGATAGACTGATTCATTAAGGAAAAAATATTAATCAAGATGACTTTCACTTAGATTAATGTTCAATCAAAACTGATTTACTAGATCCAGTAGATCCCCCATGGATTCACAGATAGTTTTGAAAAACTTACTTGTTGTACCCACAAAAGGGTTAAACAACACAAAACTAAACTAAATATGTCAAACATACATTTAAAACTAACCCTGATATGTAACTGGATTAACAATTGATTTAAAAGAAAAAAAGAAATGGGTCAATAATTATTAATTATAAACCTAATACAGGAGGCACAGCAGGTATCCGTGATAGCAGTTAATGTGTTTTTCCAAATATCCTCCAGTTGCTCTTGCTAACTTTCAGCACCATGCTATGTTTTTCATCTCAGGGAGGAAAGAGTGCTTCCACTCACCTCTTCCTCCCCTCTGGCTCATATTTCCTTCGCAATGCAACATTGATAAAAATAGACTTTTTTTTCTTCCCCCAGGTGCAGCAGCAGGGACAAAGGTGATAACAACACACACCTTTTGCATGGTTGGTACATGCCCACTGGTAGGAAACAGGCCACCCAGAGACAAGCCATCTGGAGATATGTTTCGTGGAAACCACTGTTCTGATGTAGCACCACACCGACTACCATGTTTGACTGTGTTGCTGGGTTTTTTTTTTAGTTGAAAGCGTCACCACCTGATGAGATTCTGCAACCAAGTGGAAAAAGTCTTGCACAGGGATAAAACGAGGGAGGGTTAGTGGGTGTGAACGATGAGGACGCATGATAGGGAAGAGGGTGGAGGAAGGAGGGTTGAAAGAAGTGGAGGAAGATTTAGAATTTACTGCAAGACAGCAAGGCATATAGGAAGAAAGGTAATAAAGTGGAGATGGGTAATTATAGAACAGAAATGCTGTATGTAAGGCAGAGACATGGGGAGGCAGGAAAGAAACAACAGGAGACCATGAGCTTGTGGAAAGAGGTGAAAATAGAAGGCATGAGAAAAAGAGCACCGATTACATCATAACCTCTTCCTGTTTCATTTGGCAGAAGAACAAAGACACCGAAAGGAATAGTGGCTCAGATCTGCCTCCATGACAGTGACATTTCAAACCTAAATTATGTGAGATGTCACATTTAGATCTCCATCTTTATTCAGCTCCACTCCACACAGCTAATTTGTCACGAAGGAATTTACACTCTGAAGAACAAACCGCTAACAAGACCCTTAAAAGCTCCATAAGAGGATCATCAGAGGAGCAACTTGTCTTACAAGACAAATGCCACGTGAACAGAACAGACAGAAGCACCTATTGTGTGCAGAATTTGAATGACCTTCTTATAATCTTAATGCTCTTTTATGGAGATTATTTTCTTTTCACTGTGTAACATCTATAATTACCTTTCTATAATATAGTTTCCATTATTAGTGGTCCATCCTTCTAGCAGGGATTATAATCTTCAAAAGAGATTGACAGGAAACAATAAATCTGATCATGCAATCATCAGTGTTATGGTTAGTCATTTTGTCTCATCAATCGCAGTCTCACTAATTACCATTCCATCTGAATCAGGATTGTATTTAATTTACTGCTGATGCAGAGAAAATATTTCAGCTGCTTGTTCTCTTTCAACTTCAAGTGACAACGCATTGGCAGTCACAGGAAACACAGGTGTGTTCAGGAGACAGAAATTAAATGATTTTAATTTATCTTGTAGCTGCTCCTCTTAGCTCAACAACCTTTGAACACTGCATCACTTTCACTAGCTCTCATGTGCTGGAGTTTGCCGTTTGTTTTCTTGGGGTGGAGAATTTCAGTCTGACCAAATTATGTCATAGTCTGATTTGCTAATGAATATTCAAATATTTAACAGATAATTCCTTCAAACAAATGAAGTGCTCATCCATATTTGTGAACCACAACAAATTATTTACAGATATTTCCAGTCTTCAACTAGTGATGCTATAGCAGCTGAAGCAGCAAGAGTGGGTCACGAAGAGACAGCTGTAGCTAATGAACAGAGAGATGAGCAAAAGGAGGAGGGTGGCAAACAGGCTGCTGTGCAGGAGCCAGTGAGGCCAGTTGGGAGGAAGCACCAAATGAAAACTGGGGTGGCACAACATTGCAGTATTAATGGTGAAAGTGAGAGGTAGACTCCGGTAAACTCCTCTCCAAAGTAAAGAAACACAGATTTAATCTGACAAATGCACAAGGAAGCCTTTGCTGAATTGCCACCAAATCTAGATGAGAAAGGGACTGACACACAAGACAACAAAAGATTGACAGAACCTGTTAAAGTGTCATTGAAGTTCAACATTTATGGCCTTTTTCTTAAGATTTTGGTGAAATGACTTTAACTTGGCAGAAATTGAAGATAATTATACTTTTTTTTATATGACTGTACAACCACCTGATTGTATGAATTGTTGTTTTTCATTACCCGAGAATGAGTTTTTAAAATCGATATCAGTAGTCAGTCCACAATGGCCAAACTGGACATGTTTGAGTTTTGATGCTAACTAAAGGCTGCATAGGTTAAGGTAGGGTGAGAGATAGGTGACTGCAACATTACCAATAATGTTCCTAAATTATACACACTGTAACTTTAAAGCACAGTAGAACTTCAAACTACTGTGCTCTATTTTACTATTTTAAGGATTAATTGGGTCTGTAAAAACCAAATAATGGATATATGCAACTTCTCAGAGTCCTAAATTACATTCATAGTCCAAGGGCTTGTGCTAAGGAGATGTGTTCTTTGGGGGATTATGAATCTCACATTCATTAATATTCACCTTTATAACAATCGTGGCACATTCAAATAAATATGTCCCAGCTTGCTGTATTGCAGAGTGTGCAATTAAAATTAGGGAAAACAAAAAAAAAGAACCACCTGAGTGAGAGGGGTGTGTGTGTGTGTGCGTGGAGAAAGGGCTCAGGTGGCTGAGTATGTTTACACTATCAAACCCTTGGAGACCAATGTGAGAACAAAACAACCTTAGTCTCTAACCGGATAACATGTCAGCCCTCTGTGAGCTGTCATCAACTTGTCTATAAAATATGAAACTCAAGCTCAGCATTTAAATACATCCTGTCTGAGACTATTTGTGTCAGTGTCACAAAAACTCCTGAGAGTTCAGCTTGCTTGATTTTAGACAAGCTTCTTGTATGACTTAAGTTAGGGGCTGCAACCACATATAGCTGGCAACCTATAGCCAGTGCCTTTTCAAATATTCATGTGCAGCATCTCAAGGGGCTCCTGGGGTGTTGAGTGATAGAAGTAGGAATATCTGAATCTCTATTCTTTGCAGATGATGTGGTTCTGTTTGCTTTGTCAGACTGTAACCTTGTGCAATGTAGGGTGATGAAGTCAGGATGAGTCTTCACCTAAAAAAAGGTTTGGCCCTCTATAGACTGTAATAACTTTACTGATGATGGCGCATGCCTAAAACAGCGTAATAAGACTGTACAGGAATACAGGAGTCAAAAAGTGACACTCCACGTACATCTACAAAACAGCAATGACGCAAAATGCTAAATGATGATGTCTAATCTTATTATGTGAAAAGGAAAGCATTTTTGGTTCATTCATAAACTGTATCAGGGCATATTAGACTATGGCAGGTGGCCACAGTATGACAATTGGGGAAACAGCTGCTTAAAGAAATGGTGTGGGGAGGATAGAGCAGGAAATTGACAGGTCTGGTGCAGCAATCCAATCACTGAACCAGACGGTTGTGATGAAGAGGGAGCTGAGCCAGAAAGCAAATTTACCAGTCAATGCTCTGACCCTCACCTATCAGCTCTGGGTAGTGACAAAACATAAAAAAGATTACCTGTTCTGAAAGGTGTTGAGTCCAGCAGGGACACACTGGACCCTCCACTGTCCATTCTGGTCTGGGTAAAGGACAAACTTGATGGGCATATCCACTTGAAGCTCATTCTCCAGGGCAAAGAGGTGCTCCTTCCAGGGACACCCACCCTTGGCGAACAAAACAATCTCCCCACTGGGATCTACCTAGAGATGTTAAGGGAAGTGCAAAATTGATGGTCACGAATGTGCAAATGAGAAGTGCAAAGATTAAGATATAGGAGAGAGGCAGCAATTTGTTTTCTGTGTAATTTAAGATCTATAAGAAAGTTAAGGAAAGATGAAATGTAATAATAATCAAATAATTCTAACTTATAGCTTTAAAACCAAATTTCTCAAAACAGCAATAATAATAGAATATTAGATATTTTAATAAATATCTAAAGTGAATGATACAAAAAAATAAACAAGTGTCACTGACATGTTTATTCAAAGTTAGTTTTTTGCACTAATTAAGAACTACATGATGATTAAATAGCTCATATGAATTCACCATTTATTTCACAAATTCTCAAAAGCAACAAACACATAAATCAAACAGAGACACAGGTGAGGCTAAGAAGGAATACCCACCTTCTGGAGATGATCATTATCTCAAAGAAGTAAACATTAGATAGTCTAGTACCTGATGCCTCTGCTCAATAGCTTCCTCCACCACCACACGAGCAGGCAACCAGGAGGACTGGTAAAAATCCAGACGGTCCAAGAACTCCTCGCCCACCATTTTTATTGCCTTCTTGAATCCCTCCTAGTGAAATTATGTGCAAAAACATACATGCTGTTGTCAAACACAGTGAATTAACATAAGAATACTACTGTAGACATTTACAATTTAGCAGAGGCTTTTACCCAAAGCGACTTACAAGGGAACATATGTAGCATATGGTAAAGGCAGAAATAAACTGTTTTGTCAATTCAGATTTCCCTTGAATGGATAAATAACTACCTGTTGATGAGAATAAAATCTTCATGCTCAGTCTTAACTGTTGTCAGTTAAAACCTACTTCACTTTAAAGTAGGTAAAATAGGTTTACTACTTTAATTTCAGTGAATGATGATTTATAATTCATTAAGTGGGGACAATACAGTCTTGCGTAACCACTTTTTCACTGATGTTTGTAGCTGTGCATCATGTAATGCCCTGCATCTGACTTCTCACACTCATCATCTTGTGAAAGGAAAACCCAAAAGCATATGAATTTTAAAAAAGAGAGCGATAGCCATAGACACAAAAACATGACATAATGAGCATTTGCACACACACAGAAAATACACAAAGAGGTCGTCCACCCCACTGAGATAGCACAATGGAAAAAGTGTTATGCAGTCAGGCTGCAGGTATCTCATGAGAGCAAACAGGTGTGGTTTTCCTGCAGGCATTCACCTCTTGCACTAACGAGATACTAGTCCATTTCAGCACCTCTTTTGATTCAGCATAACTCTGACAACAGCCTCTGACGTGCTCAGCATTTTACCTGTTGTGTTAACCACAGGGGTATTAACTTGTATTGTATTTTTGTTTTCACTGTCAGTTGCTGACGTTGTGAGCAATAATCATGATGCAATGATAATGAAATGAAATGAAATAATGCAAATTCGGGTACACAAATGTACCCACTCGTTATGCATATGCTAATGCACTCACCTCAGTGTCCTGACTCTTGCTGTTCCAGCGAGGGTTTAGGTGGCCAACACGTGCACTCAGCGTGCTGGATATAGCGTAGCGGGCCTCCCCATCATACTGTGAAATTCCATTGTCAATAGCATCAACTTCCTCCACAAAGTTCTCGTAAAGCTGCAAGGAAGACGCAAGAGATTATTCACAAATAGAGGTGTGGTCTGTCTGAACTGGACAAGAACAAAACATGCTATGTCCAAAAATAAACAAAATCCCATTTGTGATCAAAATGATTACATTGGGCTAATTAAACTGACAAATCATAAGGACAATGAGAGTTTAAGTTAATTGTGATAATTCAAGTGTTATAAATGCAGTGTCCTCAGATTAAATCTGTTGAACTATGTCATATCCATATCACACTTTTTTCCATAACTTTTGTCTGATGAAGGCAAAATGTCATAAACTGAAGAGTTATAGACATGGAGACTGTGTGTTGTCTTTTGAAACAACCAAATGTGTATGATAAAGTGCTACATGAGAAAATAATTTTCTTTCCCACTTCAATGAGCCATTTGCCTCCCCCACTCAATGTGGAAACTTGCTTGAATTTAAACCTCAGTTTAAATTCATTTTGACAGACAAGGCAACATTTTCCACACCAATAAAGAAAAAAAAGCAATCAATAAAAATCTCCACCATGCAATAAATCCATCACCATTCACCCCTCACCTTGTCATACAACACCTCCAGCTGCCTGTCCCCCTCCTTCAGCTGTGTTAGCTGAGATAATAGCTGATGACCAAAGTGCAGGTAGACCAGGCCAGCTGAACTGAGTTTGGTAACCCACGTTTTTTCTGGACACAAGCTGTGGAAAGTCTCTGAAAATGTCCTGTACAAGTAAGAAAAGCACAGACTATTAGTTGTTGGCAAAGGCAGAAGCAGAAAGGTCCCCCTAGTACAAGATATTACTCTGTTTTCACATTTTAAACCGATTAATCAATTATGAAAATAATCTGCAGAATAACGGGGTGATCCTACAATAATTTGTACAATTTGTTTTAGAAATACTATCTTTACAAATTTAATTAAGAAGATAGATCACTAATAGTTTCTAAAGAAAAAGGTTAATCAAAGAAAAACTAACAAAATCAAATTACAGCAGACTGTACTAGTGCCATCTCTGACCTTTTGAAGCATATCTATTATGTGTAAACTAAAAAAAACCTAAAGAAAGACGCCATTGATTAGTCTTTTGCTAATTAGTCACATTTGCCAATAACAGGCCACGTGAGTTACATGTCTGCAGCATCCAGAGGTACACTGAGTCACAGATACATACATATTCTCCCCAGCTTCAGAGAGCGGTTGTGTATTCGAACACATGCTCATGTAAGCGTTTGCAAACGTGAGAGCACATAAATAAAAGTCAGTGGAGGTCTCTCCTTAGCCACATGCTGATATAGGTGGGCTCAAGCACTGAGCCACTGATGGCCATTTAATTCAGGC
Source organism: Solea senegalensis (assembly GCF_019176455.1). Lineage (NCBI taxonomy): Eukaryota > Metazoa > Chordata > Actinopteri > Pleuronectiformes > Soleidae > Solea > Solea senegalensis. The sequence continues at coordinate 21,208,969 of NC_058024.1, read as the reverse complement.
TTAATTAGGATGTTTGGGCAGCACAGTGGAAAACAGACTCAAATGAATGAGTGACATGTTGGGATGACGGGTGGGGAGGGTAATCACAGCCATTAAAAAGGCTAATTGGCCAAGCTGAAGCATTTCTATGCTGATTATCTGAAGCTGGGGGGTGAGAGCAGATGACGGAGTGAAAGAAAGATGCCGCTTTTGTGAAATCAAAGATGGTTTCACCTCTGAGCAGATGAGCATTTCCCAGTGCAATTTAAGATCCGAGAGGTGTATTTATAGTATTTTGACATTTCATGACTCTTTCCCCTTCAAGACCTTAATGAAAAGATTATTAGCAAGTTATTTCCCATCATGATGCAGAAGTGGTTCTAATTGAGAAAGAAGAGAGAGTGTAATAAAGTTTTAAAAGCTTGTCTGGTATTTACTTTGTTCAATTAACATTTTAGTTCTGAGTAAAATGTATGTAGAACCATTTAACAGTTCTTGTTGATATATTTTGGTAACTCTGATGTGGAAAAATGTAAAAAAAACCAACATACTGTATTAATACATACATTTTTGTTGTGAATTTTGAGTTTTGCTGTCACCTAAATCTGTACATAGCTACCACACTGTATTTTTCAAAATGCTACTGAAATCAAATCATTCTTGTCAGCTCCTTATTCAACTTCTTGCACCACTTCTGCCCATCCAACCCTGACATCACAACCACATTTCCCCCATCCACATATGTGAGAGACAGTCACATTCTCCTGTGGCCTCAACAGTGTTGTGGCCTCATGAGCTAACAGCAGGGGGGCATTCATTTGAAGAAGCACTAATTATCACTAACCGCCTGCCAGGAAAAGAGCTTTGGCACATTTTTTATCACCATGGTCATAAAAGCCATCTCTGATTATCATCAGGACATTAAACTGGGACACCTGGAAAGGGTTGATTACCCAATGTGATGAGACTTCGAGTGAAGGCGATCATTGAAAACTTTGGCAAGAAAACACAGAGGCTGTTCCTTCATGGTTTGTATCAGGATGCTTCAACAAGGATGTCAGAAATCTTGAATGGAGAAATGTTCTTTCTCGTTCTTGGAACTTACAAAAATTGTACGGCACTAAACAGGGTCAAGAGGTCTGAAATTCAGTTTGAGTTCCAGTTTTAGAATTAGGAAGCTATATTGAGGCCAAGGAGATGTGTAGTTGGATCCAAATCTAAAGCGCTTCATGAATAAATATGAATGTATCAGTGCCTGTGTGTGTGTGTGTGTGTGTGTGTGTGTGTGTATATATATATATATATATATATATATATATATATATATGTATTATATATATAGTATATTATATTATATATGTAGTAGTGTGTATGCACACACACACACACACACACACACACACACACATACATACATATATATGTATGTTCATTTATTTTTTGAGGGAAATTAAACCTAAACATCAAGTAATTGCTCCACTTGGCAATTAAATTAAGTTACTCCAATTCATGTACATATGGATGGTCTGAAAGAAGACTGATCACCTAATAATCGCATAGATCCATCTTTATAATAATCGACAAGTAGTTGCATGCATTATGATATAAACAAGCAGGAAAAGCACAGATGTAATTAATCATGGGAGCTCAATGGCAAAAGCAAATCTAAATAAAAAGAACTGGTATTAATGCTGTTTGTTACACATGTGATCTGCATTCTTCCAAACCTACATCTACAGAAATCCAAAGCTTTCAGTTGCAGCACTTTTCTGTCATTGTTGTACCTCTGATGATGGTCATAGCGGTGCTTCTTTGGGTCAAACTCTCCTCCCACATCTACAACGACATCACACTCTGCAAGCTGCACTGGATCCCTGGTCCGAACAATTTCAGCATCCTGCGCAATGAATAGAGAGATTCATAAATCTGAAGGCATTCATGAGTCAAGTATCTGGTAAAGTGGAAGAGAACATTGTCAAGAAATGGACGACATCTGGATTTCATACATGGGCCTCATTTAGGTTTCATAAGCCACATCAAACCAACAGCCAAATCCATTGATATTCTACTATAATAGTTTTCAACTACGTCAATAGTGTGACCATAATTGGACCAAATTGTTGCAACTCTTGGTTAACCTCTGCCTCGGATGTTCAGTTAAAGGCTTAATTGGTCATTTATGGACCACATATTATATCAACATATATAACTGAATAGCTAAGATCGCCGATTAATGCCATATATAGGTTCATTTCTTGAATACTCTTTACAGTTTTGGCTTAAGCAGCATTTAGACATTTTAATTGCACAGTAAGAACATGTTGAAATATGTTAATCATGCCATTTCGTCCTCAGATGTGAAATAGATGACTTTTTTTGGTGCATAAATTTAAATCATCTTTCAGAAGAAATGTGTACCAATGCAACAGCACCATCCTGTGGTCTGTTTTAACATGACACGAGACCCATTACAGAGGAATTATTATTTCATTAAAGATATCAATTGAAATATAGAAAAATCACGGTCAATATGTGTTAACGGCAGCCTTTAAATTAAATTAGCAAAATGTAATTTTGGATGCAGAAAACGTAAAAAATAAAATACAAAAAATAAAATAAAAATTGCGCTCACCTTGTACTCAGGTAACTGACGGAGGAAGAAACAGGCAAGCACTTCGTCACAGTGAAAGCTGCCGTTATGAGTCCCGATCTTTTTACCTGTCATTTTTTCTGAGCGGAGTCTCTTTGCTTCACTTGACATGTGTCGTGGTCTGAAGCAAATATCGTCCACAGAGCGCGAACAAAAGCAGTTGGCCTGAAAGTTTGACGGTCGTAGGAGACTCGCCGGTTTGCTTATGTTTATTAAGGTTTTTCTTCCCGTTAATTTAACAGCTAACACGCGAAGACACCACATTCAAACACAACGAAGCGAAGCGCGATGGTGGCGGAAGGATTTTATTGACGGACCGGATATTGTGCGTTTGTTTTGAGATCCGGATAACCCACCGTGTGCAACCATGGATGTATTATAAGAACGCTAACTCATGAGAACCTTTGTGTTAAATGCAACTTTTAGTGCTCGATTAAAAAGTACAATAAAGTAATTGAAGCCATTCCAACTCCCTTTTAAAACAATGACTCAACAACTGGTGGTGCATTCAAATGTTTCGAAAATGAGATCACTCATTTGGAAGGAGTGGAAGGAGTCAGTTTAGGTATCAAACGAGTCTCTAATAAGTTTGTTAGAAATGTTTTATTTGCACAAAACTATCCTTGTCAACTAAACAGAAAATATGTTCTACGTGATTACAGTGTTGTGGAGGCAAGAAAGATAAGGAAGTGATATTTATCTTATTCGGCTCATAAAGCCAACGAGATCACCTTTAAAATACGTAAATATATATTTGAGAGTTTTGTGTTGATGAAGTTGAGGCAAGATTCTTCTTCTATGATTATGCTATTTTATTATTTCTAAAAGCAGTGAGTAAGATTAATGCTACACGATTAAACTCCAACTGCAGTTTAAGAAAATGTGATTGGGAACTTCTAACTGTGGAGGGCAGCATTGTACATCTTACTGTACACCCTGACAGAACTTATGGGGAGAAGAAGAAGATGCCGTTTATATTCTCAACCGATAGGTGGAGGTGTGGGTCAACCTTGTGTTGAGATGTTCGATGGTCGCATGTCAGCCATGGATATGATACACCCATGCTATGATTCCACGATGCAGGCGGGGAGGGAGTGGACCGGGAGGTCGCCGACCCCCCAAGGACCACCCACATCTTACCTCTTTTTGTTATGACCAGAATTGTTGCTTTGTTGAAAACAAATATCTCTCTCCATATATATAAGATATTTGTTTTCAACACAATTTCCAGATAAAAACATAGAAATGTATTTGAGAGAAAGGTGTAATTTGTAGCATAGTTGACCAGAACAATTAGCAACAACAGACTTTTAAAGAACATCAACACAATTCAGGCGTCCAGTAAAACATTTAAACTATGAAGACCCGTCACAATACTTGAAGCAATGTCTTGTTTTTTTATTTCAATAAACCAATTAAATTGTGATCTTCTGCAAAAGGCCCTCTAAAAAATATAAATATATAAATATAAAATATAAAGAAAAGTATCACTAGATCAGATTAGAATAACCTACAACAAAGAGCACGATGTTCTGCACATGTTAATGTGATGTGTAAGGCCCATAAGGTAGGCACATGCCTGCTCCACATCTGCAATGCCAAAAAGAACCTCTGTACCCTTGAGCACAATCCCAGCCCACTTGGAGTCACCTTCTTCCCCTGGTTTGGATACCACAAAAATCTTTGAATCGTTGACTTCATAATTTTAAGTACAACTTACTTAATTTGTCTATATTAAGTTCATAAAATAATACAAGTTTAAAAGGTTGCTGTTACTCAAAATGTTTAAGTTAGTAGAGCTAAAAACTAATTTTGATTTAGCTCTATTTAATCCAATTAGTTAATTTCAGCATTTGGGTTTCCTGTACCAGAAGGTTGTCTAGTATCAGCACCACGGACAGCGCACTGCTCACATACAACAGACTGAACTTGCCCCTGATGTTGAACCAAGAATGTTCCTTAAACATTAGACGCTTCTGTTTTAATAATACTGTGTTTCATCCTCCCATTCTTGATGTGTTATCACTGCCATTTTGTGGAAAAAATAGTAATTCGCCTCTTTGCTTGATCTGAACTATGACCCTTAATACATCTAATATGTGATACAGTCAAGTGGATAATTAGCATAATCCTGTCTAATTGGTGATCACTCCAGCCCCAGAATACAAATTTGGAAACAATGGCACTATCTCTTATTATTCTGCATATATTAGGGAATACGCTTCTGGACATGCAGAAGCATATAAAGATAAATGAGAAATGTCGGAGAAGATATTGTGTTGATAAAAACAAAAAAAAAAGAAAAGACCTTTCTCAGATTCAGAATTATTTATTAGAGACTAGGATCGCATGAAGTTGAGTCCAAACAAAATGTTTTGTGCAGTCATAACAGAACAATGATAACGATAAGGAACGACTATGAGCTACTGTAATAAAGAGAACATCCTTCAAGAAGACACATATTTTATTTATAACTTTAAATTGATCTGACTATAATGTCAAGATTAAACACAGATGGTGCAGGAGCCGTCTTCAAAATATTGTGAAACCTGGATCTTTTCATCCTCGCCGTTGTTCAATGTGTTACCTTCTTTATGCTTTGTATTTAGTGAGGATGATATATTTCATTGTGGAAATCAAATATGAATTGCCTGGGTCAATGCTTTTTCTCAGTGTTTACTCTTTTTCTTTGCTTTATCATTGGTTGTAATCAGAGCTCAGTTGGAACAGCTCCAAGCAGTTCTGCCGACCTTTAATTGTCACTTTGCCTGGTTTATTACAGCTTATATAACCTTTTGTTTTTGTTTTTTCGAAAGCTATGGGGGGGTTGTTTTATTTCTTGTGTTGTACACAAATTCGGAGGTTATTTAAATGAAACAATCTGAGTTGGAAAAAGAGTAAATCTAAAGCATAAGGGTCATGGAACATCCAATTGTTTTTTGCCTCAGGGGGTACTGTTGCTGCTCCTTTTCCCAAAAATTGTATGACTCACAGTCACAAGCAGGCTGGTAATAAAAAAGCTTCAAGATTATATTCATATGCCAGCCTCCTCTAACACTGACCAGCCAGCGAGCCGTGCTTCCCATTGGTTCGTCCCAAACCATGAGATAGAGATGTGGGTGGTGACAGTGAAAACGTCACCGTCCTCGTGAATTTCCCTGCTGCTTCCAGTTTTACATACAGCAATGATGGGAAATGAACCTGCCCCATGCAGCTCTCCTTAAAAGGGAGCGCAGAGCGCAGCGCTCAGTGGGAAAAGTCAATTATTCGCTGTTGGGCAAGTGTCCGTCACCTTGCCCTGAGTTATAACACTGCAGTGGCTGCTTCAAACAGTAAAACTATGGTGTATTTACTGTGGATGTCAGATGCTGGACTGAAGAACAAATATACATTTTATTTAATAGAATATTTAAAATGAAACATATTTGACAAATGCTCAATGCTTATCTTTATTTGTGAAGTATGATTTTGCTATTGATTATGCTAATAATTGCACAAATGACAAATACTTCAATTGGACATAACTAAGTATCCCTTAGGGTAAGGTTAAATGACCAAATGCATAATTATTTATTCCAGCCTCAGCCATCTTAGCATTCAGATTCACTTTCATTGAGACAACATAGTATGATTCAATAGAGAGGGAAAATTGTGAGTTTGACAAAATATCTGCATATTGCTGCTAATGTCCAGCACCCTGAGAGGAAAAGTTCATTACCGTTGAATATTTTTCAACAACACAACTAATGAGATACAAACCAACTTCCCTGCAGCTAAAAAGAAAAGATCCCACAAACCAAAAAGCCTAAATATTGTCAACATAATTATAAACAGTTCCCCTGTAACAGCTGGTGATCCTCTAGACTCAAGGGCATTTGGGAAGTGTAGTTAATCCAATGATAATCTTGAGCATGGTTTACACATATTATCGCTTTAATTGCCACGTGTGCGCTGCAATTATACCATCACCAATTACATGGCTATAGTTTACTCGCCTGTCTAAGCATTTTGGTTCCCTCTAATAGATGCCCTCTACGCAATTGAAGATGCACACTAATGGTTTTGCGTCGACATAATGAATTAATTATATGTTTTAAAGTGGAGCGTCGCAGGAGAATGCTGAGCAATGTTTTATAGAAGTAGGTACAGTGGAGAGAGACATACTAGATGAAAAAGGGACCAAGGGTTTAAGGTTTTAAGTGACGTATCCATGGAAGGTGTGTGTGTGTATGTGTATGCCCAGCCATTAGAATGCAGAGTGCGTTCTCCAACATATGAGTCACCCCCTCCCTCACCCCCTCCCCTACCCTCCCATCCACCCACCCACCTCACACCACCAGCATCTAACTGCAGTCACCACCTAATATTACGCATCTGACTTCACACCCAGCCAACTGAGGATTCTGTTTCTACGGCAACATGCTCCGGACTCCTCCCACTCTCATCCCCACCACCCAGCCTCGATTCCTCCCTCCCTCTTACCCCTGTAACCCCCCCACCTTCTCTTCTCGACACAGACCATGTGACTTTCAGGAAGGCTTCTCCAACCTCCCCTTTATAGTCATTAACCCTCTCCTGACCGGGCTGCTGCCAGAGGCTCTCTACACAGCGGGCTGCCAAGCTGGCTTCTCGCCTCTCAGAGGTTTTGAAGGGAAATCAGATGCATCTCTACTTTCCCTGGAAGATCAAAGCAGTCCTTGATCTAAAGATGGGGATTAGCATATTTTTAAAAAGTGCCATAATGAGTCATCCATTCAAATGGGACGGCATGCAAAAGTTTGAGGCACTAAAATGTGAGGATCATGAAGTGATTTTTGTTTTAATTTATTAGTCAGCTTCATATAAAGCGAAATAAACATTTATTCATCTATTATCTATACCGTTTATCCTTTGAGAGCTGCTGGAGGGGGGAATGAAACCAACTACAGCTGACATGGGTGAGATGGGGGTTTACACTCTGGGCAAGATGCTAGGTAATTACAGGACTGACATTTAGAAACACTAAACTATTCTTATTCACATTCACACCTTTGGGCATTTTTGAGTCTTCAATTAGACTGCATGATTTTTGGAGTGTGAAAGGAAGCACGAGCCCCCGTGCTGGCACAGGGAAAGCATGCACATCTCATACTGCGCATCCTTCTCATCCAGCCGAGTCTGACTCACTCACTGTATATTGTGTTGACAGTCGAGAGAACAGAGTGCATGGATACCATAGTGAGGCCAAATGTATTCTTTCCCCACCATTGCAGGGTTCAGTTAGATTCTCCCACATGATTCCCACACATGACGTCACTCAAAACGTGACTCCAGGTAAAAACATCAACTTCTGTGCAGAATCACGAGCAATAGAAGATGTAGTAAATCCAACTGCTGCATCCGTGATTTCCTCATGGATGTTTTATGCCATGATTCGGTGAGTAGATGTTCCAGGACCAGCTCATCGGGGAGGAAGACTTAAAACTGGTTAACTCAATGTAAGCCACAGCACACACATTCCCAGACATTTGTACGACAAAAAATTATGACTGTGTTATAATAAGATTCAGAGGATGTATATATGAGCTACACAAAATGAATGTAAAATTATATTTAAAAAAAAACATTGGACCTGCCAGAGCAAGTTGGGCTTTGACAATTACTGTAATGCTGGATAATCTGCATACAGCATACCAATAGAGACAGACAAAAGCTTACATTTTTTATCAGAAAATAAAGTGACTATATCAGTCAATTTTTTATGACGTCTTCTTTTTGGTCCTGTGTTGCTGTAATGCAGACAAGGTCAAGTGATGAAAACTAATAAACACTCATCCTTTGTCGAGTTCTTAAAGAGGAGGAGGAACCTTGGCGTCCAGCAGTGATCTCACCTGAATGTTGTCTCATTGGCTCAACTGTTTCCTAAGCGTCCCAGAGGGAGTATGTGTGTGTGTGTGTGCATGCGTGCGTGCATGCACCGTGCACATGTTGGTGTGAATGGATGAACTTTATGAATGAAGTCTTCTTCCTGAGCTGCAGACAGGAGGTGAGATCATCTTGTTGAAATGGAGAATCCCCCTCCCACAGCTCCTCCCCGTGCCTCCTACCAATACTGTGTGGCGCCAATCTAAATGAATCCCATCAGTGGAAAGTATGGGTGAAAGGCACAGTAGTGGCAACGTGATTGATGACAATACTGTCCAATATCAGCTTCCCCCAACAGACAGGAAGGGATCGGTCAATAGTGCATGCTGACACAGACACAAACACACAGACACACAGTTACCTTTCATCTTTCATAGCAAATCAAATAGAATATCTTTGGTGATCGGCTGTGGATTGTCCGTCGATATGGCGTTGAAGCAGAGTGCCAATTATCTTGTCTTCTTTGTCCACGCTCACTTTAGGAACAGAGTTGAGTGGATTTGATAATTGGCCGCCTTTTCACGTGACAATGAGTAACACAAGGGTTCCTCAATGAGGATCCATAAATAGGCTCTCCAGTGAGCCAAAAGCTGTGCTCCCCCCTCATTCTCCAGTCTACAGTCACCCACACACACACACACACACACACACACACACACATACATACATACACCTGTACCCCCCATACACTGGGACAATCTGTGACCACTTGGCACGGGGCCTCGCACAACACACTGTCCCCTCGTTCTCAGAGGCGTGCTTCTGTGAATTCCTTCCCACAGATTGCGAGGCATGTTGTCAAACAATGCATCATTTGAAATCAGGCATTTAGACGGATGCCATACAGACTCTAGTTTTTCCTTCAGCTTGTGTTTATCTTTTCTTTAAGGTGGGTAAGAAATCTTTCTAGGAACTATGGTGGCCTTTGCATACCAGAAAGGATGTTGTTCTTTTTCATTTATGTGGTGAGCTTGTGCACTAAATGTCCATTTGGGTATAAAAAACATGGTGGTACAAGATTGTGGCCTCGGAAAAGTTAGGCCCTTGCCTATAGTGCATATAAAAAGGCTTATTCAACAATCTTTATTGTAATGTGATTAGAAACTCATTTAAAAATACTTGATTTATTCTATGTCCACTTTCTCTCAGAAACACCCCCAAATGTTTCACACTGGACATTTAAATGTAAGGAATATTTGCATGTACATATGTGATGTGTGGACTGTATAACCTGACTGTGAAACAGCTCAAACCGAATCCACTGTGCAATGTGTTATAATGGAAGCTCCTGCTGAATATATTTTCACTTTGTAGATTTGGTAGCAGCTTCCTCAGAGACACACAAACATCCACAATGTGAAGCTACAAACATAAAAAAATAAATAAAAAATATCATGGAAAAAGTTTTTAAGGGAACAAAAAAAGATGGAAATAGAACAGATGACGTGTTGCTGCTTTCAGATTTGTCCACTAAGAGACATTGTGAAATCAAAACATGACATAATTACAGTTGAAAATAATGCCATTAAATATGCATAGGCACATCTGACGGTGTCCAAATGTGAAACTGAGTGTTATATATGATTGAATATTTAAATAAGTGCATAAAAATAGGTGCTATTCCTGCCTGGTTTCCTTTGGTGGTTTGAAAACACAGCATTATTTATCAAGAACAGCTAAGAGAGTGTGGTGATCTTTTCTTCAAAAAAGCACAGTAAAAACAGAAAGAGGAGGAGGCTCTGAAATGCCTTTGTAGGTTTCTCGGTCTTAACTTGTCTGTGTCCTCGTTAGGGTTTCCCCTGCTCTCCGCAAGCGGCACGATGAGGTCATCTTTATGGGTTTAAGCCTAACATGAGCTTAATCTGGGAGATAAGGGGTGGATTTGGATTTAGCACTCAAAAAGGGTCATGTCGCTATACAACCATGGAGGCTCTGGGTAAATACACAGCTCAGACACGGGAACCCCATCTGGTTCACAAAGTCATGTCTGTGCCAGCCAAATAATTTGAATGTTGGAGGATTCTCTTGTGTTTACAGTGATTTCATGCTCTCCCCACAGAGTTAAACTGGCATCTGTCATAATGTAGGATTTCCCTGACTTGTGTTTGTGAGCTGGGTGATTTAGGGGAGGTAGATCGTTTATTTAGGTTTAACCTCTAAGTGTCTTTTTTTCCCTGTGAAATCAACAAGCCATAAATGTGAATACCTGTTCAATTCTGATGTGATAAAGCTTGTTTTGGGTAAAAAATGATTATTTATTGTTTTTAATGTTCCTCAGGATTATGAATTTCACTGTAAATTTGTCTGGAAATCTGACTTAGTATTGGTTAATCTTGTCTTTCCACTTGCTGTACACCAGTTTGGTTGTGTGACTATTTCCAATTGTCTTTTATTGTTATATAGAGGCGGCCAGTTGTCAAAACTTTTTAACATGACTTGACAAGATTTGCTGTTAGATTTTGGCTTAACTGTGGCAACACTGCCAGGTCTTTGTAACTATATACCCGAATAATAAAATGATGAGTTAGAGATGAAGTTGATCTTCACATGAGTGGGACATGTTCAAAGTTGACAGTTGTTTAAATTAGTATTGTTTTATTTCATTTAGTTGGTTTCAAGTCACTGAGGCAAACAAAACACGACTGGGGAGAGTTCCACTTAGGTCCTGAAAGTGTTGCAACCAATCTCTCAGAAAAGTCTCAGGAAAATGGGTCAGCACAGATTGGAATGGTAATAATAATATACTGTTGAAAAAAGCAACCTGCCCTTCCTTTTTCCTTCCTTCCTTCCTTCCTTCCTTCTTTTCTTCCTAGTGCTTACAGATTATGCACCAATCACACACGATACTCCGGGTGTTAATAGGGCTTGAGGGGATTTTCATGAGGCTGTCCAGTCAAATGCTGCATTCCCTGGGAATGACATCATTTTGATCACCTCACATACCGGCTGACCCCCCCACCGTCCTCCCTCCCTTCCTCCCCTCTATCCTACCCGGTCCTCCCAAAGAGTAGCCTCACACAGTAAGCACATAAACAGGTTTACCTGCAGTTGTCCCGTGTCTCACCGGACTGCGCACGTCACAGCAACGTCCTCCTCTGATAGGTGGACATCTGCATCGAGCCTCCTCCCTCACATTCCTCCCCCCTCTCCTCCCCCTCCCAGCCTCCCTCGGTCTTCATCCTTCCTTCACCATCTCCGCTCTCTCGCTCTCTCTCCTCTCCAGTCGTGGTTACTATAGGTGAGGTGACCGTATAAATCCCTGAGTGTGCGCACATCTCATCCTCAGAGGAGAATGGCAAAGCAGCATCAGGAGGAGGAGGAGCAGGTGTAGGCACGAGAACAACAAGCCGTGTTTACTGTTCACGGGGAAACGCGCAGGCGAAGACGCGCACTTCCACGCAGCCCTCTCAGGCGCAGAAGCCTCACTTGGACGCAAGGAGAAGAAGGAGGAGGAGGGGAGGTGTGGATGCTGAGTGCACAGAAAGGAAGAATTATTATTATTAAACGGTGGATGTTTTTTAGACTGAATCCCGAACCAAAGTGGAATACGCTATTGCCTTCACCGGGGATGGAGTGAAGCTGTCGACACTGAGGTAGGAAACGTTACATTGGCAGAGAGGATGAGCGGGGACATGGCAGCTGAATAATATCGCTGCCTTCGTCCTTGTAGTATAGCATAGGAAAATGAGCTCCGGCGGTTTTGTAATGGAGTGCTGTCACAGTGATGCTGCTGCTGCTTCTGCTTCTGCAGCTGCACCGCACGAGAGAAGCGATGATGCATCTCTGATACATCCACAATTCACTGGCCTGTGACAGAGCGTAGCCTGCTTCTGCAGCTGATACCATCCTCCACATTAATGAAGTGAGAGTAGGAGGATCAATCGTATGTGGATGATGTGTGATTATTCCACATTTTATACACCAGATGTGTCTCAGTGGTTGGTTGATTAATTCGGGTTTTTTTTTTAGACTGGGTATTTTATGGTTTTATTGGCTGTGACCGTCTTTCATGTTTCCTTCTATTTATGAATTGCAGTTTGGTTGTACAGTACAGCGGTGGATGGATAACCATCAGTGTTTCCTCTACAGTGGGTTGTAGTGGTGTCACGCCATCGGCTGATAGCCCATCCATCTAATGCCCGCTGCATTTACTCTAATCGGGGGAATTGTCACAGAAGGAAAGTCAATATGATAGTCTGTAATAGCATATAGATACATTTAAATTTAGTAATTTGATTTATATTGACTTGTAAACGGAGTATAAGCAAGAAAGTACACCTGAAGTGCACCTTACATAAGCAATGGAGCTCCATGTTTAGGGTTTTTTTTAACATAGGAAAAACATACTTGTATACTATACACACGTTTTGATATATAAAAATATATATATTCTGAAATAAACTGAGGAGGCCTCTACTTGTAAAAAAAAAAAAAACGGCCTTCTTCCTCCACTGAGTGTGTGTGTGTACACGCTTGTCTTTGGAGAGATGACAGATAAAACAGTCTTCAGATATAATTCAGCCATCATCTGACCTCATCCATTTTAATGCACTGGTGCTACGGAACATAAATCACTGAGTATAGCACCATTCTGCATCATGGCCCTGCTACACTATTACTGTGACATTCTATGTAAGACTCAAGTACTTATTCTATTCATTTACTACTTGTATTTGGCAAAGCCTGGTCATTTTTTTCACCCTCACCTAATTAAAGGTTGTACTAAGCTGTCCAAGGCGTCCTCAGATTTATGACCCAGACACAGTCTAGTCCTTTTGTCCTTTATCCACATCCCGCATCATGTTTCATGTCCTTGTATTGATTTAATATCAGACATATCATATGATCAGTGCCCCCGTCACATGGTACATGTACAGTGACAACCACTACACTCTCACCTTACTCAAATTACGAGCGAGCAGAACTTAACATAGTTTGAATTGTGACAAATGCTGGAAAAAATATCACGTATGTCTTTTGTTCTGTGACATTTGCCGTCTATGCTGATGACGAATCCTTTTCCCTGGGCCTTTTATTTGTAACCTAATCATTCAAATGCTACCGGTCAACAACATATGAAGATTTAAGATTCATTTGCAATTTGTTGTTAAAGTACGAGTGCCCAAGACCAATGTTATACAGCGGATAGAACAAATCAAAAATTGACTCATCTGAAATCTGATTGGTTTAGCACAGATATCAGGAATGTGCATTTCTGTGTTATTGATTGTGCTTGCCTGCCAGTTCAGCGGTGCTTAGTTCAAACCTGGGCATTTCCAGATAAAGAACTTCCACTGACTGAAGTGTCTACATATACGTGAACCTAAATAATAATTTTCCAGAGGTGACATCCAAAATGAATGTTCAGCTAAATCAACCTTCCTGGCTTTGATTTGATTTATAATCCTCTTTTTTTCCCTCTTCCTCTCTGTTTATGTTTGTTCTTGTCAAAGCTCCCTCTTCGCTACTTGTTTGGATGACAGCAGTTCCTCATGGCCCTCGTTCATGAACCTCGTGCCCCATCTCCTTCTCTCTCTGGCTTCAACTCACCGCTCTCTGACCCGCCATCTTTTCGGCGGCTCGACGCAGAAACACCATGCACGCCAGAAATGGATCTGACCCCAACTCAGTGCGTCCTTCGCAACGTCCTCTCCATAGACACTGGAGGGGATGTTGAGCCGAGGGACGGAGGAGGAGAGGGTCAGACTGCTGGACACAACCACACGCCAGGAGAAGAACAACAGGAGCACTTTGCCAACAGTATCCTGAAGCTCCATGAGCATGATGGAAGCTCTGGAAGGACCGAGGGAGAGGGGCAGGAGCCGGACAGCAGTACAGTCAGGAGCCAGGCGGATGCTGCCAGGTTACATTGCCAGTCTACCGGAGGAGGTGGAGGGTTTCTGGAGGGGTTGTTTGGCTGTCTGCGGCCCGTCTGGACAATGATTGGCAAAGCCTACTCCACAGAGCACAAGCATGTCCTGGACGGTAAATATACCAGTCAAATTCATTTCAGCACACGATCACAAACACAATCACATCCAGGCACGGTGAGATCAGTGGTTGCTGCTTTCTTCCCCAATAAAAGCAGATACGAGCCGCTATTTAATTTCACGAGGAGCTTTGATATGCTAATTTAATGATCTTATACCCCCAGTTTAATTACATTAACCAGTTGGTAGCAAAATGGCTTCCACACAAGCCACATTGTAAACAAACACAGTCTTTGACGTGAAGAGCTGCAGCCGGGGAAAGACACTATCAAAGCTGCAAAGGGCTTATTTTCCCCTGATATTCCCCCTCCATCTTTTTGCCTGCTTGAGCCCATGCCACCTCCCTCCCACTACCAACCCCTAATGAAACTAGCTCCCTGTGACGCTGTGTTGTTTATGTCTGCAGCCACTACAATAGTGCAGAGCTCCCCCGGGACTCCTCTGCCAAATCTGCTTCATGAATTATGCATGGCCACGCTCTGACCCTGCGCCTCTCATCTCTATTAACGCAAACCTGACACACACACACACACACACACACACGTATGTGAGCATCTACCCAAGGGTGAATGCACACTCACACACACGCACACATGGGTTTGTACAGCTTTTCTTTTTTGGACCATTAATTTGGACAGCCTAAACAAAGCATTATACCTAACCTAAACCATAACCAGTTACACTAACACTAACACTAACCCTAACCTAACCACAAGCACTAAACTTAACCAGTTCCTCAGCAATTAGGTTCTGCCTTTATATGGCCAGGTTTTGGTCTCCATCTGTATTATCTTTCTATAATATTATCTGGCTGGCACTACGATAAGCAAAGTTGGCAAAGAACAAACTTCAAAGATAAAAAAACATTAACGCCTCACACATAAGGCATTTTTATATCTCTCCTTGTCTTTATAGCCTCCTGATATTTTGTCACCCATTTGACATCCACATCTCCCCTTCACACCCCCACCCATCCACCCATCCACACATACACACACACATCTCTTATTGTCTCCTTTCCTCTCCTTTTCATCCTGTGCTGTTATCACTCCCAGCCCATCTGCACCGCGCTGCTCCCCTTCTCTGTGCAGCATCACAGGGAGTCACACACACTGAAGGGAGGGGCAAAACGGATATTATAAAAGTGAAATAAATAGGGGTATTTCAGGGAACTGCCTGTCTACCACATGAAAATGCCCTAAGATTAAACATTGATTGCAAAGAACGATGGAACGCAGTAAAAACACTGTCTGACCTCTGTTAATTCTGATGGATTTTGAGGTTTCTCGTGATGTGTTAAATTCCCGTATTTATTTATATTTTTCAGCCCAAACAAAGCACACAGGGGGAAATTCTGGCATTATCAGATGTGGTGATTTTTTTTTGTAGACAATTTGTGGGGGCTCATTAGAGGATGAGCCCTCAATTACTGGAGAGCATTAATCATTCATATCATTCTTATTAATATGATAAATGTGTTCCTATCTTCCCTCCCTTTGTTATGAACAGCCGCAGAGCAGGCGGTACATTTTTGTCATATTAACAGTCTGTCTTTGGACACATGGACCCTCACAAACCCACTGGGAATCTCCCCATCTCTCTCCATCACACACACATCAACCACTGCCACTGTCATCACTTCCCCTCCACCTCCCGATTCACCACACATCCACATTAGGCCCTTAAATCCTGTCCCTTTCCTAACCCTCTCCTGTGGGTTGGACCCCTGTTTTGCATCACCCCCACAATGGGACTAAGTAGGATTTAGGACGCTGAGAGAGACTTATACCCACAGGAGATTAAAGCTCCATATCTGTCTGCCTGCACTCAGAGTCTTAGGTTAAGTTGAGGTTCAGTTGCAGAACAATACTTACAACTGCTTTTTACTGTAATGGGATGTGAAGATATGGCGCAGATATGTTTTTTCTTTATGTAATCATTTTGCCTCTGGAGTTAGCAAGAATTTATGTTGAGATAAGCATCAAAATAACTCAAATTATGTATTACCAGAATAGTAGGAAGCTGTATAAAAATCTATTTAGAAAGAGAAATCTTACAAGCCTCACCACCGCAATGAAAGTCAAATGACTAGTTTTACTAGTATTTGGTCATAAACTGAAATATTTGGCAAATAAAATGCTGTACCTGATTATAGTGCACAAGCAAAAAGTCGTTATTTTTATTAAAATGCATCTGCTGGGGATCTTGAATATAACAGATGTGGAAATGTCATTTTAACGCACCTGAAAGGTCAGAGGATCATCAAGATCATTGGGTGGAATCACCTGGGGATGATACATGTCTGTACAAACTCACAAAAGATAAAGTTTAGTAAAATGTTAAGTTCTAAGTTGAACCCACTAAGGCTCCACTTAGCTAATAACTAATTTTTTCCAATCACAGAGGCATGGGAGGTCCCATTCGAGGAAATATCGGACCTACAGTGGGTGGGCAGTGGAGCGCAAGGCGCCGTCTTCCTGGGTAAACTCCACGCACAGGAAGTGGCGGTAAAGAAAGTGAGAAATATCAAGGAGACCGACATCAAGCACCTGCGCAAGCTCAAGCACCCCAACATCATCACGTTCAAGTTAGTGGAGATGATCTGTTGACTTACTGTATAATATGGTTCCAACACTGCCACTGTAGCAACTCCTAACATTTCTATACATGTTTTTATTCTATCTCAGAGGTATTTGCACACAGGCTCCATGTTACTGCATCCTCATGGAGTACTGTGCCCAGGGGCAGCTGTACGAGGTGCTGAGAGCGGGCAGGAAGATCACACCATCCCTTCTCATGGACTGGGCCATGGGCGTCGCTGGTGGCATGAACTATCTCCACCTACACAAGATCATCCACAGAGATCTCAAGTCACCGAAGTGAGTTGTGTAGACTGTTAGAACATTCTTTGATTAAAATAACTTGTGATTGATGTTTATATAATTTCCTAAGCAAATGATAAAAATGGCTTATAATGTTAAGGAACGGTGGGGAAACAAATCTGGCAACCACCTCTATGACTGGATCTGCCAAAATATAATTCTTCTCCAGAGTTGCATGATTCAAAATTTCAAAACAGCAGTTCCCAAATCTAATCCCCTCGAACTAAATACCTAATTTTGTCCCCATGTATTGTAATTGCTGTTGTTGCTGTTGTATTTTTTAAAGAGGTTATTATATTTTCATATGTGACACATGAATTAACATTTCTGGAAATGAAAACCAAAGTTGAGAAATGTCATCTCGTGTTTAATTGTAGCATATTGATCACCTACGATGACTCAGTGAAGATCTCTGACTTTGGCACGTCCAAAGAGCTCAGTGACAAGAGCACCAAGATGTCCTTCGCTGGGACGGTGGCCTGGATGGCTCCTGAGGTCATTCGAAATGAACCTGTCTCAGAGAAGGTGGATATTTGGTAGGTGTCATCATTTCTATTATACTCTTCTTTTGCACTGGTGTGTTTTCCCTTATATGTCACTGAATCTATGCAGAATCTCATTAGTTACAGTCTGCTACAGTATGGAGCACAGGATCCTATTTCCAGAAAATCTATTCAGTATTACATACAATATCTCATTACATGAAATTCTGTAGGGTCTCTGCCATATCTGATGGGCTGCCCTAGATGAGACCCTGATCTCCCTCAGTGCATTCTCCCTCCCTCCCTCTCTCTCTCTTTCTCCTCCATCCTATATCCCTCCATCACTCTTCCTCTCCGTCCTGAAAGGAACGCTGGCTAATTTAATAATTGATTTGCCAGATGCTGCAGCGCTCAGGAGAGGCTGAAATAACCGTCCAAGCCTACAGATGGTTTGGCCTAGGGCCAGGAGTGCATTAGCAGAGAAGTGAAAATAGGATTAAAAAGCTTTTGAAGTAGAAGGAAAGCAAAGTATGGGTGCATACTGAAGAGTTTTGTTTAAATTCACGTGGATCAAATGGATGTACATGCCGCAAAAGAGAAGGAGAGGCCGTTGTAGAGCATTGTCCACAGTATATATACAGTATATTCAGTTCTGCGGTAAAATACTTACATAGAGCCACATCCAGAATTAACATTAACATATTTGGAGGACATTCATTCACTGTCAACCGCTTTATCCTCTATGTGAGGGTCATGGGAGAGCATTCATTGTCGCATTCACACCTTCAGGCAATTTTTGGACTGTGGGAGGAAACCGGAGTACCCACAGTACGTGGAGAAAACCCACATGCACACAGGAAGAACATACAAACTCAGTCACAAGCTCTTGGACGTGTACAGTGCCAGCCACTATTCTGTCAACTTGAACTCGGTTTATAGCCCTTCAGTTATTTCTTCGAGGGAAATAGAATTAATTATTATTATTATTATTTAACAGGATCTGGTTGTGTAAAAATGTTTTTGTAAACCAAATCAAAAGCAAGCAAGAGGTGGAGAGACTCTAAAAATATACATGCAAACACATCACACACCCACTAAGTGCCTTATATGATGCTATTGGCACCTTGGATACTGTACATGATCACCATGGCAACACCGAGAGTCAGCGACAACAGACTTTCCTTGGTTGGCATCCCGATGGGCCTGCTGTCCTGCTGCTCTCCTGCAAAACAGCTCCATGTCTCGTCAATTACAAAAACAAAAAACATATTTAGACCGAGTTTGGGAAATCATAATCATGATCATTTTCCGTAGTTGTGATGGTAAATGGTCTGCTTTCATAGAGCGCTTTCCTTGTTTCGATAACGACTCAAACCTGCTTTAAACTAATGTTTTGCTATTAACCCATTCACCCATTCACACCTACACATCAGCATGTAGACGAGCAGGGCCAGGAATCAAACCCAATTGAAAAAAAAATGCGTAAACTGTTCAAGGCATCAGCATAAACTACTAATGCATTAAAGACTGATATATTTGTACAGAAAAATGACTTTTATAACTTTTTGCCTATCTTCGCCAGATGTGCTTTTTTTTTGCAGAAAGTGAAAAAGGTGACTATGATGCTGGCTCTCTGTGTGTCTGAAAGTAAATGTGGCACGTCTCTCTGCAGGTCGTTTGGCGTTGTGCTGTGGGAGATGCTGACAGGAGAGGTGCCCTACAAGGATGTGGACTCTTCCGCAATCATCTGGGGAGTGGGCAACAACAGTCTGCAGCTGCCTGTACCTGATAGCTGTCCAGACAGCTTCAAGCTGCTCCTGAGGCAATGCTGGTGAGCATGCTGGGATGGGAGGGGAAAGGGGAGGAAAGTAGATAGCAGAGAAATGGAAGGAGAAGATAATAAAAGTGAACGCATGAAGGGTGAGGGAGTGAAAGTTTTCCATTTTATCAAGAGACGGGGAAACTGTAGCTAAGAGGTGAAAAGTCATTTGTCATTGTCTCTCGAATTAACATGGTGTACTACATTTACAGGAACTGCAAGCCAAGGAACAGGCCGTCATTTCGACAGATTCTCCTGCATCTGGACATCGCCTCAGCTGACATGTTGTCCACTCCACAAGAAACCTACTTTCAGTCTCAGGTAAGCTCCTTCAGGTATTCCTCCACATCTGAGTGAACACATCAAGTGTTTCTAGTGTTAAACACAATCTGCAGTGGAGGCCAGTAACACAAAGAGAAAATGTTGCACTAAAATCCCTTGAAACCCAGGAAGATCTTTTTCTTGTCCCCTGTTATTAGCATGGGAATATGAGGGATTTCTGTGGCATGCTAGAAATTGGATGTGCATGTTTATGTATTATATGCACAAATATTTATTCATTTAAATTAATTGAGATCAATCACTTGCCTCGGTCCTTGTCAAAGAATAAATGGCTGAGAGACGAGGGTAGAATTTACCAAAGAACATCCTGTCAACAACATCCACCAACCATCCTCCAATAGTAATTTTCTATCAAGAAACAGCCATTTGTTTCCAGTCTGCTGCAGTGATTTCAGATTTCAGGCAGTGAGTGCAGGGTGTGCAGCTGGCCCGCAGAGCCCACTAATAATACCTGCCATTTCAATCACAACATATTATTGTTGGTTTCCTCGGTCTTTGTTCCTTGTGGTCAAAGCGGGAACCTTTTTTCAGCCTCCATCAAATCAAAATGAGAAGGCCTGTGTGACGGGGAGGGAGGGCGTGTCTGCCTGTCACTGGGTGGGGGATGGGGCCCACATCTCCAATATGTAAGACATCTGCACAACACAAACAGATGACGGACAGGAGACTCAATAAGTGTCACTGTATGGGGATGTCATTGTCTGAAACTCACAAATATGCAGTGTGTGCGTTGGTTTTTGATTGCGCTTTGACTGCCACACACACAACCATACGGTAAATAAATCATTATGTTCGTCTTAACTGCAACAACCTCCTCCTCTGTTCACTTACATGATGCAAAACACATACCTCTCCCACTCCCCCCTGTTATCCTTGATCCTTTATTTTCCGCCCATACCCCTTCCCCCTCCTGTTACCCTCCCCAGTTTCTATCCTCTCTGCCCCATAATGGATTTTTCTAGTGATGTTGGAAAGAAGTATTTTCTGCTCTGGAGTGTATTGATTGCTTTAATGGTAGGGAGCAGAGAGCTAAGAGAGAGAGAGACAGAGGGAGAAGGAGAAATAGGGGACTGGAGACACCGAAGAGTGTGCAAGAGAGTCCATTAGCTTATTAAGAACTGCATGGCTCATGCAGACAGAAATGCACGCACGCACACGCACACACACGCATGTATGTGCACAGAGTCATATATCTGACTTCCGTTGTCGTGATATGACAGGTATCAGATAACAACGGTCAGGCTTCAATGTCAACCAAAAAAAAGGGAGGAGGAAAAGCCCACACAGCATTTTTCTTTGTGTTCCTGTCATGTCACGCCATGTCTACTTCTGTTCCTTATGTATTGATGACGATCTTGACAGTGTATTGATCTGATTTCAATGAGACACACAAGTCTTATTCTGTTTGGAAATTAAGAGCTTCTTCACTACGTCATGGCGCAATAATACTTCATGTCAATATGAATAGCATGTGTTGAGTATCACCAGTCAGATTCAAGAAATCAAGTTGTTGCTGCACAGCATTCAGATGACTGTGTTGTTCCAAATCTAATGATACACAGAATTTACAGAAAGAAACAACTACGAGGATCTTTCTTCCCTCATAGTTTCTTTCTTTCTATCTGAATATTGGACCTTCTTAATTATCAAATGTAAAATAGTCTGACGTGATGGATGTGTTTTCTTTAACCCACAGGCGGAGTGGAGGGATGAGGTGCGGCACCACTTTGAGAAGATTAAGTCTGAGGGGACGTGTCTTCACAGGTTGGACGAGGAGCTGATCAAAAGACGCAGAGAAGAACTGAGGTTAGCCGGGGAATTGGGGGAAAAAAAGGGTCCATGAAGAGAATA
The DNA here is from genome assembly GCF_019176455.1 of Solea senegalensis. Lineage (NCBI taxonomy): Eukaryota > Metazoa > Chordata > Actinopteri > Pleuronectiformes > Soleidae > Solea > Solea senegalensis. The sequence continues at coordinate 21,187,070 of NC_058024.1, read as the reverse complement.
GACGTCTTGAGATAGAGAACAAGGAGAAACGCACAGATGCAATTATGGCAGAAGCAGATAAAGTAATGTGTATTTATGTCCATCTCCACTCTTTTCTCTCTGAACAGACATGCACTAGACATCCGGGAGCACTATGAGAGGAAACTGGAGAGAGCCAACAATCTCTACATGGAGCTAAACGCGATCATGCTGCAGCTGGAAATCAAAGAGAAAGAACTGCTCAAGTATGAACACATTGACATGTTATTTTTGAAAGAAATATAAACACATTTAGTAATGATAGAGATAAAGGAGATTTGTGGCTGTGTACTGAAACATTACAGGAGTAACATCGGGAAAACAAAGCTAAAAGCTTGTTGTCAATGAACTTTGTTTTACTACCGGTCACACTGGACCATGACATGTAACAAAGTGCTCTCAAATGCTGGGCTGAGTTGTCCATGGATGTCTGTTAAATAGCTATCGGTTCTGTGTTTAAATGTCAGGAGGGAGCATTCACTGGACAAGAAGTACCCGGGCTGCTTCAAGCACCACAGTTCCAGACAGTCGGCCTCCTCCAACTCGATGGAGAAACTCATGAAGAAACGCAACGTACCTCAGAAACTGCCGTCACATAGCAAGAGGTGAGAGAGAATTTGTTAGGCTATGTTTTGTGATGTAGTGAAAAGTCAAAATGAATTATTCATTATATGTTTTATTATTATCTGTGTCTCTTCAGACCAGACTTACTGAAGTCAGAAGTCATCCTTCCCAAACTGGACTCGTCCATGACCCAGGTCACAATACCCAACAAAGGTTCTACCTCCCCTGGACGCTCACGCAGAGGAAAACCCCGCTACAGAAAAGCTGGGAAAGGCAGCAGTGGGGATTTGGCTCAGCTAAAAGCCACCCTGTCTTCATCTTTAGCAATGGTCAATGTCACCTCATCTGTTCCCAGCAGCAAGCATCATCTAGACCCCAGTGCAGCCATCAGAGGCCTGCAGCATGACCTGCTACTCAAAAAAATGTCCTCCTCCAGCCCTGATCTCATTTCAACCACGCTGGAAGCCGAAGGGCGGAGGAAGGGACAGATGAGGCCAGGGCTGGACAGAGCGGGCAGTCAGAGTGCCTCAGCTGGTCTGGGGGAAAGCAGAAGTACTGGAGGACCAGAGGAGCGGACGGGTCTGGATGTAGTAAATGATGACTTGGCAGAAACGCCTCCACGCAGTGACACGCCCAGCGAAGACGCAGCTTCCATCCCGTTCTCCAGCAGCCCGGACTCGCCGTGTGGCAGGGGAGCCGCCGCAGGGAGGGCGTCTGTGCTCGGCAGCCCCCGCGCTCCCCACGACAGTGAGGACAAGGAGGAAGGAACAGTGATCACGCGCTCACCCAGAAGTCAACGTCTCACACCTGCAGCACTTCTCTACAGGGCAGCAGTTACACGCAGTCAGGTGAGACTGGAGTGAACGACTTCCTAGGGAGCATATAGACAAATTGATGCTTCTGGGCAATAAAACCATTACTACCATTACTACCAGTACTAGTACTGCTAGTAGTACAGTATTAGGTTAATGACTGCTCCTCCACTTGTTTTCAAAAATCCAATAAGAAAGGGAAATCATGCCATTGGTGATTCAGTAAAATGTAATCCAGTTCATTCAAAACCTGGCATGAGATTTCCAACAGCAGTATGTTGTGTCAAACACTTCATCTGTGGTGAGACAGGTCAACAGTTGGAGTTTGATACTTACAGTGAATATTGTCCACAGAGACGTGGTGTGTCCTCAGAGGAAGAAGAAGGCGAAGTGGACAGTGAAGTGGAGTTGCCAAGACGACGGTGAGTTTTGTTGTCACACATTCGGTGGAACTTTGAATTATATCTGCTGTGTTTGACATTTAAATCTTTGTATCCACCCCAAAATACTTATCTAACACCAATGCAGAAATATCTGTTATTATAATATTATATATTAGTAAATGAGAATTTGATGACCTATGTTTGAGATTGCATCATGTTGAGTTTTAAAATATCAGTGGGTCTTTACCACTGAGAAGCACTAATTAAATCACTACTAATGTAAAATTATGCAGGAATTTTCATGAATATATATGTCCTCTCTCCAATTGTCCCCTAGGCGTCCTGTGAGCATGACCAAATGCCAGTCCCTGTCCACGTTTAGCTCCGAGAACTTGTCCGTCTCGGACGGCGAGGAGGGAAACACCAGTGACCACTCCCATAGCGGCACACCAGACGTGGTCAGCACCAACACAGACGAGCGTCTGGATGACAAGAGCGATGACCTACTCTCTCAGGGTTCAGAGATTCCCGCCGACCCATCTGACCCGACCCAGCTGGGCTCTGACGGGCTGTCTGAGAAAGAAGCTATCCTACGACAAGTCAAGACCCAGCTGGCTTCAAATGACCACAATTATGAGGTATGTAAAAAAAAAAAGAAAGAGTGAATTGATAGAACAAAGAAAAAAGTACAGAGAGTGGAATGTAAACGTACATCCAGTATTTCACCCTTCAAGAATCTGATGCTGTAGATCAAAATCTAGTAAAGTAATTCATGTTTTTGCTCCAAACCAGGGCCTATATGATGATTCAGACTGTGACAGTGCAGAGCTGGATCATTCAGGCTGTACGGAGCCCAACCAGCCTCCAACCAACTGGTGAAAACCCAACACCTCAGCCCACTCAGACACCCGCTGGCCTCTTTCACTATCACAAGACGTTAGAAAACACGAGAGTCGTGATCAGGGACATTAGAGAGGGTCAGGGAGGGAAGGACTGTCTCCTTCATTTTGAGCTGCATCACAAAACAAATACTTGGAAAAACGGTTTTGTGGGATCAAAACTCCTGATACCCTGGGAACTGAATCACACTCTATTTGAGATAAACGCATCAAGGGGATTTGAAACTAAATCGTGGCACCAGCCAAGCTGACGGAGCAGCTGCTTTCTCTGCTCCTTCCACCGCAATTGGTCCAAGACCAGCTCTACAGAAACACATCGAACAACACCTCAGTGACAGAGGCCTCGGTCAAAAGAGGCCGTCTACACAAACACGTTATCCATGTCTGTTGTAATGTCCCACGTTAATTTTTATGTCTTTATTTCTGTCATATCGATTTATGTTGAGAACACGTTCATGAACTCCTACCAGGGCTCATTCTCATTTGAAAACTTCACCGTTACTTGACATCCGACGATGCTTCTTGCACTTAATTTATGAAATTGTCCAATGTCCTTGAGATGATTGTGTCATATTCTCTGAAATCATTATGCACTAATTTATTATTTATTTACAGTGAATTTATTGACTCTTTTTTTTAAATTCCCTTTTTTTAAAAAAAGGGAAGTTTACATTTTTCCATGTGTTGTTTACATTTGTAACTCGGATTATGTTGCCATTTTCTACTTCTGTGTTTTAATATAGATGTAAATATGTGACGCTGTACAATGAACAAATTTTTAAAATGTGAGATTGTATAATTTAAAGGTGCTGATGTTTCTAATTAGGTGGAGCTAATCTATTTGAACCTCATACAAAAAAAAGCTTATGGTAGTAGAATGTACTGTAGCTGCTGTTCATGTCTGAGCATCGAAACAGAGACGGAAGAGGAACAACAACAACAAAAAGCAATATTTCTGCTGTAGTACAGTATGTCCTGTCATATCACAGGTCAAGGGGAACCACATCTGGGTCCTTTCAATTCTGAAAAATTAGTATTGCAGTGTTTATTGTATTAAAACACAATACCGGTTCTGAAATCATTTTCTGAGCATCAAGGTGTGTATATATCATCAAAAACTGCACAGTATGAAAATGACAAACGTGCATAAATGAAAAATGCACTCGAAGTACTACTTAACATGGAAAGCATTTGGCCCGTTAATACAAATCTCAAAACATGTGAAAAATTATGCCTTCGTTTCTGGTTTTCTGCCATTATTCAACCATGCAAGTTGGCACAACGTGTGCTAATACAGAAGAGGAAATTATTCTTTAAGGGAGAGTTACAAGCAAGTAACCCATTTGTTCTATGCTGATGATTTTAGTATTGTTATATTTAGTATGTAAATGTGGCTTCCTAAACATCAGTGGGTAAAAATACCCAAGATTTTAAAAGCCAGCTTTTCTACCCACCTAAAATCAGTCATCATCAGTGCACCCCCAATATCAGGTCTGTGATATGACAATTTCCCCTGCTTTAACATAGAAGCTGAAGATTTCCAAGTCCAGTGTGGTTCATCAGTTAAATATAAATAAATATTAAATATAATAAAAATTAGATGCTAGTCCTAATAAGCTGAAAAATACAGGCCATTTAGTTACATAGGTTTGAGGCCTCCTCTATATTTGGTATGACGTTAAAGACTGTGATGCATTTGGTTTAATCTGACTGTATAGTGGCACAAGATCTTCAACTTATAACTGATCAGGTCAAAACCAATAAGCTAAAAATGGCAGCTTTTTTATTTATGTTTTTAAACTGATTGAGCCCCAAGATTTAAAGCTGAAAATCCTCATGCAGGAGAAGAAATGTTGCCAAAAGCAAAACTACTGCCCTCTAGTGTCTCGAACGTAGAGGTACTCGTTCCCTTTGATGCTGATCAATACAACCCAGTATGACATGCAATGTTTGCCTTTTATACTGCATAAGTGTAACTGTACAATAAAGATATTTAACAATTTAAAATAAAAAATCATGCTCGTGAAATTTCAACTTGTGTGCTCAGAATACTTGAAACATTGACAGAATACTGGAGAGACTTTGTGGTTTGAGCATTTCACATCTTTATTTCTCTATTTTTTTTTAAACAATGTTGTGGCACCCAGATCTACAGTCTCAAAAACGTGCACAAAAGTTTTCTTTCCTGCAAATAAAAAATAAAATAAATCCTGACTTGAGCAAAGCAAAGAGCAGGAAACTAGTGTTAACTCACAACCCTTTCTTTGTCTAGTTCCAGAGCATCCATGATTTCATTTCTACGCCTCGTCACATTTAACAGACAGGTCAGTCAGTGTCCAAGAGTTAACCCCTTTGGTAGTTAAAAAAAAATATTTTCTCCATTTAAAACAAATATTCCAACATTTTTTTTCAGTATATATCAGTCTTTACAAAAAAAGCGAGGAGAACCCTCTGCTTCCGATCCCTTGAGCCTAGCCCAAACCCCAAAAACCTCCCATCCCAACAAATATCCACACATGATCTCAGGAACAGGAGTGGGGGGAGGCAGGAATGACATGTATAGGGGGGTAAAATTGACATGCGGAATAAAATAAGTCTTATATTATCTGGATAAATTCAGCTGTAAGTGTTAGAACATTTGTCTTCATAACCAAATATAATCAGTGACAGTGCACGTACGGCTACGTATTCTCGGTGACACGAGCAGAATCCATGTTACACGCACTTCAATTGAAAAGGTGACAAAGGGGGGATAATGAAGTGTATATTTAAAGCAAGTGAGTCGTCGTGAAAATGACAGTCTGACTTGTGGAGTGGGTGAGAAAAAGGGGGCTCTATGTAAATAGAATAAGTCACTCTATTTATATTTTGTTTATTTTTTTCCTTTTTAAAGAAAAAAAAACTGACTGTACAAAATTAAATGTAAATGCCTCATCAGAGTTTTCGGCAAATAAACAAAGGAAGAGGGGTCCATCAAAAAGAAGAAGAAAAAAGTCTAATAACATATCACTAAAACCTCCAACTCCACTCAAAAAAGGGGAATTTAAAACCTAATTATTTGCTTCTTTTGACTAAAACCAAAACAAAATAAATAATGAACTCAATGGATCAAATCAGCTGCAGTTGACATGATTTCAAATGAGGAAGAGGCAGTATAATATAAACTCTTATGGTGGGTAGTTGCATTGACTGCTTAAAATGGTAGCTGATGATATAAAAGTGAGATTTAGTGCAGATGCAGTGCCTTATCAGTTGGCTGCCAGTCCTGTGGCCTCAGAGGAAAGCCTGGAGAAAAAGACAGACAGACAGACACCCGGAGACCAGGGAGGGAGAGAGAGAGAGTAAGGCATGCAATCAGACAGACATGATATATGTCAACCATGATAATAATACATAACATTAATATTATAATAATAAAGTCTTATAGCAGGGTTTTCTGAGTGGGACATTTTTGTTGACACAGAAAAAAGAAGGTTCCATGTTTGGCTGCTTATATCATCAGTGGTAACAGCTGATTGACCAGACGTCAAAACTGATACGCAAGGATTTGAGATGAACTCAGCAATTTGGAATATGCACCCGTTTAGTTTCTCGAGTGTAGGATTGTGAAATGAAACATAAAAAACTGGAAACGACGAGGTAAACGGCGAGCTCTGGGACTAAATCTAATGGGTTTTTTGATGCTCACTCTTTTAAATGTTTGTTTTTAATCTACAAATGTAAAAACAACTAAGTTTCTAACTTTTTCCTCATGTTTGAGAGGTCACTACAGGAAGCGACTGTACCACAAAATAGCCTGATAAACAGCATGTCACACCTTCACACTGGTTAAACTTGCATTGTACCACACCGATTTATAGGTGCCAGATTGTATACAATACGTAGTCACCTCCCATTCCTTTATGCTAAATTAAGTCAACCAACTTCCAGCTACAAATTTACTGTATAAGAGATTACGCTGATTTTCTTTAAATTTGAAGAACAATTTATTTCAAGAAAGGGTTACTATACCTTTAAAATTACACTAAACTGGTGTAACAGTATCTACAAGGATGATATGGTACCTTTGATACCTGAGGGCATATTTAGTTGGAACTGAAACTACAACAGCTTCTTACATAATGCAGAAAAAGTGACACATATTATGTATTTGTTCGATTATGACAGCTAACATTAGTCACTTAAAATTCACTAGAAGATAAAGTATACTCATTAATACAACTTGACATCTTAAAGAGAGCCGCTACCTGAGCAGAGCTTACACAAAGAGAGAAAAGCTTCAGTAATAACTCACTGTCCATGCTAAGTAAGTTTAAAGTCATTTAAAAATATAATCCACACAAGTCATTTATTTTAAGAACAGGCCAAATCAAGCTACAGATTGATCCTTTTGTATAAATATGGCAGCAACCATCTCTCTGGCTGTGTCACTCGTTTGTGTGCATTTGTTTTGTGTTTAAGCGTGGCATGGCACAGCCAGGTACAAAAGCAAGTGCAGATACAGACAACATAGAGCATTGTCAGTACTTAATAGAAGATGACTTATGTTTCCTTCATTAGTAAGGGGACAGCCTTCGCCTTTTAGACTTGGAGCCAAGCTCTGGGGCAATTTTTGGCTCAGTGGGGATTGGGTGTGCGGCGTTACTGGACCCGCTGACAACATGGAGGGCCAGTAGAGGAAGGGGCTTGAGACTGAGAAGACTCGACACACAGGCAGGAGAGCTGGGGAGCAGGGAATCAGTGGAGGAGGAGGAGGAGGAGGAAGAGGAGGGAGGAGGCGGCCCTGGAGCCAACAAGGACAGTGGGATGGAGGCTGAGGGGGGCACCACACAGGAGGAAGAGGAGGAGGAGGAAGAGAAGGAGGAGGTAGCAGCAGAGGAGGTGGTGGTGGTAGTAGTAGTAGTATTGGTAGTAGTAGTAGTGGAGGTGGAGGGAGGGCACAGGCTGGTCTGTTCAGGGTTCAAGGAGGAAGAGGAGGGAGGAGGTTTAGAGGACTCTACACTGTAGAAAGAGAGACAAGGAGAGAGGGACAACACAGTCGGGATGGGTCACAGGGCAGGCTAGAGAGCAATGGGTAGAGGGAAGTTACATGTAGGAGGACTGGTGGGGTGTGCGTGGATCACTCAGCGATGAGACCAAAACGTAGGATAAAAAGCTTAGTTGGAAATAAGGTGTCAGTTATGAGCAAAATCTCATCTCTAAAAGACATGTTAAGTAAAACGTAGAAAAGTGAAATAACTGTAAACTGAGAAAATTTGAACAAATATCCAAACTAGAGAAGGTCATGCATTGCACAAATAAGCAGGTAAGCCAGTTATTTCTTAGCACATATTAGTCACATTCAGTGTTAAATGAAACCCTGTAGTATTGAGGCGGTGGGAGAAACTCAATGTAACAGTCCAGTACAGCAGGGAGGAACTGAAGAGCAGAACCAACTTGAGGGGGGGGGGGTCAGGGAGACAGAAACTTGAATTTAAATGTATTATTGTCATTATTGAGCTATGTGAAACATTTTAATTTATTGCAGCCAATGAGTGCATCGCCTACCAGGAGCTGACATGTTTTATAACTGCATATCTCACCTTGCGTTGATGAGGTACTCCGCCAGACTGATGCTGGCAGGTGACCCTGTGATGGTAACCTGTCGGTCAGTCGATCCATCCACTGGATTTGCAATCTTGATCTGAGCGCCTGACATTTGCCTGATCTCATTGATCTTGGCTCCCTGGCGGCCGATGATGCACCCAATAAGCTTCAGTAGAGAAGGGCAAGACCATTGTGGAACAGGAAAGATTGAAAGACCGCGGACAACATAATTAACAGATACCCCAACTAAAGGTAGCAATTTGCAATTAACACAATAGCAGGCTGTATTCTTTTTTTGTTCCCAGTCCCACCACATGGTAAACATGGTCATTTTTTGTAAAGAAATTTTTTTATGAGTTTCTCCATTTAACTATAATGATGATAAAGAAAAAAACATTTCTGCACTTACATCATTTGGAATGGTCATCTCATGGGAACTGGGTTGAGCAGAAGCATCTATCCCTATTGAAAAAAAAAAACATACAACTTTCAATCTACTTGTGATATTATATGTATAGCACTTTCATGATGACAACATCAAATTGTGTTATGAGAAACACATTTAGAAGGTATTTAAATTAACATGTTATAAAGGAGCCCCAAATTCCATCCAGGCATGTGAAATCTAAAAGTTTGATTGTGAATTCAGAGATTTGAGAGATTCTCCGAGTTTAAGATCCCCTTCTTTCCTCACAGACAATGTGCTGTTTGTTTTCTCATTGGGTTATCTGTAGTGAATGTCAAATAAATTGACAAATTATTGGAATATCTTTTAAAAATATTGCAATTACATACACTTTAAGTACAGTCTCAAAAACAGACAACCATATTCCTAAAATGTTGTCAAAATAACTGCAATAACCAGAAATATGGTTTCTGCTTATTCAGTGGACTTTTAAAAAGGATGCATGATAGCTTAATAAGGAATCAAGCCTATGATTTTCACATTTTGCTTTTAGTGTCTGTCAAGACATGTCACTCATGCTGCATACCAGTGAATCCCTGGTTACTTGGTGCGATGGGGAAGGGGCTCTGCTGCATGGCCAGCTGGTGAAGCTTTGTGAGCTGTGGAGAGATAGCAGCAGAGGAAGACTGTGAGAGCAAAAGAGGAGGCAGGGAGAGAAATGGAGAAAACGGAAAACACAGGAAGAGGGAAAAACAGAACAAAAAACAAAAATGACAGTCAGTACAAACGGCTACACAACGGACCTCAAAAGAAAAAACAATATTTCACATACATCAGTTCATTTAGTAGGGTGGAGAAAGATGATGAAAAAAGTTCTATATCAAATCAATGGTGTATATGAGTTGTCTATGTGGGGTACCCCATAGGTATTCCTCCAAAGTGCAGACTGCATCTCTTGATAATGTTCTCCTGCCGTCTTCAATGTCAGGGGAAAGTCACAATACACAAGAAAGGGAACTCTTAATATGCAGCAGGTTCCCTAACCAACACCAATAAAAGATGCAAACATGAACTGAAACTAGCTTCACATTGTACCAGTCGACACCATTTTAGCTGTAGGGGGAAATCTAGGTCAAAGACGCAGGCTAGGTCTAATTAAGAAACGGTCATGTTTCATTACATAAAACTGCACTAAGTGATGGCTAGCAAATTACATTAATAAATCACAATTTTTTTTTTATAAACTTTATAAACTCACTGGCCATTTACTCTGTTGCCAATACACAGTATAGTGTAGGTAAAATTAATAATATATAACCAATATCCGAAGAGGCACCTAGAGCTCATTTATAAAATGAGAAGGATAACAGAAAGAGCAGAAAGAGCACAGTTTAATGATGAAGTGAAAAAAGAGGGGGGGGCAGCATGTTAATGTGGGGCTTATGGTAAAATAACAAGACAGGACAAACAAGAAAAGCAGACCAGAACGAGCAGCAGGAACAAATTGTTATCCATGGAACAGTGGAGAATTTGGACAAAAAACAAATGTCAGTTTAATTTACAACTGACAGCCAGTCAACTGAGAACTACACAAACATCAAGTTCTACCCGTGCCACTTTACACAAAAATGGGGGCAAGTGCATCTACAATAACACGCTGTAAAATGAGGAGGGGGTGGTTGTACTTTTCTGAAGAGGACAGTTATAATTATGGATGGGAATGATGATGGGAGGGGGGGTCATGTAAAATGTTTCCTGCACTTACATCTGGTTGTGGAATCGCGTGCTGTCCTTGTACGGCATATGCCTGAAACAAATGAAAACAAAGCTATCATATGCCCCACAGCTGAGTTTTTGCAATGTTTACTGCTCCAGCTATATCCTAGTAGATAAAGATAATTTTTCAGACTCAGGCTCTCCAAAGCTGGTCAAAATAAAAAAAAGAGAAAAAAGAACTTGTCCAAAATCTCCACATTTCTGGGAAAATAGGGATTTTTAGAAACACTGCAGTAGAATTCAGGAAAACAAGAGGCGGAGATTTTTGTTCCAAGGAATAAAAGGGTATTCAGTGACATAAAAGACCTTGTAATGTTACGCCAAAAAGGACAAGAAAGTGCATTGTTTGAGACAAACAAAAGCAGGAAAAGGGCTCCCTCACTTTTGAAATGGTGTTCAAACCAACTAATACAACTCTGGAGAATAAAACAAACAGAAGGCCCTGTAGCTATCTCAGGTGAATGTTTTGTGACTGAAATTCATGAACAAGTAGCACATCTGTCTGTTCTCTAAAATTAAATACCTCCAACAGCTACTATTTTAAAAATGCCTATTAGGAACCTATTATTCATTTGAGACTTTTATCTGTGAGTGAATTCACATCACTTAATCTCTTATCAAGGTGAACGTTCTGCACCTTTATACATGTTCTACAGGCGAAAAAAACAAACTGACAGACAATGGCAACAAAAAAAGAGCATCATGAATACACAGGTTAGATCGCTGTGTCCCTCTGAAGTCTTGTATGTACCTGTCCACCTGCAAAGATGACAGGAGATCCTGAAGGCTTGGGTCGATATGGGATAGTGACCCCCTTTGGAGGAGACTGTACAAGAGAAAAAGTGTGTCATTAAATGACCACCAATGACATCAAAAGTGTAGCTGGAAAAAATGGATGTTGGTTGTGCAACACATGCATCATGTTTCCATATTGCAAAAACTGAGCATTTATAGTTGTAACAGTAAAATTACAATTACAGTAAAACCATAGCGACAGTTTTAAAATTATCATCAAGCCCATTATGGGGATATCTCTTGAGTAAGTTTTACCTCAGTTAAATATGTACCCTCAACAGTGGCCTGTTTTGTTTTGTAATGCATCACATAATATTGTAAATTGTGCACTATGGTGTATTTTTTATGACAAGTTACAGCATCAGAAGTAGAGCATCTGAAGTTATCCCTAATACAAAGCAAACACTTAAGAGCGAAAATTCCAGAGACCTCAGTATTTCACATTAACACTTTACAGATCAACAGCTGCCATGAAATTTGCTTCACCACTTTCACTTACCTCAAGCATGACCACACAGATCTGCTTCACACACTCAATTATGGACTGGGGAGTGCCGGCAATTGTGATGGCACGCTCCGTTGAGTTGGGAAGCATGTCTCCTGCCACTTGTACCTGAGCACCAGTTGACTGATGTATGCAAATAAAGGGAAATCAAGTAAGAATTTAAAAGATGTGATCAAAGTAAGCTGTGCTAAATTATACAGGTAGAATGTTCACAGTCAGCAAATACTGAGGAGATTGGAGTGTGCATGTTAAAGGTTTTGTACAACATGCTCTTCTTTCCGCATACCTCACGAATTTCCTTGATTTTGCAGCCACCTTTCCCAATGAGGGACCCACACTGGCTAGCAGGCACCACAATGCGAAGAGTCACTGGGGGCTTGCTGGTAGCTGTGCTGTTTGTCATTGAACTGCTTATATCCTGACAAAAATGTGAACATGCGAATTAGTCAGGTTTGTATTACTGTTGACCTGTGAACTAATTTAAGCTGGTACCTACCTCTTCCAGCTTTTCAATAATCATGGAGAATGCTTTAAAGATGGCCGTGGTTGGACCTGCCAATGTAATGATCCTCTCAGGACAATTTCCCTCAGAGATGTTGATGCGAGCCCCACTCTACACACAAAAAGAGAAGAAAGAAATTAAAGAAGCAATTGAAATTGTATATATATCTTTCAATTTTGGATTCATGCCAATTACAGGATTACAGCCAATTGCACTGTACCACAACTACAAACATGGACGAAAATACCTCACCTCTTCTCTCATCTTCTTCACAGATTCACCTTTCTATTAGCAGAGGATCACAAAGTCAGATTCATTCTCACTTAATATGCACAAATATTTACATTTGATAAAAACAATTACACTATATCCACCATAGCTTACCTTTCCAATAATACTTCCAACTTCCTAAAACAGAAAATGATAGAGTTTTATTAGGTTGATGAATCCACTGTAACCCACATTTAAGCTCTCTAGTTAAGAGTGGCCCAGATTATCTGGCAATGGAAAAAAAACCTTTCAATTAATAAAACTATATAGTTTCCCCAAGGTATCAATCAGTATGTGCTCCTCCATTAGAAAGTCATGAGTGTGAGTACTCGGTATTCTCTCCTTAATGAGAGAATAACGATCTGATCATTCCGCTGGATGATCAGATCAGGACAGCATTGATAGTCTGTCCAGTTGGTAGCCTTTTATAAAGAAGGAAATGCTCCAAGACACTGATTCATCACAGGTTCCCAGTATCTCCATCACAGTTTAAGTTTGACTAGCCCCACACTGACAGTCAGGATGCAATCAAGAGTAAAGAGTCAGCACCTATAGGTTGCCAATGTACTGACAAGAGCTGGGACTTGTTAAAGATGCTATAAGCTAGTAGAACGTTTAGGTCATTTGGTTTGAGTGAATCAGAGTTTCAGCTTTGTATACTGAGCCGAAACACCATTTTGCTTTGCTCTGAGATACAGAATACCATTACAATACCCTAACTCATCACATTAAGTCCCTTTCACATCAACAAATTATTTAATTTCCATATACTACCCTAAGATAAAAGACTACAGACAGGAGCAGCTAAAACAAGTCCTCACCTTGCCATGCATGAGCAGCCTAATGGTAAGGGTGACATTAAGGCCTCCTTCAATCACACCGGAGTCCATAACTGCAACTGAAATCTGTCCGTCTGTATAGAACTAGAGTCGTTGGTCACTGAGATGGATCTGAAGAGACAAAAAATACACACACACACAGCAAATAATATTATATGCCAAAGATGATCACGCAAAGTACAGAAAAAACATAACAATGCAGATTGGGGGTAATATAAGACGAGTGAGTTGCCTCTATTCTATGTAAGAGAGTAATCCATTACCACAGACTTGCACATGATAGTAGTTAGCACTAAAAGTCAGTCTCTGTGGCGTTCAGTTACAGCAACATTTGCAACAACCACGGGAGGTCTCATAGCACATCCTCACATTGGCAAGGATGGGAATTGATGCATGCCCGATTTTCAAACCTATCAGGTTTTTTCTGCGTTTGTGAAAAACAAAACAGATTATTTACTGACCACAGGTATAAATATCATTTAAAAAATGAATGAAAGCTCTTGTCTAACTACTTAAATAACAGACGTAAAACACCATGTCCAGACACATAAGACAATTTCACATCTATTGGCCGAAATGTACAAAGTCGGACGGTAAATTTTCAAAATATATGACGAAGCTGTAGGTTTTCTACGACACAAATCTAAGAACCTAACGAAATAGTACACGAATAAGTGCGCGTTACAGGCAGCCTGTGCTAACGTGAATGCTTACGAAAACTGGTGCGTACTTGAATGAAACTGAATAAAATAGCTTGGTGCTTGACGAACTTGCTGCTGGATTAATGCCTGTTATTTCCAAACACCCGCATTCTGCTCCGACCAAGTTATGCGAATCCACACCAATGGAAAAGCACTGAAACCCCATTATTGCTAACTGAAAAACGTATGGCTCGTGTGCTAACGTAGCACGTAGCCTTCTTCGATTAAGCTATAAATCAAGTTTACCAACAAACATGCGCAGAATCACTCCATAATTACCGGTTGCAGTCCTATTTAAATTAAATACACTGTAAAGAAAGTTCGCTACGACTAAGAAACAAGCTAATCGCAGACTACCCCTGTGTTCAGCAGTTTAAAGTGAGTCCATTTAACTATTTAACCCCCTTTGCAAATCCGTTAGCCGTTTAACACTGTGGTCGCTCACCGTGCTGGAAAATGAATGGGGCATGTGTGCGCTACATAGCAAAGCTAGCTACTTCGGTTAATTACTCCGCGTTAGCCCTACCTGGTCAAATACCGGGGTCGTTTAAGGCACATTAGTTGTGTCTTGTGTAGATTTAGAACAAATGCTTAACAACCGGCAGCAGTTTTCAAATGCGACACTAAAAATTCAACTTTCCCTCGCTAAGACTGCGTGCTCATCGCCGTGCGGCCTGGTAGCATTAGCATCCTGAACGAGCCACCGCTGGAAGCTGGGCGCGATTTATTTCCGCTACTTCTGGTCATAACAACAAACGCAAAAACAAAGTCAATAAACATAAAAATGAACTCACCTGCCTCCTGTGCTGGTGTGTGTGTGACCGGGGGGAGGGTTGGGGTTGTAAGGGTAGAAGGGGAGAGGTTCGGGAGGGTAGAAACCCGGGGGAGAGTTTAGAGAGGACTCGGGGAAGAGGGAAGAGTGATGTGAGATCGAGCTCCACTCGTTACACAAAGACAACAAAATCGTCACCTTTGAACTTTCCCCTTTCACCTCACCCCCATCCTAAGCCGACCCGAGGACGTCCCAAAACCACGTCCTTGTTGATATAAACTGGAACCCGCATGTTTTGTGGGACATTGTGTATAATAAGATTTAAATGGAAGTATGTTCATTAAAAATCAAGAGTTATTGCTAACAATATAGAAACAATTGCACTAGTTTAAAACTGCAAAGACGTGCTGTCGGAAATCGATAGTGGTATACTGGTTTTACATGTATACAAACATGGATTATCAGGTACTCACTATTGCAGGTAAATTATTTACTATAAGACAACCATTACTATATTATGGTACTTATTTTAATGCCCCTAGTGGGCGTAAAATGCACTGCAACTGTGACAATCCTGAGGACATTTTAAACTGGATTTATTTATTTTAACTACAAAATCTAGTTTTGGTTCTGTTAGCGCATCATACTATAATGTATTCAGTATGATTCCACCTCACAACATCATGATTAACTAGCTCTTAAAAATGTATGTTCCAAGTACAGTCATTATTGATTTTGTTCTTAACTTAAAAACAGGTCCCAGTCTATGGAACAGTGTACACTACTTCCCACAACACATAAGCTGGTGATACAACACTGATTGGATACATGAGAAATCAAGAAAACTGAAGAACTAGTTATGGATTTCAGAAGGAACAAATCGGTGGCTGATGCTGTGGTAATTACCGGCCTAGAGGTGGAAAGTGTGAAGCATCACAAATATTTAGGTGCGGCCATTACGTACTGGCTCACATGGAATGACAATGTCGATTCTTCTTAGTATCAGCCCACATTCGTAACTTCTCAGGAAGTTAAACTCGTTCAATGTGAATTCTGGTTTTACAAAGATGTTTTGTTATGTCAGTGATATGTAGTGTGATATTATTGTTTTGTAGGTTGGGCATGGAACACTTGGGCAGTTTAGGAGGGTTTAATCTTGCCAGGATTGATAAAATAAGAAGGAATGGTGAACTAGCTGGATAGTGAGTAGGAGGATGCGGGACACCATCTCATTTTGATACATGATACAGTGTGTGCTCTCTTTTGTATACCAAGCAATAAAACCACAATGAGCACTTTAATTCCGTTATAGGGGCTGTATTTAAGATATGCAACTTAAAACAGGCAGTACAATCCAAATAAAAAAATTACAACAACCATTGTCTCCTCTCCCCCTTCTTACCCTGAGACTTGAGGTTGCCAGGTAGTTTGAGGAACTACGAGGAGCTACACTTGTGTGAGCGTGTACAAAAATGTAGGATGTTAATAAAAATTGACAGTAGTGTCTGTACCAATAGTATTTTAATTTAACATGTTTACTTAATATCTAATGACATATCATGGTAATTTCATGACTTGATACAATGCATTTCTTACATAAAGCTCCTTTAATTGTACATTATTGGAGCCAAGTTTGTAAATATGGCTATAACCATTGTAGTGTGTAATAAAGGGGGCATAAGCACGGACATTTCTTTTCTAATGGATGATATTAGAATAGATAATAGAAACTCTAACTCTAAAGAAAATCTGACATGAACACACCCAGAAAAGATGCAATATGGAAGAATGTCAAAACAGATAAATGCTGTGAAAATAAAGATAGCCCATATTAGAATCAGAATAATAAAATAGTGTAAAAACCCTGTTTAAAATGATACAAATCTGAATATGTAAATTGTCCTTTTTGTAAAAGAGCAAATTTCCATGAAAGCTTTGTCTTGAGCCGTTGACCTTAGTCTGAACTGCTGCTGCTGCTACTGCTGCTGCTGCTGCTGCTGCTGCTGGATGACTGTATATAGAGAGAAAGTGTGTTTAAGTTTGGGAATAAATTCACAACATTTAAAAAGAAGACTAGACAATACAGAGAATCCTATACTTGTAGCATTGTCGACAGACAGTGTGTGGCAGTTTTAAGACAGCTCGCAGTATGTTCAGTGATATAGTAGAACTATATATAATATACTATATATATATATATGTAGTATAGTATATATAGTAAGAAGAACTGGCACATGTGCTTGCATAGGGTCTTAACAACCACTCAAACATTTGCCACTATGAGTCACATTCACACATTTACACACATGCAGTGTGTATGTTTACACAATGTTGACTCTTTAACAGTAGACTGAAAACCATGTTGATTCACAAGAGAACTTACAACATGACTGCATCTATGCTGTTTGGTAGAAATTGTGTGCTGGTTAGTGTAGACAGGTTCAAGTTGGAATCTAGTTTAAACTTAAATCCGAGCTCACCTTGCCGTGTTTGTGGTGCCCATGTCCATGCTTCTCCCCCTTATGTCCTTTCTTCATCTTTTTGTGGATTTTGTGTCCACCCATCCCCATTCCTCCCATCCCCATTCCCATTCCTCCCATCCCTGCCATCCCTGCCATCCCTCCACCAAATGCACCAGCCATGGGATTCATGCCTCCATGATGATGTCCTTTGTGATCTTTGTGGCCTTTTCCGTGATCTTTCTTGTGATCTTTCTTGTGATCTTTCTTGTGATCTTTTTTGTGATCTTTGTTGTGACCTTTTTGTTGACCTTTTTGGTGATCCCCCTTTGGAGAGTGTGGATATGGACCTGGGCAAACACCTCCTGGGGGGATCGGAAATCCACCTGAAGCCATAGGATAATGTTGAGGCCGTGGAGCGCCATAAGGCATTGCACCTGGAGGTGCATGAGGTACCACACCTGGGTATTGGCCTGGTGGGGGGAAGAGACCTGTATAAGGTCCAGCTGGATATGCAGGGTTGTAGCCAGGAGGGTAGGCAGGGTTTGGTGGGCCCATGGGAGGGCGTGGTCCTGAAATACATAAAAGCACACACACTTTACTCTTGAGAATAAATATTTTACAACACAGGCAAAAAAAAAATCACATTTCTGAATATGGATGAACCATTTGAGAAATACTACCTTGATTTGGCCACATGTTTAGATTTCTTTGACCTGACAGCACTAAAGGAAACCTAAGGAAATGCTAGGAAATTAATGCAAAGATTGTTTGTTTAGTAACATTACACCACATTGAGCTTGATTGACAGCTTTGTCTTCACACGTATCTCCAGTATATGACACGACAAAAACACAGAAATTGCAATTTCAAACAATGCAAGTAGGACATCCTAAAATGCTGCAGTTTAACTGTCCAATGTTGTTATTGTTCACCAATTAAAATGCAATACATTCACGTTAAACACAATTTATAAATATGTTTAAGTACAAAAGTTAATATTTTGATGGTATTGTTTTGCTCACAGTACAAAATAAACATTATGATTCTTCCACAGCTAAATGCAAGAGAGTTCTTCAGCTTCAAGTGCACTTAATCAACATCAAAATCTTTTTTCCAACACATAATATACAGTGACGG
This sequence comes from Solea senegalensis, assembly GCF_019176455.1. Lineage (NCBI taxonomy): Eukaryota > Metazoa > Chordata > Actinopteri > Pleuronectiformes > Soleidae > Solea > Solea senegalensis. The sequence continues at coordinate 21,168,643 of NC_058024.1, read as the reverse complement.
ATCATTAGTTACCACATCGTGGTTGAATTTTGCTATAAGTCTCATTATTTATGTCAGCAACTGCATTCCTCCGTGTCATGTGATCAATACTCAAAAACAAATCAGACACTTGTAGTTTTAGCGTTTTTTTGTTCCATACATATAATATATATATTATATAAAACAATAATCACTGATTCGTAATATGCATAGGTCCACGCTTACCTTAGAAACTGGCCTTGGATGTGAGGAAGTTTTCGCAGAATTCACCTCCGCCCTGTGCTTATCTTCCGCGTTTAGCAGCAGTGGGAAGAAGATGCACGCCCATTTAGTTTGTTGCGTGTTTTGTTTCCGTCACGTCAACATTCCTGCAGGCTTTTTAAATGAGAGGGTGACCCACGAGTTTCCACTGTACACCTTCAAAACGATGCTGACAGGTGCGGCTGTGAATGACTCGATGCGTAATCTACAACTGTGCAGGTGACGTGGCCAAAGCATCGTGTGCACACACTCTTTTCAGGTGCAAGTGGAAAAAAAGGGACACCCCTTCATAAACATGAATTGAAAAATAATAACGCTCATTCAGATGTTAAATAACACGGCCCATGACCTCATCTTCTTTTAAACACGGCTGCCAAAGAGGTGATAGAATATAGACAGTATATTGAACGAAATGAGTTTCAACGTTATTATTATTATTATTGTTGTGCGATTTTAAATTTATTTAGATTTATCTCATAAAAACGTTTTATTATGACGTATATATCATTCCATATCAAAATATCATCATGAATATCTAATTATGTGATGTCATGATAGAATGTTGTGTTTTAATTTCAGGTTCTTGCTATTGAAGAGTAGCAAGAACCCCCACATTTCTCCAAAATATTGTATCAAATGCAATATTTGGATATTATTGCACACTTTCACCTGATAATTGGTGATGCTATCAAAAAATTGGAATGAGGCACTTGCTTGAGCACCACCTGGAGTCCTCCTGTGCACATCTATGGCCCAACGTGATCATGTGCAAAAACCAATCTGTGCGTGCTGTAGCCTTTTTGACCCACTTTTTCACTGTCATTTCACAAGTGTTTTGATTTGAACACTTTGCACCCACTTTGCAGTTATCATTATGACTGTATTATTAATATCCTGCCCTAGATAGATTATACCCCCATTCAGTTGGGTTTTTTTTTTTACCTGTAAGGAGCGTCTGCCTCAAAAATGACCCTCAGTACATTTACTGTAATAATAATAATTAGTTTTCACCCACAAGAGATTTGACAGATTATAGCCTACTCAGTCCCCCTTTACCTTTTTACTGCATAATATCAGACATGCCATTTAACCAATGAATCATATTCACAAACACTTCCTTCCATTACACGACAGACAAATAAGTTTACATAAAAATGCAATTGTTTTGTTTCATTTTAACAAATTACTCACAGACAGTATAACTCAAACCTTGGTTACCAACAGCCAACATTTTTTAATTTCATTACCAATTACCAATACATATACAAATGTCAGACATGTCATGACAAGTTGAGGACAGCGGCCGTTGATAGCATACCGTCTTAACAGTTTGACTTGTCACAGCAGATCACAGTAAATGCACATAAAAGTAATAAAACTGTTGCTGGCTTACAGCACGAGTGGCACTGATCTAACCTGAAAAAGAGCACACACAGCATGCTTACTAGTGGTGTAGCATAAGCTTAGTAAAGAGCTTAAGTAACACTTTTAACTTTACTTGAGGTTTGTTTTTTTCTATAACAACTCAAATATCATCTCAACAGAAAATCTTCAACATAAAATAAAAAAAAACAGTTTATATTGTCAGAGATCCAAAGATTAAGCAGTGCTTTAAAGTTCTGTTCCCATTGTCGTAAACCCTTTACAGAATGTTTCACTATATACTGTATATACATACTCATTCGTATGTATTTTAACTATATCTTTAGACTGTTTGACATAAATACAAAAACAAAATACTGAAATAGGCTTCTGTAAATAATCATCTCTGTCACTTTGCATGTCTTGTGGTGTTGGTCCTCAGTCTGAGTCACTGCTACTGCTGCTGGATGACTATTGAGAAAAAGAGAAAATCATACGTTCGAATGTATCCAATTCAACAAATGCAAAGGCAGACTTGCAGTACATCTTTTTTGATAATAGGTGAATAATACGGAACATCTGTAACTCAAATGTGCTTCTTATTGATACATTCATGGTACTGGCAGGTTCAAGCTTAATCTTCTTTCATCTGCAGAAGGTAAGATTTTAAAACCCAATCTCACCTTGCAGTAGTGGAGCCCATGCTTGTTCCACTTGTGTGCTTTCTTCATCTTCTTCCTCATCTTTTTGTTAGCTTTGTGTGTTACCACTCCCATTACCATTGCTGTCAATCCTCCGGTTAATGACCCAGGCATGGGAGTCATCCCTCCATGATAGAGACCTTTGTGGTGACCTTTGTGGTGACCATACTTTGGATAGTGTGGATATGGACCAGGGTGACGTGAGTGTGGGTATCCGCATGGGTGAACACCTGCAGTGGGGGCAAATGGAAATCCACCTGGAGCCATAGGATAAGGATAAGGTTGTGGAGCCCCATAAGGCGTCACACCGGGAGGTGCATGTGGAACCAGAGCTGGGCTCATCGCTGCTGGGAAGTGGCCGGGTGGGCACCCTGGATTTGAAGGTTGGGGATAAAATGCTGAAGAAGGTCCAGGATATGCAGGATATGTAGGATATGCAGGGTTGTACCCAGGAGGGTTTGATAAGCCCAGTGGAGGAGGAGGTCCTGATACACATACAGTAAAAGCATGCATACATACATACAATACATTTTTCCAAAAAAGTATTTGTGGGTTATGCTGATTTTTGATATATCCTACCTTGATTTGGCCACATAGTTGATGACACGTCAAATACTTCAGGAAACCTGGGAAAACATTTATACAATTAACATTTAGTCAACATTTAAAAAGCAAGTTTTATACATTGTGTAAATGAACTATATGGTATTATATATATGTATATATATATGTATATATATACATATATATTATAAGAGGATTTTGATTCAGTCCAAGTCACTTTCATGATTGTACATGATTCTATGAAAAGTTATAATCTGAGATTATACTTTTCGGTTGCCATATACTGTATATCTTACCACATATAGTACATACAGCATAAACAAACATTTTACCAAAACGCAACACACAGACAGACACACACAGGTGCACCTGTAGTCTAGTATCGACAGGTGTAGGGCTATTGTTATCAACTTTATGACAACTGACAAACTCGATTCACAAAATATATAGTACATCATGCTCAGCATTAGATTTTGAAACTCAAAAATTGTTTAAATCACAGTCTAGAGATTCAGGCTTACCTTAGAAACTTACCTCTATAAGTTTGTCAATTCAGCTCTGTCTCGTTTTGTCTTCCTGTTTACTGCAGGAATACGATGCACCAGAGTGCCACACCCTTTGTTACGCGACATTCCCGTAGGCTTAGAAAGAGAGGATGACCTACTACAGTAGTTTCTATGGTGCAAAACACACACACACACACGTGACTTGAAATCATTGTAAACAGCTATTTTTAATGCTCCACACACATTTCCATGACATAATGACACAACACGGTTGTTGCAGCGTAATAATACAAATTTACTTTTACTCTTCAAAACTAAATTACATCATTATTAAAGAAATTATATGAAAATGAAATGAAAATACAGAATTAAAACTGTTAAGACACAACATTAAGATAACAATGATAGTAAACTAATACACAAACCAAAATTATATCGTTTCACAAGAATGGGTACACAATAAAAACACATCCAACCTACTGTGATTAGAGGAATAACCTCTTATTCATTATTTCTCAAATACTACAACTTTCTTCATGACAAAATGGAAATTTTTAAGTAATTCTAAGTAAACCAAATTAAAGGTGAGTAATAGAAACATGCTCAAGAAAACACAAAGCGTTCAATCTAAAACTATGACAAGTAGTGACACAAAAGAAACCATGAAATTGTTTGTTACACAGCATAAATGACAGTGTACATTGTACTTAAAATATTTAAGTTCAATTTTAACACTTTGTGGAAAAATATACTCTCTAATTAGTACATTTTCACATTGTTTTTTCCAACAACTGCAGTGGAAACCTAGAACCTGCACAGAACATTTACCACAAGTCAGTGCTTTACATTCACTTCACACAGTTAATAATTTGACACCAAGAGGGTAAAAATGTACACACCTGTAGTGTAGATGTAGAGTCCTCAAAGAATTAAAAAAACACAACAGTGGTAACAGTTGCTAGTGGACTACTGTAAATCGGGTGGGAAAAGAGTCATTGTAGACTGAAGAGAGTCTAATCTGTCTGCGACACACTGAGCCGTCACTCGAGCGTCTGGATCAAACTCCCAACAATCTGACAGGAGCTCCTGCAGTGCAGATCCCTGAAAGGTTTAAGCCATACCCAGTTAATAAACATACACAACACAGCTCACTATAGCTAATGAAAACACTAATGAATACCTGTGGTAGCAGCTCCCAGTGTTTAGGTATGGAGGGTCTCTTTTCCCTGGTAATCACATGCATGATGAGGCTCTCCAGTGTTACATTGCCCTCCAGCTCAGATTCATAGGGCAGTAGATGTTGTGGAACGTTACCGCCTGCAGATGGAGACATTTATTTGAATTTCCTTCTGATCTGAAGCTATACTGTATATTTATCAGAGCAGGAGGCTGAAACAAAAGTTGTGAAAATCCCAGTGTTGATGATGTAACCTTTTTTGTCTGGAATACTTTTTGTGCACTCTTTCAACTCACCGAAGAACATTCTCATGATATAAAAAACCCCAAATATGTGCACTTTCCTTCTGCAGTGTGTTTTGACTGTAAAAGTTACTGGAACATTTGCTTTTATTCATTTTGTAATAAACCCAAATAACCCTTAGTGCTCACACGGCACAGATCTGTGCTGCAGGTGAACCCATGGTAAACTGCTGTGGGAATAATACACAACTCCTTATATGGACATCCTGGGGAGAAGTCACATATTCAGGTTTTAAAAAATGTGGGGCTTTTCCGTCTTAGGTTTTTGAGTCAAAGTTATGATTTATTTTAGATCGCATTTTTAGTAGTGATATAAAGTAGCAATAATTTGTCACAAAATAAGTCACAAAATAGATCTTTTTTCTTTTCTTTTTGTTCATAAAAACAAGCCAAGTGAACTTTGACCTGTGGCGTATTTCCAAATTCAATTGGATTTTAAACATCTTAAGTACTTTTTGCTCAGGTGTCTTTATATAGTTGGTGAAATGTATTTTTTTTCTCATCAGGTTGTCCTGAAAAAAAAGGATATGAGACCCTCTATGTTGCACGTTCTTATACTCTCAGTGTATACTGTACATTTAAACGTAGTAATGGAAAAAAGCAGCTGGAATGCTCTGTGCTCTAAGGGTTAAATATCCAAACACTGGCTCGATCTGCGCAGTAAGAATTACAGTTGAGAAAAATAAAAATGTCAGAGGTGAAGAGAAGCACTATCTGACATCACATGACATTACTGAAAGTGAATTTACCAGCAAATAAAGCCGAGCAGCGCATCCAGATCTCCCACAGCAGCAGTCCCAGCGCATAAATGTCCCCCTGCTTGAAACAGCTACTGCTGCGTAGATCTACAGCACCATCCAGGATCTCAGGAGCCATGTAGCACAGAGTGCCCCTCTGACAAAAAATATGAGCGTCTCCATCTTCTTTGGCCACTTCCCTTTGACCAATTACTCTGTGCTGCCTGCTTCTCACCATCATGGCCATGAGGTGGCTTTGATATGAACAAGTACGCAGGATGGTGGAGCATCCAAAATCACACAAGGCACAAGTACCATCTGCTTTCACAAGTACATTGGAGCTGCTGAGGTCTCTGTGAGCCACCGCGGGTTTATGCATATCTGCAAGAAAAGATACAAACACATGAATAATCAGTCATATAACAGTATACGTGCTATTTAAGCTACATAGCACACATAACAGTACAACCATCATGTCCACATTGGTAGGCTGTAACACACCGGCAGATACATGACGTGTATTCTCAGTAACATTCTGGCTCATACCATAGCTGTGAAGGTCAGAGTGGAGATAGGAAAGTCCCTGCGATAAAGACTGGCACAGCTTCAGTGACTGCATCCAGCTGATGGTGTGTGTGCACAGAAAGGAACAAAGAGAACCCTGAAATCAAAGAGACATTTTAATATTGTTAAGCAAATGATTCTCCACTTTGAATGTTTGCATACATACTGTTGTTAATTGACTATAAAAGTTAAATCAAGAAGATTAAAACAAAAAAATTGATTGCATTTGTGTGTGTTTGTTGGGGGAAATAGAACTGTTGATTTTCCACAGTATCCGATAGAATAGAATTAGCACACACACACCAATTAGTGATAGTGTATTGTGTCTTACACACCACAGTAGTGAACACACACACAAGCCAGTATGGTATGGTATGGTATGGTATGGTATGGTTAGGGTTAGGGTATGGTACCATAGTAATGATCATTTGAGCATCCATGAAAGTGAGCCAATAAGGTGGAACAAGAGGATGCTTTTTGTAATTGTGGTCAAAAGTGGAGGCCTGCAGTCTCATATTTATAACACTGTTACTCTTTTCCCTATTTTAATTTCCAACTTACTACAATAAAGCTGCTTTCAATGAAATACTTAAGCCAAAATGCATGTTACATAACTCTATATTGATATCTGTGATATCTGGTATCAGTGACACTGGATTATCGGGCGTCTGAAGAAAAAATTTCCAGTATCCCACAAGACTTTTTCCAATCGTGAGCCAGAACTCTCGGTGAATAAATGTCCCCCTCACCAAACATGTTTATGAGGTGACTATAGAGAGGAGGCAGGGGAATGCTGACCATGCAGACAAGAAGTAAGCCAAAATAACGTAGTCAAAAGACAGCAGGTGTAATTTTCCATGAATGAGTGGTTGCCATTTACATATTCAGCTAACTGCACAACAATGAGCCAGCTGCCATCATCCTGTTTCCTCCCTGTGCCCAGGAAGTGGAGAATCCCAGCATGTTTCATCAGTGGTAGCTCATAAACCTCCTTCTCTGCAGTAAATCTATGTTTCCAATCAGAGGGTAAAACTTTCACAGCCACTGCAGATCCACGGTATTTCGCCTGCCAGACAGTGGCAAAATATCCACGGGCCAAAATCTGAAAAAGGATTGAACACGTAGTTAAAATGGAATTGTGTATGTATATATACATACTGTATATATACATACTGTATATATATACTGTAGATAGATATATATATACATATAGTATCACCTCATTTTCCACACTGTAAGTAATATAATATGAATACACTTGATAAAAAGACTTACATGCTGTAGTTCAATATCAGCCACATCAACCTCATTGTTTTTTGTGGTTTGGCAAGACAACCGTGAGGAGACACTGTGACCATGAGGGCAACCTTGTAGATTCTCTTCTAAATCAAAGCAAATGAACAAAATCCCACTGTTAACACACTTACTATGGGTAATGTGATGCTATGATACAAGACATAAATTAAACTGGAGATTGACAAAGAAAGGACACACAGGTAAAAGGGAGTATCACGGCAGAGATAAACACTCAGGGTCAGTCAAGCAGAGGCAGTTCCGAAGGTCAAACAAAGGCATCACTAAAAATGTGAATGAGAATGTTAATAATGTGAAAAGAAAGTCTTTTTTTCCCCTCTAATCTTTGAGAAGTAGAGAAGGCATTTGATACTAAAGCAATACCGTTTAAGGTTTTAAGAGAAACAACAAACTGCCTGTCTGTTCCGAATCAGGTCTAAACCAGGAAGCCAAGATTATCCAGCAACTCTTACTTAAACTGTAACAGCAAGCTGAGTTTTAATCAAGACAATAGATCATCTCTTTTGTGAATGTTAATGTAACAGTCACAAATATCAACTAACTTTATTGTCCTTGTATAGGAAACATAAAAAATGCATACAACTGAAAAGGCATCTGGATTATTCTAGTTTAACTTTCTGCAACTGTATTTCACAAGAGAAAAAAAACTTGTATTTCTATATAATATGATAATGTAAAATCCCATATATGGCTTCAATACTCTAAACAAGGGCGTCAAATTCAATGGAATTTCTAATGTTACCAACTAAAGTAGGCATTTAGTGTTAATAGAAAAATGAAAGAAAATAAAAAATCTTACTTTTGCTTTTGAAGAAGTGTATCCATTTGGCAGCAGCGATCACAAAGCCCAGGACGAGTAATGCTCCAATTAGAGTGACAGCAACTTTAGTAATTTATTTTGAGAAGAAACAAAAATGACAGCACCATTTTAATTCAGACATTTAACCGTCACACATTCTATGTAAGACTGTGTGAGTATATTAAAAACCACGACAGAAAACAACATTATTCTTCTCAGCTTTGTCCTCCAAGTTTGTGAAGTGGGAAAGATCTTTAGCTACAATGTCAGTATAGTAATGGTGTCACTATATAGTTCACAAAACTGATATTCAATGGCTGATAGAAATCGCGTTATCACCATACCTTCCAAATTAGAGTGTGTGTGTTGAGGCTGTTCTGAATCTGGTGTCCACGTGATGTTGCTGTTGCACAAGTCTGTGTTGCAAACACATTTCATGTAGTTCCACTTAAAGCGCGTTTGTGTCTTGCAGACGGCATCTGGGCAAGCCTTTTCAGCGACATCACAAGCTGCAACAACAACAACAACAACAACAACAAAAAGGAAGTAACACATTAGGCTCACAGAGGAGACAGCTGCATAAAACCCTATATACTTAACTATACTTATACTTATAACAATATCAGACAATATTAGATGGCTTTTGGGCTTAAATTTGATTAGAGCATAAATCACATGTCTTTCTCTAATGGCACCAGTTTGGATATGTAATAAGTAGGTTTTCTTACCAAGAAGGTCGACCACAGGCTGACCACTGAGGACCCGGAAATATCCCACACAGCAGTGAGTGCTCTCACAGACCTGCACTGACCTGGTCACATTGCCAGAAGTAACGTATTTGTTGTTCTGCTCAGTGTTTGCTGCGGTGCCGTTCAAGTGGAACGCACACCGTCTCTTTTGAAGTGAAAACGGGCTGCACATGCATGTACAGATGAATACTGGAAAGAAGAAGAGGAAATAAGGACATTAAGATGTGGTACACATTACCACAATTTCACTTCAAATAATAGTAAAATATTTACCACCTTCAGTTCAACATTTTCATTGTCCAAGTTTTAGTATGATGAAGTTTAGTAACAGACCCAGTTACGGAGTTGTTGTATATTGTTGCATATTAAATTGCATATTAAATTATAGCAACATGGCAGCTATCAAATCACAAATAAGAAGTCACGAGGCAATAAAATCAAATTAAAATAAAGCAAAGTATATACAAGAGCACACTCACCAGCAGCCAAAATCACCAACCACTGTTGCAGGATCATGGTCCCTCTGAGACCAGAGTGGCCAGGCAGGGAGTGTCCTGGGAATGTGATAGGAGTTTCCCACGTTTCCCAGCATCACTCCCACTGCCACACACCTGCATGTGTTGGACTGTGAGAATACAGTTCTTTTATCAAAAATAATCTACTCCCAGTGTTAAGAAACATACCATGCTGTCAATGTGGGAGTGTTGTATGCCGCTGCCTTTGTGCTTTTATGGTCAACTGATGACAGCAGGGAAGTCCTTTTGGGAAAAACTGACAGGGCCACAAAAGAAACCAGTACAAAACGACATCCATGCTTCAAGTTTCCATTTTGTTGTACTCAAGTCCTTTATATATATACATATATATATATATATACATATATATATATATATAAAAGGGGGTTTAGTAGTTTTTTCTACCTAGGAGCAGATAAGAATGATAATATACTATAATATAATAGTTTTATGTGTGTCAATAAGATACATACCTTTAAACTATCCATTTATTTTATATATACATATTTAGTCACATTTATGACTGGTAAGTCAAGGTATTTCCTCTTAATTCAATATTTTGACAATATATTTAATACAAGAAGCAGTTTTTTGTTTGTTTGTTTACAAACATTCAAGGACTTGCATCTTAATTCTTCTTACCCACACATACCTTTGATAAGTCTGAAATAAATTATTTTTTTTAAATATATACTTTTTAAAAATTGTTTTAAATTCGCGTGTTTCTAAATTAACGTTATCCAACTAAATAGAGATAAATACATATACACAGATAAAAACAGAATAGTACGTGCTTTGACCCCGGCTGGTGTCTATATAGTCCGCTGCCCTGACATTTAAAACAAGCGCATCTCACTGTCAATCACATTAATTAAACAGGTGACCGGTACCGACGCGTGGGCGGGTCCAACTTTTCACGCTAAAGGTAGACTTGTCTTCGGTCCACACGTTAGCCACGAATAAGATGGTAAAACATTCAAACAACCCCCCAAAAACAACTTGCTTTCAGTATTAGTGGTTGATATTCAACCCGTTATTCTGTTTTAACTATTTTTCTCGACATGTCTGTCTTCAGGCAACGGTTTTGGCTGATGTGTTTGCGGAAGATTCCGAAAACGACCGAACATTTTACGGCTTCTCGGACAGTGAGCTCAAGGTGCGTTTGCTGGCTTCAATCGAGGCCTTCACGTCCTCTTCAGGACACAAATGAGAACAGTGAGACTTATTATTTTAAAGAGATTATTTATATGACATAAGTTACTCATTGTCGTTAGGGCTGTACAATATATCAACATTCACGGTACACGAACTTCAATAAACGTAGATGTTTTCCTTGTGCTACCTTTGTTTGACCAAGGTCTTACCTTAAAGGACTTACCTCATGTGTTAAAGGGGGCATTGATTTTATTTTTCTATCAATTCTGTTAATTATGTTGTTGGAATTAAGACAACAAAGTTAACACGTCTTCGATCAGCCCTAATTGTCACTTCAGTGCAGAGTGAACATGCTTTTCATTGCATTGCTGCATCAGTCTCACTGTAAAAACTGGTGTAATGTCAAGAGTTGTCACTAACCTCATTATAAATCACCTGTGTTCATATCCACCAGAATTTAAGTTTGGAAGATGAGGCTGAGTTTGATCTTTCACCCAAGAAGCAGGAATCTAAAGCACCCTCTAGAAACCAGCCCTTCAGGCTGAGAGTGGCACTGCGCTCCACCCGCTCCACCCCCTCCACCTTGCAATCCAGTGAGGAGGACAAGGATGATGAGGTGCAAGAGGAAGAAACCTCAGCACAGAAGGCAAGAAAGACTAGTAAGGCAAGAAGAGGGACACGTGTTAAATTTGAAGATGAGACGGCGTTGGCTGCTCCGCCTCCTCGTGAAAATCCTAGATTCGATTCAGGGGACGAGTCGGCTTCTTTCCTGGCGAAGAGGGAGCAGAACATCAAGGCCAACAAAGCAATGGTAAACCAGAATCACTGCCCTAGAATATCCAGGTTAATTTGAAATTAATATCACCAATGTCCCAAACAAAGCTACAATTCAGACTCATGATATATTACTCCACTACTAAATGTAGTCACTAACACCTTTTGACATTTTTTATTTTTTATCTCTTTGACTTAAGGCAGGATTGACAAATGAATTGTCAAGTTAGACATTAACACCAGTAACTCATGACTAGTCTGTGAGCTGAGTGAGTGCAGAAAGAGCAGAGGGATGACATTACATTACATTACATTACATGTCATTTAGCAGACGCTTTTATCCAAAGCGACTTACAATGGAATCAAGTACAATTAGCCAGGGGTGGAATCGAACTTGCGACCATGATGTCTTTGGTACACAAGGCAGGGTCTTAACCACTGAGCCACTCCACCCCCGATGACAAACATACCTGTGTCTCAGATGATTATCATAGTAATATATGTAAATATTAAAGGCTGGCCTGGCTGACACTGTACAGATTCAGAGCACTGAAAACAATTTGGATATTGGTGTAATACATACAGATATGTTCTTCAAACTGTATCTTCTCTGTTTTCTAACAGCTGGCTCAACTGATGGCAGACCTGCAGAAAATGCCAGGAGGTGCAGGGATCCTGAAAAAACAAGCAGACAAACAGAAGAAGAAAGAGAGAAGACATGTGAGTTGACAGTGGACAATTGGAAATGTTTAATATTAAACAAGTGGCCAGAAATCTTGATAGAATTTCAGTCAGTCTTGTTGGAACAGTATTTCTTTGCAGACTGATGACTTGTGTGATTTTTATCTTACTTGGACTGCAGCGTCCACCAAACTCTGGTGCAGCTGGAGGCGAATCCAGGAGGAACCCAGATCGGGTGTCCCGCAGACAGACCCGCTCGATGGGAGGAACCGAGGATCCTGCAGCTGTCAAGGAAGAAGAAATTGAATTCAGTTTGGAGGAGGAGTTGTTGGAGGTACATGTATGTTCTATTTGTTCATTTATCAAGGATTGGGTTATGCATGGGACTTGTGATAACCTTCAAGATATTGTGATTACAGCTCCAAAATGTCACCTCCACATACAGCTGACTGACATGCTTCTCAACAGCCTGAGTGATTCCTACATCCTGTTTATGACAAGTCATTAAAAACAACTTATACTTTAGGCAGGTTATGACAGAATATTAGAAAGTTATAATCAAACTTGTGTAATGCTGCAGAGACTGTAGCCGTGATACTTGGCACTAGCTCTTTTTTAACAAATGCATCTGGGGGGTTATTGCCTCTGTGTCCCAGGTACGCCGAGCCCCACAGCGACGTGGCACTCCACGACCTAACCAGAGCAAACCTCATTTTGTCCGTCCTGTGGAGGACATCACAGAGGACGAGCTCCAGCTGGTAGCAGACAACATGACTGAAAAAGTCTACAACAGTGCCACAGTGAGTTCACCACGAGACCCCCAATAAAAAACTGGTATCATGCCGCTATCAGGTGGCTTTATCCTTTGTGCTAAAGCCTAAATATTAAAATTACAGAGAAAATTGTAAAATTAAATAAAACTCTGTACGTGCCTTCCCAACTCCACTGTTGAAGCTTCTTGGTATTTTCAGGGCTCCACGTGTCATCAGTGCCGTCAGAAAACTGTCGACACAAAGACGTGCTGTCGGAACGAAGGATGCCGTGGCATTCAGGGTCAGTTCTGTGGGCCGTGCCTAAGGAACAGATATGGAGAGGACGTCAGGAAGGCGCTGCTGGATCCGGTTAGGCTGCTGATAAATTGACACACACACAAATTGACATACAGCTGGAAAAATACTCACAAATGTCAATGCTCAAGGTTGTTTCTGTAACCATGTTTGTCATTTTCTGACATTAAAAAAAGAGAAATCTTATTTTGGAAAGCAAAGAAACTTCATTGTTTAACCATGCTGTAATTTTATTTTCCAGGAGTGGCAGTGCCCTCCCTGTCGAGGCATTTGCAACTGCAGCTTCTGCCGTCAGCGTGAAGGCCGCTGCCCGACTGGCATCCTGTTTCCTCTGGCTCAATACCACGGCTTCTCCGACGTCCACTCCTACCTTACAAGGTGGGCTACTGGTGGGCTATGCAAGTGTGGAGGTGCACTGCAGGTCCTACAAAGTGGTTTTGGGGGGACCTTAAAAAGAAAAGACAACATCTGTTCACCTGACATGTGTTATTTATCTCATTACAGCCTCCGTAACAAATTGAAGAGTGAGGATGATGTGGAGATGTGACCTCAGCAGCATTGTTCTGAGTCTTTATTTTAAAGCATACACAATCTGTGATTCTAAAATCAATAAAATGTTGTTTTTTGTTTAGCTGACTGTTGTTTGATACAGGTTTTCATAGAAATCAGACAAAACATGTTCAGAATTTTAATCCAGCTGTTGGCAGTTGCAGTAGTTGTAGACACACACACACAATATAAAATCCCTTATTTAAAATGGGGCAAAAGTAAGAGCACTTGTCTGGATGTAGTTTCAATGAAGAGTTTCTAAACATAGTTTATACAAGTTATAGCTTTATGTGAAATTAAGCAGTGTCAAAGCAAAGAAACAAAAGCTACCACTGGGTCATCATTATACATTTTGCAACTTATTTATTTCAACAATAAAGGGATGTGTTCGAGGTTTGCCTCGAGCTGGATCTTTCCAGTTAGAACTTTAACATGCATATTGTGAGTAAAAATTAGAACATTTGTGGACCAAAAAAAAAAGCATTTCTTAGTTTTCCCCAAAACGATTATGAACCTTTGGTTTGGAGCTTACATGTATAAGCTGTCTGGACGCTAATACAAAATACTTAACTATGACCAGATGAGAATAAACAAGAAATAGTTTTTCACACACTCAAACAGTTCCAGGTGGTAAGTACAGCATAGAAAAAGAAATACTGGGAAGATCTTGACTGTATAGAATAAGCATTCTATGACTGAAAGGCTTTTATGTTAACATATTTCATCTACATACATACATACATATATATATATATAAAAGTAATAACAAAAGATTAAGAGTGATTGTGCATGAGAGTCATACAACTGAAAGGCAACTGTGTATGCTAAGAGTATCTGCAGCCTTTACATTACCAAAAGAATTATATTTATATTTTTACATGGAAAAAAATAACAATCAAAAATGCATTTGCAATGATAAACATATCAAAACTTGATGGCTTAAATGTGTGTACCTACACAAGAGGTTTAAGAGTTACTCAGGATTTCAGCACCCCAGCACACTGACATCCTCACACTCATTATTGCTTCTGGCTTATAAATTGCTGTCCACCATAAAACATGTAAGTATTATTCCTATGATACTGGGATTGCTCTCCCAAATCATAGAACTCTGAGAAGCAAATATTTGCCACACTAGATCATTATGGCGTGCCTCTGATGGAGAGAATAAGTGTTAAGGGGTGAAGTGGGCCTGGAGTAATGTTTGATAAACACCTGAGCTGAAAAAGGAAGAAGTAGAGAAGCTCACAGCCCTGGACACAAGCGTAAAAGTCCAACTTAGTAGTGTCATCTGTTAACTACTGGAGGAGCTTGTGTGAAGAATAGTACTACTTAACAATAAAACACTAAGTGTGCTGGTCTGTGTGCTTTATTGCAATCCCACCATCAATTAGATTGGGCTTTATGTGGGACAAATGTTAGTGTAGTGCCAGTTCCATTCATGGGATATATCTCATGACTTTTCTAATCTAACATTTTAATTCACCTCGATCAACCTCTGACCTTTAAATGCGACATTTCCTTAAATAAAAGGTGGAAATCATATTCCTGCCTTAGTTTTATATCCAATAGCATGGGTTGTGTTGCACCTGTGACCACCTGTCCTGTCTGAAGCCCATGAGAGGATCTGCATCTGACGTCAGATGTGCTCTTTTTTCAACCCCAAATGTCCCAGTGCAGCATCCATCAAGGCCATCGTCCTGCTCCTTCACTGGACTTAGTAGCTGTTGCCATTGATCTGGTGAAGGTCTACCTGCATCATGTTGATCCCACTGTTGGCAAGTCGAGCTATGCTGTCAGCAGATAAGGTCTCCATGGTGACAATGGTGTGCTGGTCATTGGCCGACACTGCCCCACCGCCAGCTTCCGTTCCTGCTGCAGGAGAAACGGCGCCAGCGGAGACTGCGGTGCCGCTGTTGGGGGCTACTTTTTTGTTCAAATGGGTCTTGATGTGCTTTGAGAGGTGATCACTGCGCATAAAGCGCTTAGGACACTCTGGGCAAATAAACTTTTTCTCGCCTGAAAAAGAGTTAAGAGAAAAGATCAGTGTAAAACAGCTTCAGCTGACAGTCATTCACACTATGAACTACCACTGGCAATACTGTGGACATAAGTAAATATAGCAAATGATTAACATGATGTAATATTCAGGATTGTTAATCGTGTTAAAAAAAAAAAACACACTCAATCACATAGCAAATATGCCGCTGTCACATGACACACACAAACGGCTGTACTGTGCTCCTTTACTGTATAGTGTTAGTACTAATGACATAATCAAGGACTCTTTTCATTTATCTTTTCAACATGCATGCATTTAAAAATGTCCTCCTAGATTTTGTTTCCGTGTATATCCTGATTGTACCTGTGTGTGTCCTCTTATGACGCTGAAGCTCATCCGAACGTGTGAATCGTTTGCCACAGAACGACCAGCTGCAGACAAAAGGTCGTTCCCCTGTGTGCCAGCGGAGGTGGGCCCTCAGGTGGGATGTCTTGCCATAGATCTTCCCACAGCCAGTGATGTGGCAGATGTGCTGCTTCTTTTTAGATGGGTCACTGCTTAAAGTCAAAACCATACATCAGAGTTAGAGGACTCTGAATAGACAGTACAGGAAAAAAATGTCAAAAGAACAATAATAATAACTTAGTCCTCATCGACTAACTTAAAGAAAAAGAGTTATGGATTTCCAATAAAATTTGCCCTTTTGATGAAAATAAATTCAATAACAGCATACCAGATTGAAATAACATAAATTACTGTGAAAATAATGTATGCCAGTTTAAAGCTGGGAAATGTTTGATTGTAGAATCTCAAATCCAGGTTGTTAAATGCTTTGCCAATGTGTTTTATTGTATTTAATGTCTTGACTGTTTTTCTCTTTTTTTGGTTTATGTGCAACAGGCAGCCAAAATGAACTTCCTCAGAACATCCACTGCCCTGTGATTGGCCAAAAATTCACATCATAAAAAAAAGAAATACTGATTTTTGGTATAAACCTGTATACTACCCAGCACTATAATCAACCCACATCACACTGCAACCCCCTCACACAGATACCACCACAGACTGAATCCAATTCTGAGTGAAACACTACAAACACATAGTTTGTCCAGAAGGAGGGTTAGACGGATTCTGATTCTGAAATATGCTAAAGTGACATACCGTCCTTCTCCATCCTTGCAGAAGGGGCAGGTGCAGGCTTCCCTCCGGTTGCGTCGGCCTTGAGTTGGCGGGCTAATGTCCTCGTCATCCATAGCTGTGCTATCATCCAAACTTTCTCCACCTGTCTGTAAAGTCTGGTCTCCTATAGTGATGTAAGAGGTTAATAGAGATAAGTCATTCAGATCTTTTAATTTGATGCACATTTAATCTCATTTCATTCAGTACGATCAGAATACACGTCCAGAATACACATTCTTTTTCATAAACCATTTTATTTATTATACACATTATTATCATACACACACACGAGAGAGAGAGAGAGAGAGAGAGAGAGAGAGAGAGAGAGAGATTTGGACGTGATAAAGATTTCTGTAAGACTGGGAGTATCTACACTGACAAAGACACTGTGGCCAACTCAGTATTGTAATCTGAGCATGATCTGAACAGATGTAGTGTTACCAAGTTAAGAAAGAAATAGATTTTAACATGAACACAAACACATAAGAGCTCAGGGAAACTCCAGACCAGTTAAACTGGCTAAACCAGTATAGTGCACCTTTTTCAAACAACAAAAACTGATCAAAACCAGAGATACAAGATAGTTTGAATTTCAGAGCAAAAATCAAACCCCTCAAGTAAAATACTTTTTATGGCCTACTTGAGATACTTTCAATTTACTGCTATGTTACTAGTTTGTACTAACAGCTAAACCCATGCCTCAAATTCGAACAATGAAAATACAACTACATTTGCGACTAGGTTTGTTATTTAAATCCAAGCAAATACAGACTAACAGAATACATGATCCAAATAACACACTGACCAGTTAGTACAAATAAGACTCCTCTTTTCCCTAAATCACTAATTATACTTGTCTCATTTTGCGAAATAGTATGTGCACATTACACAACAGCGTGTACATTTTTACACAGAATATAAATAATTTGTGGACAGACGACTGACCTGCTGTGCTGGAAATGGTGATGGGAACACCCTGCAGCTGCAGCCCGGACCCTCCGAGTGTGTTCAAATTTATGGTCTGGATACCTGGGATCTGCATAGTGTTGACAGACATTCCTCCAGATGCAGCAGCTCCTTGAGTCTGACCAAGTTGGGGGAGAGACTGTACTGGGGCCAGCGTGATCTGTGCTCCTGTCGGACTCTGGATCTGAAGGGTCTGCCAGGTCACCTGGCCGTTAGGGCCTACAGTGCGCAAGATGATGGGGCCTGTATTTGGCATAATTTGAAGGTTCTGAAGCCCTTCCTGGCTGAGTGTTGGAGCTGCAAATACCTGACCTCCTGCTGCTGTGACAGTACCAGCCTGGATGGTCTGAAGGGGCGTTCCACCTTGGATAAGCTGCTGAGGCTGGAGAAGGATCTGTTGTGGCTGCTGCCCATCTCTGTTATCTGATTGTATCGGGACACCCAGAGAAGATACTGTGCCGTGCTGGTATGTCCCTGCCACTGCTCCATTGCTGTTATGTGTTTGAGCCATTCCATAAGATGAGGTCTGCGCAGTGACAGTGGATGCACTTGTCATGTACCCTGTCCCACTGCTGGAAGACACTGGTTGTTGCTGTATAAGCTGGCTTCCAGTATCCCCTCCACCATTTGCATCTCCCCCTGTACTGTTTGTTCCAGTACTAACAGGCAACAATGTGATGTTCCCATTAAGTGATAAAGGCATATTTGCCAGAAACTGGGGCTGGTTTTGTAAGACATTATTGCCTAAGCTAATATTTTGAATGGGGATGGCTCCCTGAAGTAGACTGGGCATTGTTATGATGTTTCCTGATGCACCAGGCCTGTTGGTTGTTGCTATAATCTGCTGACCATTTGGAGAGGACACAATCTGAAATTGTTGCCCTTGTCCTGCTGCAGATACAGCGGACTCCTGCTGAGCATGTGCAAACTGCACTGGCTGCCCATCTACTGTCTGAAATTGGGGAATAACCTGGTACTGAATGTTAGGCATCATACCAGATATGGTGGTGAGCACCTGCTGACCCTGCATTGATGGAGCCTGGGCTACTACATATTGTGGTGGCTGTTGATGCTGTCCCTGAGTTACAGCAGCTGATGATGACAGCACCTGTCTGTTCTTCCCTAGGTCTACTCCTGTCATCACCCCCAACGTGTCAGTGGTGACAGTGTTCGTGCCTGAGGATGCTTGAATGCTGAGAGGTACAACCTGCCAGCCGTTGGCACTGGAGGTGAAAACACCCTGGTTTATTTCCAGCTGTTGCTGCTGGTTTTGCTGTTGTTCTGAAGGTGAATCGTTCTCTCCTGGGGTGTCAATACGACTGCACGTGGCTGCCAACAAGGCGAGGGGAGATGGCTGCTGTGAGTCCTAGAAAGAGAATACATAAAACAAAGAGAGAAGATTGGGACGTTATTATGTTAAAAAGTATTAGTAGATGACTTTAGTACAGTCTGAGGTAGATAAGTTTAAAATAAATCAAGCAGTTCAGGAGTTTGAATTTGTATACTAAAGGGAATAATGGGCACACATAGGCTCAGTGTTTCAATGTATCAATGTGCCACAACATTTCACTCATAACTTGCACAATGAACACCAAAGAAAGCAAATTAAGATTAAAACAAAAAATAAAAATAATTATATACAATGATTACTAAGCCATTTAAGTTAAAGCTACTTTAACTAAACTAATATGGGTCATATTGTTGTACACACTCATTAACACTGGCAATTCATTACAACTGAAAAAAATTCCAGGGAGAATTGCTGTAGGCAAGCTAACAATTATCTAATAAATGAGGAAACATGTTTTCAACAAAACAAAAAACAAACAACAAATACAATTGGGATAGCAGAAAAAAAACAAGCAGAAAATTCTAACAAGGCATAAAAAAAATGCTAGGATACAGGTGCAGTAAAAAATAATGAGAAGTGCATCTGATAAAAAAAGGAAAATTGACTGTGACTAAATGAGACATAAACCAAGTGTGTTTAATTTGAAATAAACATTATAATGGAAAATAAACGACAGCATTTGATTTAATCGATCTAATGATGACATACTACAACACTCCCATAAATCCAATTCATAATATTAACCCACTTTTGTTTGTCACGCAGCTCAGTTATTCAGAGAGGATGGGCAGAAGTGTGAAGTCCGTGGAGGAAACACGGTGGGAGAGAATGGGAGGGACATTTTCCCCAGCGCAGCGGCGGGCTCCTCTTCCCCTCCCCCCAAACCCACCCATCTCCCTCCCACACTTTATTTTGTCCTATAAACTGAGACACTTCTCTAGCCACCCCCTCCAAACCCAGCCAAATGGGCCGAGCGAAGTGCACACTTGGTGCCGGGGTTTGACGGGAACACCCCATGTGGGCGAAATTTACCTGCCCATTCCCCACCCCGGTGACATGTGCTCCAAAGAGAAAAATCAACAACTCCCGCACAACACAACTGAGCAACACAGAGGACAATTAAACGACATTAAATGCTAGGTTAAGTGGAGGTAACTGGACAGCAGAATTAAGTTCATCGTCTGATTTGGCAAAAGCGCAAGCGTTTAACCTACTTGAGAGTTTGTGTTTCGCTTTTGACTGAAGCCTCCACCGCTCCCCACAGCGGCCATGTCGCCCTGCTGCTGATCTGCGGAAGAAGAGTTTGTCAGATCAATCTTCACAAGAGTGGCTCGTCGACGTACACTAACAAGACCACAACACTGAGTAGAACAGACGGGAGTATAATTATGGACGACCCCATACAAAAATAACTAAGCGTTCCTGAAGTTAACGATACGGGAATTCCACAAGGAAATCCATGCCACAAGTGTTCGGAGGGGCAGCTAGCATATTAGCTAAGCTAACACTAACTCACTATAAGTAATGTTGGGGAAAAGTGCTAAGTACCAGCTGAAGAGTTTCGACCGTGCCACTAAAGCTAGCTCCAACAAACTGGACTAAGTTAAACTGCAGGGTAGTGTAGGCAGAGTGTGTCGGTAAAGAGCAGAAGTTAAGTTAAACCAGTTGACCAGCTCGATTTGTTTTCCAAAATGTTGTTAGCTAAGTACCAACAATTAGCAATTAAGTAGCTGGTACTTTTAAACTGCTCAGGACGCTAGCTAGAAAACAATAATACACCACAGTAACAACACATTCTTACACTAAAACGACGTAACTTGATTTGACTTCGATGTGTAAACTTAATGGCTGGTTCACCACACGCCGCCGACTTTAAAAAAGTTCACTTACTGCTCATAATTTGAAGACGGGAGGAGTTTCTCTGCGCTTTTCTCGGGTTGACAACTTTTCGCAGCTTCACACTAACTTGACTGACCGCCCGCTATGAAGAAGAAAAACACAGTGTGTGCGATTTATGCACCCGCGCGGCCCGCCAACGGGAACATCAACCAGTGAATAAAGTTGAACTACTAGTTAACGAACTAAACATTTATTAAGTTACTTTAATTAACTATCAACATGAAAATTGTATTTATTACATTCTTCCTTTCCACCAATTGTATCCAGAACCTTATTTTTCCTGGGACAAATTACATCATGTGTATAAAGTTGGTCATTGCAGATATCTTTATCTAAATTATGACTATACATAACTATACATAATACAATTTAATTATTCTTTTTAATGTTCCTACAGTGTATTATCAATGTGGGATTTTTTTCTTTTCAGCGTACAATATAGACAATATATACAATTTAGTCAACCACAGCTAATATAGCTCAACTGTGATTGAAGTTAACCATTTTATTTTTTTATGTAAATTCATACATAAACAGAGGAACATAGTTTAAAAGCAACTGATTTGGAGGATAAAGCGGTAGAAAATGGATGGATGGATGATTTAGCTGTACAGTCTCAACCAGATCAGACCAAAGTAAATAAAATGTCTTTTTGGAAATCAACACATCACCATTCACACTGATAAATATTAATAAACAATCCTGTCAAAACATGCAAAATGAAATAAGATAACCTTATTAACTCAATTCAAATCCATTTTAACAATCGATCAGTGTGAATTTATGTCTTAGTATGTGTTTCCTGGAGGCTTTCTGTTTTGTTTATTCAGTATAATCTATATGTTTTTGTTTTTAATATGCAATGTCTTTATGTTTTTGTATTTTTTTATATATTTGCAGGGTGACCTTGAAAAAGAGAACTTATTGCTGCCAGTGGCCCTTTATTGTTTTAAATAAAGTATGTTGATAACAAAGAAATCCATTGGCCCTTATTTAATACTCGCAGATGGTTCAGTTTCAGACCAAATATCTTCAAGTATCTTATCCAATCGCCAGCATAATATCCAAACATCCACAGATACTAATCAATTTCTATTGACTCAAAGCATAAGCAATATCAAAATAATCAATTGTTTAATGACGACAGTAAAGTGCAATCATATTGAAGAGTTTGATTTAACACTGACCGGCTATTGAAAGCAGATGTCCCCGTGTATAAAAGAAGCGCACCCATCTGAGAGCTACGTGTGAAGGATTGCTTGCTCTTGTCCAATGGAAAAGAGTGTTTCTGCCAACGAGCCTCTACCAGCCAATGTAATTGGGTCAAAGGCGGAGAATGGGGCGGGACTAAGCATGGTAGGCTGCATCCCCGAGTATGATTGACGTTGGGTTATCTGTTTTCCGTTTAAAATGCGCCATGTGTAAATATGTTTACAGAAACAGCAATGTTTTCCCTTTCCCCAGCCGCGCTGTTGTGTTATAACCGAGAAGTAAAACCAAACAAACACTTGAAGTCCTGTTCTGAACACGGAGGTGAGGAAGCCAGAAGCATGCTCGGCTTTCAAGTATTGCCTCCGTGGCCGCTGGCCACTCCCTGGTGGCGCCCTGTGGGTTGGGAAACAGTGAGGAGGCGGGAGGAGATCGAAAGGGTGGAGGAGGAGAAGAGACCCCATCACAATCACACACTGGCTGTATCCGCGCTGGGAGGAGAAAATGGCTCGCTTGTGGGAGGACCTTTATTACTGGGATGTGTGAGGGGGCTGTCAGTGAAGCAGCACATGTGCCCATGTAAACAGGATGGAGGGTGGAGTCCATCCTCAGGCCAGGCCTGCATCTATTAATCAAACACTCTTGATGTGCTGCTTAAAGGTCCAGTGTGTAACGTTTAGGAGGGTTTATTTAATATAGTATTTAATATACTAACAATATGTATGTTTGCAAAGGTGTGCAATCACTTTAAAATACAAAGCATGTGGGTTTTTGTACGCAAACAAAGAAGAAAGCCATCCTTTGAGGTTTGTGAAGGTCTCTGTACTGACACCATTTGGGTCAGTACATGATGGCTGTGAATTTCTGGTTGCAAAGTGTCAACATGGCACTGGATGACATAATAACCTGTTGTCACTTTAGATGTTACCAAGTCTTACAAAACTGACTCATTTTCAAATGTTCTCATTATTACATTCATTTACCACTGGACCACAGTCAAGGCTGATTGTGTTGAATGCACAGTATGTCATTTCTCCCACTAGCAGTCTGATTCAAAACAATAACAACAATAGCAAAAATGGGCTTTAATGAAAATGTACTTGAAAAAAAGTATTAATACTGCAAAAATACCCCATTAAAAGTCAAGTCCTGCATTGAATTAGGTATTAAATATAGAATTAATCAAATATAATGTATTTAAAAAAAATAAATGTAACAGCTTAGCTATAACGCTGAGCTGATTTGTTTAGTTTAGTAAATTTTTGTGTATATTGTGTGCAATTTCTGTGTATAATCTTAACCTGCTAAGGAACCGGTAACTATTGCTATTGCTGTGCAAAGCTGTGGAGTAAAGATGAGCTTTCCATCAGAAATATAAGACGGGGTGTCAAACAGCAAAACTATAGGAATTATGAAGCAAAACTATATATAGAAAAAAAAGCAGACGGTGCTGCAAGAGGAGGATAAACACCAGTCAACCACAAGCAACTGACACAAATGATAAGCTCAACAGTTTTGCAAGACTAAATGAAGCTAAATGAAGAGTTTATTGTGCCTTTATAAAAACTGATGGTACATGCATGACCTTCTTTACTTTTAGCAGCAGCTTTGAATGAGGCACAGGGAGAGAGAGAGAGAGTTCCCATATCACACAAATGTCCATGCTCCTATAACAAAATTCTTTTTTTTTCCTACTTGGTGCGATGTGTGGGTTCCTATGTCTCTATTATGATTGTAATCTTTTCTTATGAGCAGCCAGCCTTATCTCTGACATTTTGCCATAGCGTGTATCAGTCTGTGAGCTTTTGTTTCTACAGGATGTGTCGCACGCTGAATTAACTGCTGTGTTTTACATGACATGCTCAGTCACTTCCTACACATCTGCTCAAACCAACCCCATCCCCTGTGATGATCGTCTCACACTCGACCAGACACGGACAACTGATAAGACTTCAGAGGGAAATTGGCCTAAACTCACAATGTTGCATCCTTGAAAACTCAGAGGAGGCTGATGCCAGCAAACAGTTTGTCGAAGGCTGCAGTCGAAAAAAATTCAGCACAGCTCTGCCACAACAGGAAACAAGAGAAAAAAGCGCCACTGTCACACGAGTGAGACCTGCAGACCTGCGTTGATGAAGGTAAAGCTGTTTTACTTGTGACAACTTTCACTGCTTTTACACATCACCTCACCTGAGTGGATCTTTTTAATCTTTCATAGATATTATGCGGATGACATTATAAAATGGAACTCATCAAACAAAAACACCATAAGAATAATTATAATACATTTTTACATGATTCACATTTTATTAAAACTTTACATATTGGTTATTTGACTTCCTACTAATTAATTTTTCTAAAGTAAATCATTACATTTATGTTCTACTTATTCTAAAGGAAACTTACAGTATTTACTTAATTTAATTGGTCTGTGTCTTATGTTGACACTCAAGGAGTACATCTGTCTGTACTACATGGCTATAGGTTATGTATAATGTAGAAACATGTTCCTTCATGGCATCATCTGACGTGTTTATGCGCTCTTCTGTCAGCTATTTTCTACACAAATGACTTCACAAACTTTAACATAAACTTGACTTTGTAATAGTTTGGTTTATTGGTAACTACATTACAGCACAGTATGGTAATAATGCTGTGTAAAAGTGTCAGTAATATTATGGTAATACCATCTCATTTACAGGTTAATCACCAAGTAATAGCTTGGTAAATATGAAATAATAAACCAATAAAATGTGGAAATAACATGGTATCACTGTAATGGTATCTCCTTATTACCACAACATTACCTCCCATGCTGTAAAAAGCATTAGAAATTACATGGTATGACCAAAATATCCAATCCAATCCAACTTTATTTGTAAAGCACTTTAAAACAACCACAGTGAACCAAAGTGCTGTGTAGAAGAATTAATAAAACACAGGATACATATAGGCATAATAGCTCACAAGAGGTGATAACATGCATCTAAAACAACTAAAATAAATGAATAAGTATGACCTTCCTATTACAAAATAATAACCATACTGTTACCATGACCATCATATTTATGAAAATGCTGTTGTCATGTCATGTGAGACTGTGACTCCATGTATGCATGTTTAATGAGGAAGGACAGCATCCTGGAAAAGGCAGCTTTAATGTCAAATATAGATATAAAATAGTGAGAGTCAGTGTAAAATGATATCAGTCTTTGACAAACCAAACATCGCTCGAATCTATAAAGATCCCTGCTTTTCTCTGCATGTTCTCCAGCTGTGTGTGAACTGATACGATGGACAGCCCGTCCTCCATAGTGAGGCGGCGAGCCTGGATCAACAGCAGCCGACAGTGGCCCACTCTGGAGGAACCGGAGGGGCCGTCGTCCCGATTCCTGTCGGCCTCAGTAGCAGACGATGACGTGTTTTCTGATGGTAACTCAGAGATAAAATCAAAAATCTTTAGACATGTACTTGTATTTTATATATGAGTAAAATGGAGATGCATAAGAAGTCTGATCAGTTCCTTTAATAGAATAAAAGAGTTATTTATTCAATAAGGATTACTCATAAAGCATATATGCTTACATACACTTGTATCATTTCCACAGGATGCTTCACAGGAAAGATTGAGAACTGGCTTCTTGGTTGTGGGTGAGTCACCCCCCCCTTTTTTTTTCTTGTGTGTGTGATTATATTTTTTGATCAGACTCTTGCCGACTGTGAGGGACAAGGTGTCACTGTCACTGGAATCTGCTTTGACAAACAAAAGCTGAGAGCTGAGAGTGGAAACACTCTGAGGTCTCATGTTCCACAAAGGCAGTGCCGTGCAGTAGCTGCAGTATTGTTTCCACCACAAGAGCCTGAGATGATGTGTGTGTTGTTGTTTTTTTAAACTTTGTCACTGGAAAAACAAGCATTTAACTGAACAAAACTGACAATGTTTGTTCTTGGGAGATGTCGTTGACACAATAAATGGATATTCAGGTCATGACGTGCACACAGACAGCATTTAGCCCTTTCATCATCTGTTGACTCATTTGTTGTTCAGACTAAAATTGTTATAAAGTACGAGGGAGACACATTACGTCCTTTTTTACGTTATGAAACTGAATGAAGGAAGAATGTCTGCTCCTGGACACTTGTCTCTTACGCGGTGTATCGGCCATTTAAAAGGAAGCTGCACTATAGTGGTAATCGGTGAGTTCAACCACAGTGTGTCTACATCTGACTCCCATCCCTTTGAAACAGTGCAGCGAAAGAAGTAGTGTGATGGAACCCAACAGGGGCTGGATGTGTCGACTGTGAATATTTCTGTGACAGGAAGTTGAATTTAGCAGCCAATTAAAGGCCCAGTGTGAAATATAGAAGATTTATTGGTAGAAATCAAATATACCAACCATAAATATTCCTGTACACACGTGTAGTTGGTTTAAAAATGCAGTTTTGCGCCTTGCTAAAGAGAGGCCATCTTAAGCTGACGTGAATATAGTCTGTGTTATGTGTTTGGATATAAAATCTTACTCAACAAAGAACAAAGATATCCTTTTTGGTATGTGAAGGCCACTGTAGCTCCCTGGTGAATGGAGTAGTGTTTTGTTTATGACAAACAGCAGTTTCACCACTAGATGTCACTAATTCTTACACACAGGATCATTATCTAAGAGGTGATCAGAGGACGATTTCTCACAAGTTTACTTGTACTTATATCTTTGTGAGGTCAAAAAAAATGTAAAAACCTATTTTTTTAGGGACATTATGTCTGAGGGGTTAAAACCTGGTTTTAGGTTTTAGGGTTAGAATTGGGTTTAGGTTAGGGTATAAGGATTAAGGTTAGGCACATTTGTGATGGTTTAGGTTAGGGTAATGCATGTGTCCTCACTAAGACATAACAACAAGTTTGTGTGTGTGTGTGTGTGTGTGTTTTACAGGTCAGAAATCTGTCCCGAGAACACCAGCCGGCTGAGTTTTGGTAAATATGAATTGAAATAAAGCTTCATCATGAATAACAATCAACAAGCCAATTCAAAGTATTTGAGTAAAATACAAGTAGCTCACATGTATGCGTGTGTATATGATACATGAGTTAATATAATTGGTTACTTTGTAACTGTGAAGGCATAAACAGATGTACAGCCAAATGACTGAATATTCATGTTTGACTGAGTCGCCGACTGTGTGTTCACTCTTCAGAGTCTGCACTCAAAACCAACAACTGTGATGATGACCTGAGCCTCGGCGCTGATGGCAAGCACGCACACACACACACACACACGCACGCAAACACGTATGAGCAGCTCTTCTTTTAAGGACTCACATTGACTTAGCATTCATTTGCCTAAAACCACCTAAATAAACTGTTATCCCCAATCTTACCCATAACCAGTTTATGCCTACCCTTAACCCTAATTTTAACTCAGTGGCAGAGCCACTTCCAACTCGAAGGTTGTGGGTTTGATTCCCAGCTCCGCTAGTCTACATGCCGATGTGTCCATGGGCAAGACACTTAACGCCACGTTGCTCTGCCCATAGATGTGCTTTATGAACGTGTGAGTGAATGATGGGTGAATGGCATTTACCAATGACCATTTACCATTTACAATTCAAATCTTAGCCCTGAAATAGGACCAGGTTTGAGTTAAGAGTTAACACACACATACACGTTTATGAAAAGGTTACTCTAACCTTTTCATAAACTACTGACCTAATCCTAACCCTGACCTTAGCCTAACTTTAAAACATGTCCACACACACACACACACACATATACACTGGTTTCCATGACTTCAGAGAGGACATTACATTGACTTACATTAATTTCCTGGAGACTTACTCTAACCTTTTCATAAACGACTGACCTCATCCTAACCCTGACCTTAGCCTAACTTTAAAACATGTCCACGCACACACACACATTTGCACTTCATTCATAGTGAGGAACCTCATGGACATAATGCCTTCCCTAGGCCCCTACCCTGAAGTTAACCATCACAACTAAATGCATAACCCTTAACCCAATTCTAGCCCTATGCTTAAAATGGGGTCTTAACTCCCAAAAAGTAATTGGACCAGCCAAAATCTCCTTACTCTGTGTGGTTTTTGGTCCTCACAAAAGCACAAATACAAGAACATACACATATTTTCATATAGGAAAATGCGGAGTGTGTGATGTATTTTTTATGAGCTTTCCTGCCACACCAAGAACAAGCCTTTCCTTTGTCATGTTTCATGTTTAGTGGTGAGAAGGACACACACAGGTACTGACCTTATTCCTTTCATATCAGCTGTAATACCCCACTTAAATGTTAAGAGATACACAGTGATAATGAGACAATGATATTTACTATTTTATATTACCATCCTAAAATGTAAAACCATACCAGGGCACCACATACAATATAATGTAAGGTGTGGCCATTTTCATCTGCTGTTCCTGGACAGGCAGCAGAGAGCGACAGATAAACGGGCCATCAGATAAATAAAACATGCATTTACAAAACAAAACCTATTCACAACAAATGCAAAACGTCAACACAACACATATTCTCAACATGGCCTCACGATATCATTGTATAAAATGTGAGTGTTCATGTGTTATGTGGACGATTTGAGGCATGATTTCACCCGAGACTTAGATAGTATGTTAACACTATCCCCTTCCTA
This sequence comes from Solea senegalensis, assembly GCF_019176455.1. Taxonomy (NCBI): domain Eukaryota; kingdom Metazoa; phylum Chordata; class Actinopteri; order Pleuronectiformes; family Soleidae; genus Solea; species Solea senegalensis. The sequence continues at coordinate 21,139,621 of NC_058024.1, read as the reverse complement.
TAGTCATCACCAAATAATAAGAATGGAAAAGTGTCTGGGTGGTTGTTTGTCTCCATGTGTCCCTGTGATTGACTGGCGACTTGTCCAGGCTGTACCCCGCCTATAGCCCTATGTCAGCTGAGATTGACACCCCCTCATGTAGAGGATAAAGCAGTAGAAAATGGATGAATAATATGGTAAATTTTAATGTGAGGTATTACATTGTATTACACCTACTGTAGATCTCAAAATCAAGATAATACCTAGATATTATATTAGAAATTACATGATTTAACGTCATCTCCTTATTATTACCAATTAGTATTGTTACTACCAATGTGGAAATTGCATCAGAAATAAGATGTTATTACCATAGTATTACATCCATGTTATAATAAAATAATTGCTGCTAATGTGCGCTAATGTAACGCTAAGTCTTATCTGAACTCTGTCAGGAGGAGGAACCAGATGATTGAGCACTTTATATACTAAACTGTCAAAGCTCAAGTTTTTATCTCAGGATAACGTTACAGTGACGGTATCTTAATACTGTGACCAACTTATGATACAGTATGTCAGCATGAATGCCTTTATATTCAAAATATGATACATGTACATTAGATGTCCTTTGTATTGGTTTACTTACTTAACACAACTTCCTCCTCGAGTGACATACTAATTTAAGTTCTGCAGTAGAACGACGTAAACATTATCACTCGAGCTTAAATTACCCAACACTTTCCCAGAGGTTTATTGGGTTTTAAGAAGCAAATAAATGTATTCCTCTTTTATTTTTGGTTTCAGCTTCTGTAGTAAGAGGTGGAGACATTTCATGTGAAGCAGGGTGAGTAGCAAATATAATGTTATGATTATGTAAATATAAGGTCATATAAGACATCACTGTTGATCATTTTACTCTTGATCATGTGCTATGAACAAGTTCCTGGTTACACCCATGCACACTTCACTCTGTTGAAATGAGTCACCGGTGTGACTACAAGTGTGAAAAAAAGCCCTCAAATATTACTTCATTGTGCAAAATATGGGCCATTTTGATGCGTTTTCAAAACATGGCACTTCCATAACTTGCCACATAGTAACGAAACTGCTGTCATATCTTCTCACTCCGCGCTGACCATGAAGCCGTGCACCGCATCCATCCCTGAAACGACACAGCAGCAGGTCAGTTGATAATCATTTTCACTCAGTACACCGTTTACATGTGGAAGCATAGTTGTTTTTTAATGTTTATGGCTCATACAGAGTGTAATTCTTAACTTTTCTGGTCTATAGCACGTCTCGTCCAGGATTATCTTTGCCATCACTGAGCCTGGGCATCAGCATGGCCTCCAGCTGCCTCTCCTCGTCCACCTGTAAAACCACATCAAGGTGAGACTGCAGTACTTTTTTTCCTGTACGTCAGCAGACAGACAACCAGGATCTTTGCTCCACATCAATCTATCCTGAATATTACAGCACAGAACATTGTTATTCTGTTCAATTACTGTGTAAAGCGTCTTGTAACCTTTCTTGAAAAGTGCTTCACGTCCTTAAACACAACATTTTTCCTCCCTGTGTCTTACACATACACCAGTGTTTCAGAGGTCCTGCAGATGTGTTCAGAAGATGCAGAGGAGACACTGTTTGAGTTGGGCTTTGGCTCCGATGAGCCACAAGTCCATGTACGCATCCCACCTCGCTTCTTTACCTTCCCCTCTCAGGCTCAAGGCATCAACTTCCGCCTCTTTCTTGACTCACAGCTACGGCGAATACGAGAGGAGGACCCCAGCCTCTCTCTTGCAAGTAAGGGCTATTGATTTATCAAATCTGCTCGAGGTCACATTGGTCATGCCAAGTGTATACTGTAATAATGTATGGTGTTATTCTGTACACAGGTCGCTTCAGACAAGTCCAGGTGCTCACAGCCATGGCCAATGCCTTTTACTCCCTCTACTCCCACGTGTCGCGCACTCCTCTCCAGAAACTGGCCACACCGGAGTTTACCTTCTCGTCTTCCATGGAGAGGATCGAACGTTTCAGAAGCAGCATTCGCAGTGAGCCACGCTCTCCGGTGGAGAGGCTGAAAGACACCGTCTCCAAGATGTGCCTCTACACCGGTTCTCCCAGAGGCTCAGACTCCACTTCTCCACAGCCTTCACCCAGGAAGAGATCCAGCCTCCCAGATGTTGTGGATTTATTGCTGGTGAAAGCCAAGACTGGAGGTGGCAAGAAACTGGATTTTGAGGAATATAAGAGGAGCAGCGTTAGTCAGTTAGGTTCAAATGACGGGAAATCTTGTAACAGAGGGGAAGAGGAGATAACGCATCCTAACATGGAAGACACAGGAAATCTTCAACATGCAAATAAGGGGATGCACAGCAGTAAACACTCTGCTGATGCTGCTGAAAACATCATCCACCGAACACACAATGAGAGCAGGACATCTGTAGACTCGTCAGTATCAGGAGAAACTGTGATACAGCCTAGTGATCACTTTTTTTCATGCCACGACACAAATTCCCCTCAAAGTGACACAAGGACAACAGCTGAGATAAAGCCCGTTGCCAGGGTTACTCACGATCTAATCTGCCCCCAGATAGCCGAGAAGGTACATCAGGCATCCTTCTGTACTCAACACACAGATACAGATACATCATGTGCAAGTAAAAATAAACCCCACATACAAGTCCCTATCTCATGCTCGGGTGATATTACCTCTACAGCAGAGTCCAGATCACTTCCTGTCCTGGCCCAAAGTGGCACCTACACTCATTACTGCATCACTGTGACGGGCTGGGAGGGGGACAACACCTCTGCTTCGTTATTGAACACACGGGATTCCAGCAATACCTTAAGCCTCCCGCCAGTCCACGCAGGCGAGGAGCCGTTAAACGAGGGGAAAACCTCGTACCTGACTCCTGTGACACCTCAGGGCCTGGGATTTCTCTCCAATAACCTGCAACAAGTTAACTCTTTTGAGCTGGAGGAGGTACATTAATATATTGAATATGTGAATGAATGAATGAATGAATGAACTGATGCCAAACATGAAATAAAAAGATAAGAAACAGATAAGGAAACACAAAAGCAAAGGAATAATATGTGCCTGGATCCCATTATACCTTCTTCATAAATAAGTGAATGGATTCAAATCAAAATAAATATATAGATGACTTAACCAAAACTCATGAGCAACCCAAAATGTTATTATCCCAAATTTATCCACGACCCAAATATTTACTGTGTTAAAACACAGAAGACAAATAACCATATTACAATCCATTCTCATCCATTTACATTATAAAACCAAACTATTTTCTGTATCTCTGTTTAAACTGATTCACAAACAAAATCTGTTAAGGTTAAAATCTCCCCTTAAATTGTGTAATTATAGATATTACTCAAAGGACAATCCTTTCTTTAGTTGTACATAATTTTTGAATTTGGCCGGATCCATTTGACTTTAGTACAGTGTTAGTTAGTACTGGAATATTCTATTAAATCTCTATCAACATGGTAATTATTAAGTTCTGAGAATGGTTTGACTTTATCAAGATTTTGAAAATCAGTAAACGTGACTAACAGTTTGTCTGATAAACAATAATAGGTGATAGTAGTGTTTAAATTCATCAGGCAGATTAGACTGTTACTGATACCAAATGATACCGCTGAACCTTTTGATATTCTATCAGTAGATTGTTTACAGTGTACGACAATGAATAAAAGTGCACAGGGGGATAAAACAATGTACACACTGTTCAGCCCCAGTGATAAACAGATGTTCTTTCTATTATTACTTAAATAATATATCTTTGTGTCAATAGGTGCACAGTGCAGGGGAGGAAGATTTGAGTCAGTCGGACACAACAACAACCTCGCCGTTGTCCACCAAACATCAAAACAAAGGTACAGTATTTTTACACACATGACTTGTCAATTAAAATAGCTGAGCGTTACACACATCTCTGGGTGAGAGCATGAAAAGGTATTTATCAGAACAGGGAGGTTTAACACCGAGTGTGTCACCGTGTTGTCGGGTCACACTGCAGCTGAATTTGTACAACACTTAAAGCGGACTGCGTTTGTGTCTGCATCCAGGTGAAGTGACCCGCGGGGACAGCGTGCAGTCAGACAGCAGCGGCTACGCGGACGAAGAAGTCAGTTCCTCTTCAGACAGACACGGCAAATGACAAGAAACGGAGTGAAACAACGTTCAAAGGCGACGTTGTTTTTCTAGCCTTTGGAGTGAAGATTTGTCTCTCTACAAGTCATGGTTTTGAAAACCATCCAAGTAATAGCCTAGAGCCAAAGGATTGAAATGTCTCTTTCTTTGGAGAGGACTTGCATAAGAATTTCATCAGCTCGACACTGAAGGACAGTCCCGTCCCCCCCACCCCCCAGTGCTCATACTACAAATATTGTAAGGAATAAACATAAAGTTGCTAAAAGGGCTTTAATGAAACTGTGGAGATCATATTTTAGAGTAATGAGGCAGTCTGGAGTTACATCATGTCCAGTGTATCACACACAAGAGAATGCAGTAAATTTACATCAAATGTTTTATTGGAAACAAAGTCAATTTCACATGGAGCTCAAACTTTAAAAACTGGGAAACATTTCTTTGACGATGACAAAAAAACAACAGCAGCACTAATACTGTGTCAGCACCTGAAATTTAAAAATGAATTTCATTTATCAGAAAAAAAAGGAACACGCAGATCTGCCATTTCAAAGAGAATGAGGTTCATTTTGTGTCGGCCTTCATTGTGCAAATAACAATGTCCTTTTAAGTAGAACAAAAACGGTTCACTCTGTTCAATATTTATTTCAGCAGAGTGGAAACCAGAATGTCAGCAGATTAGCAAGTACAGTACAATAAAGGTGATGATGAAACTTTTACAAGACATTCATTTACACATAATCCTAGTGGTACGAGTCACATAGACAGAGAACCTTTTCTTTTACAGGGGCTAAAATTATAAACAATGGAACATTCTATAGCTAATATTGTATGCAGAACAATTTGTGGTTGCTTTATTTTTGTGGCATTTAATACAGAAAATCAAGAGTAAGTTTTTGTTCCACTGCCGTTTGATTTAAATTGTAATTTAACTGTAAAGATCCTAATGCAAAGTAAAATGACGGTAAGACATTAAATGTTATTTTGTTCATACGTTCACAGAAATAGGAAGTCAATTTTTATCGCTTGAGGAATTTGAACAAGCGGCAAAAAAGGGGGTAATTCATATCACTTTCCATCACCTTCTAAACACTTGTTCTTTAAATGCCTAAGAGTGACATGAATAAAAATGGTTCAACAGATCAAAAAACAGAAGTTTAAACTGAAAGTGAGAGGGGGAAATAAGAATTTCTAACAGCAACAACATCACAGTGACATAGAATGTGAATTTTATTGGCGCGAATTAATATACAAGACTAAAGCACAAACACGTGTGTAAAAGGGGAAGTCTCTATAATAACTATTTTCTGACTTGTTTTTAGTCTCCTTCTCCATCTTCCAGCAGCATGGCTTATTTGTTTTATTTTATGTCCACCTATGATTCGTCTTATATCTTTTAGGTTGCGCCAGAATTAATCTACAGTTGCTTGGGAAGTCGGTGTGAAAGCACCATTTAAAATTCCAGACATCGCTGCGCTGTGTATGGATGACAGAATACCTTAAAATAATTTGTAACAAATATTTAAAATTAGTATCGATATACATTTTCGGGCATCTCTCATCAATCAGAAATCAAAGTGACCAACGAGGCTCCATGGAGTCGACTTGGGGACAGAAAAAGTGTCCATTTCCAAATTTGAGGTAATTCATGGTATTTGAACTCATCGCAAAAGGTTTTCTCCGTCCAAAGTGGAATCCTGGCAATGTGTCGTCACGCTAGTAGCTAGTTAGAGTCTGTGGGGGAGGAAAATGACATCACTTCCCCCCGGCCATGATTTTGAGGTACTGCAGTGCATTGTGGGCTGCGTTGGCTCGAGCTGCATCTATGCTCGGAGCATAGCCATGGCACACTGTGATTGGTTGTGTGGACAGCTCCACTAGACACTGACACAGGCCGCTCAGACTGCGCTCCTCTAAAACAAGAAACAACAACCGCAATGAAAAAAAAGGATGACATATTACCAGTGTTACACAAGATAGCAGAAGCTGATGTGTCTCGGCCTCCAGGTAAGTCCAATCATCGATGAGGGCGATATGATAGCTATGCTATCATTTTTCATTCCCATAAATATGTCAGTGACTGCTTCCACAAGCATGAGGCCAGAAAAATGTCAAGTGTATTTCAGTTATTCTTTTTTAACTTTGAAATTTATCACTGTAATGTGTCATCAAGGGGATAAATCACATAAAACTAATTGTAACTAATTCATTGATTAATGCAAAATGAAAAATGTCAGTCACCTGTGGAATGGACAGGCCTGTAAAAACACCATCTAATCATATTGAATGGCCCGTACTAATTAATTGGATTGTGACGCATCAATCTAACTGCCACCTGGCGGAAATTTCCAGGATCTCCAACCCTACCTTTAATTATTTGACATATGAACCTTGTAATACAGTATTAATTGAAATGTATTTATGTAGCTATAGTTATCTTCTCCAATCTTAAACTATGGTAACATGCAGCTGCAGCCTGTAGTAAAAGTGACCACAAGGGGGCAGGCTATTTGTTTTGGTCATTGTATTTACAGACATGCAGTTGCTTGTGTGAATTAACAATAAACTCTTACCTGGAGTGAGAATGTGGAGCTCAGCAGACGTGAATATAAACACATTTGTTCAAATCCTGTTATTTGCAAACTCACCTAGATCAAGGTAACTGATGTCAAAGCACTGCTCGAGAGAGAGGTCGCTCAGCAGGGAGCAGAAGTTGGAGCCGGAGGGCATGCCCAGGGGGTGGCTACGGAGCTGAAGGATCTTCTCTCCAGCAGAGTTACGCAGAGAGTCCCACGTGCAGCTGAAGCTTTTACTTTTGCCCGACTCAGTTCTGCTTCCCATGTGCTGTGGGTAAGAGATGAAATTCAAAAAGTAGTTCATAAATACTATTTTTTATTAGCCATCAAGATTTAGCAGCATAAAAAAGGGGGTAATAAAATGTCAGGTGTGTGTTTGAAGGACTGGAACTAACAGAAATTAAAGCAACACAGTGACATTAGTAGAGCTGAAATGATTAATCAATTAATCTTATTAATCGATTACCAAATTAATCGACAACTATTTTGATAATCGATGAATCGGTTTGAAGCTTTATTCATGATTAAAACAACAATACTTTGTATTGTATTCTCTGGATAACAAAGAAATCATTACAAGTCAAACATTTTGGTTTGTGGACAAAACAAGACATTTGCCAACTGTCATCATTTCCAGGTTTGACAAACACTGATCAACATTTTTTTAAGGTTTTCTGATATTTTATGGACCAAACGATTCATCGAGAAAATAATCGACAGATTAATCAGTTATAGAAATAATCGTTAGCTGCAGCTCTAGACACAAGACCTGAAACAAATTATTAAGACATTAACTCCACAGCAAAATGTTAACTGACAATATAAATCAAGTGAAAGGTTCATTTTCCCCACAGACTTCCATTTAAACTAAGTTATTTTTGCAACCAGCTGAAAAGCCCCCTGGTGATTAACTGCAACTTCCACCCCACTTTCTGGGCTTCACTTTTATAATTAGACTACGAACACAACCATAGATCTCACTATCTGGGTTTCATAGTCACATATTTTGCATACATGCTTTTTTCAAAATAATTTACCCTACAAGACTTCCATAAGGTTTTGTAAACTGGTGAACTGGTGCAAGGAGGAGGTATGTCTGGATTTCTTTCTCACCATGGTGAATGTGTCATCCTCCAAGTCAGCATCGTTGCTGGTCCTAAGGTCTACCGGGACGTCATGTATGCGAGATAACATCTTAGCTGCTGCGTTTCTCTTGGCTAGCTTCTTGGACGTTCCACTTCCTGGAGATTAAACTCGAAATTGTGAGTCATGCTGAACAAGAATTTATGATCACACACACAGAACAAAATATTGCACATTTTACCGATTTCCACAAATCTCTCGACTCTACAGGTCATGGTGAACTCTTTGCGATGTGCTGGACCAGACTCCTGAGTGACAGTGTATTCTGGCAAACGCCATCCTTTCTGCACCACCAGTTCCTGACAGAGAAAAGCACAGATAGACATTAACTTAAAAACTACTCCTAAAAGGTTGAATAACTGCCAGATATCAAGAGTGAAAGTTACTTTGAAAAAAGGGGCAGAAGCACTCACTCATTGAACATTATTTTGACAATTCTACAGCCATAAAATCAAAATAAATCCAGGCAGCCTGAATATCATAATGGTCATAAGCGGGTTAATATAGTTTTCCTGTAGTAGCCTTCAGTTCTTTTACATTCAGCCTACACACTCAAATTACTGTGAAAGGGAAGGTTTTATGCGCATCATGTGTGAAAAACGGGACATAGAAATGCGCTTCACACATGCAGTGTGAACACTCATTTGTTAACATGGGTGCCAAAATGACAACACAGCCACGGCATATGCAGTGTGAATGAGGCCTAACAGCCTGAGGAAAGTCAAATGACAAAATTAAAATGTAACTAATAGTTTTAATCACCTGTAAAGCCCCTACAGGATTGCATTCAGACTGTTGAGAGCTGCTTGAGGTCTTCATCTCTGACTGGGAGCTGCACAGAAGATGGGGAAAAATACCTTAGAAGACAAAATAATGATGTATACTTATGACTGAAACTAAAAACAAGAAACTGACCTGTCTACATCAGTAGAAACTTCAACCGCAATAAACCCGTCTACTCCAACACCAACTCCGGCGGGACCTCCGAGACCTCCTTTGAGCATTTTCAGAGCAGCCTCGGCTGCTTTGTGCTTGGCCGCCTTCTTGCTGGGCCCTTGGCCGGTGCAGCTGATCTCTCCAACGGAGACGCGGAAAGTGAAGTTGGGCTGGTGGGCCTGTCCCTCGGCCTTCAGCAGGTCATACACTGGGGTCTTGCCTATCCGCGTTCCATACTCCTGCAGCAGACTGATGGGCGTCTTTCCAGGATTCACAGCCAGCATTTGCTCAATACTAAACAAACAAACAAACAAAGAGCAGAGTACGGCATGTCAGACGACATATAAGTATAAGAAAGTAGCAAAAAATATCAATAACTGACAGTGGTTTTGTATTAAATTTAAGCCTCCCACCACTAGTTAGCAGCAGGCTTTTCATCATTAGACTTTCCCCTCTCTTTCCTCTCCTCTCACTGCACAATAACTAAATTATTGTTGCACATAATTTGTTACTTTTTACTATGGCAGTTTTTCTTAAAATTATTTTGGGGGCAAATAGTAATTTGCTGCCTTGTCTTGCTTTTAGTTTCAATACCTCTAGTATTGAGGTATGTATCATATCAACTGTCAAGCATAGAGGAAGATCATGAGACATCTGGTTTAAGTGGCAGTCAACTTTTCTATGACTTGGTAACATAAATTATACAAATGTTTCAATATCGATGTGAACATTTTGCCTCAGATTTATGAAATGGTTCTCAATATAACAACAGAGTAATATTTTGCTATATCATGCTTCACTAATATTACCCCATTAAACCTCATTGTGAAGATTAACCATTCCACATACAACTGTTATATAAAAGTCTTTCAATTCGAGAGAAACAGGAAAATGTGATATTCTTGGTTTGCAATGACTTACTTTAGTGCAATGCCAAACAAAAACAAATAAATACAAGTAGACAATCTAACGTATTTCTTGCATCCTCTACTGTCAGAGATGTGTTGGGATGCAACAGTGAAAACAGACAATAATCAATTATCAGAGCAGTTCACGACCAAAGCAGAACCCAGTCAGTCACATGTATATTTGGCACCTTATTTAGAAGCTAGCTAAGAAAGGTGTGCATTTAACTATCAGATGTAAATAGATTTAGACGGAAAAAATCTACTGTTAAAAGCACGTAAGTGTACGTGCTATATTAGCTTAGCATTTGTGCAACATCACCTGGAGCACCCGGAGTTCTTCTTCCAGCCGTCCGATGCTGTCTCGTCGATCATTCCCTATTTCACGCAGACAGTGCCGGTCGGTTTCGGATGGCGAAGCCCCCACCAAGACGGACACTTCGCTGTTCATTAGACGGTGTTTTCCCGGCAGAACGTAAGTGAGGCAGCGACATGTGAAAAGCACACGAAGAGCACTCTTCGACGTGACGTATGGAACGTCCCGGCGAAACTCCAGCTCCCATTGGTCCGAGGAAGCTCTGGGTTAACTCGTTTTACAGACCGGGAGGCACCGCCGCACGGTGCACTGTAGCAAGAACGCTACCGTACCGTTTTGACTTACTCGTCATTACATTTGACTGGTCTAAATGACAGTTAGAGGGTGTGAGACAAGTCACAATTAAAGTTATACTCTTTCCCCGTTGTCACAATTAAAGTATCCGACTCGGTGCCACAGTTGTCAGGCGTTACTACGACTAGGTTAAATGAAACAGAGCTAGTTGATGTACGCCGTCAGCATCCGGTTTTCGAAATAAAACGTTAACTAACAGGTACACTGAAACAAAGGGAGATGACGCACGGTGTTAACATCCGGTTTTCAAAATAAAACGCCAACGAACACGCAAAACGCCTTGTAATTAACACCGTTCAACGTTCCAAAAGTATTTTGTATGAATGTTTTAAAAGAAACTTTTCACTGAAAGCATCAATACACCTACAGTTTCATTGCTTAGTTCTTCATTTAATCATCAGATATTGTATTACAGCATCGGCTGTCTTACATCAGGTATAGTGGTGGTTTTTTTTTAAAATTCTTAAATGTAAATTCAACTTTTATTTTGTTAACTTTGGACTCAATTCAATATTTGCTGTAAATGCATCACACTTTAACTGTCATGAATAACATTGGCCAGAAGAGGGCGACAGTCATACACAGATCTGTCTGACTTTTAAGCGTCTGTGTTGAGGCCGTGGTCGAGATGCTTTATTGGTAATTATCGAGACTTCCTGGCACCTGTCATCTTTACAATACACAATTATTAATTTGTTAGTTTAGTAGACTGAACCTTCTTAAGAAAAAAGTGAAGGTTTGGAGTTGGACCCAGCCATAAGGTAGGATGTCAACTCAAATACCCTTTCAAGAACAGGACTAACATACTTATACAGACCCCATTAAAAAGGTGGTTTGTTTTTAGTTTTTAGCATGACAATATAAATAAAAACAGACCTTTTTTTCAATATTTACATTGAAAAAACAAGTGGAGCAGGACAGCATAAAAATAAAATACAGTGCACAAAGGTAAAAGCATTTCCGAGAAGGAAACATGAAAAGACAAGAGTTTTATCTAATCCACAAGGCTTGACCATGTCTTTAATCTTAAATTTGAGTTTTTGTTGTTAGAGAGGTGGGGAGGTTGCATTTATTTGTAATTCAGGCAAACAAGAGTTGATGGTAATGAAAATTGTTATAGTACAACATTACAGGCTGAGACGAAGCCCAAGCAGGCCATTAAAACTCATTTTGACCCACAATGTCACAACCCTTCTGCCCAACTAATCAAGCAGCACCGCTATACAACATTTCACTACATTTATTTCTTTTATTTCTGTGGCTGGACAATTAATCGTTGATGGTTTGCTCATGAAATCCCCTCTGGCCACTGCTGAATCAGAACTTGGATTCTGATGGCCTCATTCACTGGCATCAGTGTGTCGATGTGGATATGCACATTTTGCCAAATGCAACACAAAGTGAACTGGCCATGACAATGAGTAAAGTTGTCTCCCATTTGAACTCCCAAACCTACAATCAAAGCATGGTGATTTATGTGACATCAGAGTAAGCCGTGCCTACTCATTATTCTTACTGTGAGCGTTAATTTGCCTTGTTCACCAGGCCTTCCTTTGTTGGTCAGAGGTCCTAATTTATTGACCTACAACATGATAGTCTAAGTGTTTTTACTGAGCTAGTGGTTAATGAGAGTGTACGTTAATACCGCTTTAACTGTGACAATATACTTCACCCAAAATATATTCACACATCCACAAACACACTTTCTTTTTCCCTGTTTTGGCCTGGCACGTTCATATGTGTGGTTCCTCGGTTGCCAAAATCATCAGTAGATATCTTCAAGCATGGGGCTGTATGAATGCTCTTTTTCCCTCCTTCCACAATATGATGTGTTTCCTTTTTTGTGTGTGTTTTGATCCCTCTCTTGCGGCCAAGCTGTGCTGTGGTGAGGCGCGGGTTCGAGTGGCGCTCCTGTGTTATTTTTGGCAGCAGCAGTGGTTGGTGGCTGTTGAGGAGAGAGGAGACAGAAGGGGGATAGCGTGAAGCCCAAAACCGAGGCTGTTTAAGGGATTTCTGTCTGAAGGAATTGCTTTGTAATGATCAGACCTATTATGGATGTGTGCGTGTGAGCTCTCAAGCATGAATGCACACACACACACACGGAAAAAAGGCTGGCATGTGTATTCCTACATTTAACACCTAATGTATGACCTTATTTACAGACCACTTTATCATGTAAAATGTGAAGGTTTTCGGAGAATCAGTGCCATCAATACACAAAGAAGCCGGAATTTAATTTCTTCTTTTATTCTCCACACTTCCTGTGACATGGGGAACTATAGGATTCTTGTTTGTCATCCACTTTGTTTATGCTCTCTTTTCCCACTGTGGGAGTCACTGTGAGACATGCTCAGGCAACATGCAGTGTCAGACATTCACGCTCCTCCCTCTACACGTCTGAAAGCACCATTTGAAAAAGATTTCCTCCAACTCTATTCTTGGCCACAGATCAAGAGAGTGTTATTACTCTACTTTATTTATTTATATAGTGTGGTGGCAATGTGTGGGAATGTATGTGTGCATGTATGCACTATATGTGCGTGTGCGTGAGTGTGTGTGAGTGAGTGATGTGTAATTGTGTATGTATGTGAGTTAAGCCACAGAGATATTTCAATTTCTTCAGAATATTAAATAAACATGCAGCAGCAGCAGCAGCTTCAGTGAAGCGCTGCTTGCCAGTGGGTTTTGGGTTGGATGGGTGGCGGTGCTGGTGGTGAAGGGGGAGAGGGGGTTTGTGGCCGTGGCTCTGGGGGGGTGAGGCAGCTCATGGTCAGGGCCCCCGCCGGACACACTGGCGCCTCGCGCTGGAGGACTTCTGAACCACCACACTCCTCCACCAAAACCCTGCCAACCCTGGCTCCGTGCTCCCACTTCCAACCCAAATCACTCAGTTCTCTTTCTGCATTTTGACTCTCTCTCTCTCCCTCCTTCTCTCAGTCTATACCACTGTCTCTCTCTCTCTCTCCCTCCTTCTCTCAGTCTATACCACTGTCTCTCTCTCTCTTCCCCCTTCTTCCCTCCCTCTTCCTTCTGTCCTCACACAGTTTTTAATTTGCTATTTGGCTGCTTTTCTCCTTTCTCACTTACCGCTGTACTTTTGATGGCAGGTCTCTCTGATTGTGTTTTCTCTACCTTTTCTCCTGAGGGTTTTGTGTTTTTACATATCCACCCGCCATTCTGTGCATGGTCTCCACTCAAACCCCTACATTCTAAATGTTCCAAGGAAGTATTTAGTGGCTTGAACTAAAAAAAAGCAAACATGAATGGTTTGGGCTGTATGTCAGTCATCGAGAATACCATCAAGATAGTAAGCATTTTGAAGAGGAAAGAACAGTTTATGGGTGTTCTAGAAATTTATAAGAGTATTAGGTTATAATGGGGCATCAATTTTCTAAGTGTTTTTCCAACCATCTCCAAGAGATATAGGGCTGTTCATCTTGTCAGGGTAAAGAAATTTCCATTGAGGTCAAAATTGAGTAAAGTGTTCCACTGTGACTATGCGCTTTAACAATAACGCTCCTAAATTGATGACGAGAAATACTTTTTAGATTACTGATAGTGCTCAGCCACTTCATTCAAGCCTGTTTGACTTTTTTCACAAATCCTTACTGTACCTAGTGCTGAGCACAAGTGAATTATGGACGTCAAGCATCTTAAGTAGAGTGGATATGTCTTTAAGTGTCACACGTGCAATTTTGCTCACTTAATTTTCCCCTGGAAGCAATTTGTCATCCGGAGGCCATTAAAGGAGAGGATATTATCTTTTTAAAGGGGCACAGAGTCACCCACAACTCTCCCACAGTTCCTATAAACAAAATGGCCTCATTTAGTGGTACATTTGGTGCATTGGGCAGCAAGGGAGCACTCCCTTTAAACCTTTAAGGCGGTTTGGGCTCGGACAGGCTGTGACATTGCACGATTGGAGTTGGAAATATGAGAGACACTCCAGGTTTGATGATGCAAGGCACACAGGCGGCTGTTTGTTTTGCTAAGTGTGAGAGGGGTCTCGCCTCCATCGCTAATGTAATAATGATTCATACGGTGCAACGAGGAGCGATAGGGCACAGTGTGGCAAGATACAGCATTGTTGCATCAGCTGGGCTCAAAGGCATGCTGCCACAGTGAGAACTGAAACGACTCCATGAACGAAGAAATGCACACGATGAGGATACTCCAAGACTGAGGCTCAATTTCTGTACTTTTCTTTGGCAACGTGGAGCCACTTCCGCCTCTGACATGTAATTGATGGCTTAAAATGATAAGGACAATTGACCAAAAGTCAAGATAGCTTGACCTTTTTACCTCTTTCCTCTTCAGCCACTCTTTCATTCAGGCTGACCTCTCCTGCTCTCCGGGTCATGTTATGGTTCAGCCAGGTCAGTTTGCCTTTTCCCTTTGCTAGGAAAACCTTATCTTGTTTTTTTTCTTATGACCTGACTGCTGAGCCTCTGGGCGTGCTGACATTCTTTTCCCTTTCTTCCCCCGCTCTGTCACAGAGACCCAGCCACACCTGCAGACACCTGTGCTTTTGTCCTACCTCATGCCTCCCACAACCCCCCCTCCTGCCTGCCCTGCATACACGGGTATGTGGTGTAGGTACTGGTGCCTGTGGCTATGTGGGAGCACAGTTGATTGTTTTCCTTGACCACTCAGTTAGGACCAGATAATCACAAGAAAAAAGGGGGCTCATTAGCATTTGCTCCAACACATCATGATAAGTTGTTCTCTCATTTTAAAGAGTTGAAACTTGTGTCTCAGAAAGTATGTGTAATTTCATCTAACTCATCAAGACTTAACTAAACACTGCTTGAGTGAATGATTAAAAATAACTTACTTTGTGTTAGGTTGCGGAAATGGGCTGTGTGATTGCTAAAACAGGTGTGTCTGGAATAACCCTTTCTAGTCCTGTTAAAGCCTGCAGTGATTTGATTTTGTAAATGGAGTGCAGGGGCACCAGTGGGCAAGCCATATGGAACAGATTGTCCTTCATGTGTCATTGCATGTATATTTTCTTTTAATGACCTTTTTTTTGAAGCGACGCTTAATGTTTCCTGGCTTCCTAAATAAAAGAAGTAAAAATAAAGTTAAGGCTACAGTATGCCACCACCACTGCCGAGGGAGTGTGTTTAAAAAAGGCAGAAAACACCAGTAGCAGCAAAGGTTTTAAAAGCCACTGACCGTCTTCTCAACCCCCCACCCCCCCACCCTTACTTACTGGTCAGACACACCCTACCAAAACCCCATTCTCCCTGTTTGCCTTTTATGCTGTGGAATCGACAGTGCGCCCACTTCAGACCACCATAAACATGTCGGTCCCTGATGACAGAGTCGGCCCCGGGACGTTTTATATAAAGTGACCTCAACTACAGCTCATTAGAGGCCCTAAATTGGAACCATGCAGACAGGGAAGTGTAAATGTTACATCAGGAGAGTAGGTACAGCTTCATGGGGGTTCTGTCTGCACAGGTCTTCACTTCTGTGATGAGTTTTATGTAGCAGTTACTTCATATTGCATGTCCCATTTGTATTTTTCTTGTATTTTCATTAGCATTCAAATTATGACTGGCTACATAAATCAGTTGTTCACCAGAGTGGACAGATGTGTGAGGTCTTGCATGCTTGTCATTGTTTTAAAACATCACCTGCTACCATTCATATGTCACAAAGAATTTAAAATCTTTGCCTGCCAATACTACAAAGCAGAACACGTCCATTGCAGATTTTATTTGGTATATCCTGAGGTTATCTCACCTCTAATGGTGAACTGGGAGTCCACCCACCTCAACTATTTTTATTAGTCTGCAAAGTAGCCTCCATGACCTGGCAGAAAAGTCGACACATTGTGGCTTAACCTGTTGCCACTCACTGTGGCAGGCATGAGCGCACATTCGAGGCTTTTGGCTGACTGTAAAATGGAAGTAACGCTCAGTCCAGCTTCTTCTCTGAATCTGAATCTCCACATCGTGTCTTTCGTCCAGCATCCTGACTTAATTGGGGTCCTTTGTTTGACCGCCTCCCTCAATAAACAATACAATCTCAGCACCCTTGTCCTAATCCCCTTTGGCCTCTGCCGGATCATCGCATCGCTCTGAGTAATTACCCCTCTCAAGCAGGAGAGTGGAGTAATTGTCTTTTGGTGTAACTACAGTGGCTCTCTGAAAAGGGGTCATTGTGTGGAGTTAAGACTTAACTTCAGTGGAGGGCTTTGTTTGTGCCGCAAAAGATAATAAAGTATTTGGTCGGCCAAACGGTGAGGTAGAAATATTCAAGGAACGACAACTTCTTTTGCACCTTAACATCAAAATGGCACATTTCAATGTCCATGAATAATAATAACGCTAGCAAAGGAAACGTTTTGAAATGTCTTTACTTTTAAAAGCACCAGAAAAGTCATGATTTCACACCATAACTCTTATACAACATGTACACCTTTGCCAGGTTTCATGCTTTAACACTATTTACAGTATCTTATACACTAATTTTTCACAACACATCTGCAAATGTTGAGTGGCTCAACACCACGCCAGGAAATTATGAACAACAAGTCAAGCTCTTATGTTTATGTATCTTTTTACGACTCAAGACATCATTCTTTTCATCATGAAAGTTATACAAAATGTAGGAAATACATCACAAAGTAGAAAAATAACACACCTAACAATATCTATATATTGTTGTAAATATATAGTATGTACAAACAAGGAGAAGCCCTTATTATCATTACATTGTCAGGTGTGGAAGACTTCACAATTAAAAGATTATATAGAAATAGTTTACACACACACACATCTAACATCAAGATCTATAAATTAATCTTTAAAAACATAGCCCCAAAACTCCACAGAATAACTAATAAATAAGAGAAAAAAAATTAATTTAATGCATTTGAATTTCTTTTTGGCCAGCTTAAACCATCTTGCATTTTTTTTTCAGGCAGAATATGTCTTACAGGGTGCAAGATGATCTTCCTAGTGTATAATTTAAGACATAAATTAGATTATTCATGTAAATATGAAATTAAATTAGACATAGCAAGAAGCAAACAGCAAACAAAAGTGAAATGCAAAACCAAATGTCTCTGGCAACAAGAAGCAGTAAGTAAGACTGTCCGTTGATTGTTTCAAGAATAATGAATAAGTATCAAAGTACAGCTGTAAATCTGATTTTTCTCAAGGCATGCAATGCTCCATCAACTCCATCATCCTGACCATAAGTCTCGTTGTAAAACTACTTTCCTTTTGCGGCTTGAGAGCTCTTTTCCTTCTGCTTTTGCAGATTAAATTTCCCCAGTGGTTTGTCTCATTTGAAAGGCAGAAAATACGCGTAGGACGCGAAATGTGTGCATGGACATGTTTACTATTACGTGTTTATGAACGTGTGTGTGCATTGACACAGTCCTGTGTGCGCATGTATGTATGTATGCATGCGTGCATTACATATGCTTGCACATTTGTTCATGGTTATCTCTGTGCATGTGCATGTGCTCATGCAACATGCATGATATATTTGCGTCCACTTAGTTGGTCATTTTTGTGTGTGCCTGCATATATTGGTGTGCATTGGTATATGTTTGCAGGATTGGTCATGTTTTCTGATTGTCAAAGCGTGTGTGTGTTTGTGTGTACAGTATTTGCATATGTGTGTGTGTGGTCTAGAGAAAATGAAGCGATTGCTACCTGCAACATACTCAGTCTGTTATCATACTATCAAGTCTTTGTTAACTTGGTCCGGTGTCCTTCATTTGTCATGAAACAAAACACTTTTTTATTTAAAAGGTGGACTTATTTCGCCATAAAACAAACCCACCATGTCAGAATTCAGAAGTGAATACAAGATGTGACAGCTGATTAAGTCAGATCTCCAACAGTCCACTGCTGTTCTCCACTCCGTTTGGTGTGCCAGTCTTCTCCTCTCCGTTGCTGATTTGGTCAGGGTTGGTTGGTACGACGCTTGTGTTGAGCTCTGTGGTCTCTTCACTCCGAGGATCCGTGTCTCCCTCCACAGCTACAGCTTTCCCCTGCATTGCAGAATCTGCATGGGTCTTCTGGTGCTTTGAAAGGTGGTCGCTACGTGTGAAACGCTTGTTGCACAGTAAACAGGTGAACTTCTTCTCCCTCGTGTGGGTGCGCACGTGCCTCTCCAGTTCATCCGAGCGGGTGAAGCGCTTTCCACAGAAGAGCCAGTTGCAAACAAAGGGCCGCTCGCCGGTGTGCCAGCGCAGGTGGGCTTTGAGGTGGGAGGCCTTGCCGTAGACCTTCCCACAGCCTGGGATGTGGCAGCTGTGGACCGGCTTCTTCCTCAGAGATGCGGCAGAGGCTCCCAGCCTCTCCAGCTCCTGGCAGTTAGGGCAGTCACATGAGGACCTGGTGGGTGTACCCCCTCCGTTGTAGCCCCCTGATCCACGAGCGGGTTTTAGGCCCATTTGACTCTCAATCAAACCTGCACTTGGCACAGGCTTGGGTTTGTACATGTCCTGGGGCAACATGTGCTGGGAAGGCTGAAGGAGGTGTGAGGAGGAACCCAGTCCCACAGAAGGGTAAGGTGCTGGGTTGAGGGGTGTAAAGTCGGTGCTGTAACTGGATATCTGGGGACTCAGGGAAGCCTGTGGTGCTACAGGCTGCAGGGAGGCCTGGAGACCTCCGTCCGACTGGGGCTGTGTCGCTGACAGCCAGTTGGAGTTGGGATGGACATCCCACCAGGAGGATGTGGCATTAGCTGGGGCAGCGGTAATGCCAGGGTGGATACCGGCTTTATACCAGGAGCCATATGGATGTGTCATATCCAGTGAGGTATAGACACTAGTGAGGCAATCAGCCGTAGCGTGGGTCTTGGACACTAAAAGAGACGGGTCCTGTGAGACAGAGGTCTGGAAAGAGTGGGAGAAAGGGTTATACTCTGTAGAGTAGCCTCCAGCTGAAGGAGGGGGGCTTCCAGTGGGTGTGAGGAGCCCACCACCTCCTCCCCCTCCTCCAGCTGTGGTGAAGGAGCCAGTGTAGGAGTCCGCCAGGCCACTGCCGTCTGCGGTCCGTCCATTCTTAGCTGCGTGAAGGTCGGAGGTCATTGTGTAGGTCTTCTTGATTGGAGTGGTGCTGCCGGTCTTACCGGGTGTAGCCGAATCCCTGACGGGGCTGGTGCTGCCAAATTTGTTACAGGTAGCAGTTAACATAGCCAGAGGACTGGAGCCATAACGTGCGTCTTCCTGTGGAGGAGGAGACAAGAGCCAAAATGAGACTGTCTGTCTGCAGGAAATGGCTGCTTGCTGCTGCTGCTGCTTCTGTCAGTGTCAACTCTAATAAAAAACTTATGTCTGACTGCCACCGCTGGCTTTTTTCTGCTCGCTCTGTTTTCAAAGTGGTCAGAGCAATTTAAGGCATTGAATGTTTATGCTTGTGAAGGTTCTGCTCTGCTCAGCAAAGACGACATTCCCTCGATCTTTTGTTTCACTTAAACCGCCGTCTACGAGTTATTCTTAATGGTGCATTCATGATTGTTTTAAAGTTTTATAAAACTGCGTGTGCACGCATAGAAGATGCAAACAACTGCTTTTTGTCATCACGAAGTGGAAGCTCGTGGTCCGTCGGCCTTATCGTTGTCCTGTTTATATTCTTACACATTTAGTCGTGACCATCGTCCATGGTTATGATCCTGTTGATTGTCAATTTAAGCTGACGTATTTCCAGTAACATTTTAGACCTTTTAGAAAGCAAAGCTCCTCAGTGAATGTGTATGAAACAAAGTGCTTGATTTCTTTTAAATGATTTTATTTTACGTGTATAATTCCCTCCTAGATATTGGCCCTCTGGCGTAGCAGTATAGCAAACCCTGCAGCACGTCAGCATTTAAGAGGCATTAGCCAGTTACTGCTATTGTATATGTTGTATATTACTAAAATAATATCAACTCGACTTTATTTCATGTTTGATTCTGTGTCTGTTGAACATCCGTCCACTGCTACAAAATTCAGTAGCAAATGAATCATGTTGTACTTTCAAACGTATCTGCTTTATGCCGAATAAAGTTAATTTAAAGTAAGTGTGCCTGTAAATGTTCTTGAATATCTCTATCATACTCTTTTTGTTCTCCATGCAGACACGGGCGTTTAGAGGTCAACTCCCTCTAAGACCTTAGAGTGAACCTTTTGCATCGTCATACACATTGTGATCACAATGTTTTTATCAAAGAATTATGTTTACGGTCCCTGTGTTGGCCTTGACTTCCATTCCAATTTAGAAATGGATGCATGAGCCCTGTAGTGGTAATGTAAAAACTATAAGCAACGATGAGCAGAAGGTAAACCTGTTCTTCTGAACATCTCTGTGCAGCTTTACTTTGTCACTTACGTGGAGAACCACACTCTTCACAAACAGTAAAAGTGTAATGTAATATACAGTAAAACTCCAGTGTTAGTTTTCCTCACAACTTACTTTTTGTAATAAGTTTTTTTAGTAGGAATTTCAGCAACATTCGCATCATAAACGTTTTTCTGTTGTTGTAATAATAATAATAATAATAATAATAATAATAATGATAATAATAAAGAAGAAGAAGAAGAAGAAAAAAACAAATCTACTTACAAATACATTCCCTACCTCCAGAATAGATGCGGCCATCCCTGAGAAACAAAATCCTAAGGAAGCTGAGGGGAGCGGGAGAAGCGCAGCTCTGAGTCCCGGGACAGTTTGGAAGAAGTTGAGCTCTGCATCGGGGAAGTGTTTTGAGGCACAGGGAACCCGCCCCCTAATTACAGGCTCCGGGCTCTTTGAAGGCTCGCGAAGAAGCAATAAAAACTCAGAGATGGGGGGAAAAAGGACGGAGATTGGTGGATGAAGAGGGGACATCCCACCTCCCTAGTGGGTTACTCATCAATCACCATGTGTGGACATTATTTCAATTTCATTTTTTTTTTCCACCGGGATTAGTCCAGTGAGTCTGAGGCAAGATATTTAACAGTCGAATTCCATCACAGAAACTGTACATTTGTATTCACATAGTAATGCATATACGAATTGGGGCAAAGTCTCACCCGAAAGTTATATTATAGCAACATAATAATAATAATACTACGCCTGGGCCTATAGTAGCCTGCCACATAAATAAATAAATAAAATAAATAAAAAATCAGCTGACCGAGTCTGTGGTTTCCATCCGAGATTTTATTATTCTGGTTTCAACCCTCGCTCTGTTTCCAATACTCTTGAACGCAGTTAACTGCCTCTCTCGACATTAATTGTGATGGTTAAAGAGTCTCAGCAGCGAAGAAGGGAAGGATCCAGTCATCACATAAAATAAAGAAGAGATTATCGCGTCAAATAAAATGAGTTCATACGGCGAAATGACGAGAGAGGGAAAAAAAGAGAGGCTTGTTTCCTGAAAGAAAAAGGGTGAAATAAAATTTAAAAAAAGAGGAGAGGAATCAAAAACAGACAGTTTGACACATTGCAAAGACTATACAAAGTCCTACCAGAGAGTTGCACGTGTATTTCAAAAATCCTGATCATGATTATGTCATGATTAATATTCCAGTCTGGAGTTCATTTTATTTCGGTAGAATATATATATATATATATATATATATATATATATATATATATATATATATATATATATATATATATATATATATATATATATATATATATATATATACATATATATATATATATATATATAAATAGCACATTTTTCAAATGCAAGTGCTGGCATGCATGCAAAGTAAAAGCAGTGGCCACATAGTTCAGTCCTGTGTGAACCACTTTCAACATCTTTCAACACAAATCGTTAACTTTTTATTGATTCATTCATTAAACTTAAAAAATATCGATCATTATTCGGCTGTACATAGTTTTTTTTTACTGTAAAACAAAGCAGTTACGTTCAGAAATGCTAAATGACATGGCTTTTTAATGATGCATGGATTTAATTATGAATTCATAAAGATCAAATATTTAAGTATGTATATAAACCAAGTCATTTTAGTAATATGTGTCCTGATGTGGCATAAAACCAGTGTCGGTACAGAACATGCACAATTTTGATACATTCAAAAGGAAAAGTATTATTTAATTAAGATTTTTTTGAATAGTCAAAACAACATTTTTAATAACAACATTTCTTAGAAATGTAATGTTACTTTAATACTTTTATTGAATTATTTGATACAAACCTGAGGCTGATGATGAATCTCATCAGAAAAAATCTATGAAAGTGTCACTTTGTACATTTTATTCATTTCATTTATTGCCTTGAAAAATGTAAAAAAGAGGCAACTTTCAGTCTAGAGCAAGACAGATTCTCAGCGCCCTTTTGTGGGCGTCTCGTTTTCTGAAGGAGAGCACAGAAGATTAAAATTGTTGTCAAAAATAAACATATAATTTCTGTCCTTATTTTCTCCTCAATTACAGGGCATGGTCAGAGCTGGGCTTGTCGCTCTGGAGAGTCTGGCCCTCACATGAACACAGCGGCTATATTTGGCAGTCTGTTCTCCAACTGACCTTCATTGCTTTATTTTCTTATTCCAGGAGGGGTGTGAGCAGAAGAACAAAGGCTGCAACACACAGGAGTTTACACTGACACACAGTTCTGCACTCACAGTCGTGTAAACCTGTCAGCTTCACCTCAAACTCAAGCCAACATGTTACAGAACACCTGCCTTGTGTATCTAACTCTATTCAGTGTAATCAGTAATGTCCTCTGTAGGTATTATAGTGTATAAAAAATAAAATCGTGACAGATGCACGTGTTATACGTGGCAACCTTTTCACACTTTCTGAGGCATTTCCTTCCTCTCTCATTTGGCACATGTTCTGTCACTGATGTACGTCTTTAACTCAAGTGTTCCTTTTCTTCTTCGTCTTCATTAATGCTTTATGTTTTACATTGAACTGAAATGAGAGGGGAGGCGAAAAAGTGCCCATATTTCTGAAAAGTGGTCAACCGTGGGCCACTTTTCCTCATTTTTACGAGACTTGTAGTAATCTAGAACTTTGCTGTGTTCCCATTTACAGTTCCCTTCAAACGAGTGCAAGTGAGATCTATAATTAGGGAATGCGTTAAGCTCTTAACAGCCTCTTCAAAAAGCTTTCTCTGCTCTATTTACTATTTTCTGCCCTGTGTGGTGTAGGTTTTTGGGTACGTACAGTAGGCACTGCGAGCTTGATGAACCTCGTGGCGTTGGGTGGGCACGATTATGCTACCCAGGGCTGATTATATGTTTCATTCAGTTATTGTCCATATGACTGCTATCACATGTATTGGTAGTTACAGGTTGTTTTTTTTGGTAAACTTGGTAGTTTAAATGTTGTGTGTGTAATTGCTGCTTCACACAGTACGCAGTATGATGTGTTATACGTGTTTGCATCAGTACCAAGCTGATAATCCTTCAATGAGATGAATTATGACACATATAGTACACCAGAGTGAGTTGGATGGTTAATGAATGCTTCAACTGTGACAATACAACTTGGACTAAAGATAAAAGTGTGACTTTTTTACATATCTGATACTAAAAGTGATAAACCTTGTTACAGGCTGAAGGCAGTGAGCCATCGTGACTCATATAGCGAGTTGTCTTCTAACCAAAAGGTCGGAGGCTCAATCCCTGGCTCCTCTAGTCTGCATGCCGAAGTGTCTCTTGGCATGACTCAAAACCATGGTGGCGGTGCTGGCAGCATGTGAATGGGTGTGAATGATGAGAGTGATAGAAAATAGATGCATAGATTTTGCTTGTATGAATGTGAGTGTAAAAGAGCATATGGCAAAACTGTAGTGTAAGACGATTCGAGCGGTTGTAAAGAAAACTGTTTTTCATTCTTGATTTCCGTGTGTGTGTAAACAGGCCACATATTACGGATGTTGTACATCAAGCAAACAAAAACAAAGCTCAGATCAGGTTCACCTGTTACCAGATAAAGCCTTTTCTTCAAGAACAAGTCAAACCTCATTATCTGTTCTCTCTATTTCAGGAATCATTTCACATTGGTAAAAAAAAAAACGGGAGGCAATACTGTAAGCCTAAGCCACTGACAGACACTGTCTCCATCTCATTCACCAGTGGTCAACTTTTCCGTGCAAAGTTGTTGTGAAGTCGTCTCGTTTTGGCGAAACGTCTTCTATGTGCTCTGCTCTATAGGAAATGAAACCACTCCCTGTGATGAGTTGACTGAACGGATGGCACGGCATCTGTTCACATCCATCCGAGTGACAGGGAATCTTTTTGAATATACCCTAAATGTTTCTTGATCAGTTTCTCTGGATCATCAAGTCATGTTTATTTGATCAGGTCAGATTTCCACATGACCGATATCTGTGCTGCAAAGATAAATATCCTGCCCGACAGAGAGTGCTCTGGTAAGGAGAGCATCAAACATGGGTTTTGTCAGGAAGTTTGTTTCATCTAGCTGCTTTTTATACTAAGAAACACGTATGATAAATATCTTTTCTGTTTTTTTCCGTACCTGCTTTGAATATTGTTCTTTTAAACATGACAAATAGTTTCAATAAGCAGCTTACATTTTTAAAATACAGCAAAAATACTGTTAATCTACCACCTTGGTAAAAGTTAAGACTTTCCTCTTATGAAGAAATATCCCTTAAGCTTTCTTGTGTTCACTTTTGAACTTGCATGTTTATCTATAGCAGGGAGCTTTCTTGAAACAGTAGAAATGACTTTTGCCAAGCAGGGAACAAAGCAGTGGGACTTACATTGTCTATATATTGCTATTACATCGTCACTTCTACGTTTTATCTTGCTTTTGGGTTCAATGGCCTTCTGTTTTCTACATTTGCTTTAAATTGGCCTCTTGGTAGCGTTAGGCCATTACAGCAACCAAGTAAGTGTGTATAATTGTGGATCAATGGAATATCTCGCCATAATGCATTTCCCTTGACATTCCCCTCTGGGCTGCAACCCTCAGAAAATTAACAATGTTAATAATACTGCGACGGAGGGGGAAAATTGAAATGATTAGATGTGTTTTACTTTGCTGCTGATGGAAATGTGGTGAGAGGGAATCAGGGTCAGGGATAGACTTGCTTTGCAGCATGACTCGGTGCTATTTTTCCAGGCTGTGTGGTCAAAGATTCAGGGAGCTTGTCAACGGAAAATGAGAGAGAAAGAAAATAGGAGAAGAGAGAGAGGCAGAAACATATAGACAGAGAGAGAGAGAGAGTGCTACAGAGTGGTGGGTTGTATCATGTACATTTGTGCTGCTGTGGAGTTTTAAATCAGACATCAACAAGAAAGAAAAAACAGCGTACTGTTAATAAATTGACCTGCTCTATTTTGGTGCATGTTGTGGTTTTGAGTAATTTAACCAACAACAGGCTACATTTCAGCCGCTGGACAGAACATGTTTAGTCACCATACATGGTGCTAATCCCAAAGCAGTGAGAAGAAAATAATCCTTTACCTTTATGTAATTTAAAAAAAGAAATAAAAGTTGATTGCTTTCAATATTTCATAAGCAACATCATTTCAGTTTGATGAAATTTGGTTTGTTGCCATCTCTGCTGCGACGTCTCGGTGACCACACGTCAGAAATCATTCCACATATTACTGAGGAGACGCTGGTTGTTTTCCACCGAAGCGTTTCTTCGTACCGTTTGCAGATTGAGATATTATCTCACTTTTGGGAACGCAAATGTTGCCCCAACAACATGCTGAATATACTCTTTGTCGTACAGGGTATTACAAACAAGTATCAGCTCCAGAAACGCTGAAGTCCATCCACTCCCAAACAAATCCCAGTTCACCGCCTTCATGTTGTATACAAGCCAACGTCTGTCCTGTAATCTCCGAGTCTGTCAAGGAGACCTGTGGCCACCTAATGACCCCGACAGGCGTCACGCATGCAATTGCTCAGGACGGCGAAATGATGGCAATGACAGTCTCCTTCAATATTTCTTTATACATACTTTGTGAAATGACAGGGACTGAGAGGATTACTATGCTTTTGACTGGACACTTCAGGCTCAAGTCAAATACATGGAGTAAGGACAGAGCTGACTGTTTCAGGTGATTCTTAATATTTTAATTCTTTTTTTATAAGACAGCATCAAAATAAATTCAATCCACACCATGCAGGCACAAATTGATTTTAAAAATCTATATCTATTGTGTATGGCTGTGCTGTAAACGTAAGTCAAACCCGGGTCACGGAAAAAAAGGGACCTCAAAGATTTCACAGAATCCAAAAGCCAATAGCTATCAGCTTACTTTGTACCTGGACAATTTCCATAATAATAATAATAATGGTAAAATAAACAGCAATACCACAAAAATCATGATGCAGACTTAACATAATCTCAGCTACACTTAATTGTAAGATCATATTGGTCACAGTTGAAGTTATTGGTTTCAAAGCTTTGAAAAGAAAATGTTATTTTTACAGTCAGGTTTGAGATCTGAAAGACATAGTGAGTCTTAATTTCATTTTGAAGACTTGGATTTGCCTTTAAGGACTTAAAGGTTCACTGTGTGCTTCAAATGAGGTACTAGTCAGATCATCAAAGCATCAGAGTGGATGTTTTTACCAACATCCCTGCATTAAAACAGTACATAACGTTTCAAATTGTTTTGCCAGACTACTGTGTTATTTCTATATTCTATATTTTGTCTGAAACTATGATATAACAATTAAGTTTTACATTTCCTATTGAGCAATAACCGTTTTTCAAGGAAATCAGAGAAATGTCTCAGAGTCTCTGTGGATTTCCAGTGGAGCTAAACCCCCACGGCCTAGTGGGGGCTTAGTTATGGTGCAAAACCACGGAACACGGTGGCATTAGTGCAACCTCCAGTAATATTGCAAATAATGCAGATTCAAGCTACAATACAGCAATGGAGGCCTTTGTCCCCAGGTCCTCCAGGCAAACTGGGGCAATGTCAGTGAGCATCAAGGCCAGCAAAGGCAGCACGAGTGGCCTCAGAATCAGAATGAATGATCAAGCTGGTGGCACAGTTCAATCACAATCTGGTGAGAGAAGTCTACCTTTCTGTTTAAGCCAGACCACGGTGGAGTTTAAATATGTAGAGAGAAAAATATAGAGGAAAAAAAGCAATATGTCCTCAATCCAGATCAAATATAACATGCCATTGTCATTTTTATCATTCACACTGTGTTTCACACTTCCTGGATTATCTCTTGTATGAATTAAGTGTGTGCTTTCTTGCTGTTCTTGCCCAATCAGCTGCTTTTCCCCTCTTTCTCCGTTTCTTCTGAACACTGTCATGGGCAGAAGGTGCTGAGGTGCGCTGTACCACAGAGAGCAGACCACCACCCTCCCCTCTCCCACTGCTGGTTTATACATATTTAGTCACTGCCCCCAGACTCTGACAGCAGCTGGTGCTGAGGTTTGGGTGGGAGCTCATTACTCCTTGGCGGAGCCCTTACAAAAAGAGGGGAGGTTTTTAAAAGGAGTAAATTGAGGTTTTCTTTTTTGGTTACTTTATTTCTTACGGCAGATCCCCACTCCACGCAATTGTGTGATCTGTTCCATGTGTCGTGTGCGTGTGCCACCAGCAGTCATGTCTCGTCCTCTCACTCTGGAAACAACTAATGATCTCCTTGGTTTGATGAACTGCCGCCGTGCCATTCTGCATCGTGAAATACAATTAAAATCTTCTTTTTTTTTTCACCCCATTTTCCACAGCACATGAAATGCCTTCTAGATTGTAGTCTTCCTAAAATGACAATTTATACATGCTGTATTTTACAGGATTCATTTAATTAATCTCATAAAAGACCATCTTGCACACTGTGATGATATCTCATTAACTGTATCTTTATAGTCTTTCTTTTTAGGTCCACTTCAGTTCTGCGGTTCTGCCACTTGCGAGACAAAGCCTCCATCTCCCCGGCTCTTTTACTCAGAGAATCATTCAAAGGTTCACATTTGATGTCTTAGTGCCATAACGATGTGGTTTTGGGGGGGGAATGGAACTATCGTTTATTTATGAAAGACATATTGCACTGCAGGAGATGGATAATGTCTTCAAGTGGGTCAAAAGAGTACGTTTGCCTCTGTGTTCTAGACGGGTGACCAAGAGTATCGGGTGTCCCTGTCTATTGAGTGATTGTGTGGAACAGAAGTGAAGTGTTCTTGACTCGTGTTTCCTCTTCTGGAGAGGAGACTGATGTGGGGACTTCCTGGTGATACTGATCAAGAACGGGGGTGGGGGGGGAGCAAATGCAAGGTTAGAAGGACAGAAGTTGTCGATTAACGCCGGGGACACAAAATGTCCAATCTAGTACTTCATGGAAAAGTTACAGATTTTGGATGTGGAGCGTGCTGGAGCTGGAAAAAGGCTGTAAGTACTGACAGAAATGGTGAAAGGAGCGGGTAGGGCATGCAATACATAAATAGAATGACATTATAGGTAGGTAAAATAAGCAGGTCTTACCTAAAGGGGACCTTATTACTTATAACCTAAAACCCCTAAAATCAAAACAAAAAAGGCCAAGCCGCACCATATGTGTGCAAGAGGAAGCTCATGACTTCTCTTCTTCAGACCACCCAATGTTTTACCCACACACTCTCCTGAAAAACACTGAGACTGTGCAGGTTTCAATTGACCAGACTTCACATATTTCACAACGCCTTGGAACTCAGTTTAATACTCTCAGTTAATCTGTTATTCTATTATTGGGAGAAGCACCAAACCTCACAAGTAAAACAGGAAAGAAATAAAGGTACCGGGAACGTAAGAGTTTCACTGTTCACTCTTAACGAAAAGCCGCCCAAACGTCGGGTCAACAACTTTAATCAGGAAGTGAGATGTGATTTTCTTCTCAGTTTCATCTCAGAGATAAACAATGTCTCCACACTGACTCAGTCGAGTGGAGAGCAAATGTAGAATTTCTCCCAAAGCTCATGGCACTTTGACTGAAAATAAAGAAGAGACCTTCCTTCCCCCACTTGCCTGAAGCCACAGCATGTGGTCTACTCTGTTGCTGCTCTAAAAATGGCAGGCGGGCGGCCTCGGGAGAAGCCCAGAACAGCCTCCACCGTAATGGCCGTGTGGGTGTGGCCCCTCGTAGATGGCTTTTGAGGGGGCCCCTCCCGGACGCCCGCACCCCTTGCCAGCGCCCAAGGGCTCCAGGCTGCCTGACCAGAGACACCGCGATGCGTCCCACGCTGAACCCAGGCAGAGCCAGGCTAGGGTGGGCTGGGCTGGGCTAGGCCAGGACCAGGACAGGATGCACAGCGGGTTTATTGCAGGTTCCTGCACTCCTGCCCTCTGCTGGGGTCACAGAGAATTAAGGCAACACAAGGTTGTCTGAGGGTAAAAAAAAAAAGAGACTTTCAATATAAGCACATGAGCGAAAAACAAGATTTTTAAAGTATATTATTTTTGTTTTCATTCATTACTGATTTACTTTTTTCTTTATCTTAGTATTTAATGATGTAATAGTGATACTCTCAAATAAAAAAGCGAGGTCAAAATATAAAAAAAAACATAACATAACAAGAGTTATGTAAGACAATATGACATTTAATCATTGCAGTCATGGATACACTTATACTGTATATTCTAATGACAGTATAAAAGTATTCTTCATAATTCAAGTACAGTTTGGAGGAAATATTGTGCTACTTCTTTGTTCATCTTACGTTATATTATATATAGAAATATGACTTGCTTGTAATGGGTGATTACTCATTTGACCAGAGTAACATTTGAAGTAAAAAATAAAAGAGAGGAAAAAACAAGAGCGTAACACACTTAACATAAAACACAGACAGTCATAGGTGCCTGGCAAAGACTGACGCCAAAACATGAGACGACAAAATGAGCTGGTAATCTGTGCACTGCCATTTTCACTGTTTTAATGTGGTGAAGAAAAGGCTTTAATCCGTAAAAAGATCTCTGACAGGTCAAACAAACACAATGCAATTCCATGTATGTATCCTGTGGAGGAGAAGCCTGTCATTGACAGAAACATACAGCACAGCAACAATCCGGAGAACACTGTCACATTAGAAAGCCCTGTAATACAGAGACAACTTGCAGTAAGTGTTGAACGAGGCAGTTGTCGTGTCGCGTCACAAGCACAATATCCTCATATAACATTTGAAATTGTCGTTTGTTTTATTACATTACACTTATTAACACTTTAACACCTAAGCCTCAAAAGGGCCAGAAAAAGCCCTGTGACTAAGTACTTTTGCCCATTTTTCCAGAATAACTTTCAATATCTAACCAAAAGGATTTGTCTTACATTTGAAATTTGAACAGTAAAACAACATTTGTTTAAGTCTGTGTCTCAATGTCCAAAAGAAAAGTACAGGTTTTTCAACACTCTCTTCTCTGGTGACAAAGTATTTACTGACGAAGAGCCAGTAAATACTTTTGTAATATAACACTAATAACTTGCAGGTTTATAAGAGATATATGAAAGTGAATGAAGAGACCGTGTTTCACCGGGTAAAAATCCATAACATCTTGGGTTGCTCAGTCCCACCTCACACCCAGAAGTCTGTGACTTTTAAATTAGGCTCCAGCAGCTCTCTTTGAACGTCTGCACATCTGTATGGCAGTGGCCGGGGATAGTGGTGAAGGATGGTTGGTGCCTTAAATAAAATGTTAGGGATCGATTATCTCTCCTCATGGTGTCATTTAGTACCTTTTCAACAGCCGCAATGTACTTGAGTGAAGTGAATAATCCTGCAGGAATAAAAGCAAATGCAACAATTTTGCCTCTTCAGTGGCAGCAATGCGGTGACGGTGAGGGAAAAAATATATATATTTAGCAATAACAAAATAATAATAACACACTTCACTTGCCACTCCTTAAAGTAACAACTTGGAGACAAGTTGACAACTGAGTCATCTTAGGAACTTTAAATTTAGCAGACTTCTTTAAACACCTAGAAACTCGTCTGTGTTTGTTGTGGCATGTTACCATTTCACAGTTTTTACTGGTTTAAAAAGTTAAAAAGGTCTGTATTTTTGGGAGATATCCGAGGAGCCACTTGTTTCTACAAACGCCATAAACACTGTCGGCTTTATCACAGTATTTCACTTTAATTACAATGACTAATGATGAATGAAGGCTAAATCAATTAGACAATTATGGATGTAGACTATTTAGAAAACCGCTATGACTTAGACAAACAGAATGAGCTACTTTTACTGTGTAGTTTTGGGATGTTAAAAATAGCTGATCTAGGAAAGTTTTTTGGTTTTTTTTACTTCCTAAAGTACTTGTACAAATACTGAGCGGCTTTGGATTCATCCAATGTTTGAGTCTCCACTAGACAACACAATTTAGCCTATTTGTCTCATTTGATGTCGCATAAAAAACCTCCCATGTTGAAAACTCGTGGCCTTCATTACACTGTGGTGATCTACCATAATGCCATAAAAGATTTTCTGTCAAAATAAACATTTTCGACACAGCCCGATGCCACACCACGCTTTGATCTTCAAATAGGATTCTAATACAGAGTGTCTAATTGGATCAAACAAACATGATGGCATGTCACAGCTGACAGGAGTCAGCAGCAGCAGCAGCAGTAGTGACGGTGGCCTCATAAACAATCCCAGCTTCTAGACCTTCTTCAAAGACATTCACTGTCCACAACAGGTCAGTACTTTTGATTCTTAACAGAGATTCAATATTAACTTGTTTGGGAAGAAGTCTCAGAGCAGTCGGCTGTTAGCTCGGCACACATACAGTAGCTGTCTGGGGCAGCTTCTCCCGGCATGTTTTAGGAGCCATAGATACTTGAAATAAGAAGTTTGTGGAGGGAAATCAAATAGGTTTGCTGCAATATTATTTTACGTTTTCCATAAATTAGCTAACTATTTATACATATGATGTGTGAGATGGTATATCTGTGGTCAAATACGTTAATAATACCGATAAGGTCTGTCTCTTTGGGAGATGAGTAGAGCCATGTCAGCATAAACAGCGTAGGCTCAGGCTGGATGACAAGTATGAGACAGTGGTTACAACTCAGTGAATAATAACTAATGTTGACACCACTACAATAAAGAAAATGTACATTTTTAAATAGATGTGGCCCTAGAATGTTTTCCTACTTAACCAAGTCAGTTGCCACAAATATTTCCCTTTCCAATAGGACAGAGGATGTGAAGACAACAAGACTGATGCATTCTGGGTGTTGAGGTTTTTCTACCTAATATGCGAGGGAATATCAAGGCAGTTTCTTGTTAAACCAATTTAATTTTTCTAGCCATTCTATGAGATACACAATCAAATGCTATTTTATTTTTAAGAAGGCCTGAGTTACTATTTTAAATGCAATGTAAAGCGGCTCTAGTCGGCAGAAACTACACCAAAAATAAATAATATAATAACACAGCTGACATCCACTAACCATGTGTAAAACATCACTGCACGGGTTAAGTTGTGCATGTAAAAGTGCACATGTGATGGTAATACGACCCGATCTGTGATAGTGAGTGATAGGGTGAAGTCAGCCAGTCACCTCCTGTTTCAAATCAAAAGCGGAAGGGGATTGGAGGGGATTGCGCTCGCTAGGTTGCCTTTTATTGCTTCTCCCCTTTGGTTTTAAACAGATCTGCCTGTTTGTGGAAGTGTGGCTCGCGGTCGGTTCCTCAGCTGGCGAGGCAGCGGTGTTTAATTGTTCTTTGTTGTGGCAGATTGGGGGTTGGAGGGGTTCTGTGGTTGTTACTTCACAATGGCGCTTTGGCAAGCCAACACACACACACACACACACACACACATGCAGGCACATGCGCCTATACGCATGGACACAAAATGTGCTATGCATACTTGAACACACAAGCATAGATTAGCATGCAAGTGCAGCCAGAGTCGTATATTTATCTTAAAATTCACTTTACCTAATAGCACTTACCATACGCTGTATAACTGCACACAGAGGAAACTACTTAGTGATGTAACAATGCTGGTTTATCAGGGATTAACTAAGTGTTGGAGAAAATAAAGGAGGAATTACAGGGAGCATAAACAGAAGCAGCATGGTTTGTATATTTGTGCTGTTCTACGAATGGCCAAGCATATAATTATCACATTTACAGGGAAGAGCTGCTGAATAATGGGTCATGGTGGGTGTAGTTGTAGGGCAGTAGTGTGCCCTCCCTTATTCAGCCCCTCCCGATGTTTGTGTAGGGGTTTAAAGGGAGAGAGAAACCTGAAAACATCTGATTTGCAGTTGTCTCCCCGCGCTAAGCTGTTCGTAATCATCAGAATGAACTAATGTTTGAATAGTGAGCGGCAATTACATGTTGCTCTCAACCAGATCACATTGCAGTTTGGATACTTTCCCCTCCTTAATGTGCTCATAACAAATTACATTGTAAATCACATACTTAAACGCAGTTCTAATTTCCTCTATCTCACTGTCTGCCGCGATGCCTTCGTCTCGGACAGAAATGTCTTCGCCTTGTTTACTTTTCCTGCAGCCCCTGCACGTGTGTTTATCCAAATCCAAAGTAGTCTCTTTTTTTTTCTGCTTCTCTGTCACGATGGCTTTTGTGCTCCACTGTGGTGAGATTTGTGTATTTCTGTGTAGTTTACTCCTACAATTGGTGGAATGATGCGCTCCCCCCCCCCGCGCCTCCCCGCCTCCCCTTCCCTCCGGGAGGTTCTTTTCCATTGATGCACTTACTGTAAAGTGTCCCCTCTGCCTCCATTGCTGACCACATCAACTTGGCCAATCACTGATGACTCATTATACACACATAAACAGAACAAAGCACAAACAGTCATCTTAGAGTTACAGCATACGTTTACACATGCAGCATAGCAGCGTCCCTCGGTTTGTGTTTTTCTTTTTCAACCTCCCCCTCTCTTTCTCCCCCCAGTGTCCTTCTCACTCTGACACACACACACACACACACACATACATACACGTGCGCACGCAGAGAATGGATGTGGGCAGAATGAACAGAAATGCTACGCCACTGTAATTTTTGGAAATGAAAATGGAAACTGGCACCAATTAGGGAAACCAATAAAGCAACCTCAGTTCCATAGGTCTGCCAAGTGGTAGAGGGGATTCGACTAGAGAGTATAGTGTTACATCCAGCCTTTAGGTTAACGTCCAGATAACATCATCCAATTTTATAGCATCGACGCAATTCCACTTTTTGCTACTACTAACCTCTTTGCCTTAAAAGAAAGCAAAGCATTCTGTTTTCTGCATTTTGTTCTTTTGCTTATTTGTTTCACCGAAGATGAGCTTCTTTCTTGTTGTTTTATTGCCTTATTATCTCACATATCACAGTTCTCCACAAGACAAACTCATTCAGTCAGCCCTTTATTAGGTAATTACCCACTGACAGCACAGATAGCTAATTCTGTTTCCCAGATTTATAATACTAATACTAAGACAATATACAGAGAGCAGGATAAGAGAAGACAAAATACACATGTTATGTTTTTGTGAATTAATTTTGTTGGGGCATGTTTTGATTTAGTTAAACACTTACTAATTGCAACCCTCATGGCTGCTGTGAGTAATTGGTTCCTGCAGAGGGTTGTCTGTAAGAAAGGAGAAGGAAGGAGGCAGATGGGGGTAGGAATGTTCAATCCTGCCACTGTTAGACACAAAGTAATAGGGTAATGGTTCCCGTGGCCCTCTGGTGCTGATGTGGTGTTGAAAGAGGGCGACCTGGGCTTCAGGAGAACCACTAAACACTGCCACATTCACTCACAGCAGTCATACTATGCCCCTCTGCATTCACATGATCAGGTAGACACGTGCACACAGGTATAGGCTTTTAAAACACTCACTAATCACAAGAACTTGGTACGCGGCGGCATAAAAAGATAGACACAAGAGGATAAAAATAAAACAAATTTATATTATTAAAAATTTATAAAAAAAGTTAAAGAATAGTAAAGAAAACATTTTGACTATATTCTGATTTTACTGGACATTCTTCAAGCCTTGGTTTTCACAAATACAGTAGGTGACTAAAACTCTTATTTCTTTCATTTATTTGCAGTATTTTTCCCCAAAATGCCACAAATGTGTTGTTTTATCATCATTTTATCATCATTCAATCGTCATTTTATATAACTGCAGAGTACTGAGCTGTCTTAGCCTGCATCATTCACACACGTACTGTACGTAAGTGTATGAATACATGGAGAGATATCGAATGGTGCATAGGACAGTATGCGCGTCTTTCACACAAATGAAAATGAATCTCAGCACAGTTCATCAGATGAAAGGAGTCAATTTCAGGATTGCGTTGAACTCTATATCCATGTGGATATGGTTATGAGTTTATCACTATTTCCACAGAACACAGAGATGTTGAATATGATGCAAAAATATGCACAGTCACAAACAAACCACTGTGTTGTCCTGTTATGAATCTTCACCCCCAGGCCCCAGAAATGAATCATGCACATTACAAAAACAATTTCACTCCAGACAGTAGCTTGTTTTTCAAAAGGAAAAGTCCCAAAACCAGTGGCTCTCTGTGGCTCCTTGTGAGGAGACCATTTAGCTGAATCCTGACATTTGCTTCCTTTATTGCTGATTTTTCTTTCCCCTGGGCTGTCACTCCTCCTTCACTCATCCTGTTCTATACATCCACTGTTTCCTGTCTCTTTTCGTGTCTTCCATCCCACCCTCTGTTCCCTCTCTCCATCCCTATACCACCCCTTCTGTCTTCCTCTCGCAGTCGTTCTGGCCTCTCTGTCTCCCTCTCCTTCTCAGTTGGACTCATGTGGGACTGATTGAGCTTGAGGATCCAGCCCTCATCAAAGGCTGAGTGTGGTTGAATGCGAGCAAGCCACTGAGGCTCCAATCTCGCACTGGTTAATGAGCCCCTTCCTCAGCCCTCCCGGCATACCTCCAGCAAGCTCAAACGATAACCACCCCCCTTCCTTCTCTTTTTCCTTTTACTCCTCCTTGCTTCCTCCTTCCCCAAGCGTCTCCACACTCCAGTAGTCTCATATAACACATCTCTCTCCTTTTCGACGCTACCTCTTTCCGCTCCTTCATTGCCAACACAGCTTCCTCCTGTCCTCTATAATTCATCTATATTTCAGCCTTTCAATCCCCCAAATTTCTACCCTCATTCTCCTCTCTCTCGTTCCCCAGTCCCTCAGCTCTCTGTCAGCCACAGTCCCTCCTCAGGCTTGGCTCCAAACCGAGGCTGGCGTCTGTCTCTCTGTGTCCGACCCCCCCCTCCTTTTCCTCCCCCCCTCCTCTTACCACCACCACCGCATTGATGATACATACACCCTCTCACTCTCTCTCTGCGGACCATGATTTTAATCACTGCACACACTCAGGCGCACTCCAGCCACACTTGTGCAAGTGCACGAACGTGTGCGTGCACAAACACAGAGGCAGCAGCTGTACACAGGTGGGCAACTTGTAAGTGTGCTTGTAAACACACACACACACACAGATGTAATTCTGCTCAAGCAAACATGAATAATTTATCATTTCCGTGTTGGGTTCTCTTTTGCTGTTGTGAAGCAAGAACAAACGGCACAAAAGAGTACGAGAGTTCACAAAGTCATTGGTACAAAGCGACCGCTTTTCATTCTTTTCCAGATGGTTACTTTGTTTAGGTCATTAAAATTCAACAATGACATTTCAACCTTTCAGGAAGCCACTTTAAAAGTGTGCAAAGCGTCTTGCTAAACATTATTTAAATTTAAAAAGCATGAAAGGCAAAGTGAGTTAATAAAAATGACATTTTAATGAGCAAAGGTTTCACCTCAAAGAAACAGGTTTGCTTGAAAGGTAACATTTTGGAACTTGTTGCCAGCGAAACTATTTAATAGTGCAATTTATTGTTTGTCTGTAGAAAAAAGAATGAAAACGAAAAATGTAGTAGCTCATTTCATGTAACGCAAGTGTCTACCTCATGTGTTTTGTGCATTTATGGACTTAATTTACAATTCCCCTGTAACTGTAAACTGTATGAGAGGCTAAGAAACAGCTGCTATACTTGCGATACACTGTAAATTAAATACAATAAATGTGCTGAAGTAAATGATCTCAGAATATGAAGATTAAAAAGCAGTATTTCTTCACACAAACACATATGACGTTAAGGTTTTTACCATTTACTGTATGTGCTTGTGCTATATGATGTGTCGGACTATACTTTTTTTTTCTTTTTCAATTTTCAAAAACTGGCGCATCGACATATCAGTACATTTCCATGTATTGTATCCTGATTTATGACAAAATGACTCGGCAAAACCTGAGGCAACAAACAGTTGAATGCTATGTCGCCACAAGGCAGTGAAAATCCTGTTTATCATAACTGCACCAATGAGTTGTGATCTAAGTAAATCAAAATGTGAGGTGTCATTTTCACTCTGTGACTGTGGTTAGGTTGTTGTTGTAGAGAAATACGTCAAACTTGCCACACTATCGGTTTGGTGTTTGCGACACACGGTCATCTTTCTTTAGGGAGCCAATTTCAGCAGCACACTTTCACACACAACATCCAAGAGCGTCACATTGTCACAGGCTACTTCAGTCAACTCCTAAAATGTGTTAGCTTTAGCTGAAGTGGCGTCAAGGAAGGAAGGAAAGAAGGAAAGACTTATTTGGTATGAGCTTGGTTTTATATGCAGTACCACACCACCAGTTTGTACTGTACATATGTATATCTGTTATTCCTACTTTCATATTTTATTTACAGCACATCGTGTCATCTGCATTTGTTTAACTTTTGCTTGTTGCCAGTCAGTGCCCATGTATCATCACCTTCGCACTCTGCCTCACACTATTTTTGGCCCAAGTCCCGTCTTTGTTGTGTGCGGTTGTCTGGATGAGGCAGAGGGGGGAAGACCAGCAGTCAGACCACTGCATCTGCTTCCAATTCCTCCCTGTAGACCTTCCCTTCCATCTCTCCTCTCCACTCCACTCCTCTCCTCTCCTCATGTCCACCAAATTGCCCATTAGACTTGATATCTATCTGCCCACCTGCTTGTGGCGTGGCAGCCAGCTAAGACTATCTATCCTCCAGCTCACGCCAATTACACCAGTGGAGAGACCACTTCAGACGTTTTATACTACATGTCTGCCAGCTACGTACTCCACACACACACACACATCATTGATACTTTTCTTGTATCTGTACATTTATTCGTCAGAATAATGTACGTTCATCGCATAGCTGTAAAAACACAGTTCATCAAGTGGCACCTTTACATCTGGTTTTTACCCCAAAGGTATATACAATATATATGTTCCTAGTGCTTTATTTAAACATTTCCTCCAAGGGACATTTGAATAATTCAAACGTCCTCTGTTCCAAGTAAAACTGACTGATCATTTTAACACATTTCAAACCCGAGACAGTGACCAAAAGAAGTTGAACGACGCGGTCAGATGCTTAGCTAAACATTGTTATTGCAGCCTGCAATAAAGAAAGGAAACCTACAAAACCAAAAGGTCCTTTGAGAGCACGCTATTAATATCCTGACAGCAGTAAATTAGCTGTATACGTATACATGTCCCTTCTCCTCGTCTTTGTTTTGTCTTGCAGTCGTCCTGCAACCGCCGCTGCTGGCTGAGCGCGTGTCCCCCTGTAGTGGTGAGACTGAGACAGGACGGTGATAAAACTGCTGACAGGAACAGAGAACAAACGGAGCCCATAGACTGTATTTATATTACATGTGTACACGTGCTTGACTGGTGGAAGGATGGCACACACATGTACGCTCTGTACCACCAGGCTGTGCTTCTATACGTCCAGTATCTATATGTGACGGAAATAAACCCGAGGAATTATTTAGACTGAGGCTGACATGGGAAACGGTGAAAGGATGGCGATGTGGAAGAAGAAAGCAAACACCACAAGAGAGAAACTCTGCCTGTGCCAATGAAAATACTTTTTCAGAGGACGACGAACAAAATGAACGAAAGCCGACTATGCACAGTATGTACATATGAACCGATGCCACACACAGTGAAAGGATCCTCTCTGACAGTCACCCAGGGATGACGGGAGCGTTTGCCTGGCTGTAGTGACTGGAGTACAAAGTAATTAGAGACCATCTCCGGTAGGTCACAGTTTAGTCTATAGTGGCCTTAAAAGAGACAGAGTGGGAGTGACTGCACAAAGAAGAAGGTGAGAAGAAGAAAGGACATGGAAACTTGAAAGAAGATGTAATAAAGATGTTTTATGCTGAAGCAGAATCATCGTATGTCCCGAGGTAGATTCTTCACTAAAGCTCCACTTTTCTATATATTTTACAGTAACAGTGGATGACATGAATGCGTGATATGAACATTTGTACACACCATGATGAATCCACTGAGAATGATCACTTGACTCTACTTGTTTCCTCAGCTCAGAGGGTTCATAGGTTGAATGAATTGTTTTCGTTTGATGCATTTTGGGGCCCTGGACTGTCTACTTCCTGCTCAGCTGATCGACTAAGTCAAATGGATGTATGAAGTCACTACAAATCAGTTTGAATCATTTAATCAAGAGAAAGCACTCAGAGACGGCAAACATCTGCCGATTCCCACAGTGTCAAAACACTCCACCATCTTACAAGGTTATTTTTTTAAAAACAAGCTTCCTAACCTACATCCCCAGGAAATGTAATCACAATTGATCTTTTACTTCTTGAGTTATGCTGCTCACAGTCATACAGACAAATGCAGTCACAAATAGAACATCCATGGTGGAGGTAATACTGAGTTTAACACAGATGTAGCAGATAAAATTGCAGCTTTAAGAAATGTATGCAGAGTCCACAAAACATTGGAGGCCACTCGACTGAGGAAGTTTACCCTGCGTGAGTGCCATCCCTCAGTGCTGGTGTTGGCTGCTGCATACTTAAGTCTGCATATCCTGCTTTTTTTTGCCTTGTTGACCCAGAATACATGACTTCTCCTCTCTCACTGTCAAGTCACACTGAAGTTATCCATGTTTCCAAGTAGCCTAAGGGGAGAAGAGAGGAGTGTGGAGTGAGGAAAGGAAAGGACAGCAAAGGAAAGGACGGGAACGTAAAGGAAAGTAAAGGAAAGGAAAGGAAAGATTAAGAGGGCCACTGACCTCACTAATGAGGTGTGCTGTGATGGCATAAATCATAACAGAGTGAGGCATCTCAGTGGCTCTGTCCACTAATGAACATCCCACAGACATTACACTGCAGGCCATTTCCTGTCCTGCTCCACTCCACTGTGGCTCCATCTACTGCATCTATGCTTGAACATTTCTCCCGATTCCACTGCAAGCGTGGAAAAACAGTTAACCGATTAGAGTCATTTAACGCTTCATTTGAGGGAAATGTGAAAAAGAGGCCAACGCAAAAAGGCTGAATGAAGCAGTGCAGCTTTTACAGGCCACAGAAATGGTAGATGGGATTTATCACTGCTTTACATCACTGTCAGCTCATGGAAATTGTTCTTGCTAAAACCTCACACATGGACGATTCAGACATGTGGATATTAACAATTACGATATATTATTGCACAGCACAGGCAAGACAGATTTCACATAACATTGTTATGTCTGATAGCAACAACATCAGAAAACAGATATGTTAATCAACACTTTCGCACAATACATTAGCTGAAAATCTCATTTGGTTTTCATTAATTTGACTCTCCTTTTATGTCACCTTTAGGGTCCATGCTGCACATGCTTGGAGATCAGTAGGTAACTTAATGTCGCCATCTAGTGGTGCCTAACACAATGGTGTGATTAATGCACAACACAACCAGAGGAGAGGGCAAACCTTCACCAAGGCTGCATATGAGTTTCTGCATGTGGATTACCACCAACAATTTATTATTTCTTCCCTGGTTCCTAACTCAATCAGGAGTCACAAAACGCTGAAGTGCCCTCTAGAGTGGTAAAAACACAAGGAAGTGCCCACTGACTGCCATTCATGTGTGACCTCTAAAGCAAAATATACATTTAAAAAACTGTCACTGTCTTTCTAGTGGAGAAAAGTGCATCTTTGTTTCTTATGAACTTCCCTACTGTCCCTACATGACACTGTCCTTAGAGGAAATAATATTCAGTGCTGTATTAAAACAACCCATCAGTGATAGGAAGTGATTCTGGACTGTAAAGACATGCTTCAGTACAAGTAACTTTTTGATTTAAAACTCATTTAGTGCCCTCTTATGTCCTTCCCAGTGATAAACCACAACGGGGTGCCCTTACATAGGCCAATACTGTATCATTTACTGTATAAGATTTACGGGATGAAGAGCCATCTGTACATGCTTCTCTTTCAACAAGTCAGTCAGCCTCCTTGTGAACTCTGTGCTGAACAAAACAATGGACATACTGCCAGAAGAGTGATTTCCAAATTGTCAGATATAATGTGCAAATTAAAAGATAGAGGTGTGATTATTAAAATTTCAATCTAAATCAATGATGAAGACTTTTTTATTATACATAATTAATAGACAGGGTTTTGAATGGAGGCCAGATTAGGTCATAACAAATGGAAGGTGGGGGCCAGCTGCTTCTTGCATACAACAAAATCAATAAACAATCACATAACAAGGGTTTATTGCATTTATATATTTAAAGACACAGCACTTTAAAAGTGATAAAATGCCAAAAAAAAAAAACAGCTTAATTAAACCATAATGTGAGAAGGTCCACATGAAATTCAGTTCCCTTTGGTCCCTTTTATTTTTCTTCAGTCATAATTTGGAAAATTCAAATGCTACACTCAAGTTCACATTTTTAGGTTAGGCTTTTGTCTGCCAAGTTGATGATGAGACAAAACCTCATTCATTTACATTATAAGAATGGATTCACCTGTCAACAGAGTTAGTACTTAATTCACCTTGGCAGCAATGATGCATTTTTTAAACGTGAAAATTGACTTTCTGTGGCGTGATGCAAATGCAGTTGATGAAAATGTAAAATTGTAGTTATATTTACCGACGTCAAAAGCCCTTTTTTTTTCTACAAAGAGGAACAAGAATAGTTTTCTCTGTTTTCTTCACATTCAGTACACACTTTATAGTACAATGTGTAGTATACTGTATCCTCTTTCACACAACATGCTTTTTGTCACTGTCAGGCATATGTTTTCTTTTTTTGACACTTAACCCCCAAGTGCACTGATGTCAGACTTTCTTCTAATGTTCATGTTTCTTACTGAGTGACGGCGAAACATGAGTGAAAGGAGATTTTAAAACAGTTTTCATGCATGTGTGCAGCCTTGGGGTCCCTGGATTTTTTGTCTTTACAGTGTCTTTTGGCAGTTAAATAACACGTGTGGAACATAAGGTATTGAATGATTGTTTATCAACACATACGTACAAACAGATACACAGGAGTGCATGTGCACACAAATACACATGTACAGACATACACTGACTTTGTCACGCCACAGCACTCTCAGGGTTTTTATATCGTTTTATATCGTTTTGTGGTCACTATCTCCCCCTACATTTTCCACCCAGATTAAACATGTCATAACACATTCAACTATTTAAATGTTTTTCAAATGTTCATGTTTCTTTAAACATTGAACACTCTGCATTTTTTATTTATCTTAGTGTGCAATAGAAGTAAACTATGTAGTATCATTAATAATCTATGTTTTCAGAGGAAAACGTTCTTAAAAACACAAACAAATCAGCATATTTCACTCACCTTCTACAGACCGC
Organism: Solea senegalensis; assembly: GCF_019176455.1. Lineage (NCBI taxonomy): Eukaryota > Metazoa > Chordata > Actinopteri > Pleuronectiformes > Soleidae > Solea > Solea senegalensis. The sequence continues at coordinate 21,096,634 of NC_058024.1, read as the reverse complement.
TCCTCTCTTCATTAATGGCGGACCACCATGTGCTTTACTATGGCGCCCCCTCGCGGTTCGGCGGTGTCTTTAACACAATGGCACCAGTTTGACATCTTTTGCATACACGCTCCTCCTTTTTTTTATCACTAACCATCCCTCGCTCCCTCCCTCCCCCTCCTCTCCCACACTCACACACACACACACCCTATTCATAAACCGTTGTGATGCCGGAGTGGACGGCGTGTGTCGTGTAGTCTGAATTCACACCGGAATATCATGGAGCAGTAGATTTGCGGACGGAGATGCATGACGCAAAGGTAATTACACGTGCTGCTTTTGCACTTTTATTATCGGACTAATCTTCATTGCAGTTCACTGATGGCGCCAACGCTCCTGTGTGTGTGTGTGTGTGTGTGTGTGAGCAGCGCTGCACTGTGACACAACATTATTATTGTCGTCCTTTAATCCGCTCTGTCGTTCTCTCCCCTGGAGACACTCGCAGTGCCCGGCGGCCTGAACTATGGTCGGCGGTAAACGAGCTCAGGATCACGGAGAGACGAATCTGACTCGTCCATCTGGAAACCTGCGGGGAGGAAGATGAGAAAACCCGCGATGGCGATGAAAACTGCCTTATTCGTGTTTCTGCTCTATGGTGAGTTCAGCCCTTGTATCTGCCACCATCATGGACACGATTGTGGTTTTAATTTAGAAATCACTTGCTGTTTTTAACCCTGATTATATTGAATGATTCTGTCATATTAATGTGTGCAGTAGTAGCAGCAGCAGCATATTCTCTGTGGTCTGTAAATGATCTACTCTATAACTGCACAGGTGACTGATAGATAAGGCAGTTCATAACTTAGTCTCTGTTTGATGTTCAGTACATTGTGTCAGAAACAGGTGTGTGTTGTGTGTGATTCCAACTTTGTCTCGCGTCAAAAATAATTCATATCAACTGCTGAAGAAATGAAAGTTAAGTTTTGAAGATGAAATTGGTTGAAAAGGGTGAAAGGGTGAGGTGAATAAAGAATAAACAGACACAAATGAGCACTTTAACAAATGAGTAATGGATTAGTAAACTAATATTTAATTACTAAATCAATATCTGCTCCTTTATGACAGTAGAATGAATGTGCGTGTTTGACAACGTTGTCATCTCTGTCATATTCTGACACTTCAGCTGAGGACACACTACATTCATAACTTTCACAGTTTACTGATTTAACAAAAACAAAACACACTTGGAGTTCACATTAGAACCCACTGGTGAGTCTGTAACTTTTTTTTATGATGACTGAAAGACTGTGGGGGATCACAGACGACATGATTTGTCAAAACCAACTGAACGCATCAAACTCTCGCAAGATTGACCACATCTACGAGAGAGACACAGACAGATGTGATATTCCCGCTACTTCCTGTCGTCTTCGTCTTCCGACGCTATTTCCTGTGTCGCACCAGCTCTTTTTCATTGGCTGTTGGCAACATGTGTTTGCAGTTGGGTCGGTAATCGGTACACTCTCCCAGATTGTGTCCAAAATTCAGACATGTTTGATTGACTGCGACTGAGGTCTGGTCTGTTATCCTCACACACTTGTCGCTTTCAAGTCTTTACCTCTGAAACGCTGTGAATTGAGGGTAAAGTTTAATTTCAGTTTGGACAGAATGTAAATGCGTATAAGACTGAGTGACTGAGTTTTGAATCTCTCTGCTCACAGTATTTCCTGTGATAGAGTCGTATGCTTGTGTGGGTTTGTCATAAGTAAATTTGGCATCCTCCCCGCTCTCGTCCTTGTTGCACAAACCAGATAGAATCGACCACTGTGATGAGCTGCGGTGTCCCCCGCCCTATCAGTCACTGCCCAGTGTTAATTAGGACTTGATCCGCTTATGTCTCCCACTTAGTCTCCCATGTCATTATCTGTGGGCGAGTTTTGTTATCACATCGTGGCTCGGACTGCGAGGAAGGAGGCTCCAGTTGTTTTTGGGTTTGACACGCACACACAAACTTGGGGAGTGCCAAAACGCACCCGTCTAGTTTATCCAGTTCAGGTAGTTTTCAGGTGTAGGAACTGGGTGTGGCAGTTGGTGCAGATCATTTTGTTTACTGTCAGTTGGTTCACATATTTGTTCACACAAGTGATTTAGGATGTCTTAACCTCTCACTGATTGGGTACTTCAGTACATTATTGTCAATTTGTAATAAAACCATAGTTGTTTGATCCACTAAGTTCACCGTGTTTGTTCTGTACAAAATATAAATGGTTTAATAGAAACAAATTAACTGTCGTTTTAACCTGTTATTTCCATAGGCTTTTAGTCATTAGAAAATAACAACGTGTCCGGTGTTTATTAATCAAATCAAACTTTGCTGCAGCAAACATCAATTTGAAAACGGGATCTCTGATTTGATTCTCAGTTCAAAAACTTCCTCTACACCTGGGGAAATGAACTCCCTTTGTTTTTAAATGTGCGGCATCATTTACCTTTTTGATTACTAGTTTCAGCAGTTTTGCAGAAGTACCTTAACTGGGTTGCTCTGAGCCGAGATCTATTTCAGAGAGGTTTTGGGGGGATGTGGGTTTATGCAGTCAGACAGTGACTCAGTGATGCTTGAATAAGGAAGCTGGCTGGTCTCGCGCCTGAGACCCACACCAGACTTTAAATAAAGTGATGCAGTGACCTTTTTTTAGTGGCACTAACAACAGCAAAAATGTTTTCTTAACTCCGCTGCTCACACCAATCCACCAACCTTACTGTAAACAGAGTCATGGTAAAGTATGTACCATTTACCTGCCTTCGCCTGCAGGATAGTAGAATCTCTTCTCAAGTTAGGTAGAGCAAAATGTGCTAATATATGATGTTACTGCTTTTGGAAAAGCCATATTATTTGCGGAGGTTGCTGAGTTGTTAGTTAAGTTATTTTAAATATTACATTAAAAACGATGTGATTCCAGCTCCAGTTTTTTTCTTTTTGATATTTCAGTTTTATCATAATTTTATATACTGCATCATAATTAATTTTGTAAATGTGTCACCTTATTTAGGAAATAATATTGGTTATTTTGTTTTAGTGTTAATGAGCAAAACAATGGAGAAAATAATCATCAGAGTAATTAAAAAAATAACTGGTGTGAAATAAAGCCAGAGTCTTGTTGTGTTTTTGGGAGGTCTGCTCTTTTAAATTCTAGTCTTTACAGAACTAAGATAACAGTGTACAGTGAGTTGATGCTGGTTCAACCTCAGATCCAGCATTTCCCACGGTGTTACAGTGTTTAATGTATTGATCTCCTGTTACCCAGTCATCAGTGCAGGATATTGATCGGTGAGTGCATGTACCAAAACCTGCTGCTGTGACTTGACAAATTGATATTGTTACTCATTTGTGTCCCTTCTCACCAAGTCTCTCCTGCTGTCTCTATATTTTCTCTTCCACAGTGCTCCACTGTGCCGTATGTCGCGACGTAACCCTTCCCACCGGACCCCTGTACCGCGTGGCAGGCTTTCCCCTCTCTCTGCCCTGTGTTGTGTCAGGATACGAGGGTCCACGCACTCAGGACTTTGAGTGGTTCCTGTACAGGGACGATTCTGGTGGGAGGCAGATGGGAGTGGTGTCCACCAGAGACAAAGGTTTCCCATATGCTCCGTTCCAAGCCCGGGTGAGGAACGGGGAGGTGAGGGTGGAGAGGGACTCCGGGGAGGCAGTCCGGCTGGTGATCCAGAGGCTCCGAGCAGAAGACCAGGGAAATTATGAGTGTTACACGCCCAGCACGGACACCGTCTATCAGGGAAACTACAGCAACATGGTAACTGTCAAAGGTAAGATGTACTCTATATATGTACAGTGTCACTACATATCAATTTTCAGCATAAGTGATATGTTTTCTGTGATCGGATTGCAATCAGATGGCACCTGAACACTAACAGGTAACCCTAACCCTACGTACAGGAATGAACAGGAATTTCTATTTGATCCACCAAAACCACTTTGGGAGGTGTTCCGACAAGAGAAGCGTAAATGCAACAAGTCTTCTTCCCCTGCTTTGAAAATCAAAGAGGAGTCCATGCAATAGTGTGACTTCACGTGCAGCTAACGCTATCGTCGTTGCTGTTGATATGGCTGCAAACAGGACGTGACGCCGTAGTCTGCTGCTGGTAAACGTTGGAGAAGCAACCAAAGAAGGGGATTCACCTCGTATTCTAGTCTCAATACGAGGTGATGTCCTGTGCGATTGTCTTGTTCATATTTCTCTTTTGCTACTACTGCGACAGCCCTAAGGAGGATCCATCTTAAAATGTGTTTCAACCATAATTGTTCTTGTGTGATACTATGTGTATGTTGGTATGATGCAGTGGAGTATGAATTCTTAATAACAGCATGCAAGTGTCCTTTTTTATAGTGGTCAAATCCAAGGAAGCTCAGGCACTGGAGATGCTAGTCTCAGCAACCTGGTTTCATGAAGACAGAAAACTCTAAACGGCACACAGGCACTCGTCCTCTCATCTGGCTCATGATGGTCTCTCTGTGTCTTCTTCTGCAGTGATCCCTGATACGCTCCAGATCAGTTACTCCCGCGCACTCACTGGGCAGCCGGTGCCAGAGGGAGCCATGTTAACGCTGACATGCTCGGGCAGCATCCGATCACAGCAGCTCACCCATCTGTCCATCACGTTTGGGAAACGTGGCGGTGGGGACAGTTCGGGCAGCGGCGCTGGAGGGGAGGTCAGCACCGTGAGAGAGATTATCTCCATCGACAAAATGCTGGGGATTGTCCCCGGACATTCGTACAAGAAGCGTTACGACGATGGAGAGATAACGCTGGAGAAGAGGAACGGCGAGGGCGGGCAGGGCGTCTATGTGATGAGGATGAAAGCGGTGCGGCCGGATGACAGCGGCTCATATTTCTGTGAGGCTTCACAGTGGATTCTGGACCCTGATCGATCGTGGCAGAAGATTGCACAGAGGATGCTGGATATTGGCAACTTGACCGTTCAGCAGTTAGGTCAGTGTGTCATAAAAACTGTGCCAGTGTTTTGTTTGTGTCCGCGTTTGCCAAAGCCATGACGGCATGTAGCAAGTGCCGAGGTCAGACTGTAACCAGCACATTGGACAATAGTTAGATTGTGCTACAGTTGATGCTACCGTCATTCAGTAAATAAATGTTGGGAATAAAATCTCACAGCAGGCAATATTTCAGCTACAGTAAGAAAAAAGGATAAAGGATATCTCAGCTGCTGTCAACACAGAGTCAATCTGAGAACACAGTTTAGTTTCTACGTATCAGCTCTGGTCTCTTCCTCTTGTTGCCAAGGAGCTGGCTTCGTTCAGCCTGGCCTTTCCTGCTGTTGAGTGCATTGGGCTTTTTCCAGGTTTCCGACTCTTGATCTTGTTGTTAATGTTACTTGGAACTGGTAACATCCTGTATCTTACAGCAGTTATGTTTCTGTTAGTTAGTTCTTTTATGTTCAAACATGGGCTTTCTAAAAAAGCCTTAAGATTTCCTTTCACGTAATAATTAGATTCTAATTGTCGATCCATTCTTTTTGAACCACTGATGTAAAAAGGCCAATACTTGACGTGGAAACCTATAAATATTCTAAAGTTCTGTATGTATCTGGCTTCCGTACTGTATTAACAACTCTATGAGGTTTAAGGTGTTTTAGCTGTGCTTGAGGTGAATAATCCACTTTATTCTGGCCATTAAACATGTGATGTATTAAGAAGCTTAATCACAGGCGTGATGTTCTCAGTGCAACACTTTTACTGCCACAGTATAGTGTGGTGCCAAGGTGGATTTGTGGAACTAGAACTTTTTTTAAATCCCCTCACTGTGTCTCTTCCTCTCTCCAGCCGAGTCTCTCAGCATTACTTCCTCACCCAGAGGAGAAGTGACCTTGCAGGTCGGTTCCCCCCTCATCCTGACCTGTGAGGTGTTGGGGCTGCCGTCGGAGGTGAACTCAGGTCTGCTGGTGCAGTGGATGAAGAGGGGATCTGTGAGGAGTGATGCAGTCGTTGCCGGGGGAGTGGAGGTACCGTCATTCTCACTTAATACTTATTCAGACTGAAAAGGCTGATTGCAAGCAGCGGGACAATGTGTCTGGTTTTGCGTCTTCTCACTGTAGCTCAACCTTGAGTCTTTTTATCATCTTCAGTTTTTGTATGAAGACATAACGTTTTACACACTTCAACAAAAGTGCTGCAGCCAGAGTTTTGACACCTGAGAGAAATCACACGCTATATTCAGTAGTCACAGCTTCCACACTTGTATTTTCATGTTCAGGTTGAGGTGGCGCGCATGAGCACGGATGGCATTGTGAGCTGGGGAGATGACCTCAGCAGAGCCAACGGCGGCTCTATGGAGAAGGTGGCGGAGGGGAAGTACTCTCTGAAGCTTTTCTCAGCCCGGCCTGTGGACACGGGGGTGTATCGGTGTGTGGTGAGCGTGTACGCTGGGAGGAGCAACCCCGGCTCGTCTACACCGGCAACACTCACTCAGAAGTCTGAGGGAGTCATCGTCAATCTGAAGACCAAAGGTGAGAGGCTGATACTCTTGTCCACAGGCACACAAACTGAATCTCATCCAGTGATTGTTCTCGTGGAGTGAATATAAGCATACGAACAAATATTTGTATTTGAAAATGACCACAGTCACTGGGTCTAATTTAATGTCCATTTTTTTTCTGTTGTATCTGTAAAATGAAAGATTCATAGCTGCTCCCAGAATATTATTTCCAATACGTGTGTTGTTTCACTTCATATTTTTACCACAAAAGGAATGTTTATCATTTAAAGTGATCTTTTACAAACCACTTCCTTTCCCAGACGTGGCGGTCTCAGCTGTGGCTCAGCTCCCTCGCGGTCCCCTGTTAAAAAGAGGCAACACCATCACCCTCATCTGCAACGCCACCGTGAAAACCACAGGTCCTGCCCAGGTCCAGGTTCAGTGGCTGCGCTGGCCAATCCCTGAACCCGTCATCAGGGGTTCGGTATCCGACGGTGCTCCACCCGATCCACCTGTGGTGGAAACCCCAAGACTGATCGCTGCTCTCATGCACGATGGTGTCGTGAACATCCACAGCAACGGCAGCGAGGTCAGCGTCGACCGCTTGTCCGCTATCAGCTACAGACTGAGGGTCCACCAAGCGGCGATAGAAGATCAGGGCATGTATGCGTGTCACGCCGAGGTGTGGGGTCAGGATCCACATGGAGGCTGGTACTACACGGGAGTCAAAGCAGAGTCGAATGCATTGAACGTTTACCTGTATGCCAGAGGTGAGTGTCTCATATTTGTGCTTCACAGGATGTAAGAATCCTAGTTTTAAATGAAAGCATTACAGCAGCAGACCTTGTTTGTTTTTATCTACAGCTTTTTGTTTTTCCACGTCTGTTCACTCCATAATTATTTATTTATGGTTTATTTAATCAGGACAGATACCGTGTGCATACTGTATCCTAGTGTTTATGGCTTTTAATTTGCAATAACTATTCCTAGAGGGACTTATATTGTTAAAGTAATTAACAGAAAGATAAAAGATAGAGATAAAACATGGGAACAGGGCAAAACACTGGATATACAAAATGGTACAGTCCAGATAAGTCAGCCTGATGGAGCATGTGCAGCTCTTTCACTTTGCTTGTCATGATTTAATCCTTTTTTTTATTTTGAGATCAAACTGGCAGATCGAACACAGGAATAATCCCTGGTCCCTGTCACTCACATTTTACTGAATGTTCCAGCGTTTACTCTGAACCATGAATGTTATCTCCCCTGTTTTTTTTGTTTTTTTGTTTTTATTAATTAAGATGATTTCTATCCTTCTTTCCTCAGACCACTGTTTGTCTTTTTGTGCTTCATCTCACTTGTCCCTGCCATGTGATTTCTAGCGGCAGTCATTTTAAAATAATGACAATAACCAGTTGTGGTTTTTGGGTTTTGTTTATTTTTTTCAATAATTATTTCATGTATGAAAAACTTGTATAAATGCATCCTAAAGTCTGTTTTAGATGAACTTCCTGTGAAAGTTGGTCCACAAATACCCAGTGTGTATGTGTTAGTTGCTGCCCTACTTTTTTAACTGAGAGTACATTGGTCTTTAAATAGGTTACTCCTAATAATTGGATCCCCATAGTAAACATACTTTATAGTTTATGCAGCACCAGTCTATTAACTTGGTCAGCAATGCGTTTGTTGTTCTGCAGTGTTCAGTTTTACATCACCGCATCATTTCGTCTTATTTCCCCAGCTGGTGACCTCCTCCTTATCCCTCTGGTCGTCGGAGTCTCTTCCGCCTTGTTCGTGGGCATCATCATCATCGCTACGGTAACCTGTTGCTTCATGAATCGCCTGGCAAAGCAGCGGGCTCGGAAATAGGTCGTCCCCCTTTGCCAGTTGTCTGAAAGCTGATTGGTCAAGAAGAGGCAATGCGCAGGACACGATGGATTAAATGGCCAAGAACTAACTTTTCAGACTGAGTATAAAAAGTATTTTTGTCACAGCGATATCTGATTTTTTTTTTTTTTTGTGCGTGTCCTGACCTACCTGTTTAACAATCACTGCCAAGTTGTTTCGGTTTTGTATTTTCTTGTATTTTATAACCAAACCTTCTCAGAAAAACGTCACGTACCATTAGGTGCAATATTTAAATTTCTGGAGACGCCACTTTAGCCATAACTCTCCTCTCCTTGAGTGGTTAGACTTCTTGTTTTCTGGGGGGTTATCCCAGTGTCCGTTGTCCCAACACACCTTTCTTTTTTAACTGGAAAAAGGGTCAAAGTGCAGAGGCAAAGGTTATTGTGACAAGGTCAGCAGTAAAGAATGTACAGCAGGTTTGTTTATAGTCTCTCAAATGTGCAGAATCTCTCACATTCTGACTAAAGTCATGGTTCGATTGTTAGTGTACGATGCTTTTTAAGTTTTAATAGTTCAATAGTTGTTGTTTTTTTGACGCTGTGCCCGTTGTTTCTTCCTAAAATGTGTCGTTTCACCCCCGACGTTGTCCGTATGAACATGCATGGTTGAACCACTAGCATTGCCACTGCCAGTCACATGAATGCTGATGGGAGCAGTTCAGATCCAGAAACTTAATACGAGCAGGGACCTTTTACGCCACTCGCAGTCCAGCACCACGCTGCATGTAAACAGAGTCTCTCTGTTGCTTAATAAGGAAGACGCTGGCCGGGGACTTTGTTTTGCCAAGAACAATTAAGAAGTAATTCTAAACACAAGCGTTCCTCGTCTGTGACCCTTCAAGGTGGAGTGTTGTCTATATTACAGACTTGTATAGATTTGACAAAAAAGGAAAAATGGAATAGATGTCCATGATGCACTGACTGAAGTTTATTTGAGCTGTTTTATTTGTCATTATTTAAGCTATGATGTATTGCTATATTCGTCTTTGACAGAGCTCCTGTTTTAAACAGCGTCCTGCTCTGCTCCATTGAAGCACTTGGAGGAAAATTGTGACCCTGTTGGTCTGCGTCGATTACTTGATTTTCTTGCAGCAGGAGCGTTTTTTTTTCATAGCTGCTCTTAACCGAGAGGTTTTTATTTTTCTTTCTCTGCTCCGAGATACAGAAATTGTATTGTGAAGAAAAATCCCCATTTTCTATTTTTTTCTTTTTCCACACTGAGTCACAAGAAAACCATTGTATTTTGTGTTTCAGTTACTTGTCCCCGAGGTGAAACTATCCTCAGCACTGCAGTCATATGACTAGATATTTTCACTCTCACTGTGGTCATCATTATAACAAACATATAGTTGCTGAGACCTATGATGTCTGTAGCTCCCGTTGCTAGACAGTAGAAATCTGGTGGATAGATTTACTACTTGGAAGAGAAAAAGATGGTCTAATCCAATATGCAGCTCTCTAATTGAATTATTTTCTAAATTTGCTTGCACTAAGTTATACGTTATACTCCCCATTGACCGTCTCTGTCCCCTGGTTGGTTTTCGATGTGCCTTTAGTCTAAGTCTGCCCTGTCCTTCCTATAACAGGTCCTTCCTTAACCCTCCAAATTTAAATGTTCACAAATGTTACGGAACAAACTCACATCTCAGCTTTTTTTCGTGAGCTAATTTGTCTCCCAACTGCATGATTTACACCCTCTCACACACGGATGCATGTGCAGTGGCAGGACAGCGCTGACTGGCTGCAGGTCCCTTCTCTAATCCCGGATTATAGCTGCAGCGTGTCCTGCTGCCCTTCCCCCCTTGGCTCTGTGTCTGAGGCAAATGTGGCAGCGCACAGCATGCAACATGTGGAGACTGTCCCATGTCTAACCCTTTTCTTGAAGTCGCTCTGTTTTGTTTGGATCGTTTACTCATGCTTTAACAAACCCTGCTCCTGAATACGACTTGCTGCCATTGAAATTTATCAACATTTTTGGTCAAGTTATTTCTCATGGTGCTTTGGCAAAGTTTTCAGTTGATAAAAAACAATAAATCACACTGTCACTGTTTTTTTTATTTATTTCCTATGTTCATCTGACGTTATAAAAAGGGCCTGTTTTTTCAGCAGAAGACATTTGAATGTTCATGTTGGATGCCAGTGCAGGACATTCTGCGGGGTGGAAAATAATCCAGTCTGTGTGAGGAAGTGTTCATGTGCTAGTGGAAACATATTTTTTCCATCTATATAGACTGAAAACAAACCAAAGCATTTCTGGTGGTTGCTGTAATTCCTAAGATAAGCCCTGCCAACAGCTCAGGTTAACTCTCACTGCTTCGTAAAGCAGATATTTGTCTTGTGTGGTCGCCGAATAAGACTTGCATTTGCTTGACTCAATATTAATTGATCTATTTTATTCCAGCCATGCTGCGGAAATTCCTGATCAAACCCAAAAACAAAACTGGATTTTTTTTGTCCTGTCCTGATAAAACCCAAGAAGAGAAGTTGTGAAGCTGTGAAAAGCCGGTGGTTAAACATTAAACTGGATGCTTTTACTCTGCCTCTATTACTCGCTCAATATGTTGTATCACGGCTTTCATCTCATCAATTTAATACAGTATGTAGTTGAGTGAGCGCATCACAGATACATAATTAATAACGGGGCGATTGTATCGCTGCCGTCAGCTCACTGCCCACGTTTAAAGTGGATGCTGAAATCTCACCAGGCAACAGTTCTGTCATGTAGATATCTGCACATCTGAATTACAACTGAAAGACAAAAATGACGAGTGTTTCTTTCTGTTTATCCAGCAAAGACAATGCAGTTTTAAGTAGAGTTAATACAAAAATCCTCATATCTGAAAATGACTTGACCATCCTGCTGTCTCACTATTATGGTGTGGGTGTCAGTTTACGGAGCATTACATCACTAATGCAAACACTGTTCCAATGATAATCCTTCCTCTCCTGTATGACTTCATAGGAAAACGACCGGCAGACACAGAGGCTTTGTGGTCACCTGACAAGATGTGTTTCCTGTGGTTGGTTGGTCGATGAACCAGCTCCTCTGACCAATCCCATGCCGTCTCAGTGACAACTAAGGCAGGATTACAAATGCAAATGCAACACACACACACACATACACTGCAAATGCTCTGCAGCAAAGCCTGCTGCTGACATTGATTTGATTCACAGATGTAAAACCGAGGATACTTTACTGTTACAAAATGAACAAAAAAATAGCAAAAAATAAGAGTCATAGCTTTAGAAAAATATACACAAGGAATAATAAATTAATAAGAACACATGTAGTCTACAACAAACTGTCATTTGGTCTGGGATGGGTGGTTAAGAAAACATTTAAAAATAAACATTTTTTAACGCTGTAAATTTTGTTCAATCTATGGACCAGATCATTCCTGTATAACTACCAAGGCTGCGTCAATACACTCCATCTATCTCACAAGGTTAACACAAAAATCCTGAATCAATGATCTAATAATTTATTCCTGGGCCATAACCTTCATACTCAGACAATTTAGTCAAAATGCATATTTTACTTTTGAGTTATGCTGCTCTCAGACAGACAAACAAAACATAAGCTCCTTGGCAGAGGTCAAATAAAAATATACAAACAACTGTACATACAGTTTTTTTTTTCAAATACACGTCTTTTCAGCAGCAGATTCATCACTGGTAGCTGCAGGACCAGGATCGAGGGATCACCAGCTCCCAAAATGTATTCTGATATAAAAAACATAACAAAACAGAAACAGGAGTTGTATTAATTAACATCCATCTATTGTTACATAGTAATCTTAAACATCTATTTTTAGACAGCTGTTATCTGTGTTAAGCCTGTGTGTGTGTGTGTGTGTGTGAGAATGACAGCACAGGCTGAAGAGGAGGCCTCAGCAGAGGAAACACTGTGGTTCACAGAGGAGTAAGAAGTACAGCTGTGTCCAGCTGTCATGAAAATACGACACATCTGCGACTTCATCAAACTCCCCCGGTGTGTGTGTGTGTGTGTGGGGTTTAAATACATGTCAGAGTTTTAAAAATAATCACTTACTCGACACATGTTACTCCACTCACGTGTGTGGTGTTATCACTGCACAAATAAGTCAACGCACAAATAAGTACTGTCTAATTGCGTCAGTGTGATGCAGAGAACTGTCGATTTGTGGAGACAACGACGCGGCGTGGAACATTTCTTGTGTCCGCGCAGCTTCTCCTCACTGAGCTTAAATCAGTCGAGCGGAAAAGTCGTTTATGTCCTCAAACACCACAATAAATCAATCAGAGAAGAGACTGGTGGTGTAAATACAAACATCTGCTCGAAGATACTTTCTGTCAGGTTTTCTTAAAGTCAAAGTTTAATAAAACCTGACAAAAATCCATGAATTTTGATGCATTTATTGTTGCTATAAAATATAGTGGTGTAGCCGAGTGATTGATGCACTGGAATTACAAAGAGGCTGCAGAAAGAAAACCTGCATGTTTCTCACACTTAATTAACCCATGGTAAGTTGTCATGGGAATAATACACAACTCCTTATATGGACATCCTTGGGAGTGTGTGTTTATATGTCACATATTCAGGCATTAAAAAATGTGCAGGTTTTTTCATCTTCTTATGTGTTGTTGATTCAAAGTTTATTCACTGCATTTTTAGCAGTGATATAAAGAAGCAATAATTGTGCAGAAGTCCCAAAATAGACTATTTTTCTTTTCTTTTTGTTCATAAAACAAGCCAAATTAACTTTGAACTGTTGTGTATTTCCAAATTTCACAAATTCAATTTGATTTTAAACATTTTGTGTACTTTTTGCTCAGGTGTGTTTATATAGTTGGTGAAAATAAACCTAGATTGCCTAGGTTGTGCTGGAAAAAAGATGAAAATAAGGATATAAAACACTCTTATACCCACTGCACTGTATGATTAAACATAGTAATGAAAAAAAAACAGTAAAAATGTTCTGTGTTCTAAGTGTTAAAGTCAGATCATGTATTTTTTTTTACAGTATGTGCAGCAGACGATGCACTGTAAGGTGAGTAGACAGACACATACCTCTTTCCGTGGACAGTGTATTTGAGCGTACCACTCCTGACAGTACAGACACACCTGCACGCCCTGGCCAAGGAAGAGACACGCCCACATGATGACGTTGAACACAGGGCTCTGGCGCTTGTCATTCATGGTGAAGTTGAACACCACTGGAAGCAAATGAGAACAAACATTTATTTGTGAGGAGTTTATCTGTGAAGAGTTGAACATTAACAAGTGTTTGTGTTCTGTCTGTGTCATGACATGAGCTTGTTTGCGAGGGGACAGTGGGTCAGACTGGGAGAGCATTTAACGAAAAAAACACAGTCAAACAGAGAAGATTGTTGTGTATGGACAGTGAAACCTAGAAACACGGGGTTACTTGTGCACACAGACATGTACATATGATCTTTTAAACATCTCAGTTCATATTAAAAGTGAAAATTGTCTGTGGTGTACTGAGTCAATACTTCACCTCCAAATACTGCAAAGAGGCAGAACATCACAGGGTAGAAGAATCCCAAACCCAGGGCCAAGGCGTACTCGTGGACGACAGCAGAGACAATGAACACGGAAAGCATGCCAGCTGTTCGGAATTTCCTCTTTGACAGCTGCAGGGATCAGAGAACACGTCAGGGTTTCGGTCAGAGTTCAGGGGTCACTGGGATTTCAGGACAAGTACATGGTCTTACATGTGACATGTACGTTCTGTGGCAGGACTTACCAGTAGGAAGTCTCTGTATCCGTAGTAATACAGCCAGTCATGAACCACCACATTCCAGGTACGGTAGTAGTTGGCAAAGGATGTGGAGTTCCACCAGTCCTGCACATTTATAAAAAAATAATAATTATAACAACCATGTGTATGGAGAAATAATTATAATATTATGATAAACTAAATGAAGACGGATTTTGATGATGTATCTTCATTAAAAGTATGTCAAAATATATTGTCTCTAAAGCGGAGTGACTGACATGATGCAATATTTGACATGTGGACATGTTTGCTTATTTTCTGTGTCATGTTTTAATTGGATGGATAACCTCAAGGTATTATTTGATTTTGAAAGCAGAGTAAACTTTGGCGACATTCGATTGTGTCACCAGTCCTCACATTACTCGAAAAAAGGGCAAAGAGAAAAGAGAAAATATCTCGGATTATTAAAGCATGTTAGCTATTATTAAATCCAGATGAGAGCACGGGGCTTCTTTATCACCGTGTCATTAATGATTGTGAATACTCAGAGGAGACGTGATGCCACAACAACAACACATCAACCATGCCATACACACCTTGTAGAACATTCTGTCAGCGAAACGCAGCAGCTCCCCAAAGAGGTTGAGCCAGCAGTGCAGAAAGGCAAAGAAACACAACAGAAGGAGCATAATACCTGAGACACACAAACACAGTGGGTGTAAATACTCTTTTACTTGTGGCATTGCTCCCTGTTTTCACATAAGAATTGTAACTGAACACTGAAGCTTTTGTAGCAGCACTTACTCGAAAAGCTATTCACTAAAAGAGGGTAATAAAACATGCCGTGTCTTTAAATGACCTGCATCTGATTACAGGATTGGATAATAGCATCTTAAAATGGATCACCACCATCATTCTTGATTTACGCCTGACGTCTTGCTGCATGCCTGGAAAATCCACTTGCACTACAAAAACAGCTTCATGTGGTGGCCGTTTGGAGCCACAATAAGCACAATACCTGGTAATATTGAGTGGAAAACAGCAAGAACCATTGTCCGAATAGTAAATGTCTGGTTGGTCTCCGATCGGAAGACGGGCACACACAGGCGCACGAGGATGAAGTAACCGTAAAACAGGCAGCCCAAGATCTACAAAGAGATAATCATCAAAAAATGTTTTACAGTCATACCTTACAACAAAAGAATTATAAAATACCAACAATTAAAGCTATTAACCACATGTAGTTTAAGATTTCATTGTCAAAGTTTACCATGGCGAGAGTGCAACCAACATAATTCCATCGTATGTGGGTGTTTCTGTGAAGAAGAAAAGAGAGCACGCTGTGTGTGAATGGGATTCCAATGGAGCTGCATATTATATTTCATATTGCTTGATGACATCAGCTGTTTTTATTCCACATGGACATGATGCATTTTTCAAACACAGGGATTAGAAATACCAACGTGCTTTTCAAACCCCATCTTCGAGTGATGATTTGTACATATCTGCTTGTAAAAGGTTCTTACATTAAAGCTGCTGTTGCTGTTGCTTATGAAATACATGTTAAAATGCCCAGTGTATCACATAATAGGAGGATTTTTTGGCTACTACCCATAAGTCCTTATATTTATTTAAAAAGTATACTTGCATACACTTGTATGTAAGACATCAACATATCCAAAAGACGACATTACTGACAGCAACTTTAACAGACATTAATATTAATTTTTTTAGGAAACCTCTGTTGAGTAAGAAAACCTGACCACTTCTTTGAATGACAGGTTTTTTTTGTCAGTTTGAGCAGCAACAATAAAATAATATGTTATGTCTCACCGGGGGTACGACTCCCTGTAGATGAGCGTAGGACAGAAGAGGAAGTACAGGTAACTCGATAATGTTGGGAATTTCGGAGCTTCTCCTGCAAAAAAACAAAGACACTAAAGTAAGTATGACCATCAAAGTAGAAGAAATCCATTTTTCCAAAAAATCTGGCAAGGGAATTTGTAGTGACGGGTTTCCTTCAGTCGATAAAAAGGTGAAAATGTTCGTATGCCACTTGCTTCTGCCTGCTAATACAGCAGCAATTAACATTTCATTGGTGAATTGCAATTCAAGCCTAAATGGAGAAATTTGCCAACTAATTACGGTCTTTGAAGTTAACTGATTTGGGTTTATTGCCAAATCGTTAAGCCATTAAGCCAAATGATCTACTCTAATGCTTATAATATCTTTCCCTGACTGCTTTTGCTGTACTTCAGTCTAGTTTTTCACTCTGGCTGTCATTTAAAACTTATGAAAGGTTATTTGTGTCAATACAAACATGTGAATATATACAAAACTCATGCTGGTATTTGCAGTTTCCATTTATAACCTCAGAGAAACCAAGTCAAACTGTGAAGTTTGTATTTTCTTCTTGGCAGTGAGTACATATTCATATTCCTGACTATTGGTTTTCTGCCCCATGTTTCATCGATTTATCTTTCATTAATAGACTTTTAAAACAGAGGCTGACTGAGCTGCTCCTATAAACACATACTCTCCCGGTTGTTTATGTGTTCTGTATACATGTATTCAAGGTTAGTTTCACTTCAGCATACATCATTAGACGGTGACCTGCTGAGATCTGTTTTAGTCATTTTTCTCCGGTGTCTGGTGAGTGCCATTGTGAGTAATGATGCTGCCTGAGGAGTAAATACACCCTACATCAACACAATACAGTACCTTCCTTTGGCGTATTCTTCATTATAGCGGGAGCCGTTTCTCTGATGAAGGAGTAGCTCTTCATCAGGAATCGAATCTGTGGGGAAATTGATACAGATAGATTTGAAGTAAGACAATGATGTAACGGTAATATTAGTTTCTGCGTCATCCGTCTCCATTTCATTTTCGGGCATGGGTGGCGGAAGAGGACAGTCTACATCATTATGGCCTCATTCCACAGTTCAGGTTTAGTACACATTGACCAAACAGTATATTACATATTTTGTGTAATCATTTCTCCTGTGTAGCTCTGGAACACATCATTGTATCACAAACTGCAGTTTAGGCTCGATGCATCATCAATCTGCAAATAGCGGGAAACCACTTCCTCCATTTGCACAGCTGAGTGGTTTGAAGTCGTTTGTGCAGCAACTCGACAGCTTCAGAATAACAAAGACACTCCAGGTCAGATAAGGATTCCCAAAAGCATCAAAGCAAGGGAGATTATCTCGCTTTCATTATCTTAGAGCTCAAATGGGTCTGTGAGGCCAGGGCTGGTGTAATAAAGAGGATGAAGAGGGTTTTCCAGCACGGCAGCACCAATGTCTTTTTAAGTGGAGTCCAGTTGGAAAGCTGCCACCTCTGACCAGCAGACTCTTCTTATCACAGTGCTCCTGCTGGTGGCAGGGCCGCTTTTATAATTTTGGAGTACCAATTAATGTAATTTTATCTACCATTCATTGTATTTTAATTATATTAATATGTCATTCCTGGTAAGAATTTATAGGCCTGGGTTCTAAGCAGCTGTTCACGTTGCAATAAAATCCTACACGCGATAAAATCACACTGCAGGAATGAATAAAAAATGTGACAAATTTAATGAACATTTAAATCATTGAACAACCTGACAGTTTTCTACAATGATGATGCACCAAGCTCAGCCCTGCTGCCCCACCCTGGTTTACCATGGACATGGAAACCTAATGTTAGCCTTTGCTAAATCAAGCACAATAAATAAATAAATAGTATTCACTTCTGCATGTAAATGAGAAATCACATTCTGTATTTTAAGAGTCAGGCAGAATAAAAGTGGTTTGTTGTGCGACTCTGCACAGGAACCGAGTATAAAATATTGCATCAAGGCTTGTCAGTATCAGTGAGTCACAGAAAATGACATTTAGACTTTGACGGTTTGCCAAGTGTGATCTCGTTTTGTCGTTTGGCGTGTTTACTGTTCTACTGATGTAGCTGCTTTTGTTTATGTGTTTTAGCAACTGACACAAACACAGGTGAGCACAGCTATTTGCATTGACTACCATTACTTTGGACAGCCGAACCAAAGCAGTATTCCTGACTTTAACTATTAGTGCACCCATGGTAAACTGCCGTGGGAATAATACACAACTCCTTATATGGACATCCTGGGGGTGTGTGTTTATAGGTCACATATTCAGGGTTTAAAAAATGTCGGGGGTTCATCTCGACCACCATATGGTCATCATCAAGTTATGATTCATTTTATATCACATTTTTAGTCAAATAAAGTAGCAATAATTGTGCAGAAGTCACAAAATAGACTGGTTTTCTTTTCTTTTTGTTCATATAAACGAGCCAAGTGAACTTTGAACTGTGATATTTTTTAAATTTTAAACATTTTGAGTACTTGTGGCTCAGGTGTGTTTATATAGTTGGTGAATTTTAATTTTTTTCCCCATCAGATGGCCTATAGCTTGTGAAAGGATATAAGACACTCTATATTGCACATTCTGATAGCCTCTGTATGTTTAAACATAGTAATGGAAAAAAGCAAAATGCTCTGTGTTCTAAGGGTTAACCATATCCAGACAATGCCTAACCCAAACCTTAACTTAAACACAATTAAAATCTTAGCCCATAACTTTAATACTTCCTTCAACATGGGACCAGGTTTTGGTCTCCACGAGGACTAATGATCCTGACAAGGTCAGCTTTTATGCCACAAAACGTCCTGAAGAGGTAAGCGATTCAAGTACATACATGCATACAAGTGTGCACAATCTCTCACACACACATACACACTCACACACACACACTGACCTGCTCCAGTATCACAATGAACCGTGAGGCTGGTGGCAGCTCGTGGTTGATAACCACGTAGATCGGTAACAGTCCGAGAACGCAGGTCTGTGCGGCAGACAAGATGAACCCTATCCCCATTGAAAGCCCCAGTTTGGAGGGGAAGACGTGGTAGACTGATCCCCAAAACACGAGGGAGTAGTAGGGAACGAACAGGGTGTAGACAAACATCACAAGCCAGGCCTGGATGACTGTCCCCAGCTTCCCAAAGGCATAGAAAAGTAGGTCAAACTCCAAGACCAACCTGAGGTTTGAGAGAAAAGGGAGACAGGTGAGTCAAGGAAGAGCATTATACTATATAAGCGAGTATGTTTATTTTCTATGCTGACACTGATGATAATACCTGAGGTATAATGACCAAGAAAATAACTGGTTGTCAGTGCCATCAGGGTGATTATCAGTTTTGAACTGGGCGATGATATGATATTAAAGCATGAATGCTGAAAAGACCCCTCTGTTGATGATAATAATACAATGAAAATGCCCTCTCTTTGCAGCATGTCAGAAGATTTGCTTTAAATTCAACACACGACTACATTCCGGAATATTATTTTTCACCTGATCAGTTTATCAAAATCAATGTTAACTGAGGCATTCATCAAATCCTTTGCGTACACCAGAGTTGCCTTGTCTGCTGCCACGTGTTGATGTGAGGTGCATAAAAATGTATCACGACCTTGCTGCCCGAGGCAGCGGCAACACAAATACTCTGAGGGATTGACAGCACGATCAGCTGCCAGAAGAGCAGAGCAGTGGGGCAGATGATTGAAGTGAGTGAGAAGTTTGTAAACGCTTCAGGATAAAAAGATTGCGATGATTGGATCCATTTCAGAGTGACTAAGTTTGGCAACATGTGACACACCTGCCCTGGTCAATGTAGTCAACAGCCAGCGTGCTCAAGAAGAAGATGAGCAGCACGGCGATGAACATGTGGTAGATGGTTCTGATGTGATTGATCTCAAACAGTTCACTGGTGGACAGGAGGACACACACACACACACACAGAAATATAAAGTATAAAGTAATATAAAGATCAAAAACACATTAATTATGCTGTATTCCTTTATGTCCATATCTACATCTCAGACTGTTATTTGGTCATGTGATGTGAAATTTGTCAGGTTAGTCAATAGAAAACACATTTCTTTTCAAAAAAATACTGTGTATAATGTGGGTTTGGTCGTAGATTTGACATAACTTGACATACACATTTTATGAAACAACTGTTTATGCAGTACACTGAATAGGAAATCAATTGTCAGTCAGTCTTTTGCACTTACTCCAACAGTGATGGCCTGTCCATAAACACTTTGCCGTCATCCATTTTCTGAGATCTGAAACAAAACAAGAAGAAAAAAACATCTAACAAACGTGCTGCACAGTCAAGGAGATGTGGTTTAATACTGTGGAGCACAGGAGTCAAACTCAAGGCCCACTGGCCATATCCGGCCCGCCATGATAATAAATTATGTCTTTCCAGCTTTTTTTCCCACTGACTCACAGATTACTACCACAATTATCAAGTTAAAATAAATAAAATAATTAAATGTGGAACTTTGAAAACACAGAGCCGGAACCAGGGGGGGTTATAAGGGGGCTTAGCCCCTCATTTATATTATTTATATACTAATTATTGGCTCAGATACATGTGACGACTGTACTGTTTGTGCTGTTCTACTGAAATACAGTGGAGGAAATCAGGCAAGACTGCCCCAAATGGAAGTTTTTGTTATTTGACTCATCTGGCCCTCAAACCGGACATCGTTTTTAATTTCGGCCCCCTATGTTATTGAGTTTGACACCCCTGCTGTAGAGTATCTAGCAGACACACAAGAAATCCTGTGCGTTCGTCTCCTCACCTTTTTGCCATCTTTCCATTTGCAGTCGGCTGAATGTTGGTGAAGGGCTGGATGGACTCAGCCAGAACTTTGTCAAGAACATCACTGAGCTGATCCTGAACCTGCTCCAGGACTTTTACCTTCAGCTTCTGCGAGAGGAAAAAAACATTAGAGATATTATTTTTTGTTCCTTCAACCGACACACACAAGGGACTGATCGCGTCCCACATATGCACATTATACCGAATTCAGTTTGTTCTGCGCAGTCATAACATTTTTCTTCTTCTCATGATTAAAATAGGGGAGACAGTGTGGCTGTGGGAAATGAATACCTGTGCATGTTTCTGCCACTGTCTCAGATCTTCCTCACCCTGACTCCCAACTGCAGAGAAAATACAGGTTTTATATGATAATGTAGCTGAACTACCAAATATTATAGCTCATATTTCTGCAGAAGTATTTTAGCTCGGCAAACACACAATTTAGTTCAGTGGGCTTTAAATAAGGTTATTAAAGTCCACTAAAATTATGCCATTTTTCAACACAGATGAAAAACACATACACACATTTCTATTATAATATTATGCTACATTCATTTTTTTCTTCTATTCTATATATCTGTAGGTAATTACATGAACACACAAATGGCAAAAAATAGACCATAAAACAATATTCACTATCAAATTATAGACCCTACCATCACTGGAGGGGTCATCTGACTGACTGGCCTTAATGTTGCGGCGCCACGGTCCCTTACTTGTCTCTGTGGTCGTCATGGTTACCACTAGAACACACAGTATAATTAACTGAGACAATGAGTGAAAGATCATGTGCATATCATTGTAAAAAGTGCATAAAAAATTCACATGGAGCCTGTGGGACTGATGAGAAAGATGTGGAAAAACCTCAGAGAAAATAAGCATTTAGTAATAACCTGGTTAATAACTTGATATTATACAGGTAGCGCATGTCCTGTATGTTAAAGGAATACTTCACCTTCACCAAATACTACCTCTATTCTAGTAATACAAAGCTACATTAAGACTAATAACTGATATCAAATCAAATGTTTTTGGGGTCACATCTGGTGTACTCCTTGTGCTGATAAATGGGAGTGTTACATCGGGAAGAGCATCCGACACAAACACAATATCTGTCAAATCAAATGTGCAGATCATCCACTCTGGCGAGAAGCTGAAGGACAAAAAAACAAAAAGATAAGAAAAAGTGCTTTAATATTAAAAAAACTAAGTGCAACATGTGCTTGCAAGTTCCAGCGTGTATTGCGGCACAGCAACAATCTTTTACTCCATGTGATTCATTACAAATTTACCCTTTGTTGAGGTTTGATGATTTCAAGCCAGGAACTATAAATTGAGAGATTACATCAGGTCACTGGCTCATTGCCGGCAGCTTGCCTCACACTAAAAAAAATTAATATTCCTGATGAGCACCAAAGTATGGGAGGTGAGATTACTCACATGAATCCCAAATTGTGAAAGTGCTCAAACAGCACTGTTCTGAAAGCATGATCACACTGTGTGTGTCAGTGGGGTTTGAACTGCAGTTACCTCCAGTGGCGTAAGCCGTGGTTATTTTGGGTCAAGTCAAATGTAAACAATGAGTCTCCAGTGGAAGTTCACTCGTTTTTAGATAAGACACAAGTGTGACGGAGAGATTGAGTGCTATAAAGACACGGAGTGACCTCATTTTGGTCACTCGTGTGCAGAAAATGTCAAATTGCAGATGAGCCTTGAGCAGAAATACAGATAATGTATGACGTGATGGCGGGGGGGAGAGATTAAGAAAAACATGTTTTTGAAACAGATGAGTCATTACGTAACAATTCTGTGCAGAGTTACGTTTAAGATATGACTGTGAAGTCACTCAGATCAGTCTATCCTCAGGAATGCTGATATAGGCAACTGAACTACAGTAAACTCAAGCTTGATTTTTTATTTTCTATGACACACTGGGAACGTTAAAATTTAAATACCGAGTATTAGGCCTGGATCACTGATAACTTGATAGTATAATTCAAAGTCTAAAGTTCTTTTATAGTAGATCTCTATAAAAAAAACAAAAAAAAACCTTTAGACATATTATCTTCATTTTGTGGCTCTACATTCATTTTATTTGGGTGGAGAGAGGACAAAAATGACTCTTTATCTTAAAGGTTGCAGACCACTGTCCTAAACCAAACTTTGTTATGTTGATAATGGGTATTTCATACATTTCGTTATAGCTGTATATTAGCTCCAACTTAAAATATCTAAATGGTGAGTCCAGAGTGGGAACACGGCACATCATCTGAGATCATTCTAATCAGATCAGACAGGATATATAATCAGATAGGACATCTTCAGTGTCCCCACAGTGTTTGTGAGTGAGTGAATTATCTTTTTAGAGGAACAAATCAATGTTGCATTGACAGACTGTGTCATTCTGACAAACGTGAAGTGATTAAATCCCACATTTCATATTTAAAGTAATCAAAAAACTGTTATTGTTAGACATTTTGACTGACAAGTCAGTCATAGGTAACAATGAATTTACCTAATACTGGATTTTAGTCAGATTTAAAACAACAATTTGTCGAAATGTGCTGAAATCCTAATAAAGGTGACAGATGTCAGATGTGTCAGGCTCATCATAAACAATGCCGTTGTGTTTTTTTTCTGTACTCACGCTGTCTTCTTGCCTCAGGCTCGGTCAACGGTCCTCAGGGCGAGAGGCTGTTTCAGTCAATGATTCCGAACTGAGACAACTGCTGGAGCAGGTTTAAGCAAGTCTGTGTCACAGTCTATTTTGTTTGGTGTCCTCTCCTTCCCTCGCTGCTTTTTTGAACCTTGTCCTATTGGCTGACACGCCAAACCCTCAGGTGTCCAACCCCAGTTCACCTTTGACCACTACAAAATATACATTGGCAGTGATTCGCTTTTCTTTCTTATTGGAAAAGGACTGTTTTCAACTTCATTTACAGAGAAGAGGGAACATAACTTGGCTGTCATGTTATTTTGTGACATGCAAACGAATACTTTTACAGCATCACAGTTAGATTACAAAGCAGTCACTCCCCCGAGGATTGTAGCTTACACAACTCAAGACCAGTGAACTAAGAAAAGCTTTGCAGTAATGAACTGAAGAAGACATCTTGTGTCCTGCAGTTAAAGTTTTTAAATGGATAAAATTAGCATATGTATAGATCCCGAGGGGATGGATACTTGTGAGAAGTTGTTAGGAGATAGAACCCAAATCATACATGATTGGTTATTCAAAGGGGAAGCTATGACCAAAGGGAATACGTACAGATTACCTTCCAGTGGAAATAAACATGTATATATGAAAGTAGTCATAGACACAATAGAGTTCAGTTTGATATCATTTGTGTTGTGCAATCGCATAGTTTTCTGTCCTAGTCTTTACCCTGGCCAGTAATTGCAACAAACATTCCATCCCTGTTTGTCTTATCAACCGTGTTTTAAACTCTCACATCAAGTTGTGAAATATTTAAAACACTAGGGGAGTTTGGTGGGTTTTAGTGTACTAAGGGAGTCCTAATTCTTTAATTCCCACAAACAATGTAAAGCTGTACTGATTGTTCATGCATTATTAAACAAAAAAATCAAATAAAATCTACTTTAGCTCAATGAGGATATTGTCAGGAAAACAAGTGACGTGTGCTTTAATGTTGAAATCCACATTATGACACATGTTCTGCCATGTTATTATTATTATTTTGTGGGCTCTGAATTATTTAATTAAGGAGGGGGAAATAAATCAACCACAAGTGAGACAGTGAGATTCAGTACAACATTAATATAGATAAGCTCTTGCCTTTGTTTTTACTGTGCATCAGACTTAACCATGAGTCAAGGTGACATTTTGAAGTGCAGCATTTTTTTTTTTGTTGCTGCCGATTAGTTTTGTCCTGAGACGACACCGAGATAAATGGCACGTGTTCCTGCTGATTTTACAGCTGGTTTTATCAGCGGGAATTTTCTGTCAGTGTAGATATGTATTTCCATAGAGAAGTAGAAAAATCTGCTTCTTTTACGTGCTAAAAAGAGATTTAAGACAGTCTAGTAATGATATGTACACAGTTTCATCTTTATTGAAAGTCGTTTTTTTTTTCCCTATAACAGCACTGTTTCTCAGCAGCTACAGGAGAGAACCGCATGCACTAGATCACACACTAGAAACCGACCAACATACGTACAAACACAGACATGTTGCCACTGTCGTTTTAAACCACTCAGTCATTCTCGTCATAGTTCTACTTCTGTATACGTAGGGTACAGCGTCACATGTTATGGACCTTGTCATATATATATATTTTTTTAGATTGGTTACAATTACTGAAAGACAAACAGTCAACAGAAATATGGAAAATAAAATCCACACTCAGTCGTTCAAACATTTACAGCTCAGTATACAACCATAACGGATTTGAGGAGAATAGCTGCAAAAACAAAACACATTTACATTCAAGTCATAGTAAAGTCTATTTCTGTTTTTTATGGTTTTACCCTTTTGTAAATTAGACTGCTGCAATATCAGAGCTACTTTGAGCAAAAGAAACGAAGCAGAACAAAAGGAGGAAAAGTGTTGAAAATAATGTGATAAAGTGCACAATGTATTTTTAATAAGCCTCAGTATAACAGAACAGAGAGTACTGCTTCAATTCCACCCTGTACTTCAACATCGCACACACAGATCAACACATAGACACTTTAACAAATGAGGGGGGGAAACAATCTTTAGAAAACTAAATTTCAAATGATCAGATTTACTAATACATAATTTTTCATATAAAATATAGAAACAAATGATTTCAATGATACTGCATCTGACTTAATCCCTTGTGACATCCTGGATTCATGTTATGGTCAAAATATGAAAAATGAAATAAACAGTGCTAATATTGTGAAACTGTATAAAATATACTGTACTTTGGGAACATTGTAAGAAATGTTACATACACTATAAAGTGCGGCAGGGTGAACTATACTTTACCCCCCTTTCGGGTATGTGCACAATCTCAACTTCATCATGAAATTAAAGTTGGTTTATTTTTCCATATTATTGAATTTAGCCAACACCTCTTGGTCCCCGATATATACGTAATTATACCTTCCCTTTTGTGCTTCTTCCCTGTATTTAGTAGGCGTCAAGTAAATATTTTAGATGTCACTTGCTAGTTGTGATCTAGTGCTTTACTGGTCTGTACAAAAGGGTTTCTGGTCCTTTTCCACTATGGTCACCTCGCCTCACCACAGCACGGCACTGTTTAGGTTGGTTTTCCACTACAAAAATACCGACTCAATGTGGGCGGAGTCATCATTGCACGGCAGTGTGAAACTGCGGTGACATTGTTTACACGCGATACACAAACAAGTGACTAGAGACTTGTAAAGCAGTGTGAAAACCACCACAGTGAATAATTACAATCAGTTAAGTAAAACTATTTAATTATGTCACTGGACTAACACACCGCAGCAGGGTTAGTGACCACTCGGGATCAGCAGTGCTTTTGCTAAATACACCACACTCCCTCGTTAAATATTGAGATTTTAGACATTTCCCTGATAGTTGTTGGAGAGTAACCCATGCTTTTAGGATTGTTAAGTCTTTTTAACTGATCTGCAGTTCGACATTTTTCAGCTTGATTCTTGTGTCGGACGTCTCTTCCGGTGTCGGCACTCTGACCAATCGGTGGCCGGCAGTCTAACGACGTCACGCACAGTACATGCTCTGGTGAGGTTCCAAGCGTGCTGAGTAGGTACTACGGTAGTGGAAACGCAACTTAACCATGCCGTGCCGAGGCAAGGGGAACCAGTGAAAACACGCCAATACAGACACACACACACACACATAAAAACCTCGTCACCTCTTCACTATCTCATTCTGACTGGTCGATCAGGAGGTTTACAGTGTGTCAGCTCTAATACTGCACCCAAGTAACACAGGATATGTAATATAACTGCATTTTGGGGTCAATGGTCACTTCACTCGTGGGTGAGGTGCTACACCTGAGTGTGTGTGTGTGTGTATGTATGTATGTGTGTGTGTGTGTGTGTGTGTGTGTGTGTGTGTGTGTGTCAGTGTCAAACTGAATTATCTGCTGATAACCTACAATAACCCTCATTGTCCAACAAAGCTCATGACTCATTATGGATCATCTTTAAATGATTCACTCTAATCAGGGCTTTGGTTTCAGTCTGAGGCGACTCACAAAGAGCCACGCAATTAATCAACCCCCCCCCCAACTAATTCATATTGGAGCAACAGCTGCGCACGAGAGTTCATTTTCATTCATTGACAGCAGCAGCAGCGCAATAAAAAAATCTGACATCCTTACAATACGGCACACAGACACATTTACACACTTGAACAAACACAAATGCTCCACATTGACTGCGAAAGTAAATAAATAAGTGACATTGAAAATAGAGCCAACGATAAATAATTTATATTTCTTTCAAACTAGCAGTATAAAAATAGTTGCTACACGTACCCTTTTTTTAAACTCTGCCATGCTTTTTGTTGAAATTACCCTTCAGGCAGTTTTTAGCGATAACCATTCATTTTGTCTCCTATAAATGTTTTTTTTTTTTACTTGTTCAGATACTTTGCTTTCCATATGATTTCAAACAAATGTACAACATGCTGTAGCAACTGGCCTTGACCTTTGGATGTTTCAGAATTGTATTTTAAGCAATGATTCAAATTCAGAAAAGACTCCAAAAGGTCCTGATGAGGAAAAGTGTGAGATGGTATGAGGTCTGTGTTTGTTGCCTACATGTGTCCAGAGACTATTAACACACAGAGATGATCACAGTCTTACACTGAACGGCATGTTTCCTCATGACAGTACACATGGCCACTGCAGGTTTTTTTGTCAGTCCCATATATCCACACATGCTCACCCTGTGAAAGATCACTTGAGCACTAAGTTCGCCTCCTTACCTTCACAAAAGCTATATTTACTCCAGTTTGAGTAATGTTTGCTGCCATCCAAATACTTTTTTTTTTAAGGAAACAATAAATTCTTGGCCTGTTATTAAATATTTATGTCCTCAGTACAAATATACAGGCTTGTGGCCGAGAGCCACAGACAGGTTTGCAGTCAAATGATATAACACAATGACCTTTAAAGGAAGGCAATGGTGTCTGTCTGTCTCTTAGCAGGATTACTCAAAAACTACTGAACTGTTTCCAAAGAAATGTTGTGCAGGGGTTGGGCCTGGCCTAAGGAAAATCTAATGACCCATTACATTTTGAAGCATATTCGATTAAGGATACAGGATCTCTTTTCTTTTCCCTTTAACACTGCATGATACGGCATTTTTAGTATGTGCTCTTTCCCATTGTGTTTGGTTTTGTAATGGAATGAGCTGACAATATCAAACATGCAGAATATTGTTAATTCTTTAAAGAAACATGACTAAGTTAGTTTTGACTCGTTCGCACTGGTGTTTTGACTGAAATGTTTGACGATAAGGTTGATTTACTATTGTGTTCCCTTTTTCTTGTATATTTTTCCATGAAGATCTGAAGACCAACATCAACATGCACAGTCAAACATATAAATATTAGTAAAGGGAGGCTAAAGTCCACACTATTCATGTTTAACACACATTGCTGATCCATACTCTGGTTGAATAATTATAGAAAAGATTAATTTCAGTTTAATGAACCGGTTTGGTGTCCGCTCTGAAACAGCACTGCCAGTGGTTACCTATAACACCGTTCTATATGACATTTCTTTGTAGACCAGGTGATGTGTTGGAGGGTGCAGCAGCGATATGGGTGCGAGCTGCCAGGTTTTTGCAATGCAGTGCAATCCAGGAGCAAACCAAGGGAGCAAAGGGGAGATGAGAGACAGAGTTCTGGTACAGCAGTGAGAGTATGGGAGGAGTGGATTAGCTGCATGCAGATTTACACAAGAGGCCTTAGAAAAATATCTGCCTGGAGAAAGAGAGAGAGAGAGCGAGAGAGAAACAGAGACACAGAAACAGAAAGTTAGACCATCAGTCAAGTCAGATACTTTTGAGAGAAACAGGGACAGAATAAGACCGCAGGAAAAAAAAGTGACAGCAGCTGGTGAGTCATACGAGCACCGCCAGAAGGAACGCATCTCAAGTCATTTTATTTCTGGTGTCTACACTGGGAGTTAGCCGTGTTTGGGAAGTGCACAGAGCACTCTGGGACCAAATTTAGATTTCTTAAAATGTAAAATTCAGCAGCACTGTGCAAAACTCATATTTGCACTGCAGAAAACTGTATGACGACTCTCGGAGGTTAAAATGTTCAATGAAACATTAATGTGACTTTGTTGTCCCATACAGATTATATTTATCCTAGATTTTAGCTACCCCAACCTGAAACAGAAACAAATATCCCTTCTTTCTGGGTATTTCTGTAAAAAAAATAAAAAAATAAATAAATAGTGTAAGTTCATCCTGGCTGCAGGCAGGATTACAGCCACAAACTCTCAGATCATCAGAGAGCATCAGACAGCCTCTAAGGTCGTAATAATGTTTCATAGGACACGGTCGGCTCCTGACTCAGTATATCCACCTTAACCTGTAAACGGAGCCCCCTTTTTAATTAGAATACTGATGACCATGAAATAATGAACACAAATAATACAAATATTCCTGTGTTCAGTTCTGCACATGATGTAGTGCTACCAAGGCCAAACTGCTGGGCCCGTTTCAACAATGCCAGCTATAAATGCCATGCATCCAAAAGATGATGTTGTCGTAGTTTGCATGTAAGCAGCGCTTTGGATGAACCATGAAAGAAGTGACAACTGCAAAATTGCAAGAGAGAAAAAGTCTAGTTTCGTAGCAGTTTTTTACAAAACAG
The DNA here is from genome assembly GCF_019176455.1 of Solea senegalensis. NCBI lineage: Eukaryota > Metazoa > Chordata > Actinopteri > Pleuronectiformes > Soleidae > Solea > Solea senegalensis. The sequence continues at coordinate 21,066,992 of NC_058024.1, read as the reverse complement.
TTTTTTCTCAGAACTATTGAGAGAAGCCAAACCCAGACAGCCTCTAGATTTAGTGCACTTGTTTGTGAGTTTCCTGTGAAATTGTCTTATTGAATAATTCCCAGTGTTGTGGCATATGTAGCTGATTAATCACAAACTTATTAGAGGGTGTTTCTCTGTGTCGATGCTTTCTTACCTGCTCAGGACTATTAGCTGGCTGAGGCGTCCAGCTGCAGGCTGTACAGTTTAGCTGGGTCCTGATTGTCACAGACGTCAGTTCTGGGCACAGAATTCACATTCAGACACATGCTACCCGACACACAAGGATAGCAGGTCGACCGCAGCAGCAGAATCAGCATCATCACCAGCAGCAGCAGCAGCGGTGGCAATGGCAGGAGCAGCAGTAGCAGTGGCAGCAACAAGGGGGCAGCGATGTAGCAGAAAGACACAGCAGTGTGGAAGGAAAGTCAGTGCATGTAGGGTGACAGTGCCCTACGCATGATATTTACATATAACTGACAATCATCAAAGTCTCAGTTCTATCCGTTAATCATGTCTGGCATTGACACTGAATTTACAGCCAACTGGTATTTACATCTTGGACCAAACCAATGCTTGGTTGATACACAGCTCTGGCCTCATTTTGACCAAATTGGACCCCTCTGTTCATGTTCTCAGCTTTGACATGCAACTCAGCTTTGAAATTCAACGAGCACCACCTAAGTTTCCCTGAGAAAAATAAGAATGTCTCTTCTGGCAGCCTGAGCCTCTGAGTGAGACATTTTGGAGGGTAAATGTTTTCAAAACCTGTTGACAGTCAGCAGGCCTCTGCTGGTGATAAAAAAATAAGGTGCATCTGCAGTGTTTCTGATTTAACAGCACTGTGGTGAGCAGGTGACAAGGGTATGATATCGGTGCTCCAAAAGACCTGACACTAAGCAAAAGGGGGCAAACGTAAATAATACGTTTGCATCACAGCGTATTGGATAAATATCAGTGGCTGCAGGACAGTCATTTGACCTGTGAATAAAGCAGATTGTACCCTTTCAGATTCCCCCCCTATGAAGACTGAAGAAGACTGAAGGTTGCTCTTGAAGGTTGCTTTGACCTGAACGGTTTGCTGGACTCAGCCATCTCACTTAATAAACACAGGGAGAGGCCAACAATTTCACAGAGAGGTACTCACATGCACTGTCATGCACACGCAACAACATGCACACGCAGCTGTACCAGGGACTATAATGAGAACAGAAAAGCTCGGATAATGCCACCACTTAACTATAGCTTCACGGAAAAATAGGCTGCTGCTATTATGTTTAAAATTTTGTGGGACAACCTTCAAAGAAAATAATAATTCAGGGCATTCAGCTGCAACACGTTGAAAATAAACCCTAAAGTGGCTCCTATAAAAATCCTACATATGGTGCACTATGGAGTTTTGAGCCTGACACCGATATAACAACATGAACGCCTGCATCAAGACAGCAACAACAAAAAAAAGCAGCAAGTGTTTTTGCGGGTTGCATAACTTGCACCATTCTTACCTGTTGTCATTGATGTCAGTGGTGTTTCCTGTGAACAGAGAGAGGCAGGCAGGTGCACAGTGAGGGGGGGTGGGGGTTGGTGGTGTGTGCATTCATGGATAGAAAAGTGGGTTTGCTACACACACACATACCTGTGGGCTTAAATTAAAAAGCCAAAAGCAAATGTTAATTCATCAAATTGGAACAAGCAGCTGCATAACATGTCTCGAAGTTGTCGCAGAGGAAAAATCCTTGTACACTAATTGCATTTACTGTGAAAACAACCAATATAATAATATAATATAATAAGATAATCACTGTCATACGAACATTTGCTACAGGACGTGAATATAGCATCATTTCACAACAGCTGTGCAGACAGAATTTGTTGCAAGAGGTTTCTTAGGAGGGAAATTTAAACATGGGTCTTTTGAAAATGTCTGAACAAGCAGAACACAGTTCCCCACTTCTAAGATGTACATTGTCTCATTTGTACAACTTCTACTATACCTAATAGAAAAAGTAACTCAAGTGCTAAAAGCTCCCTGCGTCCTTGCGAAACACAAAGCTCTGCTGTTCTGCTTATTGATCGGACTGTTATGACCATAGTGAGCAGAACAGCATTTGTGTAGAAAAATTGGTCCCTGTGATGGTTCTGCTTGCAGTGCCTGGCTCGTGGTTTGCAGAGCATTTTGTGGAGCCTGATAAGATTAATGGAATTGAATGAATTTAAGTGTTTTCTGTCAATCCTCAGAGGCAGTGTTCTCACTGAACTGTCATGGATTAACCTCACCTTATAAAGTGATACGGCGTATTGACAACCAGACACGTCAATAAGGCTGGATGGTTAATAAATCTGCTGCCAATGAAATCAACCTGTATGCATTTATTCACTGCTGTTCATGGAGACAAGGTCACTGAATTTGATCACTCAAGAAAAAAAAAAAAGTATATTATCAAACAAGAGATATGGGAATGTGCAGCAGCAGTTTTGTTCTTTCTCTAGGAGTCGCCACAGCGGATTATCTGCCTCCATCTTGTCCTATCCCTTGTGTCCTCTTCTGTTACACCTACTGTCTTCATGTCCTCCTTCACAACATCCATTAACCTTCTCTGTGGACATTTCCTCCTCCCTGCCAGCTACATCTTCAACATCCTTTGTCAAATATATCCCTCCTCTGTGACCAAACCATCTCAACCATGTCTCTCTCTTCTTTTCCAAACCGTTCAACCTCAGCTGTCCCTCAAATATGCTAATGTATAATCCTGTCTACCCTGGTTCCTCCTAATGTAAATCTCGGCATCCATCCAGCTCAGCCTCCTGTCTTTCAGACAGTGCCACTGACTCCAAGCCATACATCATAGCAGCTCTCAATACTGTCTTGCAGACCTTTTTCACTCTTGCTATCCGTCTGTCACACATCACCCCTGACACTCGTCTCCACCCACTCCACCCTGCCTGCAATCACTATAATAAATAAATAATAAAAACATTTTATATATATATATATATATATATATATATATATTCTGTATAGACTATAATCTACCTGCATATAGTATTCTCTATGCTCCTCTTGTTTCCTGGAATACATTTTGCAAAATAAATGACCATCTGTCCTTCTACATTAATCTCCTTAACCCCATACCTACCCAACAATAACCCCATACCTACCCAACAATATTGTTTCCTTTACCACTCTCTCTTCGCTGGGAACACTCGCTACCACTTCATCCATCTCACTCCAGAACTCGAATAAAAAGTAAAAGTGATGTCTGTCTTAACATTACAAATATCACTAGGAAATAGTTTATGTCAAACTGTCATTATTGAGGACGATTATGCTTTAAGCCAAAGCCCAGCTATCAGTATTCTCACCTAAAACATCCCTTTTGTTTACCTCAATATCTTCATGAATTGTATTTATGGGATCACTAAACAGGATTGATATCTGTGATATTTGATATGTAATAAAAGGCTGGTAATGTCACACAAAATTGATGCATTGGCTCTTGGACCGCATCTGACTTTTATTGATATTTCCTGGAGAATCAAAGAGATGTGGCGCTGTTACACGAGTCTACAACTGTCACCATTGGGTCAGAGGCTGAGTTGGGCACTTTGCCTGTCTGGTTCTCTATCTGTCTGGCTGAGTAATGACACTGCAAGCCTAATCTATCTTCCACCACAGTGAGCTACTGATGAGAACAGACACACACATACACACAAGACATGACGATGCACAAAAGCCCCGAGCTGCAGTATCCAAGAGAAATGAGCATTTTCTTGGTGGATATCTATACTTAATCGCCTGTGCACCACTAATCTAGGGACACTTTTTAATCCAAACCCTCTTCTTCATTCACTGGTGGTTCAGAATCACAGTCTGTGTCTCTACTACAAGCTTATTATTCAAAGATGAAAGCCAGAAGTAAAAAAGACAAATAAAAACAACAGCAGGCTGTTATCACGGCAGAAGGGCAATTACCGTGAACTCGTTTAACAACCAACAATATAAAAACATTCAAACATTATGGCTGGTGTGACGACCTGATGGAAATCACTGAAATAGCCATAAAAATATGTAAAAATCACTCCAGCTGATTGTAATCGTGATATTTCCCATTACTCAAACAGGCTTTATCTGCGCAGAGCTCACCATTTTCTGAATCAAGCATCTCTGCAGTGCTGTTGTCTGCTTGGCTCGCTGGTTCAGCTGGAAGTCTGCAAACAGCAACAAGCAAACAAACGCCGGGGTAAGTGTAGCTGCAGCTTTCACTTTCAAAAGCTTCACCTGTGTTTATTCAACAACATAAAATAGAAAGGAACAGTTGAAAACATTCATAATAAAGTCTAAACAGATTAATAGCACGATACTCGTGTATACACGTAAATAATAGGAGACTTGACTTCTTCACTAACAGGATATTAGAAATGCAGGATTTATTGCAAATGCCAGAGCAACAAGTGCTTATTCTTGACCTTGGAGATAAAAAAAATAATAAAACCAATCAAATCAAAATGCCAAAGGTCAAATGATTAAAAACATAGGGGGAAAAGGGACCTCACAAATGTTATTTTTCCAGTCAAGAAAGCTGTGATTGAAAGCAACAGAAAAGAAAGTCAGCATGTGTTAACCCATAGACCTCATGCGGCACAATCTGTGTCGCAGGCGAGCTCACGGTAATTTGCCAAAGGAATAATAAATCATACATCATTCATAATATTCAGGCTTTGTCAAAGTTATGATTCATTTTATATAAAATTTTTTGGAAGTGAAATAAAGTAGCAATAATTGTGCAGAAGTCACAAAATAGAGCGTTTTACTTTCCTTTGAACTGTGTATTTTCAAAATTCACAAATTCAATACGATTTTTAAAAAATGTGAGTACTTTTTGCTCAGGTGTGTTTAAATAGTTGGTGAAAATTCTAATTTTTTGATCAGATTGTCAAGGTTGTGCTGAAAAAAGGATCAAAGACACATTCTTATCCATCCATCACTTTATCCTGTCTATCTTAACATAGTAATTGTAAAAAGCAGCCAAAATGTGTTAAACTACTACATATACAGTACTGTACAAAGTGATCAAATGTGTGTAAATGTGTTCACTTACGTGTTGTTCTGAGCATTGCTGTCACGCAGCTCGTCGTTTTGCGAGACGAGCTGTTTGACAGGGATGTTCTGGTTGGAGTTGGCCTCAGGTAAGCGGCTCTCACTCTTTGGCACTGGAGGACTAACAGGAGCAGCTGCTTGTTGGTTGTTGCTGTTGTGGGAAACAGCGGCGGAGAAGGCAACGGGGTGATCGTTGTAGCCCCGGATGAAGAATGGATTGTTGGGGGAGCAGGATGGGTAGTGACCAGGACGCACCGGCTTGGCTGTAAGTGGTAATAGACGATTGATTTATCGATTGGCTCATATATCCAGAAAAGACAAGAACATGTCCGTGTAATGCTTCACACTATGACGGCACAACATTTTTAATGCACCGGCGACGCTGAGAGTCTATTTATATACAGCACGGCATCATAATCCTGAAATGAAAATCTCAAAATCTTCTCTAATCGATAGTTAATTTTCTCGAAACAGTACACGCCTCTCATTTAGCTGAACGACTACATTGCTTTTCTAATCAACTGTATTTCCCTCAAACCAGCTTCTTTATCGTGTGAATCACTACATGCAAAAACATTCCAGCTGAGAAATTTAACAGAAAACGAATGCATTAGTTTACTTCCATTTCTATCCGTTTTCAAACATAAAGCTGTGGTTCCACAGTGGTGGTGGTGTGTCTGGCAGATTTCATTGCTGCGTAAGAAACAAGGCGGGAACATAGAGCTCGATCAGAGAGCCGCTCGCTGATGCAGGTGTATGAAATGAATCTCAAGAGCAGTGAAGGAAGGCAAATCCAACTACGGATGTTGCCTACGGGGAATCACAACACAGATATGAAAAGGAATGGTTGCTTCACACCAGGGGATGGATTTTTCAAGGCCAAACAGTTAAGAACTGTGGCGCAGAGAGGATTCACATTTATTCACATCTTAAAAATTACAGAGCACATTTATATCAACACATCAGCGATCACATGTACTACTGCAGTGAGGATTAGGAGTTGAAGATTAGAGATGGAGATGAACTGGTTACAAATTCTACTCATTTGTTTGACAGCTTTTTGTCAGTGTTGTCCTGCACAGTCTACGTTAAAACTATGGTTTATTATCCATAACAAATGTACTTTTATAAATAAAATGAATGTCTATTTACATTTAAGCCACTGCTAAATGAGTTCACGTAAACAGCTCCACATGACTATGCATTACCCACTATAGTAGTGTTTTATACTTGAAAAGAGCAAGAGAATGGATTTTACAGCTAAAGGATAAATGCTTATTGGTAAATTGGATGTGGAGGAGTGAAGAATGGTGTGTAATTACATGACATATTTAATGAGAATGTGGCACCAGTGTTGTGGTGACTACTCAGAATTCCTCTGGGGCACTGGAGCTTTAACATGATTTTGTTTTGAAAAAATGTTGCAGACATGATGTGTGTGATATTATTGCGTACCGAATAGCACAGATTGTAGGAAAGCAGTGCATGTCATAAACAGCTTTGCGATAACAAGAGAAGCTCAGGGTGACATCCACAGAAAACATATTAATGGATGAAATGGCTCATTGCCTACCTATAGAGGACGCCTATCATCATTTCATCTGATTACATATCTTCTACTGAGATGACTCGTTTAATCTGTGAATGCGGTGTACGCATTACCAATCTGTGCAGCATGGGGCCGGCGGAAGGGATTGTAGGTCCTCATCACGTTTTTGATTCGCTCCACCTCCTGCTGGTAGTGGCAGCGGTCCTTCATGGCTCCCTCTTTTGCCTCCTTCAGTGCACCCTCCAGGGCCTTAACTCGCTCAGCTGTAGACCGAAGACGTTTCTCCAGTTTTGGAAGCTCACAGCGAAGGTCTGCATTGTCACGTACCAGCTGTGACACACACACACACACACACACACACACACAGAAGAACACATTGACTGTATTTCAGAGGATCGTCTGTGTAATATTTGAAAGCTTGATTTGAACCATAAGGGACGACCATTTTGTCACACAATTTATGAAACGTCCAGGACAAAAACTAATTCTGCAATATGAAATATCAAGCCGATGGAAAAAGATTAACTTAAATAAAATCAAAATAAATGTGCAGATTTATAGAAACTAGAAACATCAAGTTTCTAGTTTTATGTGGAAATGGCAAACATAAAAATCTGAGAACTTAAATAAGCTTAAATAAGTTTTGTTAGCCTTATGCCTTTACATTGAGACTGTGCTGATTTATGACCTCATCTTTCATCTTCCATCCCCACAGAACCAGCGTGTGGTGGACGGGAGTCTCCCAGCAACCACTTACAGGATTGTTTTTTTTTTTTTGCCTGACAAACTGCTGCATTGCAGCTCTCACCAATTTTTCAGCTCAAGTAAATGTGTCTGGCTGCAGAACTTTTAGCACATTAACACTTAACCCGACTACTCTAGTGCATTTAGTAATATTAAAAAAAGGATGTGGAGAGTATATTCATGTCTAATCTTTTCAGGCACATGATTGCTTTAGAGATTGAGTGTTTGTCAGTTACAGAGGGAGTAAATACCCTGAGTGCTTGTGCACATCTGCATGAGGATGAATTCATTTGTGTTCATCAAATCCGAGTCGCAGTTTTATGAGTTGTGGCTGCAGTTCCCTGAAGCCAGCACCTTCTTCTTGGTTTATCACCTCTCAGTGCTTTGTATTCAATTCAATTAGACTTTCATGTGAAGTTATTTGAGTGAAATCACTCTTGGTGTAAATATTACTTATGCCAAATGGAGTGCACTGACAAACAACATGTTCTCTTTTAGTTTGACTCAGTCTTTGTCTCTTCCCTTTATTGCAAAATTGAGAACATACATTATTAATTATGTTTACCATGCAGACCAGTGTGTCATATGTAACCTGGGCAGAACGCAGATGTTCTTCTGTGCTTGGAGGTAAAGTAAAAAGTTGATGCTTCAAAGGAAAACAGAAAATGCCAACTGTGTGATCTAAAAACATTAAATGTACCTTTTTGTTTTATTGTCATTGTAGTAAATACATGTAAAATGTAGTCAGTTTTCTCCACGTAATGGATGCAGACACATTCCTGTTTACTTCACAAGTCTTTGATTCAGCTCATTTTGTGTTTGTGCGTTCGTGCAGAAACACCTTTCTGTTATGTTTTTGTAGTGTCTTGTGAGACGGTTATGCAGGCTGGTCATATTACTTACTTCCTTACATATTCTGTTGACCATTTGTCCTAATTTTAAAAAGGTGCTGGACAGGAAAATGTTATTCCTGTCTACATCACTAATTTACAGTCTTGTATCTGCAGCTGGTTACCTGTTTGTGGACCTTTGTAAGCTGGTCCAGGTTGTTTTCAAGGAAGGAAATTTTCTGTTTCTGGGTGATGTATCCTCCAGTATGATCGGGCTCCATCCCTGCACTCTGTAAACAGAAGAGACCATTTATGGCTAAAATTAAGTACAGTAGTTAAAAGTCATTTGCAAACGAGATCGAGACACACGCTCCTGTGGTTATATGTGGAGGACTGATGCCGTTGGGTGTTTTTAACAACCTGGTTGACGTGTGCTTACTTTTCTAACTCGAGATGTGAGGTCTTGCACAAAAAGCTTGCGGAGGTTGTGCAGGGTGTGGAGCTCTCGAGCCTACAGTATGAAGAGAGAGAGAGAGTAAGTGGTGCAATTAAAGTAGTTATGGATTATTTAGTGGATCAGTGGCCTCTGAGGGAGACAAGTGAATCGTGACAGCAAATAATGACTTACAACCGTCTCCTCCAGCCCTTTGAGGTCCTGCTTCGACTGTTCATGCCGCTCATTAAGAAATCTAAAAATATCAACGAGAAGATTGATAGGAAATTTTAAAATGGACTCCTCTCGTCCTATCCTTTTCAGAATAACTCATAAACAAAGAACAAACACAATGTGAACCAGTGATGCCCAGCTGTCATCCGATACAATATGCAGCAAAGGTCAGTGCAGAAAAAGGCCTATTAACAGCCAGCTGCTAACCTGGTTTCAAAAATGGAGATGCAAACACTGAGGAAGATGGCAAGAGTAAGACGCATAAACAGGGTTAAAAGAGCCTCCAACTAAATTTAGCTTCAGTCTGTATGACGACATGAGATGCATACTGTAAATAGAGTCAGAGCAGCAGAGTGAGAAGAAAATAAATAGACTAAGAGAAGGCAAATGACAGAGAGATATGATGGGAATCAGAAGGGGCAGCTTGCCCCGAGGCCTCCATATGGGGGAGTGTTTGAAAGATGGCCAGCACAGTAAAACAGGGACTCACGTCAGTTCCTCCAGCTGGCGGCTCTTGTGATGTTCTTGGCTCCTGAGACACTCAAAGTCAACGTGCAGTTGCTCCAGCTCGAGCTGTTGCTGCTGGTTACAGCTAAAAAAAAGTGAAAGCAAATTCAGTCAATGATTAATTGTATGAGAAACGTATGCCAAAGCATATGGTACGAACGCATCCTGATTTTCAAAATACAGGGTCTTTGATTTTTCTATGAATGCTTTCCCCCTAAATTGTCACTCTACTCTAAGGCTGGGTATCGAACTTTACTGTAATACCTTTGTTCAATGAATGAGGGTATGTTGAGAAAATCACAAGTGCCGTGACAAGTTTAATGAAACACTTTGATAGTGCACGAAAAATAAATGTGAGAGCAGAAATTTGATCCGTGTTTGGCTGCGAGAAGGGCAAGTAAAATGAAATAATTTAAAATAAATAGATAAATTCACGGATCTCATAAAATTGTATAGTTCAGGATTGGTATCAAGGTCCAGAAATCAATATCTATAGCGTGTACTCTATTCTCATTCCAGTTGTCTACTATACTACACCACCCTTACATTTTCAGACTTCGCAGAACGAGCAGAGCAGCCCCACATATCTATTCATGCAGAGACTCCAGGCCAGCAACTAAATCTACTTCAGCCCTTCAAGACAGATCTGTCCTGCTGTCTTCTTCTCCCAGTTTATGAAAGCCGAATGGAAATTCTGATTTGAGTCCACAGACAGACAGTGGGTAGGCCGTTTGCCTCTGGGAACATGTTTGTTCCTAAGTATAGTTCAAAAGGTTTTTCCACATTTTGCTGTATTGATCACTCTGCTTTTAAATACCTCTGTGTATTATATGTATGCATGCATATCCCTGTAGGGATCCATGCCAAGAAAGTTTGGAGAACGAACTGTGCATCTGAGGAAGCGAGAATTACAATGAAGCACTAACTCGTTTAACTCGTCAATGATCTTCTGCTTCTCAATGATCTCGTCTCGCAGGTGGCCGAGCTGTTTGCTGTGCATTTCACGGTGCGATTCCATCTGCTGCTCCAGAACTCTCTGAGGTACAACCAACAAGAGTGGGCGAGAGACATATAATGAGCAAAGACAAAGAGAGAGAGAGAGTACTCCCATGAAGTAACAATAGGATAACAAGAGAGGAGAAGATTACACACACACAAGTGTGGACACACAAGGCCTTACGGGCATTCAACACACACACTGTACACACCACAGATTGTTCCTGACACTGTCAATATGAATGAAGTGAGACATGGCTAATAGAACGTCAGCACAGAACTTCAGAAATACACCCACCCACACACACAAACACACATTCAGATAATGACAACAAAAAATACTGACAGATGCATAGAAGCGTGTTTAGTGTCACATATTTACATTTAAAAACAACAACGTAGCCACAAGAGGTACCAACAAGACAAAGGTGGAACTGATCCTGGGTACGATAGTAGATGTCTAGGGACAGAAAACAATAACCCCAAGACATTAATATGCCCCAGTAGATTTTCGGAAATATGCCATTTGCAACTCGATTCAATTAGATAAGATTTTTTTTGTGAATTGAAATGTAACATCTTGTTTGTTTGTTCAACTGGAGCATCAAAATAACAATTTTCCCAATTTTCTTTCAGCTGAGAGTTCATTTCAAGTCCATTTCACTCTGGTTGACTGAGCAAACTTCTTATTGCCTCCTTCGCCCACACATGAGTGAGATACATTTAGATTTTGCAGAGGCTTTTTTTCAGGGGGAACAAATGAATCGAATTATAACAATAAAAAAATGACTCTTTTCATTAAGGACCTTTCTATTCACTATTTTAATAATGACTGTAGATAGGGGACAAAGGATTTTTGGGCCACTGGCTGCAATTTATCATAACATAATGAGAATGAATTGCATTGATCTTCTTATCTTACTGTGGGGAAAATTAAAAAACTATGTTTCCTAAAGTGTCTAAACTGTTCTCCAAATGGATTTTTCAGTTACTTGCAGCTACAGTAGTTGCTATGCAGAAGAACTACATAGTCCACTGATGCACCAGTCACCATTGACATTTGACACAATCCCACATCAAAAACACATGCACCTGCCACTGAGGTTTGATTTAGGTCACTACACTACGTTCCTCTCACTATAGTCATCGTACCTTTATATCACAGTAATCCTGGACCGACTTTTCACTCTCCCCCCTGGTCATCCGTGACACACTCTCTGAAACACACACACACACACACACGTTGGAGAGATTAATGATCAAAGAAATCATGACAGAAAGAGGAAAGAAGGAGGAAGGAAGGAAAAAGGCAGACAAGAGAGTAAGACTGACTTTGTCAGCACAGCAGTGCTGGAGATTGATGTTCACAGCGAGGTCAGCGTGGTCCCATGTCATGCCTTGGGTGTAATAATAATAACGACAGCTACTGTATCATGCTGATCTGTTGTGCACTCACTGCTCTTCTTGTTGTCTGGTGATGAAATTACGAGCACTGTACCTCACGGGAGGCTGTGTCGTTAACGTGACCTGCAGCTCTTTGTATTCATCCTCTGAAACGACTGCAGTCGCACTAAAATGTATGTATCTGCCCTTAAATCCACTGGATATTGAATGCAATTCTGTGAGAATCTGCGAGTGGGAAGAATGACTCACATATAGCCTCTGGCCTGATTTGCCTTTGCTTTTGGCCTGGATTGTGTCAGTGTCATGGGAGTAGCTGAACCTCAGCTCAAATTTCAAATGAACCATTTATCTATTCGTGCTGGTGCTGTTTAAAGTTCGGGAGTCTGAACTCATCATCAGTATCGGTACCCCCTTTCTTCTTCTTTGTCTCAACAGGACAGAAAAGCCTAAAGGCAAAGACTGAAACTCTGTGCTGAAGCCAATAAACACATTTTAAGCCGAGCGGCGAGTCCCCGCTGTACATCCTGGGCTTGTTAAGGCTGAGGTTCAGTGACAGATTGGTCATGTTTTTACATTTTACTTTGTTCAGCCACAGTTAAGTTTGACTGTGTCTAAATTAACCTTAAAGCTGACTTTGGCATGTTGAGTCAGCGGATCTGCCAACATTTACAGTGAAGGTCAGTGTAAATATTGTCCTTCACTGTGCAGTGAGTAAGAAATGACAAAGTCCCACAGCTAATTACTCATAATTCAAGTATCTGTTAGTACAATGCCATCTTAAACAACTCAAAACTACAATATACTGTATTTAAAGTGATCTTCGGCTATTAGTTAGTTTACGATAGAGATGTTTTTTCCCCTTTTCTGTTCATGTTGACAGTCTACAGATCTCTTCCCTGTTGCTCCTTATTTTGGTACATATATATTATATGGCGAACATTTCCTTTTATTACGGTAAGTACAGTACTTATATATATTTTATTTGCTCTGAGGTGACCATGTTTCAACAGTACTGATCTGAATTTCACCCAAAAGCTGGACTGATCTTACTGTTGTGGCTGTGATGGCTGTGCATTTCAACACTTAAGTGTTTCAAATTCAGCGTAAGATGCTGTTTGACTTTTTTTTAGTCTTTGTCGTGCTCTATATTAAACTACTGAAATAGCTCAGAAACTTTAAAATGACTTTTCAGAAAACATCAGTTATATTCATTGTGCCCAACAGATGAATTCTGAAAATCTTCTACGGCGTTTCTTTTTGTGCCACGGGCAGACTTTTGCTTTTGAGTAAAATTCCAGACACTTATGTTTCCCTGATGATGCAGTAAATGCTGCTGACTTTTGTTATTCTAAACCCGTTGTTTACATTGGATAGACTGGTAAAAGTAAAAAATGATCAGACATTCATGTTCCCTAGAGGAGTATTTGTAATATCTTCCACCATCAAGTCAGTTAAAACTGAACACTTATTTATGTTTTGGTGCTTAACTGGAGAAAGACTCTACTTTTCTTCAGTTTGTTTGTTTGTTTTTTTCCAATAATTGTATGTCACCTTGTGCTTGGACTTTGGCCAACTCCTCACTCAGAGAGTCGTAGCTGTCCTCCAGCTGTCTCTTCTTCGTCTCCACGTTCTGCATGTACTCAGTCAGAGAGCGGATCCTGGCCCTGTGCTGAAAGTTGAAGCGCACGGTTTAGAATGTGGAATGTGTAATGATGAGCAATGGACCACTACCTAGGACAGCACTTTCTATTTTCGATTCATTAGGGGATTTAATTAAAATGCCAAAGCTAGTAAAACGTCTAACAAAACACACAGTGCTTCAGGCTTTAGGACAGGCTGCACAAGCAGACTTACTTCATTTCTACAAATGTCATATTACTTGAATTGATGAAGAGGATTGTGCATAAAACGCCACTCAGTTTGGCACGGGCAAGTTTCAGTGTCTTTTGTCTTAATTTTTCCATGACAGATAAAACACATTTTTTATCTCCAACCTGTGAAATGAGGAGGTGACATGAGGACAGCTCTCTCCCCGTCTCCTCCATCTTGCGGTGACACTCCATCTGCAGGTTCTCCAGGTGGCGGCAGCGCTTCACCATGGACTTCACCTCCGACTTTATCTTACTGATGTAGAGGCGAGCCACAGTGAACTCCTCCTCGATCGCACCGGTAATCTCCATGGGCTGGAGATGAATGAGGAGGAGACGAGAGACATTTCAAGACAGGGAGAGACGTTTGGCTAAGATGAAGTGGGGGAGGATGTAAAGACAGCCGGGGAGTTAAAGAGGCGGGGAGACGTTTTATAAGCCCTTGTTGGCATTCTGTACAAACATTGATTAAGTGAGCAACATTTTGCTGTGATGTGATATAGACTCCTTGAATAAAACATACGGATCAAAATCATTCGAGCATTTCAGATGACAGCACATATGCCTGTATACAGTCCTCAGACGTGGTATACATACAGAATAGAATGGCTCTTCAGATGCTGTATGACAAGCTCAAGTGTTATAAAGCTTTATTGTTGCTTTGGATCATGCAGATGCACAATTCTATTTATGCCATATATAAATATGGCACAGTGTGAATGTTTGAACCCTATGCTCCTCTGCATGAATTCCTCTCTTTTCTTTGGTCACACTTTAGGTCTAAACTAAGTGTTTCGAATTCTGCTAATTCTCAGAACATTTACTGAAAAAGAAGCACTTTCTGTGATGTACACTCATAGTCAGTTATGGGTTATACTGTCATTAAACCCTCATTTTGACAGGAATAATTAGATTTTTACACTGGAAAAAGCAGGCTACTCTGATTTCATTATGTGTGTGACATCTGATTTAGATAAGTTCAGGGTTTCACTGAGTTCTGTTATTTTTGTTTGAACTACATCATTCAAATATTTTAGTGTTTTTCCCTTGTTTTGACACTTGACACGGAGTGAAATCAAAGGTTTAAGAGAAGAGATTTAAAATACAGAAGCATACTTTTATCTTCAAAGATAACCAAAGTACAAACATATTGTTTCAATGTTTTATTGTTCTTTGATTGTTCCCTTTACTAAGCGAAGACTGCCTCTAAAAACCCCAACCCTGTGACACTCACCAGCTTGATATCCTTGTTTCCAACGATGGTGCTGAAGTCACTCAAGTCCCTCATGAGCCCGTTGAGAATCTCAGTGATGCGTTTCCTCTGGTGGCTGCTCACTTCTTGGATACGGGACAGCTCTGCCTCCAATGCCATCAGGTGACTCTATGGGGTGAAGGGCAAGAACAGAAGGTGACAGTTGAGGTTGTGCAAGATGAGGGGGGGAAAGAAAATAAGTGAAAAACCGAGAGGAGAGTTAAAGCCACGAGGTAATAATAAAAGGAGGGGAAAATTGTGTGGGGAGGATTGAAATAAAAGGGGACTGAGAGTCCTTTGACCTGAGAGCAGACACAGCTGCTGGACACATTTTAACCCTGGATCACATGTTCATCCAAGTAATGGCTGCTAAATTACAAATCAATAAAACACTGAGCCAGGGGTTGATGGCGTTGGCACTGGATGAAAGAATCTGGGAGGGTGAATGATGGCTTTACTCGATCCTCCTCCATTTTGTACAGCAGGCAGCTCCTAAGCAACACAGTCACCCTGTTCATTTATGAACACAATGTGACAAATTGGATTTAATTGCGGCAGTACTATGGCTCTTATCTCAGAAACACATTCTTCATTCGTTTTTCTACATTGTCAACATGTTGTTTACCTCGATAATCACATATATTATGGGTTATCCACTGTGCCAGAATATGGTACTTGTGAAAAAACCTAAAATTTTTCATGAGAAATATAAAATACAGCCTTCAAAATCAACCTAGTGTATTTTGTTTTTATTACAAAGTCTACAGTAACATTATTGGTATTCATTGAGAGATACAATGCTGACCTTGTTTGGGAGGTTTGGTGTGATTGTGTGTGTGCACGCTATCAAAAAGTGTTCATTTTAGATATGAAATGTTAAAGTGTAATCTTTTCTCGTGTTCTTGTGTTTACGAACGGACGCTGCTACAGTACAGTAACTACAGGTTTGAAGATATTTACTCTTGTTGACGCTTGTTTATTTACCTTTACCAAGGGGATCATCCGTTATCACACAATTAATGTACTTTTAATGCCCTGTGCATTTCACATTAATTGCCCCATGGATCATATCAACTGAAAGCACCGTTAACCACCTCATAAATACACTAGAGTTTACCTCGGTGTTTTCAACTCTTTCATTAACATCAAACTCCCCGTGATCGTTTTCCAGGTCACGTCCCACGTCACAACATTTACAGAGAACTTAAATGGTAAATGGCAAATAATTAATTGATATTTATTTGTGTGTGAATAAACAAAAGGTGAGGAGCTGAAAGGTTAATGGAACATGTTTAGTTTGGTGGATGGAAGATTAATAAAGTCATATTGTGCAGGTTGGTTAGTGATGACTGGAGGTAGTCATGACAATAGAATGGGGTCTAAGTAGACCGATGGAGGAAGGAAGGTGCACGGAGAAGCCGGTGAATGGTGAGATGGTGAAAACTGTGATGAATCTACTACACCGTTACAATATTTTTCTAGGTCATTGCTGCACCATTTCAGCTGCTGATATGGAAAAAAAGGTAATGCTCATTATGGAATCCACTCTCTGCAAGACACAGAGAGCAGAAGAGTTTGGGGAGGGAGAGGGTGGGGGCAGGATTTTTCACCCGCTGCATGATGTCTTGTGTTAAGCTTCACACCCTGTCAGACTGCCAGGGGGCATCCCGGAGAAGAACGTGTCGGTGAGCGGTCAGATCAAAACAGGTTGTAGAGGAGACGTCCTAAGTGATAAGATTGTTATGACTGCGGTTAAAGAGGCTTCACTTTTGTTTAGCTGACTAAAACATGAACTCAGGCCTCATACTGTGAGATGTGTTCATCAATATCCAGACAGAGAAAGACAAAGGGGGATGAGAGGACACAGTGGCAGAAAGCAAAGCATGCATGAAATATTAATTATGTTTTAAGAAGAAGGTGAATAATGGCCCTCTCTGTCCACTGAGCCATAGTAACTTTATTAAGGACTGACCGACTCTAGCACTCGTCTGTGTTTTAGATTTATCTCTGTCTGAGTTGTTCTCCTCTCCTTATTCTCATATTTTATTTGAAGCGAAAACGGGCGGCTCAAAAAGCAGACTGTAATACTTGCAGTATTATAATACCCATTTACATCACAGTGAAAATCGATGATAATGAAATGATCAAAATGAACACCACATTTATTTTTATATTGTTCTAAAATATTAACAAAATATTAATAACGTTTTTGTCTGAGAATCAGACTTTGAAAACCACCACTCTATAACATTAAAATATTCATGACTTTGTAAGCCACAGAGTTACAAAAAAAGATATTTATGTATTAATTATTAACTAGTACTAGGATATGTGTCTGTGACAGACTTTGGAATGACCTTGTTTGACATTTGGAAGAATTTATTTCAACTAACTGTATATTTTGGCGTCTTTGCTTGTTTTACTCCCAGTCTTTGTCTGGTTTCCTACCTCTGTGATTGTCTTTCACCTCTACCCAATCATTGTTGCATCCCTTGTGTATTTAGTCTCAGTGCTCCTTACTGCATTTTGCTGGCTGGTTTTTTGTTTGGGATTATCTGCCAACCAGACATTAAACCTACCTCCACTGTAAATCTACCACGACAAAACTCACTTTAGAAACTAGAAACACCTTCAGACCATCACTCAATAAACAATTCAAAGCGTAACTCTTAACCGTTTGCCAGAAACCTTGTTTCATAAAAGCTGAACATTACTTTCACAGGCTTTGGTGATGAACTATGCCAGATATAATTGCAATGTTATCCTTGAAGCAGTGAATTTATCCTTCGAACAAAAAAGGTATTCAGTAGAAATGGTAGTATGGACTTCTGAGAGTTGACCTTAATCCTGAAAAATCAGGCCTGCAGGCTCTCCACGGCTGCAGCTGTCAACATCTTGCATTTGCTTGTGGTTGTTGTGCACAACATGTCACTCATTGTCTACCGCTTTATCCTCCACATGAGAAAAACCCAGCTGACATAGGGGTGACAGGCAGGGTACACACACTGGTGTTAACGTAGGTTCAGGTAAGGGTAGGTTCATCATTTCCTAATAATCTGTATCTGGTAAGTGACTGGTGGCCATTATCAGAATTTTCTTTCATCTTTTCTTCCTTACAACTTTCTTCATTTACAAAATATCTCCCTAATTACAGCGTGAAGCACTAGCTCTAGTCACTTTATCCCCCTTTGTGTGTAGATACATACTACAGTGGTTGACAAAGCTAATCATTTCCACTATTTTCACTCCATTAAATTTCACTCTTTTTTTCTCCATCTCTCCCAGTATTTTGCACTGTGGCGTGAGATGGAAAACAACACGCCTCTTAAAAAAGCCCCAACCAACCATTTTCTTTGCAAGCTCCTCAGCCAGGAGCTTGTTCTGGATGCTTTTCTCCTCAACCTCCAGGCTCTTCTGGTCATAGTTGACAGCCAACTCCTCCAGGGCCTGCAGGACCTCCTTCACCTCTGCCTTTGCAGATTCATTTTCTGTCTGCAGCCTGCCGAGTTCTGACTGCACCTTCTCACTGTCACCCCTGGATGATGCAAGAAGCTGTGGGGCACAGAGATAAACCAACTAAATATACATGCTAAATAAATATTTTGGTGAGAAAATGCAAAAGTCAACAAGAGAGGAATGCTTCTTTATGAAATTTCATTATTATTCACCCAAATATGTTTTATCTGATTCATTTGGTAATAAAAGATAAGCATGCGTACACACACTGCTATGCGGCAAAGGTGTTATTTAATAGATAAAAGATATTTCATCATGAAATATTTCTCAGCACTGAGAGGTGGCATCATTTCGTCACCATGGTACTGGATTGGATCTGCAGTGCTGCAGCCCTCTGTGGGTCATTTCACAGAATAGATGTCATTAAGATGCTGCTCCACACGGGGTGCTTACATGTCTACATTGTAGTAAACAGCTTCTGTTTGGCCAGATATGTGTAAATTCATGTCACTGCGCACAAACTAAGGCTCTAAAGTGACCATAGAGTTGGCTCAACCAAAAGCTTGGCGAGACACTACATAGAAATACTTGTTTTAGGTTATTTAACCCACTGGTTTGCTCACTGTTATGTGATTATATGCTGCAAGTACTTTATAAGGCATCCTGGATAAACCTTTTTAATGAAGATGTGATAGAGAAATATTATTTTCTGTTATAAAGTCACTCTATTCACAAAGATATTTTCATAATGCATATCCTTTGAGGACCTGCATGGAGGTTGCAAAATGAACAAAAGAGTATATAATTAAATCAAAAAATGCAAAAGATTAATCTAAGAAGAGGAGATAAAACAACAACAACAGAACAATACCTTTTTAACACAAAACACCAACAGGATCAGGGACCAGAACGCAGGGGAAACAACAGAAACATCAAGAAGAACTAAACAAAATTAACTGACAAAGACACTGGGGAGGTAGGGCTATTCAAACACTGCTGAAACTAATAAGACACAGGTGAATCAGATTAGGGCAGGGCAGCCAATCAAGAGGGAAAACTGGACATGAAGTACAACTACACAAGGTACACACACCAGGAAGAAGTACAAAATAAAACAGGAAACATGGAAAACAGAAAACGCACAACAAACTAAAAAGATTATCTTTCTGCAATATAGTTAATACATTTCTGCATACAATATGGCTCTCCGGTCAGGTACTGTCTCTCATCTGAAAGGACCTTTTTCTCTCATGTACAGTGTCTATAAAAAAAACATTTTTTTAAAAAACTTCGTAAGAGATACTTTCACGGCCACGTTTGCAGATGTGCAGCAAACTGTGGGCCATTTAACCAAACTGATGTAAGAATGTAAAATCAAGGTCTTTTACCTCCTCCTGGTTGAGCATCTGCTCCTTCAGCTTCTCCACCATCTGGCTCTGGTAGTTGATCTCACCATCCTTTAGTGGTAAAGAGTCGAGAGAGTACAAATACACATATATATTAGGGCCGCAATGATTATTCCATTAATTAAATTACTAAATGAATCATTAACTATTTTGATAATCGATTAATCAAGTGGTTTTTTTTCAATAATTGAGATCAGAGTCTCTGATTTGTCAGATTCTTAAATGTGAATATTCTGTGGTTTCTTTGCTCTATGTAAAAAAGAAATCATCAAAATAATTTTCTGACATTTACTGACCAGACAAGTACTGAATCAATCTAGAAAATAATCGACAGATTAATTAATTGTGAAAATAATACTTTGGACAAGTCATTTTATATAGTTTGGTTCCAGTGTGAAATGTAAGCTACATTTCAGCTTGCATTAAAATGGACAAATGCAACATGATTACAATCTAACTATGAATAAAAACAGTACATGTGACAAACACACATACACATTATTGCAGAACAAGCCTTTCTATCTTCAACCAGATTATTATTACCAGAAGAAATTCAACATGTTATGTTCTGTGTATGAATGCACATTGATATGTTGCATGCAATACACTGTAGAATACCCTGCATCAGGTAGAGTAGTGCTAGTGTAGTACAGTGGAGAAAATGGCTTAGATGTTACTAAAAAATATATCTTATGTATACTGTAAAGGACAGAAAAACCTGCCACAAATTGCACATTACTGCACCATAGAGCACATCATACTGTATATGTGCACAGATATTTGTTAACTTAATTAATTCCCCCAATGAAACCTATTCCTTGGTGTTAGTCACTATTGGATGTAATGTTCTGCATTCATTATCATGAATATTTTAGTCAAATTTTGGACGACATACTTAAGTATGGCTATTTTGTCAAATTTTGAACAACATACTATAATATGGCTATTTTGTCAAATTTTGGATGACATACTTAAGTATGGCTATTTTGTCAAATTTTGGACGACATACTAAAGTATGGCTATTTTGTCTAATTTTGGACAACATACTAAACTATGACTTTTCCAAGTGATTTTGGACGGCATACTATACTATGACTTTTTTGTCAAATTTTGGACGACATACTATACTATGACTTTTTTATCAAATTTTGGACGACATACTATACTATGAGTTTTTTGTCAAATTTTGGACGACATACTAAAGTATGGCTATTTTGTCTAATTTTGGACAACATACTATATCATGACTTTTTTGACCGATTTTGGACATTATACTATACCATGACTTTTTTGTAAAAATGAGGTCGATATACTATACCATGGCTTTTCTGAGTGATTTTGGACGACATACTATAGTATGACTTTTTTGACCTATGCATTCCAGTGAGAACTCTCGGTTCTCACTAGAATGCCTTGCAGCAGCAGGCACTAAAAATGCTGTACAACTACACATTGTATCGCATGTTACTTTTTTGTCACCAAATCAGACTTTGAAAAGACTGATATTATATTAGAATGTTTAGATTTCCGCTCTTGGTTAGAAACATGACATTAGAAACATGACATTAGTGCTGCTGCCCATGTCTGGCATAGATGTATAATAACTAGTTGTTGTATAATACAATATCACAATACAAAGACAGAAGTTATATTCTCAGACTAGCAGCATAGAACTGCAAAGTGACTTGATTTAGATTGAATCCAAACCCATATGCTAAATTATATGATAAATAGTTAATATAAATCCTCAATAAAATTTGCATTTTTACATTCAATGTATTAATTTTTTCCCAGGTTTCCTGAAGCATTTGACATATCGGGCCTAAAAATCACAACCATGTGGCCAAATCAAGGTAGGATATCTTACATAATCAGCACATTCCAATATGATGTTTTTGTAAAACACATTTCAAGGTGTGTATGTGTGCTTTTATGTGTATCAGGACCTCCCCCTCCACTGGGTCCATCAAACCCGGCCTACCCTCCTGGGTACAACCCTGCATATCCTACTTATCCTGCATTTTATCCTCAACCCCAGCATTTTATCCTCAACCTTCGAATCCAGCGTACCCACCTGGCTACTACCCAGCAGCGATGAGCCCAGCTCTGGTTCCACATGCACCTCCAGCTGTGAGGCCTTATCGAGCTCCACATCCTTATCCTATGGCTCCAGGTGGATATCCAGTTGTCCCCCCTGCAGGTGTTCACCCATGTGGATACCCACACTCACGTCACTATGGTCCGTATCAGCACTATCCAAAGTATGATCACCACAAAGGTCACCACAAAGGTTACTATCATGGAGTGATAAATCCCATGTCTGGAGCATTTAACTGGAGGATTGACAGAAATGGTAATGGGAGTGGCTTCACACAATGCTAACAAAAAGATGAGGAAGAAGATGAAGAAAAGTAGAGAGCTAAAAAATGGGACATTGAAAGTCCTCAGTTTCCACAGCAGGTGGAGGCGCTTTGTCAAACAAGATCTAGTTTCTCTCTGCTCCCATAGCACAACTCCTCAGTCGTTGTGCTATTTAGCTTCAGAGAGTTTTGATCACGACATGTGCATATTTTAAAAAGAGACATTCCTTCACGATCACAGATGTTATTTGCTTTCCATAATTCCAGTTTGAAAAATGTACAATTGAATTCTAACAGTCATAAGCTCAGGGTAAATTAAAATCTTAAATTGGATTTACGGTTGCCACTATTAACGTACGTATCCTTTAACAGTGGGCGTGGCTTTGGGGCATGTTCCCCATCCTCTCCCTGCACTGACGTGAATGCGGAAGACAAACACGGGCGTAGCTCATGTCGTAGTTGTCGTAAGTTCACTCCGCTGGAGCTCCATGGTACATTGTGAGGTAAGCAGTGGCAACTGCGAATAAACCTGTTTTTCTTCATGTCTGTCACACAGTTAACCGCAATAAGCAGTTAAACGGTGACATGTTAGAACATTGCATGAAGTCACGTAGCGCAGCAGAGCACAGTTTAGACAACGATGCTTTCCATTTAAAATGGCCAGTCATTCACAATTATGTATCAAGTAAATATTATTGTTGAAAACAACTAAATAATCCCAGAAACAAGTAGGGTTTCTTTTCCAAGCTTTACTGTGTGTTAGTTGTTGAAGACCACTTTTATAACACAGCTCATAACCTGTAGTTAGTCAGTACACCTGCACTAGGGTAGAAGATTTGGAGTTAATTATTAATCATATTTTTACTTTTACGTTTTTCCATGTTATTGTAAAGCATGTTGTAGCTGTGATGATAGATATGGTCATGTACATTAAAATACAATATAGCACCATAATAAGTGGAAATAAGTTACTATTTTGTTGTTGTTGTTGTTGTTGTCTTTTAATAAAAGTATACATAGCAAAACAAAATATAAAAATAAATCCTGCATTGAAATGTACATAAAACACAAAGAATTCAATTCAAATTCACACAGAAGTAGAACAATAATATTATTTAAAAGATTGAAAAACCGAAGACAGTCGGAGAGACCAGGAAAAAAAAATTGTGAGATTCCTTCATAAAGATAAAAAGAAAATATAGCAGACTTCAGTGGTTAATCGGTGGTTGGACTGTGACATCACAAAGTCCAGAGAAAAGTTACAGCGTTTATGACATGATTTATGAACAGAAATATGTGCATTTTTCCATGGATTGAGCTTTTTAAAACGTTCACAGTATGAAGGCCTACTTTATGAGCAAGCAAGATCCACATTTCGATGGGACCTAGAAGACGTTGCTTTCTACATGTTTTATAAATGTACAAAATATTATAATTACATCTAATTTCTTACTGTTTTCCAAGGTTTCCTAAATTTTGACTCGTCTCATCAGTACATAACCATGTGGCCAAATCAAGGTAGTATATCTCACATGTGTAGCATTCATAATTAAAATATTTTCTGATTGGTTTACCTGTGTTATGGTGTGTGTGTTTGTGCTTTTATATGGCAGGGCCTCCCCCTCCGGTAGGCCCACCAAACCCTGCCTACCCTCCAGGCTACAACCCTGCATTTCCTGCTGGACCTTCTCCAGGACTCTTTCCCCAGCCTACAAATCCAGCATACCCACCTGGCCAATACCCAGCTGGTATGAACCCAGCTGTGGTACCAAATGCGCCTCCAGGTGCAATGCCTTATGGGGCCCCAGGGTCTCATTATCCTACTGCTCCAGGTGGATTTCCAGTGGTCCCTCCTCCAGGTGTTCACCCAGGTCCATATCCTCACTCTCCAAAAGGGGGACACCACAAAGGTCATCATCATGGGGGCATGAATCCCATGGCTGCTGCGTTAGGTGGAGGATTGGCGGGAATGGGAATGGGGGTGGTCGGACACAAAGCCCAAAAAAAGATGAAGAAGAAGATGAAAAAAGCCCACAAGCACGGGCACCACAAACACGGCAAGGTGAGAATGGGTTCAAGAGATGAAACTTGAACCTGCCCTTCAGCCTCAGGCCTCTAACATCATTTCACCACTTTGTACAGAACTTAGGGTTAGGGTTCATCGAGTCAAAAGCAGTTTTGAGTCGATGAATGTGTGTAAAATGTGAATGTGACTCACAGCGTTGATTCAAGTGGTCGTCAAGCTCTGCAAGCACGTATGAGCAACACAGGGACACAGAAAACAAATCAAAGGTCAATGTACTTCCAGGTCATTTTTGCCTCAAACCAGAAACACAGGTTTAGTGTCGGTGAGAGACCGACACACTTTGAAGAGTGAGGATCCAATTTGCATCTTCCTGGAAGTGTTTGCTGCAGCAGTTCTCAATCTTGCCATCACCTCACCACGCGTGAGAACTCCTGATGTATCACACAGCGTATAAGAGTTTTGCGGTTTCTCGCAAAAGTATGATGATTGATGTCTCTTCTGGGACTCTGTAGTTTAATGCTGCTAAAATAATCTATATTTTTTCCCCCTCTTTCTCTACAGTCGTCCAGCAGCAGCAGCAGCAGCAGCAGCGACTAAGACCCCGCTTTCACAGAAGTGCTGCTTTACACTAACGGTGGACTTACTGTTAACCATGAATACCCAAAGGTCTTTCATTTCATTAACAATGTATCTGGGAAAACACAGTATTACCATTTATTTACTTACAGCTAATTATAACACTAGAAATCTGTAAATTGTGAGCTTGTCCTCTGCATTTCTGTATTGACATTCTACGGTCATTTAGTTCAAATGTTAAATCTATGTGGTTATATAAAATACATCAACTACTATGCAATTGTAGTGTAACATGAAGAGTGGCACATGGTTCTGCCCCTGACCTGCATTAAAGCTGATTTCATCACGTGCTGATTACTGGAATTATGGAGTTTGCAGACTGTTTTGCACATGCTCTTAACTCATTAATCTGCACTTCAAGACAACTTGAAACCTACATTTGTTTTCCTAAAATTGGTAAAATATAAAGACAGCAGCACAGTAAAATGTCTTTCATAGTTTCAAAACATGTAGGAATGTGCTGTGACTTTGAGATTTTATTTTAGACAGTTTTCCAACACCAAGGAGACAAGGACGGGAATTTAAATTTCAGTCTGGAAGTGTTGTCCGTTCTGGACTTTTATTTAGAAATCTTTCTATCCCAAGTTTCAATGGGTACAAGGGAATGACAAGGCTGCGAATCACCATGGCAACAGTATGGACTCCCAAACACTCCACATAAAGAGACAGATCAGCTGGTCTGAAGAGCTTTTCATTTTTCTTTTAGAAATATCAATGTTTTCTGGAATATAAGGCTGCCAGCATTTCTCGCCTCATTGAAGAGCATTTTGTTTGTTTTTGAAACACCAATCAGTGTAAAGTCACTTGGGAGTGTTGCATTTAAATTTGTTTTTACAGAAACACAAAAATAACAGGCTAAGTTACAAACAATATGTCAATAGAGTCCTTTCATATTTTCCAATTCACCCTTTTCCAACTGTGAAGTCTTAAAACTCCGTATTCCGCCCTCTTGTTCGATCTGAAATTACTCCAGAAAGGCAAGTCTTCTGACCCTCTGTGCAGTCTTTCACGTCTCCTTCCAACTCTCTTCAATATTTGTAAAGTCCATCCCACCACGAGCATGGAGAAGTAAGGGACTCATGGGCAAGTGCACGTGTCTCTTCGCACCCTGTCCTCTCCATCTGCCGGGACCAACATCCCAAACTTGTTTGTGAATTCATAATCGATGGGGAAACAGAAGAGAGTTCCAGGGCATTTCAGATGCATGATGGTGTCCTGGAGAGGCAGATGAGTGGGGGCTAGAGGCCTATGGACTGCAGGGTTTGTCTCTCAGCGTTGTTGAGGTGACCAGAGAACATGCTGTAACATGGCTGTTGGGCAAACTGTGTCAGGAAGTCTGTCAGGTAAGCCTGGAGAGAGGACGTGATACACAGGTCAAGGACTTCCAAAGTTTCACGATGTAAAGGAGTGTTTGAAGAAGATGAGAAAGGAGATACAGTAAATTGGTAAATATATGCAATCCTATATGAATACACTGCCATGAAGTCTAATAGTGATGCAAGGATAAGTTCAGACATCGCCCAAAACTGAGTGACCATTTGAATTACCCACCCTCATAGATTACTTCCTTTTGTACAGATATATATCTATATACACATTTATTAGATATACAGTATAATCTAGAAGGTGACCGCTTAATCAACCTGACCAATTACTTGAACAATATATTGTTTTTTTATTGACATTGAGTGAAAATGTATGTTTACACATTTTTGCTCTCAGAAATGTCACAAAAATTAATTAATTATTATTATTAATTATAATTATGATTTCAATGACCCGTTTAATCTATTTAATATTTAGCTTATTCAAAAGTGCAGCGTAGTGCACACACAATGCAGATTGGAGACACACCTTTTGTTTTAAGTTGTATCATTTGTTATATTTTATCATGTAAAGGATAAAAACAGGAAATCGGCCAGACAAAAATTGGCACTTTCTAAATATCTGCATCAGCCATCTTATAATCTCCCTGTTTCTGTCTCTATCAAGTACCTTGACAATTTCATTTATGATTCATTATACACAGTGGTAGCTATAATCAAACAGAATTCAAACCCTGACTTATTCATGCACCTCGTCCTAACACTGATGGTCATCACTTGTGAAATGATGAGTGAAAACAGCTCACACACTGTACCTGTAAATCAATCTGATATATGGGGTCTTTCAACGCGTCTGGGTCGTCCTCGTCATCATCTTCATAATAATCATCATCTGTAATTGGAAGACAAAAAAGTAAATAAGAAGACTTTCCAATGGCAACACGAAGAAAGGGACATACATTAATTGAAGTTGAAATTAAAGGTCCAGTGTGTAACATGTAGGGATGTTGATTGGCAGAACCTGAATGTATAACAAATAACTATGTTTACGAACATTTGGCAACAGCTTTGCTTTATGATGGCTGCCATCTTGCACCACTATTTTCCTATAAAGATATATCAGCCCGACACAAAGATGAACAGCATCCTTTCTGGAATACAAAGGCCTCTGTTGATCCCTGAGGAGCTTAGGAAAGGGAGAGCCGAGCCATTTGTTACAATCTGCAGTCTCACCATTAGATTTCACTAACTCTTACACACGGGACCTTAAAGTCATTGAGCGGGAATAGCCGATGCACAGAGGAGAACATCACACCATATTTGTTTGAGGCGATGAGATCAGAGAGCAGCTGCCCTGCCAGCCCTTCGTCCTCCTCATCTTCATCATGCCCGTCAACCTCATCTTGCTCCTCCCACATTCCGCTGGAATCTAAAACAAACACCAGCTGGTGACTAAAATGTCTGCAATCACATTCTTAAGTTTTCAGTGAAAGCACAAAACATTTATTTGCCAAAAAATACACACACAAAAAAAAATCTGGGTAAGCTGCATGAAATAGTCACAGATGTGTCAGAGAATCTGTCCCACAGCATCGGTTAAATGAGTGTGACAGAGGAGTTTCTCCTGACCTTGGCTCCAGTCTGCTGCGTTTGCCCTGCTGGCGTTGGCCTCCACTACTGTCGACAGTTCATTGATGATCAATTTAAAGATCTTCACTAGTAAAGGAATGTTGGTCCACCTCTCTGGGTCTGTGGAGGAGAAATAACATCCTAATATTGCTGTATGGATGTAACGTGATTGTTGAAACCTCATTACAAGTATGTCACATGTTTACACATCCAAGCTATATTTTCCTACAATATGGAACAATATGTCATCTAATCGGGTAACAAGTCCGGTTTTGGCATCTTACTTTTGGCAGATTTGGATCTTGTGCGAATGCCGTCTTCAGGACCGTAGATCTCCTCTCCTTTCACCACAATGTCTTGGAGACGTTTGTCGTCAGTGTTGAGGCTGTGTTGCAGCAGTTTACAGAGTGCCACCGTACTGCAGTATAAAAATAAAAATAATACAGCAAGAGTTAAGTAAAGGTGGCTAATAGAGTCTTTTTTTGGAACAATATTTGTGTTTCATCAGACCCCCAAGAGAGCTGTTTGAAATAGTGACAAACCCCATCTAGACACATAAAAGGCAGACCCAAAGGGTTATACAGTTACTTGAACGATAGTCAGTAAAAGTAGCCGTGGCATAAAGTACACAAAAAATGCTGTCACTATCTACAACCATAGTGACCACAATTCAAATGAACCTTTTCACAATCAGTTTAACTCAGGGCTGAAAAAGATGCCTCATCCTCTGTTCTCAACCCTGGATGAAAAGTGTATCAGTGTATTTTTGGGGTTTGTGTCCACACGTTATTGGGTGCAAAGCCAAAAAGTCAAGAAATTAAAAGATTATATAAGACTCGTATATAAAATTACAGTAACAAGCATCTCAAGATGGTGAAAAAACAAACAAACATTACATTACATTACATTACATTACATGTCATTTAGCAGATGCTTTTATCCAAAGCGACTTACAATAAGTGCATTTAAACATTTGGGTACAAATAAGAGCTAGAAGTAAGTAAGAGCTTCAAGTAACTATGAAGTGCTAGTCATAAGTGCGATGTATAAGTTTTGTTTTTTGTCGCCGTCGTCTTAGTCAAGGTAGAGTCGGAAGAAATGTGTTTTTAGTCGGCGGCTGAAAATGATCGTGGTGAGGCGGCAGTCGCAAAGTTAAGGTCATAGTTCATGTATGGGTTTCTTAATTGGGTTCCCCAACAAGATCTCAATTTATTTCTAATTATTCTTATTATATTTTACTTCTGCTAAAATATCTGCATTTATTATCAACAGTAAACATGAGACTTTTGTTTTGCAATGAACAAAAATCTTATTCGAAAATAAACGTATAGATGAAATTGTTGCCTGACCTGACTTTACCCTCATACTGTCCATAGAACAGGTGTTGTCTGCTCATCCACTCGGTCATGACGAACTCGAGGGCAGGTTTCCCCGTCGGTCCAGGCAGACTGCACAGGAACTCCAGCAGAGGATCCAGCTGGGAGTGAACCAGGTGAGCAAACACCATGATCAGTGACTACATGGGGGAGAGAGGAAGAGAGGGGGGAAAAGTGAGGTGGTGGAGGTAAAATGCACCTAATGCATCTGTAACAATGAACCTTAAACAGCAAATAAGACCAAGGACGACAAGCATGATGGACATGGTAATTACGATGCAAACAATCCGATTCATCATTTAATTGTGTCAACATTAATCAAAACGACATGCTTTCATTTGTCTTTCCTGCCTACCTGCATGACACTCAGTGTTTCGGCTTGCTGCATCTTGCTTAGAATCGCTCGGAGGATCTGGTCCAACTGTTCCCCGAGCTCCGTTCCTGCCTGAGAGATCAGAGTGGATACCAACCTGCCTACGAAGGCAGCTGTGAACTCTGAGGTGCGGGGGTCCAGCAGTTGGTTGACCACCTGCATGACGAACCAGAGTCCACTGTTGCCCTGCTCGTCCCTCCACTGAGCAATCTGCTCCAGGGCCACTGAGACATAAGCCCGCAGACACTCCCCACCGTTCTGGGTAGACAAGGAGAGGCAGGTTTCAGATATGGGAAACTGTGGAAACTAAGCATTGATGCAATGTATTCTCTCCAAAAGAACCCTTTGTGATTAGAATAAAAAATCTGCAAGGCTCCAAACCCAGCGTAGGAGCTGAACCAGGTTAAAATTCTTAACCGACTTTTGTGTCAACACGTATCATGTCGCTGCCAGTGTTTTTGTTCTCTTCCTGTTCAGTTTAATTGGAGCAAATTGTGGATCAGGTCAAATTATCCTCTGATAGAAACTGAGAAGGTTGCAGTTGTTTTCAGTGAAATGCGAAACCAAAAACACAGCACTAAAGCAAGGGTGATTTGAGAATTTTGTCCTAAATACTAGATCAGAATGTGCTGCTCCTTACACTGGTCCACTTTTTCAGTTTTAGATTCAGTTAGCGAGTTCTCAGATGAAGAAATAAATTGTAGTATTGTTAGCTATGTTTTACCTGCATGATTGTGTTGTCATCGGTCCGTAAGGTGCACTGTGCCACCACAGGGAAAGCCTGGCACACCAGCATCTCTGATAGAGGGGGCTTTGTGTTGCGTACAACTGTGGTCAGGATGTCAATGGATGTCTGTGGCACAGATAGAGGAGATAGAAAAAGTCATTAATGTACAGGGTTAAAAATAGAGAATGAAGAAGAACGGGGAATGGAGTCAATTCCCATTTGTGCTGCTGAATGCTAATCTGGTATATTGCTAACAATAGAGCATAGTGGGTGTTTAACCTTGCTAGATGACTACACCTTTCCTTAAAAAGTAAATTACACAGTAATTACAAGGAATGGGTTTTTAAGCAAAAATGCTGTAGTCGATAATTGCTTCTGACAATTATTCTTATTAATGACACAGGTTTGTGCAGCTATTCTCCTTAAGATGCCGCACTGACGTCCACTCACCTCGACAGCCTATGCTCAACTCTAACCTCAAGCTAACCACATTCCTCAAAAATTAGGTTCTGCCACATTAGGACCTAGTTTTGTCCTCCATGAGGACTACCGGTCCTGACAAGGTCAGTGTTTATGACAGAATAGATCCTAAAGAGGTAACAAATACAAGCGTGCACACACACGGAGCAGATAAGATGGAGTGAAAGTTACTGAAGTAAACAAACATTTCTCAAAACTGAAACTACGGATAGACAAACTGTAACATCACCAGGCTGAAATATCAGCGTTTGTAAACACATGCCACTCATGAGCCTGGTAAGAGAGCAGGGGATGAGCGTGATCCCATATCAAATCTTGATGTGGACACCACGCATATTAATACCACGTGTAAATGCATGTGGTGCAAAGGGGGCCAATGTTGGTAAAGTGGAAAGTTTTGCCTGATAATGACAATAGACAGAGTCAGAAAAGCCTTTCAGTGCCATTATTTAAAGAAAATAATAACAATCACTGCAATCTTGCCAAATAGGGAGGTCAGGATGAGTTAATTTTGGATCACTGTTGCTGGTGGGGACACAAACCTGCACACCGACTCTCTATGACAGGTATCCTGAGAAAAACCTTGTGTGTTTGTTTTGTACCACTCACAGCACAAAGTCCTGCGGGGATCTTGTCAGAAGGGGCCTGCATGATGCTGACCAGTGTGGGGATGAGACGCATCTGCATGGGGCCCTGACAACCTTCAATCTGTGCCAGTTCCTTAAAGATGTCCTGAGCCAGAGATGCCACCACAGGGTCTGAGGACAAGAGAGGGAGACAGGGCTTCAGAAAAACAAGAGACAAACCAAATCCACATTTTCCTCCGTCAGGTCATCCAACTTAGATCAATGCAAATAACCAAATTAAATAAAATAAATAAATGAGAGCACAGTTTAAATGCAGGAGGCAGTTAGGGGAGCTACTAAAGGTCTGTACCGTTGTTATATTTAAGGAAAATAGCAATGGTGAGGGGGCAGATCTTGTTCTCAGCGCTGATGGTGAAGGCTGGGTCAACAGTGCAGACGATGCACAGCGTTTCCATGACGAGGGTCAGCACCTCTGAGCTGAACTGGGCGGCTAGTTGGACCAGTCCCTCTAAGATGCTGGGCAGGAAAGGCTGAAGGACATGTGTGCTCTCAGACAACTTCAGTTGATCACAGTACCTGGCGATTTTAGAGGACAGAGACAGTGGAAGTGCCTGTGAACATGTGGTATGTGCTTAATACACATTAATACACTGATGGATGTTCAGTAAGCTTTTTAAAAAACAACTACAATCCACACAGATGTTGAAGCAGTGAATAGTCAGAGATATTTGGCATACAAATATAAATAAAGATAAAATAAACAAGCTAAATCCATCTACAACTATATGAAATCAAGGACCAGCTGCTTCAAAATCTACCAGCATTTTAAAATATGCAACTGTTACCACTGTAAACACAGCAGGGTCTAGCACACAGATGTAGTATTTGGCATTAACATGGATTAGACATTAACTACAGCCTGAGGGTCCTTACCCCCAAATGGCCCTGACAGCAGAGATGCGGACAGAGGGCGGCTGGCTGTCATGAAGCCCACTGACTGTGGCCTGGAGGAACTGTTGGATGAGCTCAGGAGACATGGCAGCTGTGAAGCGACTGGCTGCCCACAGAGCCCGGCCGAGGAGGAAAGGAGACGCCGCTGAACAAAAGAAGACAGAGACCAGTGAAGACAAAGATAAAATAAGGCAAACAAAAAAGAACATTATCTTAGCTGCAGTGTGTTCCTTTAACACACGGGAAAAACATCAGAGGAAATTTCGAAGATGATAAACCATGGGAAAATCAATAAACTTTAAAGTTTATACATGATTTCTCTTCACGTCATCCTCTTAATCGTCTCTATAAATCATCAAAGGCCTGTTTCAGACTCACCTGCCAGGTTGAGGTCAGCAAGGATAACACTGGCCAGGAAACCGTGCATGTCAAACTGGATACGACCGCTCTTCACGTTCTCTGTGATGATGGTTTTGACGGAACCGAGAGCCAACATACAGGCCTCGTGGATCTTCCACCTTGTTCAACAAACAGAAAACAAAATTTCAGACAAAAGCACTGCCTTACGTAGGTTTAAATAAATAAACAAATAAATAAAACAGAAAGAAATGTATTTATATATATAATTCCTTCATGTATTTAATTGCTATTGTTTGTTTGGCAGATACAACGTGGATAACTACATTTGCATTCCTTATATTTTGATTACACGGCCCGTGTATCAGACACTTTATCTCACACAACTTATAAGAGCTTCTTGATGCAAATAACAAACGTTGGGGTTCAAAATTATTTTATTATGAGATTAATTAAGTTTGATTTTAAAAATGATAGAAAGTAGCTATTTATTTGTGTTACCAGAGTATTTATGTACAATAATCACACAAAATCAAGAGGGAAGGGCTGATAAAGTTTCTGCCGCAGGTGTGCTCTCTCTCCATCTCTCTCTCTCTCAGACTGTCCACTTATCTGACATTTTCCTTCTGTCAGCATAACTGAGCACAAGCAGGAGAAATTTAAGAAGGTGGGACGTTTTTAAATCAACCCATAGAAGGACAAGCTGCACTGGCGCGCATACACACGTACGCACACACACAGAGAAAACTTGGGAACATAGAGTCATAAACATATTGGTATTTTGTGAGACAGGCGAGCCAAACAACGTAAACACCCACACGCAGCCGGGACACATCCGGTGTGAACTGGGCATAAAAATGTGTTCTTTGTTATCAAAATGGGTTACTGGTATGCAAAATGTGGACATGTTGGCAGGTTTGTCACTGGTTGCAAAAAAAGGAGTCAATATGAATGGAAGTCAATGGGAAAATGAGCCTACTTCTGACTTGATTTATAAATTTTCCTGAGGGGTTCGTGGTCTCAATCGCTAGTTTCAAGTGTTCATTCAATAGTACGTGATATCAATTTTGTAAATTATGTCCCCAAAATGGATGATGACATAACACAAGAATACCACAAAGCTTTAGACCAGATGCCAGTATGTGATTAGGATGTGTGTCTCCTCACCAGTGCTCATTGCCACTGTTTTTGGCCTGCTCTGCCTCCTGCAGGTGCCTGGTCGCTGCCGCTGCCAGTGCTGCTGCACTCTCATTCTGAAACTCTGCAGCAACAGCCTGCAAGCAGAGCTCAAAGGTTACCGTCGTGATACACACTCTCAGAGTGGTCGAGCATGCGTTAGTGGAGAAGTTAAACTTCATGTAAGCTTTAAATTGTCAGATTCTGTCCACTGCATATCATAAAGCACTGTTATTAGGTCACAGTTTCTCACCAGCAGCAGGTCTTGGGCAGAGATCCTGACCGAGTAGGAGAACGTGTCGTCGTCCTCATCCTCGACAAACTGCTGAGGGTTTGCCGTCCACACTTTGCCCTGAGCAAACAACATTGACAACAATCAGGCTTGACACAAGTCACTCAACATTAATATAAAGTACGTATTTATCTTTTATTTGTATTATTATTATTATTATTATCATTATTATTATTGTCATTATTAATAATCACCTGATCCTCTGTGATTTGCATGTACAGGATGATGTAGTATATTAGTTCAGGGAGGGCTTTCTTCACTGTGCTCTTGAACTTGTTGTTTTCCAGCAGTGTGTGGACAAACTCAAAAATGCTGAACACGAGATTTTCAAAACCAAGAACTTCACCTGTAAAAAATAATAATAAAACAATTCAACAACAGAGGACAGTTGAGAAGATTGTTTCTTCTGTAACTAGTAAATTACAATTTTAGTGAAGTCTGATAACAATTATTACATGCAGCGGACGAGAACAGATGTTAAAAAGAAAGTCACCATCTGAGTCGACTGGGTCATCCACTTCCTCTGTGTAGTTAACTTCTGTTCTTACATAAGTGCACATCTGGTTAAGGAATACTCAAAACACAGTCTTAAGAACATGACATAGAAATCTTTAAATTCAATCCATAAGGTCATTAATTCACAAAGCTCTGCCTGCAAATAACTTTGCCCGATCAAGCTGAATCTGTTAATAAGTGACTGCAACTACTGGGTAATCAGTTTTCCCTCATTATATGGACATTTTATGCAAAGGTGGACCTCAAACATTTGACCACATCACTAAATCTATGTCGAATCTCCAGATTTGACCAGAGCCACAACAGTTTTTTAAAGTCACCTGCAACCAGGCATCTATTGGACCATACTAGCTGTCAATCACACTGGCGTCCACTCATGTTATGTTACTATCTTGCTAATGTTCCCTTAAAATAATTGTGCAATCTCTTTTTCCAACCAGTGTGAATGTAAACTCCCACACACAACAGTCATGCAACATATTCACGCAACGCATGAATCGTGTCAGAGTTCTATGATGTCAAAATGCCTGTCTAGCATGCAAAATGTGCACATGTTGGCAGGTACTTTATGCTGCTGGTTGCCAAAAGGAGTCAATCTGAAAATGAGTCTGCTTCCCATCTGATTTACATTTACACATTTTCCTGAGAAGTTCATGGTCTCAATCACTACTATACAAGTATTCCTTAATAGCACATAATGTTAATTTTGTAAATGATGTTCCCATTTAGAGCAACATGGACAATAAGTTAAGTTACAATAATAAGTTTCCATCTCGTATGTGAAATGCTGTAAGTCTGTACTACAGTAAAGCAAACAGAAGCAACACTTTTACTACACAAAGACAGCAATAATCATACCATCAGCAGCAATGAGCAGGCTAATGCACATGTGGCTTTGCAAAGGATATAAAGCTGCACTTTCAGTCAGTGTGTTCCACACAATGGGTAAAATCTGCTGCATGGAGGACACCATGGGTTTGGGGAAGTTTTTTACCAACGCTGTCACTGCCTAAAATGAGAAAGAAAAGGAAAAACAGTTTCTAAGTTTCTAAGTCCCACTACAACACATTTCACACTGCCAAGTCATTTATTCTTGACAGAAAATGTCAACTACCACCGGCTGTAAACATCAACTACCCTATTATAACACTACAGCACACACATATACAGTAAATGACTGTAATCTTTTGACATTTAGATTTATTCACATGATTAAAAAGGTACACACATTTCTACTTGTGTTTTTCTGACAAATTAGTTAACTTAACTTAAATATTTGCCCATGTCAAAATGTCAGGTGTGAAAAGGTCTAATATTTAATTTGGCTTTGTACAGTCTTTTACCTTGAGGACTTCCATCTTAAGACCACTGTCTGACGAGGGTCCATCGGGCATCTGCAGAGCCTGCACAAAC
The DNA here is from genome assembly GCF_019176455.1 of Solea senegalensis. NCBI lineage: Eukaryota > Metazoa > Chordata > Actinopteri > Pleuronectiformes > Soleidae > Solea > Solea senegalensis. The sequence continues at coordinate 21,030,973 of NC_058024.1, read as the reverse complement.
GCTTCTGTGAACTGCTGCACCACGGGGAAGATCAGGGCTTTGGCTGCACCCTAAACACATACACGGTAAAGCTACAGTTAAAATGTAGAGCTCTCTATAAAAACATGAATAAACCAAATTATCAGTGATGAGGATTTAACAAGTTCAAAGAATGTTCCATGATATAACCAGTTCAGTCTAAACTGGGTCTCTAATAATCCAAAGTGTGTCCATAAAGAGAGTGACTAACTCACCTTTTCAAGCTCTTCAATTGCGCAGATGAGGTTGGCACAGGTGGTGAATATCTCCACTGCTCTGGAGCGAGTACGAATGCTGTAAACCTGTGACAGTTAGTGAAGATTTAAATGAATCCAACCGTCATGTTCACGTGGACAGAGAATAAACAAGAGCTGCCTTAGATGCAGGGCTGAAATAATTACTCGATTCTTCAATTATTAATCGATGACTAAATTAATCATCAACCATTTTGATTATTGATGAATCGTTTTTTTTTTTTAATCAAAACAAGTTTTCAGATTGTTTTAGCTTCTTAAATGTGAATATTTGATGCTATCTTGCAAAATTATTACAATTAAACATGAACAAAAGACATTTGAGAACATCATCATTTCCATGAAAACTTTATGACATTTTATGAAACAAGCGATTACTCAATTAATGAAGAAAATAAACATTAATTATAGCCCTACTTAGATGCTACTGTAACTGTTACGAGAGGAAATGCAGCAGTGGTTTGTATTGAGTATTGAGCTCAGAAACAAATACCTTTTTTTGGAAACCTTTGCATCATCAGCTCAACTTTTTGAGCTGATATTGGCTCATATTTTCTGTTCCGATTACAAATAAAATTCAACCACAACATCATTACACTTTCAGTGACCAGTAAAGCAGAGCAGTAGCAGTACCTCGGCCATGGTGAAGATCTTGTACATTTCCGGCAGAATGACTGGAGCCACCAGTGGCATTTGTGTATCCGTCACCTCCCGAGTGAACTCTGTAAATGTTTAACGGACAGTTAGAAAAACATATAGGGAGAAAGCTTTCTCAGATTATTCTACCTCGGTAGGAAAGTGTTTGTATCTTTGTAGAGAATAAATGCATTTCCATAAAAGTGGCTACTTTTTGTAGCCACCTTTGTGTAATTTAACTTAAATAACCACTTAACTCAACTTTACCAATATGGTTAAGAAACAGCCATTTCTTCAGTTTTTTTAAAAATAATTTCAGATATTATCATACACATCACTTGATTGCACGGTTGACAAATTAAGGACATTAGAATTAGCACAAACTATAGCTGACCTGGAGCCTGAGTAAAGAACTGTGTGTGGGTGTTGAAAAGTAAACACATTTATGTTGGAGCTCTGAAACCTCCTGTTGTGTCATGCAAGAGTTGGAACGTGAATACAAGATGTTTGGACAGAAGTCTTAGCAATGATGTTAAAGCTGAATTGTATGATCAGTGCCTTTGCCCTTGAAAAGTAAAACAAAACAAACTGAAATGACCAATAAAGCTTCAGTGGATTATAAAAACATGAAATTGTAAGAAAGTTAGACATAGTTTGTGTGTATCTGGTTACACACCTGTGAGGACCCTCATGGCTCCATGCACAGCACTGACATCTCCCCGGAGCATCTCCATCAGCAGGGTGAAGAGCTGCGGCCAAGCTTCAGGCCAGTCCCAGTGGGCAATGGCCGACACAGCGTACGCAACACTGGAGCGGACTTTGCTGATCGACTCCCGCAGACCACCTGGCAGCAACTCCCTGATGGCAGCTTTAGCCTGGAGGAGGACAACATGAGTTAGACATGATCCGCTTGAAAACTTAACTTTGTGCAAGACAATATTTGAACAGAGACAGAAGACATAAATCCATGTTGGAGAAAAGTTTACCTGATCTGTGGTTTCAGGAGGCCTGAACTTCTCTGAGTGGGAACACCAGTGAGTCTCGACATACTGCTTCAGGATGACTGACGCCAACTGCAAAAAGAGAATATTTGAATAACACAAAACTTTATTGATAAAGACAACATATACGGTAACTGTATTTGTCAAACAATTCACATTTTAATTTACTGTTCGTGTTCAGTTATTTTCTGCTCACCTGACGGATCGCGAGCGCTCCCTGACGATCAACCGTTAGTTCTGCGAGGTGGACGCCAAACTCTATGACAAGAAAGTAACAATGAGAAGAAATTATTCATCTATGACTTTACTGGAACACGTCAAGAAAATAGAGGAAACATGTAAAATAACATTTAAAAAACGCTCCCCAAAAAACAGCTCCAACAGGTTCAAGTGTCAAATATTTAGAGTGACCTACCATTACACTTGAAAAATAGCACGACCCTGGCTTTCTTAAAACTAAATAATGTTATTGGTAAAACCCGCATTTGTACTTTTTGGTGGTAGAGTATGTTAAAATACATACAGTACACACTTCGTATGAAAGTTGTTTATGTGTAACAACTTTCTGCAACAATTTTAGACAACAGATTTTATTTTGAAGCCATATCGGCCAGCCCTTCACTGAACCAGCTCTGTCCCTCTCACTGGGTTTAACTGAGAGTGACATCAGGATCCAGGAGACAATGTTAGTGCTGACACTGGTGCATCCAGCAGCTGCCTTAGAGAGAGGCCAGCGTAAAGGGTCAGCCTAAGTGCAATGCTGCAGTACAGCTGACAAGACAGTGTGCACAATTACCCTTTCACCATATGTACGAGGATCACTGGGCAGACAATAGGTACTGTAACAATCCATCAGTCAAGTTACGGTTCTTTATGGTACTTTATCAGCAGTTATACACCTCATTTCACAAGCTGCTTATATCGAGTAAACTAGTGTTATACATGGTCCACGATACCAATAATATCACGATTCAACGATTCTGTGATAATCAATACATTGCAAGAAAATCATGTAGCAATACATCACCATATTTGTCTAAATCTAAATGTATGTGAAAAGTTAAAAGTGCAGGATCTCTCTATGTATTCACAACACAGAGAACAAAGTGCATGCAGTCTATGTATTGAATGTGGATGGGGAATAAATTAAAGTAAATTTCTCCGACATTATCTAGTTATCTAGTAAACTCACTCTTCTTCGGCCAGGTAACTTCCACCCAACTTTCCCTGATTCATTTAAGCAACATCGCTGCAAGACATCAAGTAGCGACGCACAGTGAGTGAAACTGTCAGGGATTGTTTAGTTCATTTATTAATTAAAATACGGTGTATCGATTATCATATTACATGAGGAAGGATGACGATATATCGGCAAATCGATATTTTGACCCAGCCCTTCCTTATGTTTATATTTTTCATAATTATGTTAACTCCTTTATTATTAATTTGTGTGTGCGCACTCCACAAGTGTCTGATGGGTGTTTTCCACCTTTGTTTTATGTAGTTCAGTCTTAAGCATACTATTTCCATATTTCAAGATTTTTTTGTTACAAATTTTGAGTATTTCCATTCAGGTTATTGAAAAGTCACGGAGGAAAAACAACACACTCTCATTAGAACCTGTAACCTACACAAAAGTCTTTCCATCAAACTCTCGATTTATTTACAAACAAATTGTCCATGAACTGATGATGGCGATTGGTCTGAAAGGATGTTGGGTGGGTGCGAGCCACGGGAAATGAGACGCATCTTCGCGGGAAACTCTGTCATTAGGCATTCCATTGTTGCTGTGGCGACCGCTGGATAAATGACTAAGAATTCGTTTTGGATGCAACTTCCCTGACAGTGTCATGAATCCCGTTTCCTGGTGACGGGGGCGCTCGGGACCAGACGTGTGTCTTTGTTGCTATGGTTTCAGAACTCTAACCTTTAAATTCCCTCACATGGTAAGAAACCGTAAAGCTGCATTTAAATGACGTCTTAAGTGGGACAGGGGAATAAAGCCGTGACCTCCTCCCTGTTGAGGTGCTGTTGTTGAGGCCGGACTCCACAAACACGCGCTCCACATGTGCTTCAGTTTCACCACATCCCAATAATTCATGTTTTCACGGGAGACAGGCTGAGCTGTGACTTCTACGATGTCTGTTGGTTGTTTAAAGCGGGTCTCAAAGTTAAACATACAAGTCTGCGTGGTGGCAGCAGCGTGTTTCCACGAGTTTTCATGCTAACTTCTTTTAACTTCTGAGGACATGGCCTAGCGTTAGCTCCTATGAGAGCGCGCGCACACACACACACACACACACACTGAGTAACCCGGCTAACGTTATCATTCAGGCTGTTAGCTGCTCCTCCGTGAACACAGCGGTGACAGAAGCAGCGGACAGCGGGCTGTTAGCCTCTGTTCCTCCCGTCACCAGCACCACACTCACCCTCCGTCACCTCCAGAACTTTGATCTGCTCCTCCGCGGCGGCGCGCACTTCTTGAACCGGGGACAGGATGGCCGTCAGCGTCTCGATCAGAGCCTCCTTCAGTCCCTGCTGGACCGGGCCGGACCGTGCACTACCCGCTGCACTCATGCCCGCTGTGTGTTCACCCGCAGCCCGCCTCACAGTCTCTCAGACCAGCAGCAGCAAGAACGGGAGCAGGAGCACCCGGGGAGAAGCCGCAGGACAGAGCGGAGCGGAATCGCGCCAATGCATGGAAACGTGGAGGCGGGGTTTTACTGGAGGAAGCGCACTTTTCTTGTTTCTTCTTCTTCTGCACTTACAGTACTTTACCGCCACCTACTGGACTGGAGTGCATATGGCAGACAATAAACAACTACAATGCACAGGGAGGGAAGAAGGTAACTGGAACAGACTAAAATGAATTGAAATGAGAAATTTTTTTTCAGTATCTCAAGATAATCAATTTGATTTAGAGAGCGTGTTTTTTTTCCCCCTCTTTTTTCTTTCTAGTGGAATGCCTTTTGATTGTAATGTCAGAATTAAATTCTGGTCCAGCAAATCATTGTAATATTTTTAAGATTTTAAAAGATACTTTTCGGATACTTTAAGATTTTCTTGAGCCAAGATATGAACTTTATTTTCTGTCTTCTTTACTATTGCTGTCTGTTAGTATGTTTTATAGTTTACAGTGCATTGTAGTCACCACAACAACTCGTGCAGAGTTTGATTATTTCCTGTTGAGTGTTTGTGCTCTATCTACTTTTTTTTCTCCATGTCTTTCTTTTTAAACTCTTGCTCCCTCTTGTGGGGCTGGAGGGAACTTATGTATTACAGGGCACTCTGAAATATCAGTTCACTTGAGTTTATAAAAAGGTTGAAGTGTACAAAATTTCAATTGCAAAATTGAAGTGACACCAATTCGAATTAGCTTCAAATAGATGCACTATCCGGTCTGTTCTGTGATCATTAGCATGTGGATTGAAATGGTCTTGTATATTAACAAGTTGTCTGCGAGTTAAACTCATACACACTCGTGTGTGTGTGAAATAGAAGGACAAACACAGGTTTTACCAATAACATTAAGGTTTAACAGCCTCAAGTGTAAGTGTGGGTCACATTACTTGACACTTCAAACTGTTGAAGCAGTTTTTTCCCCCCAGAAAACATTATTTTGTATACATGTTTTCCTTATTTTCTGGATGAGTTCTATTAAAGTGACTGAGGAATAGCTACACTGTATTGTGATCATAGCATTGCTAAAACAACAAATCTACTGCTGCATGTTGTGAAAATATATTCATTAGTTACTGAATTGAAAGTAGGTGTTGCCTTGAAAATGAAATAGAAATATTTATGTCCATAATTTGCTCCCATGTATGTGTAAAGCACCAGGGATGTGGATGGTGGTGGCAATGAGGAAATTGTGGTTTAAACTTTGAAAGCAGTAAGAGATGTAATGTTTTTAAAAAATAAAGTTCAAGGCTGGCTATACTATACCACCAAAAATATGGGTAGCAAACCTTTGGATGTTCTTAGTTTGCTTCAATCCCCATCAGTTACCACTTAAAAAACTTAAAACATACTGACCTCAACTAGTATCATCCACTAGTGTCTACTGTGGCTGGATTGAATGAGTGAAAACCTCAGGGGCCAGGTTCCAAAATCCCCAAACCTTTGGCCAAAAATCACAAGAATAGTAGCCACCTCATGCAGTTGACGGTAAAATTCTGATAGCAGGTGTCGTCTCACCTGAGCTTTAATCGTGGCGTCAACTTCCATTAAAATCCTTGTATAACATTAGGATAACATTAAAAACCATTGTGCTGTCAAACAATGGTTCCATTCATTGTGAGGCGAGACTGTCGGTCTGCAAACACTTTAACCCCCGGAAGTGGCAGTGAGTGAAGAATTTATGTGACTCAAGGAGGAATTCACCAGCTTCACCTCATGATATGATTATGTTGCTCCACTGACAGATGAAGTCTCAGTGAGGGTTCCATGGATAGTCGGATCGTCTCCTCTTGAATCTAAATGGCTATAAGACAAAATCTGGGTCCTTACTGTGACATAACTTGTTCATTTCTTTTCCTCTGATAAGATCGAGTTCCAGTCTTCTCAGATTTTAACTTCCTTGATCCAAAAAGCTGGTAAAAAAAAATAATCAGGGCATATTGTGAAAACATGATCAACATGTCTACTCAAGTTTTCCTACAGCCTCTCTTCAAGGTTGGTGTATCTGGTGTATCATGACGGACAGCACTCACATCAGTGTATTCCTTCAAACCAGAGGAAATATGAACTTGTATCCTAGACGGTCCAACTAACAATTAAATACAATTAAACACTAAGACTGTATTTTCACCTTTAACTAAAGCCTAATATGAATGAAATACTGTGTTCAGGGAACACATCTGTGACACTGACTCTGAATGTTAGAACAAAGCAACATGAAACACACAGGTTTTATGTTTCAAAGGAAAAAAAATAATATCCTGTCAAACTGCTGAGTGTTAGCAGATTAGTTAAACAATGAAGTTGGCAGATTAATGGGTAAACCTAATAGGTTCAAATGTCAGCACTATATGTTTACTATTAGCTCAATCTCACAGTTTGTTGCTGGTCAACTTATTGTTACTTACTTACATGTTTAATTTGAGTGATGTTGTATATTTGTCTTTCCCCTTTTCCTAATTTAAGCACTGTGTAATGTATAAGTTTTGAATATACACTCCGACCACTTCATTAGACATAAATGTGTCCCGTTTCTATTTTTGATATGAAAACAACATAGTGATGGTTGTGTCTGAGCCTGTCTGATGTCCAAAGTCACCTAAAATTGACTTTTCGCTCCATTCTGATTCCGAGTTTGAATTTCAGCAGGTTGTCTGGACCACGTCTACAAGCCTCGACGCACAATCACCACCACATACACGGCTTATTAGATCAATGCATGAACAACAGGTGTTGTTCATGTGTGCCTAATAAAAGTGGCTTGTTAGGAACACAGGTTACTGAAAGGTGTTTCTAATATTGACTCTACCCTTACCTGAATGAACGTTGCATTTATTGCAGGACTGTTGTACAAGCTGAGGTGTTTGTTATAAGCGTGTAATGTGGACCTCAGATACAGTTATACTGACATGAGAATGAACCAAACACTAAAACAGTTTTTTTTTTCTTGTTTAAGCAAAAAGAATTTGGTTTATGTAGAAACAAGCAATGTTTTGCAATTGGATATTTCCTTCTCCTTTAAAAGAGTTCAAGCTAAAAAAAAAAAAAAAAAAAGAAGAAGAAATCAATCAAACCCATCCCACTGCACCCAGAATGGCCACCTTCTATGCAGATGTTACTGACAAGAAAGCAAAGGACAGCTGTGGGACAGCTCACAAGGGAGATAGATATAAGTGTACAGTACATATATATAAAATATAAAATCTGAAATATATTTTATATATATTAAATTGTGTTATGGTTCAGTATCGTTCACTACGCAGCATTAAGGTGATGTGTCTGATTATCTTTTTTTTTTTCTTTTCTTCAAATCCTATTATAGAAACCAAAGGAGAGCAAAAGCAAAACAAATGAATAAACAAACAAACAAAACAAACGTGGGGGGGAGGGGGGGGAGAAAAAAAAAAAGAGGAAACTAAAGCGACAGACAAAAGGCCTCCGCCCCGATCCGAAGCCCCTCCCCACAGGTCCTAGCGGAGGGGTGAGCTAGCACGGACGAGGTGGGACAGACCTGTCCAGCTGTACAGCGCAGTGGAAACATAACTTACATATTAGCTCATTTTTACATGTACAGTCGTGATCAAGGCACAGGGATCTTCTACAAGTTATTTTTTTTTTCTTCAATAAAGTTGTACAAAATAATACATTTTACAGTCTGTACAAGAATAATAGTCCAGCAGTAAAGTAAAGACAGACGTACTTAAAGCCGGGGGACAGGTGGAGGACGTGGGACTGGGAGAGGTGAGAGAACAAGACAACAGCTGAGGGGAGGGGAGGGGAGAGGCTGGTGAGGGCTGGAGCATGTGTGTGTGTGTGTGGGGGTGGGCGTTCCCAGGTGAAAATGTTGCATCCCGTCCTGTCTTTAACCTTTACATCATGCTTTTTCCTTTTGTCCTTTTTTTCTCTCCTTATTAGATAAAAGCTCTAGTCTCTTCTCACTTGCCGTATGTTGAGTATTTGTCATATGGCAGTAGGGGGGTGTGGGAGGAGAGCTGAGGGGAGCAGGGTGTCTATGTGTGTGTGTATGTGTGCAGGGGAGTGGGGGTTAAATAGTGCACAAAGGCAGATCTCTCTCACACACGCACACAGTATACACCAACACACAACATGGGGTTAAAATTAACAAAAAAGTTGAATTGTGTTATTACAGGAATATTATATATATGCATATATACATATATATGCATATATATATACACACACACACACACACACACACACACACACTCGTATATAAATATCTATATATATAGCTTGTATTTTTTGCACTGCATGAAGTTCACTGGTATGCATGAATTTATGCATTGTGTGGTGTGTGTGTTTTTTCACTTTCTTTTTTTCAGTTTTTAAATTGTTTTCTGCTTTTACTGGTTTCTCCATCCTCGGACACGAGTGGAAGAAGAAAAAAAAAATAAAAAGGGCTAACAACCCTGCGCTGCTGCCTTCCACGTCTATCTTTTTCTTCTTCTCCTTTCCTTCAGCACACGGTGAATAAACTACCTCTCTCTCTTTACAGATGCATTAGTTAATCCAGCCTCTGCGTACTGTTAAAAGCAGGAGGACCTGGTTGAAAATGGGTCTCTGTGTGTGTGTGTGTGTGCATGGGATGCGGGATATTAAATCCTACTTATGGGGTTGTTGACTGTCTAATGCTGTAGTCTGTGTGTGTACCAGCGAGTGTGTGTTCATATATCTGAGAGAGAACGAGACCTTAAAGGAGCAAAAGTCCACACAAAGGGATTCCAGTCTCGACCCTCCTTCCTGGGTCAGAACAGCGATGAGTCCTGGCTAATCACTGATGAAACTTTTGTTGGTGCATCCTTAACTGTTTTTCCTTTTATTAAAAAAAAAAAAAGAAAAGAAACATCTTTCCACTGTTCTCTTTTTCTGAAACTGTGTTATCGGAAGAAGTTGTGTCAGGGCGGAGAGGAGCGGAGGGCAGTTGCTCAGCCGCTGGCTTGTTCCCTCAGTTTGGTGAAATTGGTGGAAGTGTAAGGGGGTGATTGGCTAACTGGTGGTGGGGGTGGGGGGGTAGGTAGGTCAGTCGGTGGGTAAATAAGTCGCCTGGATGCTACTCCCCATCACAAGAGCTCATACTGCCGTAGGTGCATCCTCTGTATGATGTCGCGACAGTCATTGAAGACGCGGCGGATGTTTTCTGTGTCGACCGCGCACGTGAAGTGGGGGTAACAGTAATGCCGCCCGTCCCCGCTGGCTGTGCTGATCCTCTGAGGGAGACACACAAGTGAAGACACGTCAGTGCAATGTCCTCAAGATCTTCAAGATACAGATGTGATGCTTTTTTACACGCAGTTTGACTTCTTTCTTTTTTGCGATATTTCCGTGTCTGACTTAAACTGCTGGGTTTATTTTACGCTTTTCACTTACTAATCTCATAGTTGTATTCTCTTGTACAATGTCAACAAAGGTTTTGTCTTCGTATTTTTATGGATTTTACAGTGGACATTGTTATTAAGAGTCTGCCTTGGTTTTAACTTTAGGGCCGAACAGTTCATCTTTTAAAAATCAAAACCACAAAGGCTGCGATTTAATTATTCCATTTTTGATCATTCTATGGTCTGTGCCACTTGAAAAGTGCAATAAATAAATGTTGAAGTTCTCATCCTTATTTTTTAATGTGTGTTTCATGTGATAAGGCTTTATCTTATTTCAAATCTATATCAGGAAGACCGAAGACAAAGTTACATATTGTACCAAAGTCATTCAGTGTGTCATTTTCAGGTTTAACAGCCAAATCAATATGATGATATATTTTTCTCTGATCGTACTGGAATTTCATTTTTATAACCTACTAATAAACTGGTTAGAGAGGAAGATTATAAAATATGCTCAGACTGTCCATCAAAATCTCTTGAGACAAATTTAAACAAATTCCTATTTACAAAAGTGGAATATTGAAAAGATTTCATTTTTATTATTTGTTTTATTTTGGTTAAGACTTTGGCTCCGATTCGTCTGTGTCGTTTCCCAAAACCAGTATTGCTCCCTCAGCTATGTTCACTTAGTAATACAGTGTGTAACAAGTGTAGATTTAATTAAATGACACGTTAAATGTAATGTGATTGGTAAACTCTGTCTATCCCAACTTATCTGATATAATGACAAAATATAAGAGGAAGAGATGAGTGAAATGTTGTAGTCAGAGTGAGTCATGGAAACTAAACAGTCCTGTTTTTGTTTATAGGACATTGGACAACACTGTTCCTTGTACCAGGGAGACAAAACAAATATAAAAATGTGAAAATCGAACAGGTAAAATATGAGTTTTGAACGAACCAGAAACTCATCCCGGATAAAGTACTTGGCCCTCGTAACACGGGGATCCTCGCCTGGCTCTGGTATTGCTGTTGGAGAAGAAGAAGAAGAGGAGGAGGAAGAAGAAGAATTCTGGTCATATTTAAGGTACTGTTGTCAACACAATACAAGAAACAAAAAAAGCACAGACAAAAAAAGGTTGTAAATGTGGTCAGATTACCTAAAACATGTTCATTTGAAGGGAAAATACATATCTATGAACAGGTAAATCCTTGTGGTGACATAGCTGATAATGTGAATGTTAGTGTTTGCAGAGGAACACTGACACTCTTTAGTTCATAAGGTTTTCCATATCAGTGGGCGTTACTTTTCCCTTCTACATATTCCAGCTAAATCTGGCTCATTCCTGTACCGAACCGTTTGAATTAGGCTGTTACTCATTAAGTAAACGTGTGCATGATTTACACAAACTGATATCAGTGTCAACCTCTTACCATCATCAGGTGTAGTGTAGCGTGCAAACTCAGGGAAATAATCTTCAATTTTCGACTTCCCTGCCAAAACCTTCTCAGCGAGCAGGTCCTGTTTGTTCAGGAAGAGGATTACAGAGATGGTCCGTAGCCACCTGTTTGAGGGGAAACGGAGAATTAGCTCAGTATTAGATTTCTTTTGGATTTTGAGGACACTGAAAAACTTACAGGTCTAAGGCTGCATTAAGAAAAAAAGTACTCCACGGATCTAAAATTGCACTTCCTTAACAATTCCTGGACTCCCTTTAAAGGGAAAACGGGATCAGAGTCAATGCAGCAGAAAATATATGTCGTTCTTCCTCATGAATCATTGAATTCATGTTTATAATCATGTCAGCTGGTGAGCAAAATATGGAATAATAAATGAAAACTTTTAAATCTTTTTAAAATTTCCTATGTATAAAGTTACAAATAAGAATAGTCTCAATCATTTTATAAACAGGTGCACACAACAAAAAATTTATTTTTTAGGACAGAAGAGCTTTTTCCTAGATTGTAAGTGCTTTGTGTTGTTTAAACTACTGATACTAAAATACATTTCTTTCATCATCATTATGTGTTTAATAGCCGATTATATACTATATTGAGATCTACACAAGCCTGATAATTAAGTTGTTTATGATAAGAGGTTGTCTTTTGGCACAAACAATAGCAGTTCACTTTGTCACTGCTATGTCACAGTAACATCAGAAAATCCACTTGGGTTTCTTGTGAACAATGACAGTGACTGCTATAGTGACAATTGTCAGTGTGGCGTTTTTACGTGTTTGTTACATTACATGTCATTTAGCAGACGCTTTTTATCCAAAGCAATGGAATTGAGTACAATCAGCGAGGGATGGAACCGAACTTGCGACCATCGTGATCATGATGTTTTTCGCACATAGGGTACCGGTCTTAACCACTGAGCCACTCCACCCCATGTTTATGTGGTGTTAACATTCTCCCTAAATCCTCTCCTGTGTGTGTGTTTTCTTGGGTACTTGGTCCAAATATATACAGACTGGGGTTTGATGAAGTGATAAGACCAGATAATGTAGTACTGTAGGAATATTATGTTTGCACGTCTCTGAGTTTAACAGACCAATAACAAAACCCCACAATAATAGAAGGAGAACGTGTGCCACTTGTTTCAGGTTTGCTAATGAAACAGATCCACAGAAAAAGGGTCACTGACCTGTTGTTCCAGATGTTCTTGAAAAGGTTGAGCGCTTCCTGTAGTCTGTTGGTCTGATTGTCTTCTCTGATCACCATGTTGTAGCTGCTACTCGCCACCACAAAGATGATGGCTGTCACGTCTGAACCACACACACACACACAAACTAAATACTCAGATACTGTACATGAAACTCATGTCTGATGAGAAATACATAGAGTTGGTTTAAGGAGTACAACAAACCATTAAAACATTGGATCCATTTCCTACGCTCATCCCTCTGACCTCCAACATCGAACATACTGCGGGAAAGAAAAGGTTTAAAGTGCGATGTATTGAAAGTGGTGACTGGAATTACAAAGGATGTAACCTGAAAAGAAAGACGACATTTCAATCTGATGATAACTTTTACAATTTGATGGAATTACACATGATTCTTAGGCCAAAGAAATAGCATCTGCTTCTCTAGATATTACTGTACGTACTGCAAACACTAGTGTGAAAGTTATTTGAAAGTTTTTGCCAACATAAGTAGTAATAACTTAGTAATAGAAACTTTTCTCACTGGAAATTGACTTTGTCTATTTGAAATCTTGTCTCGAAGATCCCAGATGTCAGTACTCTGCATCTCAACAGGTCCTGGAAAATTTTGAACAGGAAAACAAGAGGAGCTTACATTTAGGAAAAAAACAACAACAACAAATTACACACAATGAAATCAAACTTGAACTGTGTAGAAAATGAAAACAAAACCAATTTCTTTTGGAATAAATAAATAATAAAAAAATGTAAAAACAATTCATTCAGATGCATCGCAACTCGGTTTTAATCACTACCGGTGTGTCTCACCTGGTCGGTGGGTGTGTAGTCATTCTGCCTGACCACATCTATCCGGTCTAAGAAGCTGCAAGAAACAAAAACAGCTGGTTAGATTTCAGCTGATGCTCAGTGAACAACATAATACACACACACACAATGAAACGTCAATTTATATAAATTGCCTTGTTCAAAGCAATCAAAGCAATAATGAAAGCAGATCAATCTATGTTATTATAATGCTGGTAATTTACTGACTGACACACACTCAGAAATGCAGAATGATGGTCACTAAATGGCCACCAGGGGGCGTGAGTTTTAATTTATCTCTGAGGCAGCCAGTCTGAGTCACCAGCAGACAGGAGAAGCCTCATCAATGGAGCTGCTGTAGTAGTGCTTGCACAGAAGGGTGTGTGTGTGTGTGTGTGTGTGTGTGTGTGTGTGTGTGTGTGTGTGTGTGTGTGTGTGTGTGCAGGCCTACAAATCCCTCAGATCAGCAGAGCGTCTCCTCAAACCCATGTAAATGATTCCGTTGCACTGGCCTTCATTACTGCTGTTGTTGTTTTCATGATGACTCTGTGACGGTCACCTGCTACAGGCAGGCGTGTGCTTCAACATGTCAGTGCCCAGATCGGCCCTCAAGAGCAACTACACACTGATTCTGGCAGCGGGGGAAACACAACTTGAATTTCTCTTAGAGATGTATGTTAGAGAATAGCCAGATCAAACGCAGCCTCTTTTCTCCAGCATTTTTGGGAGAGAAAGAATCAGAAACCCCACAATGGATTGCAATCAGAAAAGATAATAAAACTGTATCTCTGAACATTTGGAATTATGATCGAATTATTCAAATATTCCTTGTAAATTAATGATATACACAAATTATAAAAGCAACACCAAGGTAGTGAATGGCTTTGTTTTTAAGTCAGCGTTTCCTGTATTATACTGTTGCACAGTTTAGGTGAATTCTATCGCAACCGGTGCACAATTAACATTTTTCTAAATGTATACTTTTATAATGTTAATGGAAACAAAGAATAATGGCTACATGAAAAAACAACTACATAGATAATGATTGAGGAGATTGCAAACCTGGTCAATTACTAAACCAATTATAAGAAAACTTTACACATACTTAGGTTCAGTGCCATAATTATTATTATTATTATTATCCTAATTATAATTATTATCCTAATTATTATTATTATTATCCTAATTATTATTATAATTATTATTACTTTCATTTATATCTAAATGGTACAGTAATAGTTTGTTTTTAGTTGTATCTTGGTCTAAATGAAACACTGTTTTAACGCTGTGTACTGTATATAGCTAAAGTGACAATAAACACACTACTACTGCTTCCACTAGACGGACTGAACTGTTGGGGGAAAATATCTCATTGTGATTTTTCTGACAGTTATTGTGACAGTGATTTAATTTATGATGTCATTTTCTTTTTATTAAATCAACATTTGCTATGCAACAAATTAAAAACATGATGGAGCACTGGCACCATCAAAGCATTAAATAACTAATGTGAATTTAGTGCATGCTTGGATTGAAGCTGCACAGTAAAATCAAGTGAATCCCCCTCGCTACGAGTCCATGGTCATGAAAACACAACAGTGCTTGTGTATCGGGTGATGATACATCAATTAAACCATAGCTTTAAATATTGTATTTTCATGTTGATAGGTCACCGGCCTGTAAAGTCTGTAAAGTACATTTTAATGCACGGCTGAGAAATTATGATGAATTCTTCAGCTCTAATTAGGGCAGTTTCACTCATTTTCTTAGGCTTTACAAGCTTAAGACACTTGGGATCCACTGACTGAGAATGATGCCTGGGTTCCTGCTAAAGTGGCTGCTCTCGCTGACAAAAGGTGAACACCATCTCACCACCGCATTTGATACGTGCACGCCCCGTCTGCTTTGACTGATCTTCTGCCCGTCGTTCTTACAACAGGAAGACGGTGGCTTGCTAGTACGGCTGCCTCGCGGGGCAGAGGTATGTAACCCCCTCTGAGATAACCAGGAATGTGGCAGGCAGGAGTGAAATGTGACAGGAGGGCTGCAGGTAACACACTGAGAGAAACAGGGGGCTGGGTCTGCGGAAGATACACTACCCGACAGACAGGAAGAAGACACTGGTGGGATGAAAAGGAAACGGAGGACAACAAAGTCACCCAAATGCATAACTCTAAACAAATGCTGACTTTTTTTAATATTTTAAAGTTCAGGAACGGCAGGAATAAACGAATGAATTTATTTTGAACACGAAACAAAAGTTAAAAATAAGAAAGCAGATTAAACTCAGATCTCAGGAAAAACTGAGACAAGAGTAAGCGAAAACTAGTGCGCTGAATTAAAACGTATGTCCCGCCACCTTTCTCACTTCTCTAATTGGAAAAAGAAAATGTCTTTAAACATATTTACACCCAAATTAATGACACAGATTATCCAAAACCAATGTAAGAGGAGAGAAAAAGAGGAGAAAAACAACACAACTGTTGTCACAACCCATAACCATCCACATACTTGAGATGTGTGGGTTCTCTGATTGTGTGAGAGTGAATGGTTGTTTGTCTCTATGTGGCCCTGTGAGGGTGTACCCAAGCCTTTCCCCCTATCTCAGCTGGGATTGGCACCAGTGCCTCCCACAAGGATAAACTGGTAGAAGTGGAAAGCGGGCACATTGCACTTCAACTGAACCCCCACTAGCGCTTGTATACTGGGACAAGGAAAGTAGTTCAGTCGAAAAACTGATGTTTACTTCACTGAACATTGAAACATACTCACTGATACTCTTTTTGAAAACACACAACAATGTACTTAAGCATCCAACTCTGTCTGGTGCAGGAGCCGAGAGTCTCCTCACCACAGCACCTCTGCAGCACCCGCAGCCCTCAGTGGACAACTGCCCAACCGAGTTGTCTTTCAGCACCGTTGTAGCACCGCTCAGATGTAGAAGCGATGATGAGTTACAAACACACACACACACACACACAGGCCCTATTTGAGGCATTAACACGCCCCGGACGAGCACATGGCTCAATTTTTAGCAGTTCTCTCTATTAATAGGAGAAGTGCCAATAATAACAGTGCCTAGTAACTTGAACTAAATAATAGTAGTGGCTGCCCCAGTAACAGAGAGGTCTGTGGTCTTATGTATAACCTGTCAGGGTTATTCTGAGGTAGCAGACAGGCTTACTTAAACACTGGAAATACACACAGGACACTGGTGTCTGGTGACTGAAATAACCCAGTATTTACAGGAAAAGATAACGTGCTTCTTTTTTGTTCTTCTTCTTGTTTTTTTAAACTTCTTTTCTCTAGTTTGCATTTTCAACAACTGTAAGGAGCAATTATGTAAGAAAAACAAACATTTATTTTTGAATTTTTATTTTTCATTTACTAAATTCCTTTGTGCTATTGTTTTTTGTTTTATTTTTACATTTTTCTTAATGAAAATGTCTTCTGATAATTTCCCATAATCTCCACAGCTCCTTCCAAGAATAGAATGATATCAAAATGTTTCCGCACTTGTACAAACATCAGACGATCTCAACCATGTTGCCTTTGAAGTGTTAACATCAAACCTGAAGAGAGACATTTCTTATTAAAACACCGGTCTTGGTAACAGCAACGGTGTGTGCGTGTGTGTATGCGTGAGTGAATTGAATTTAAGATTATTATGCTGTGAGAGACACGCGAGACCGTAGAATCAACAGCAGCATATACTGGTTCAAAGCCAATAATACGTCTGTAAGGCATTCATCTCGTTACAGTGGCAGGATTAGGAGGAAAGGATCACTCAGATTATAAGATTGCATAAATCTACAGCTCTATGTGGGATTAGGCTTTCTGAGCTACATGCTTACAGCTGGACTGAAAAAACATATATGCTGAATTATGAATTATTAGCTTCATTTACTGAGATAACAAAGAAATCATAAACCTGATAAGGTATTATCTACTATTATTATTATTATGTTTGTATAAACATATTTAACACTGTTTGGTCAGAGAGTATTTATCATTTTATAACTAAAGAAGACAACAAACTCCACATTTTATTTTTCACTGCAACTATAAACTGTCTGGATTTAAGGGTTTAAAACTCTATAGTGACACAAACGCACACACACACACTGACCGTCACAATCATGACCTAAAAAAGTGTCTAAGAACATTTATGTCCACCAGGTTTAGTTAAAGAAGCAATTTATTTTGTATTCTCACATTTTTCCCTTTAAGTAAGGCAATAAAATGATTTATTTCCCATTTACAAAAAAAAATAAAAATTACTAAGTAAATGCTCGCAGTAAGTGGCATTAAAACCTCACAAGAGTATCCCATGTTCTGCAAATAATTTAAGCAATAACAGTGAGGGGGGTGTGTGTGTGAAAAATCACAATTAAATTAAACTAATATTATCAACCAATTTTAACTGAATGACTACTTACATTAAGTTAAATATATTTATTTTATTATGATCTTACACAAAATAGACATTTAAACATGTAAGAAGAACCATGAAATAGCTGCCTTTATTAAATGGTTGCATTAAACTGTACCGTTGAGCTAAAACTAAAAGACCTGAACAATTCAAAGCAGACTCCTGGAGACGCTGACTTATGAAACACTTCATTTTTGTGTTGTCACTACAGGACACTGACATTTAACTGTGCACAAGAGAAAAAACGGGAGCTGCACAAGGCTACGGAACACGGAGTCGAGTCAGAGAATGGTTTTGGCGCTTCCTCAAAAGGAGGGAAAAGATCGTCCGCGACCCACTGAGCGGAGAGATTACTGCTGCTTTACACTGTCACTGTGAGGCGACCAAACCAGAGGCTTCACCAGCCGATCCTTTATCAAACACAAACACACACACAGGAGCAAACCCAGAGAGAAGGAAGGAGAGAGAGGAGGAAAGAAAAGAGAGAGAACGCTGTGTCTGACATTACAGCGCTGCTCCAAAAATAGCTCCCTGGCGCCCTGGCCTCCAGCTTGGTTGTCATGGTGACAGAACCACAGACACTATAAATAGACAATCGGCTCCAAATCTTGTGCGACTGGAGTGAGGCCAGAATGAGGGAGAGACAGACAGAGAGAGAAAATAAAATAGAAAGGAAGAAAGAGAGAGCGAGAGAGAGAGAAAGAGAGGAAAAGAAGGAGTGATAGAAGGGGGAGCGCGGGCAACAAAGAGATACAGAGAGAGAAATGCAGGGAATGGAGTGGGATAGAGAGAGAGAGAAAGGCAGCAGAAGAACTAAGCAAAGGCATAACACAGGATACTTTAAACATTTAAAAACAGTTAAAAACTGAGATTTCAGGAGAGAAATGTCAGATAGAACACAGGGATAAATTATGTTATGAATGTCAATTGAAAAAAGACAGAAAAACAGATGGATCAAGGCACCCATTGAAAGAAAAGACACTGAAGAAATGAAAGGTAAGAAAGAAAAGTGATCGTAAGACAGAATACAGAACTGAAAGCAGGGAAGAAACAGAAGAAAGGGAGAAAAGTAAAGCTGAACACTGGACAGACAAACAGCAGCTGAGCACTGGGAGCAGCACAATCAGTGAATACACACACAGCGTTCACCAAATCACAATACACGAGATGAGATGGCTGCGGCTTCAGTAACGGCACAAGCTTCCCAGAGATAATGTGCAGATGAGCTTGACTTAAACACGTATCAGTACTGTCTTTTAAAGGTTTGACAGCTGGACACGACCCTCAAACTCACTCAGAATAACACCACAATAAGTAATAATGACACCACAAAATAATCTGTTTGTCTTTGCCCATCTCTCATTCTCCACCCGCGCCCCCCCCCCACTCCTTCATTCCTTGTGATGACTCAGAGACTCGATCCCAGCCATTTTCTGTCCCTGCAGAAACACCACTACACATCACAGAGCGAGAGACAGAGAGCGAGAGAGAGAGAGAGAGGGAGGAATGGGAAGAGGATACCAGAGGGAGAATCTGGCACACAATGGCACATTATCAAAAAAAACAACAACCAAGATTTCAAAGAGTCGTTCCTATAGTAAATAATACATTTCGCAGCACTGCTGTGCTGGTATCACTACAGAATGTATGGAGTTGTTGGGTTACATTCATCCTCTCCTCATTTTCACGTTTCTATAGAACCACATTCAGATCAGAGAGTTGAAAACCTCCAAAATCTGAATACATGATCAGAAACAGGTTCTAAAATCGCTGGAACGATATAAAAAAAAAACAATAATGCAATTAACGCAGCTGCGTTTTGTTTACTTCCTGTGGCAGTTGACCTTTGACCAAGAGCACCAATCAGTTCAGCCTCGAGCTCAAGATGTCCCTCAAGATATTCTCGAGATACTGTGTTCAAACGCACTGGACAGACAACTGTCGCCATTTCTGAGGCACAAAGAACAATCGTCACCCACAACCAGACTGCACTGGCTGACAAGAACTAGCCCGAACTAAAAGCCTGAGGCACATGAGCTGAGATTATTGTCAAATCTGACTCATTAGTAAAAAAAAAAAAGGGAGAGTTTTAATCCAGAGAACGCACAGACTGGACGATCGAGTCAAGATGCAGGACCACACACGGTGTTTAATCAAATGACTTCAGGGATTAGATTGCCTGGATTTGGGATCAGAAATTTTACATTTTTTTTAATGTGACTTCAGAATATAAACGGACATGGAGGCGGACTGTCGGCGACGCCAGTTAATAACTGCTGTGTGCCATGTTTTGTGTAGGGATGACCACATTTTTGTGCCCGATACTGATGTCACAAACCCAATATTATTCCGATACAGTCATTTTAGACCATTTATGAACGATGAAGCTGTTAACGACACATTTGTGCCAAGTCATGTCAAAGACACAGTTCTCCAGCTGTGTAAGAAATCTTGTTCTCCCAAAAAGAAGAAATAAACAACCCAAACATGACTCAGCTGAAATGCTTCTGCTGATAGTTATTTACATTTTTACAGTCTGTGCATGGAGAAGCATGCTATATATAGGATTTTAGGAATGTATTGGATTCTGTATTGGATCCATTTCCCGGATGTCGCTGAATCCGCGGTTCGCAGGCGTGAATATCAAACATGTTTGCATACTTCTGTTAATCCCTCACACTACAGGGTCATTTGGCCAGATAATCTGTTCAAATCAGCTTAAAAACGGAAGGCGCCCACGATCGTCGGAAGGGCCAGATCACGACTGAAATCTGGCCAATTGTCCTTTTATTATAGTATTATTGTGTGGGGCAGGCTTAAACCACTTAATCACATAATCGCGACACAATCATAACATGCTGTTTATTTGTAATTGCTGCTAAAATCTAATTAATAGCTAATACACTGTCATTTTCTAAAAACACATCACTGGACAGTCAAGAGGTGAAAAGGACACAATGTGGGAGAATTGTCCCCTTTCATACCATTTCATAACATTACCGTCTGTAATCAGTCAGCAATGTCTCATGACTCGCTGCACTTTTCACATCTTCCTCTGGGGCCACGTGTTTGCATTTATTTATTTATTTTTTTTGTTTATTTCACGTTCCACTCACGGATGCCTATCTGCTTCTCAATTAAAGGAGCATTTCAGTATTTTGGGAAAAAAGCCCTTTGCCACTTTTATATCGCGGGGAATGTGCAAATATTTGAAACGACAGGAATAAAGACCTCCTCTTACACAATCATTTTATTTTACCTCTGAAATGTTAAGGGAGTAATAAAATATATGGGGCTGAATGGTTTGACTGTGATTTTTATTTCACACATATTGTGATTGTTAATTGATATCAAGCTTTAATTGAGCATTCATACACAACACAATGTTCCATTTTTTTAATTTTCAAAGCACATAGAACAATCAAAATAGGATACGTTTGTAATTCCCTTATTGCATTGTTTCATGTGGTAATTTCTATTTGAATCCGATCAATTAATCAACACTGTCTTTTTATAATCCTTCACTTGGATCAATGGAAACGTTTGGAGCTGCTGGCTCTCTTTCAGTTTGAAAAGTCCCAGGTTGATTTTTGATAACTCAGTGGCCAAATAAATAAAAAAAAAATAGTGGCTCTTCTTTTCACTATTGCGGTTTCCTAATGCATACAACTGCAAATAGACATCTGTTTCCTGTTTACACCGGCATGTGCATGCCCAGTGTACATGAATGGTCATGGGATGTGCATTTTCAGGTGCGTTAAGATGGATGGAGAACACTTTGAATGCATCGCTAAACATGACAGTGGACAGAGTTTGTTTTCCATCTTTAAAATTGCATTTCAGAAGCAGAAACATAATAAAATGGGTGCAGCCACAGACGGATTAAGTCCAGTATGTGAAGTGCCTACAGCAGCCTATCCAAACACAAACTCAAGTTGGCACATTCACGTGTAATCAAGGTCAACAATGTCCTCGCAAACAAAAACCGTGAAAGGGGTCAAGAAGTAAAACAACACACCATGCAGGAGTATGACTGTGCAAAAAGACGCTCGGGGAAGCCACAGAGCATCTCTACCTTATCAGTTTACTAATCACCAAACCAATCGAGTGAAATTATTAGCGTCTTAAAAAAAGGGAGAGGTTGGGATTTTTCCCGGACTGATCAAGGGTTGACATTTTCATTTAATGTTAACACCCTTCATCAATAATGCTGAAGTTGCCTCCCTCCTAACACTCTCTCATTCTTTCTCCTTCTGCAGCCTGCCTGGGTTTAAAATAGCTCTCCCCTCTCTCTTTCTCTGCTTCTCCGTTTACATAAGCACACAGAGGGGGGAGGGGAGCACTTCCGGTCTGGCCACCCAGCCCAGCATCTGATCCATAACACTAGGGCTGCTGGGTGTGAGAGGAGAGAAGAGGTCCCGCAATGCAGGGAAGCCCTCTATTTCAATTTGTCGCCTCTGTCCGTTCTCTGTGCGCCTGTCTGTCTGTCTGTTAGCGTGTGTGCATCCACAATCACATTTGTTTGTCTCAAGATCATCTTACAGACATTTTCCCTTTGCTCCAGAAGTGCACTGCACGTCATTCACGGCGAGAAATAAAAACCTGGGGTCATGCAATGTAACTTATGAGGACACGCGTTACTGCTATTTAAGATGAGTGTCAAAATAGTTGTCGATTAATCGCTTCAGCTCTAAATGTGGCTATTCTTGTGTTTGCTACTTCACCTTCCAACCCCACTAATATTTGTGTAAAATATTCTACTTTTGTTCATTTTATAGTTTTCAAATTGAAGATATTACTATACACGCACATCATTTATTGTCTATGCATATTCCAGTGGTTTCATTTTTATTGTTGTAAGCAGTCACACATCCTTAGAGTGACTTTGTGATACGGTCTGCTAATGGTCCGAGTGACGTACACTTTGTCATCGGAGGGTATATATACTGTACAAGGCTCTGTGGAGATGTCTGTGCACCATCCAATTCGTTGCGACAGCACAAGTACCCTACATGGGCACCAACTATGAACATGTTCTCCATGAAGACTAGAAAATAGTATAATCGAGAACAACTCCACGTTTGTGTTGTCTGCAGCTGTCAGTGTGTGTGTCCATAGGAGAGTGAAAGCCCCAATATACAAATTCTCATTTAAATTACTCACCCGTATTTCACCCCCCCATCCATTTTTATCTTGTGATTGTAATGTAAGGAAAATCCTAACTTTCAGAAGAAAGCTGGAAAAATAACGACGTCATTGATCGAGCAGGAAAATGTCTGTAAAAAAAACAATTCTAATAGTAAATCTATCGCCTCAGTCTTTCAGCATATTCTCACATCGCAACTTCTGAAAGTTTGCTTCTCTTTGCCGTGTAAAAAAAAAAAATTGCATCAGTCGCAGGATAAAGTAAATAAATCTGTCTGAACCATCAATAAATAATAATGTTAATAATGAATTAACACTCTCATAATGTAATTACTGTACGTAGAGATACAGAATACTTCTTCCAACACAAACCAACAAAAACAGACAACTTTACACATGTATGTTGAGGCACAAGCACATACACACACACACACACGCACACACACACACACACACACACACAGACACACACACACAGACACACACACACAGGTTGCACAGCTATCCTTTTAAGGACTCTCGTTGACTTCCATTGAAATGGTCATCTGAAACAAAGCATAATCCCTAATTTGCATCCTAAAAACGAGAGATGAGGTTCTGCCTCATTAGGGGGAGGACAACCGGTCCTGACAAGACCAGTGTTCATGCCAGAAAAGGTCCAAACACAAGTACACACACACACACACACACACACACACACACACACACACAGGCACACGGAGGACAATGAGCAAGCCTCTACCCTCAGAGCCCGACTTCATGTGACCACTGCATGCCTTTTAACAGAGGCAGGCCTGACTGAGATAAAACGCAGAGAAAAGACAAAAACAGAGGAAGAATGGAGAAGATAGAAAGAAAGAAAGAAAGAAAGAAAGAAAGACAGAGAGAAAGAAAGAAAGAAAAAAATAGAAAAATAGAATTACTACCTTTCCTTTTGCTTAAATACAATTCTATATATAAAAAAAAAACAATGCAGATAATATATAACAATACATAAAACAGCAGCACTACATTTTAAAGGATAATTCTGGTGATAATCAAAAAACATCAATAACAACTTGATCCTACTGACAAGTATCATCTGAGTAGCCACAGCCTGATTCTTCCTCTGTGACACAGGCGGCCATTATTAAAGAGTCTACAGCCGTGGAAGAGGCTCTGAGAGGCAGTATTCACAAACGCTAACATCAGCGTATAGTGTGTCAAGACGCTAACATGCACTGAACAAGAAGAAGAAGAAGAGAGATTGGACAATTTGAAGTTTCGAAAATGGCGCTGGACTAAAAAGTCAAGGGATCACCAAGGTTATATGAATTAATCATCAACTGAAAACAGTTTAATATAAACAATGTTTGCGTTAACACTTAATTACAGTTTCACCTTGTCCTGAGTGTCGAGCAGAATTTCTGACTAAGGCGTACTTTCTGAAAGTCAGCAAACGACTGCAGAGAGGAGAATAAGCTTCCTGTTTACACTGGTACATACGTGCCCAGCGTACCCGTATGTTTTTCCATGTGTTATTATGAATGCACATTACCCACGACACGGAGCTGAAACACTCGTCTGGACGTAGATCGTTTGTGTTTGAAAAAGCCGTTATCGGGAGGAAAAAAGTAAAAGTATGGATGTAGTCTAAATAGAAACAGATACTGCTGAGGTCCGGTCATTAGAACTTCTCATCTGGGTAGCGTTCACTGTCACCTCGTGAACCGTGACACCTTGCGCTCACATAAACCACATGGCAAAACACCCTAACACCTGACCGAGTGCACGCTGAATGCTTTGCTGTGCATGTGAACTAAAAAAAGCCAAAGTGAGAAACGGGGAAACATGTTTTGGTGAGACAAGTAACTTTTACAGTTGAACATGCATAAGGGGAGAAACTTACTACTGTGCACAGTCGATGAGCTGATATTCATTGGATCTTTCCCAGCAGGCCTGCACACCATCGTCCTGCCAGAGGCTCTTTGTATGGTCATAAAACTCCTGGAAAGAGACAGAAGGACTCTGAAATAAAGATGCAATATGACAGAATAAGGTAGAAGAAGAGTGGAGTGGCTGTGAGTAAAACAGGAATGTTTACCAGAAATAGCAGCTGTGAGTCTGCATGTGCTGTCCTAAAAATTTGGAGACTATCTTACAATATATCTTTTATTGTCTTCCAAGGCTTTCCAAAGACGACAGAAACTAAATCAGTGACTATTCTGATCATTTAATCCTTAGAACGCAGATAATTTAGGCTGTTGGGTGTCCTGTATCCTTTTTTCCCCAAGTACAATATTTTTTTTTTGAATTTGTGAAAATTTGAAAAATTGCACAGTTATGAACAAAAACGTTAAACAAGCGGTGTATTTTGTGACTTCTGCACAATTATTGCTA
Source organism: Solea senegalensis (assembly GCF_019176455.1). Lineage (NCBI taxonomy): Eukaryota > Metazoa > Chordata > Actinopteri > Pleuronectiformes > Soleidae > Solea > Solea senegalensis. Next base: position 21,005,621 of record NC_058024.1, on the reverse strand, counting down.
ACTATTATGAACCAAAGTTCTGAACCAGAACTTTGACTCAACAACACATACGAAGACAAAAAAAACACATTTTGTAAAGCCGAAGATATACCTATATACCTATATACACCCCCCCAGGATGTCCATATACAGCAATTTACCAAGGGTGATCCATACTGCATGAGCAACTGTGGTACATAACTTTTAAATACGAACAAATTAGCTCAACAAAATGCAGCTGAAGCGTTTCAGCTCCAAATGACTCTTTCTGTGTATCTCAGTGTAGCTGTGTCGCCCACCGACATTCCCATGCTGCACACAGTGAGTGATTTGTTTTAGACAGATAATAGCACCAGACACATTGTGCTAGCAAAAAGCCGGAGCGGCTGCCAACAGATTGGAGTATGACTGAAAACAGACAGTGCGAACTGTAATGCTCAAAAAACAAGTTGTTCAAATCCAAACACCCCAGCTTTGCTGCTGTATACACACAAACGCTCCCTCTGTGGGGTCTGATAGTATTGCTTGACAGAGCACGTTTTCAGATGAAGGACACCACTCCTATTTTCATCTATTAAGATGACTTACATCAAAAAAAGAGAGAAAGAAGTGAAATCAAAAGTGCCTGCAGCAGATAGACCAACAATCAAACATGTGTTGGTGGCTTATGACCATAATTCTTGTCATATAAGGGTCAGATGAAAGGTGGGATGTGATATTCCCAAGAATGTTTTGGAGTTTAAATTTGCCTCGGAGAGAAGCAGCAGCAGCAGCAGCAGCAGCAGCAGCAGATGAGCGGGCTCTGACAGAGGCAGGAAACGCAACAGTTCACCAAGTTCATGAAGAAACTGAGAGCCTTGTACTGACACAAGGCTTGGCCGTCACTGCACGGGGGCCTATCTCTTTATTACAATCTCCACTCGATCACACACTCCACTTAGTCGGGCAGAATTAAGCCATTATGAGGGGGGGTTGAAACTGTGGAAATACAGGATTTAACCAGGACTAGCTTGTCAGTAATGAGACACTTTCATCATGTGTAAAAGTAAAATTACCGTTTGTCCTTCACCACAACACGACATGCCAGTAAAGAGCAATAGAAATGTGTGTTTTGTGTGAGATACCATAACATGCAAGTTGATGCTTCTAGTGAAAAACATTGGTCTAATTCTCCTCAGAATAAGTTCCTGGCTTAATTTACAGACTCGGGGGGGAAGTACAAATAAAGTTCAGCCAGTGATTTAAACTTTTTAATTTAATATCTTAAAAGAGTTAGCACTGATAGCCACGTGTTTTGACATTACTTATTTATCAAATGCATAAATCTGTAACTTTCCAAAAACAGTGTGCGAGAACCTGTCGTCAGAAATATGGAAAATCGAGTTGGGAGATTTTCCTGCCACTTTCTATTTAAAATCACACGTGGAACACATTTTAGGGCTAATGTTATGGTCTACAGCACAACAGTACAATATCCAGTACTGTTGAAAATGAAAAAAAAACTGCAGATAACCTGAGGAACCAGAGACCTGCGGGAAACAGTAGAAAAGGATTCACAGCAATTCTGTCAGAGCTGTTTAAATTGAACACAGAAACAATGAATGGATTAATCTTTCTAAAATCAACAGCAAATGTTTGATTTTTATATACATTTTACAGGAAATGGAATATACTTCAGTGTTTTTCTTTTTGCGGGGGCCGCCATGAGCTTCAGGGGCTTAAAAAAATAAATACATGTATCTGGAATGAAACTGGTAAACGTTTCACGCACGACTTTAAATAGCTTTTCTGACTTACCGATCCACAAATCAAAAGTTAATGAAATTAGCAGCGTTAAGACTTGCTTGTCGTTTTGTTGTATAATGACAGTATCAGGAATTATTCCCAAAAATAATACAGGTTTTCCACTGGTTTCCCTTTTGTTATCAAAAGTTCATTCACAGTTACAAATGACAAAAACAGAAGCCACGACACGACACCTCTGACATTAGTAGTAGTTGATTGATTGATTGATTGATTGATTGATTGATTGATATTGTTGTTTACTAGTTACCCTGAACTGTACCATCGTCACACGTACTGTGTCTACTCCTGTAAATGTTCCTCCTCATTTCCTAAAATAAGATGGTATTTAGCCATTAATTGGGAGCGAACTAAATAAATGAAAGTGAAAGGGTCAAAGTGTTGCCACCGTCTTTAAGTACACCCACATTGATTTGGAGTTTATGGGGGAAAGATTAATAAATCCCAGAAAGATTAATAGAAAGGCTTAAATAGAAAATGTGTCACTTTACAGATCAAGGCTGTGGAACATGTGAAAAATCAATACATTCTTTAATAAAAATGATATAGTGTATTAACACTGGAGTGGAAAACTACAGTTTAACCCGTCAGCTTCAAATCATACAGAAACTTATTTAACTGTTCTCTGTCTTTAAACAAAATCATGACTTTTGTTGGTTTAGGAATTATTGATATAAATATAAATATATGGTTTTGCCTAATTTAATTGTATCCTCTACCTGCAGCCCACACTCACAGCAACATTTTGAGTTGATACTGAAAAAATGAGTAATCATAACAATAATATCAGTAGCGCAATGTTCTGCAACATGTCACACGGAACACTTTCATTCATTTTGAAAATAATGCTGCAATTTTCTGAGGATTTTACATATGTAGTAGTAGTTAGGAAACACTTTTTTTATTTTTTTTTTATTTTCTAAATGTCCTGCACAATCATGACAACAAGCTGAAAGCATAGAAACTACAGTACACGTAGTTGAGACACCGACTGCCTCAGAAATGAATTCCTCCGTTGTTAGTCACGAAATTAAAAATTCTACTTTGTTTTCCCGTACTCAAGAAAACAAGTCTTCCTATTTGAAAGGACAGCGGGTGGGGCGAGGAAGCTAAAGACAGGTGAGCGTGATTCATGCAAAGGGAATGGCCTATTTTTATTATAAATATAGGAGGAGGAAATGATTTTTTGTTGAGTAATATCTAGTATGATAATGGCTTAGACCGTAAAACTCGAAGAGATTATGGAGACTCAATCCAGGCTTCCCGCTAGTTCTGTCTCTCTCTTCCTCCCCTGCTGAAGGCAGAGTCAACCAGTTTAACTGGTTTCCAGTGGGCCCTAAGGCCAGGCGAGAAGGAGGAGGAGGAGGAGGAGATGGTGGAGGAGTCAGATTTTTTTCTACACGCTTCTCTTTCCTAAACAACCATTCATTTCTACAAGAGGAATTGATACACGCAAAGCTATCTAGCTCTGCTACTTCATTTACACTGAAACACCACCTTTAATTAAAAATTGGATAGGGTTAGGGATAAAATCTAAAATCAAAGTGCGGGTCCTTCATGGTCTACTCTTCCTCCTCCATCGAGACCCTGCAGGTTCTCAGCCCAAGAGTCTTGTGAATGACGGCCTGAGGGAAGGGTCAGCTTTAGACAGACCCGCATAATAAATTTGCCATGACGTAACAGAGGCGATATCAGGAGACTTCCTTTTGCTTACACACAAATACACACACACACACACACACACACACACACACATTCTCTTCACTGGAAACTCAGCCGCTACACACAAGCCGGCACTGACGGTGAAAAAAGGCCAGTGTGAAGAGCAAAAGCGATCACGCTGGAAAAAAACAGAGAGGAGGTTCTTTCTATTTTTCTCTGCGTCACATGTCCCACATTAGATATTAAATAACATATTACACATTTGTTATTTTAAATGACTTTTTCTTTTATTTGCTACACAAGATGCTCTTTGTTCTATTTAGATGTTTTCAACCACAATTAACTGGTTTCTCACGCAAACATGACCAAAACTATCTGATATCCTATCGCAATAATTATGGAAACCTTTTCATCTTGACGTGAAAAATGTTAGTGACGTAATAGCGGTACATATAATATTCGACTAGCTCCTTTATTCCACCCTGTTTTACATTACATTACATTACATGTCATTTAGCAGACGCTTTTATCCAAAGCGACTTACAATGGAATTGAGTACAATCAGCAGTTTTATTTGCATTTTTAGTTTATTTCAAATCTGGCTCTTGTTACTCTGCCGTTTTCCCTTAAAAACTATTAACTTCACAGGACCTGGTTCAATATTGATCAACGATCACATCAACAACTCATATGCAGATTCTTCTCATGAAACCAAGTCCTGTAACCCTAACCTAACAGACCAACAGTCAGAAATAGGGTAATATGTGGATCCTTTCTTAGATCAGCCTCTCTGTGGCATCACTTTTAAAGCCAAAAGACATAAGTAGATTAGTAAATGAATATCTGGTCTAGCAGTGGGACCTGCAGTGGCAGCTAAACGGGCCACTGGGGGGAAGACAGTGGCTCAGGGGAATCCTATGAGTCTTTGTGTTTCTGCAAGACAGGTCCCTCTGGACACATTTAGTGTTATTACAGATAATCAGTGTTAATTGGCACCGGGGATCTCTCAGGTGAGAGCCTCATTCAATTGAGAACCTTCCAAGTGGGAGGAAACCTGCGGAACCACGGCACAAACACACAGGCAGATGAATAAATGCTTCCATGTGGGCCACCTCAACCACCTACAGCACACCTGCACGGTCCAAGGACTTTTCATGTTTCAGCCGATTATCTGCTGATAAAATATCTAAAATTGTGGAAAACAAAAGCACCTACGTACTCTGTGCTACGAGTTTCAGCTACATGTTATTAACAGAGAGCGTATCGCAGACAACACGTTTGACCAAGCGCACTTTGCAATACTGCGATTCCGTGACTATCTGTGCTATCGAAAAAAATCCAACGGTTTGTGAAAGCTGAGAGGTTGCAAGTCAAAACCAATATGTGGTTATTAAGGTAATTTCACTCGTGCTATCGCAGGAAGCCGGTGAATCAATTGTTTTTGGACATTAAGACAAAGACTCAAACAAATGTAATATTCAATTTGTTTTATACTGTTCAAATTTTAAATTGAACTTGCGAAATCTGGTGTTCGTGTACAACTGAATTTTTTTCTACATAAAACTTTTTGGCTTTCTTCATTTTAAATTGTTAATACACTGTTTTAACATGCAGTGAATTGTAAATAACTGAAAATGGGCAAAAGCACTCAGTCGGATCATTTTTTTCTGGTTGAAATAAGCAAAAAAAAAATCCAGACAGACATTTTGAGGCTTAGGTGGTAAAGGGTTAAAAAAAATGTAAAAAAATAGAAAAGAAAACCTGTGAAGAAACTACAGCTGCCCCAGTGAGACTGGGTTAAAACACCTTTACATTATTATTCTAAGACCTTCATAATTAAACTCTAAAAGGAACCTGCAGGTGATGTCGGTAAAGAAATAAAAATGCTACTTACCGAGGGAAACTCAAAATCCTTCAGGTTGACTTGGTTGAGGACGTACTCAATTCTGGATTTGTTTGCAGGACAGGCTAACTGACATGGCGGTGTGAGCATACTCATGGCGGTCACAATCGTCTGCATGAAGAGGAGGGAAGAGGTAAATATTACAACAAATAACACCGCACGACGAGGTGAACGGTGAATCGGTTTACACTTTTGACACTGACGCTTCATTCCGTTTGCTGTGATATTAAGACAACTGAGGGTTCATTACTTTCAATTACTCGTTCAATATTTTATAAACTAGTCTGAAGAAACGGCTGTCAGTTGTTCACCAAGCCTTTTATTGCCTGTCAACACCACTAACTCACTATGACTTCTATCTTCAGAGATTTCATAGATAATTAATGAATTATGACATGGATACACTTACAAACATCTGGGGCAAATCAGCTCTATTCTATTGTGTTCTATTGTATGAAATAGAGCAGGGAAATCATCAAATCATTTCATTACCGCTGCCACCATTTTAGGAAGAAAAAAAAACTCGATTAACATTTAATTACAAACATCAGACTTTATCAGTGAAAATGGGTCAAACTGTTCTTACCTCTATAGCTTCTTTAATGTTGTTCTTAATATCACGGATTTTCTGTTTTTTCTCCCTGTGAAGAGGAGAAACACAAAAGCATTAGTTAAAATCAAGTCAAGTCAAATTGAGTTGATTTCTAAAATGTGTCTCCAAGGGGAAACAGGAGGGAGGAAAAAAAGCAGAAATACTGTATATCCGCTGTAAAATCAAATACGGACAATGCAGCTGTTCTGTATCTTGGGTTTTCCTAACAAACTATAGGAACGGGATTAAAAAAAAACACAAACTATTCCAAAACAATGGCTAAGCGATGCGCTGCTTGATCTGTTTTAATGCCAGTAGGTTAAGCAGGAATGTGCGACGTAAAGCAAACTTCTCGTTCTCGTCATCAGTCTGCAGCTAGACTGTATCAGACATCAGTATTATGTCTGTTCCAGATGCACGGATACCTTTATTTATTTTTTTGCAAACCAGGTGCAAGTCCTTAATATTGTGCGCACTCACTGATGCCGAATGAGAACAACAGAAGTCGTCTAAATGTGTCAAAAAAATATTTCTCCACCAGAGAAACAGCAGAGTGTTGGTGTTCCTGTGTTTGATTTCAGTTTACAAAGCAGACTCCAAATATTAGCCAACGTGACGATATTATTATCTGTATTTTGAGCGGTTGCCGACCGAATTTCAGCATCACGACACCACATGCCGTTGAGTTCATGCAAACTGTGGGCTTCACTGATACCAGCAGCTCAGTCGCACGCGTGACGTCTTTCAAAAAGCAGAGCAGAGAATGTGCACGTTCGCTCCTCGACAAAAGACAAGTTTGACTATTGAAACTCAGATCTGATACGGACGTCCCACAAATGAAACAAACCTCACAGCTGTTTACACAATCAGGGAGTGTGGTTTCTGCGTGGGACATCTCAGTGTATTTCAGCGCAACGGGTTACTGGACACAGCAGCGGCATACGCGTACATATAAATCCTGTTCAGGCAATAAGAGACAGAAATCAAAGCCATAACACCCATGTTTGGCAAGGGGATTTTAAAAATTAAAAAATGGATAATTACTTTTCTGACTACAGTGACTCTGCTGAAAATGAAACCTTGACTAAGGATATTGCTGAGGACAACGTTAAATAAATGTGCTATTTGAATGAACTCCCCTCTGCGTTAGTGAATGTCTTCAACTAACTTTTTTATCGGATGATACTGACAAAGTGAAAAGCATCCACCTCTGACATGGACTTGTGACTTCTGGTGGAAGAAAGCTTTAAAACTGGTTCAAGACATCAATTCCATTTAAAGCATTTAAACAAAGATTTTTGGCTAACTTCCTGTTTGGCAATAGAAAGCATTTCTCACAAGTGAAGAATGAATAAAGACAATGAATAGTTACGAAATTGCTGACTGGTGATTGGTCGATGCCAATTAAAAATTAATATTTGCATATTGGAAACACTTCCTCGTTTGGTATTTTTTTTTAAATGGTATCCCATGTAATGCTCCACCTTGTTTTAAACTTATAACACAGTAAATATCAAATGGAGGCTTGACTTGAAACATTTCATCACAAATCAGCACCTTCTCTCCCAGCACCTTCACTGCACCTTTTCCACAGGGAAAAAGCCAACAAGGTAAACCCCCCCCACCAGAGCCCACAGGGAGCAAACACACGCCAGAGGCTAAACGTGACCAGGGGCAGCAGCCAACTGTGGATTTGTCATCCCACCAGAGCGTCTGTGTCTGTGAGGAGCATCTGTTCAACATGACCCAAAAATAAGTGCATGATGGTGATGCTGCTTCTACTCCAAAACCCCTTTCTAGGAAACAGATGATGCAGAATAAAAAAAATGTCACATTTGTTTCCATTGCATCAACGTGGGATTGAGTTTTAGGAAATTCACAAGACAGGGTGGCTCCAAAACACCCGGAGCCATGTTTCCATGAAAACCTGCAACAGATAAAGCGTTTTGCTCTTGCGTCATCCGGAGTATTTAGTCTAAAACATTGCAAAAATATGGATACTTTTCACTTGTGTTTCTTCACTGGACCATTTGTGGTAGTGGAACAATGACAAAGGTCCTTCTTTGCATGCCAATGAAAAAATATATGCTGGTCAGAAAATCTGTGTGTTTTCTTATGAGTAATCAGTTTGATTATGTATAGGATAATCACAAAAAAAGGAGGGAAAACATTTCTGCATGTCTTTGACTTCTTGACAGTTGTCAATTGTCCGCAGACCCAAAATAAATATTTCAAATGAGTTATTGACCTCTGCTTTGTGTAAGAACATGACACCTAAAGACATGATAAAATAATCATTTGCGAGAGAAAATACTTAAAAAAGAAATAAATAACCATCTCCTTTTGTTAGTAAATATATACATATATATTTGTTAGTATATATATACATTCTTTTATTATACCTGAGGTATACTTTGGCCAATTATACCTCATTATTTCCTAATATCTTCAAAAAAATCATGTTGTTTGTTGATATTATGTCTTGAAGACTTAGTTCCTTGTCACTTTTGACAATGTCCTGCACAGTTGACACTACACTTCCTCACTAACTTCACTCTTGTTCCTGGTTATTGTCTGCATCACAACAGGCATTTTTCCTAGAATATGTATTTTCTCAGTGCACCACCACATTGATGTTTCATAAGCACCTCAATTGTTTATGTACTCTGTGTTGTGTCTGCGTTACGTGAACTGAACATGCCATGAGGTGAGGGCTGGCCAACGTGTCATAAAAAGTCTAATTAAAATGTTCAAATTAGTCAATTGCTCATGATAATAGTGTCAGTACTTAATTATGACACAAAATATAATAGTGTCAGTAAAATGAAGGTTGTAGAAAAACAGTTATTTTTAAACTATGAGCCAAAAACCACAACACACTTGTTAAGCACAAATCCGAGGTTTAACACTCAAACGAATTCTATGTGTTCATAACTCATGGTGTGTTTGCGTGATGTTTACACAGGCCGAACAATTGGGTGACAATATCAAATTGCACATTTTTGGACCGATACAGCAATTGGTAAATGGTGTGCATTTATGTAGCGCTGTGCTCGTCTTAATGACCACTCAAAACTGCTTTATACGACAGTTTGGCCGTTCACTGTGTAGATTTTTACCGACTGATCCTTTCAGCTCAATAATCCCTTCTGGAAAGGGCAACGGGAAACTTTATGAAGATTTATTTCACACACAGTTAGGTTGTAAAACCGACAAGTCGTTCGGGTTCTGATGATTAGTAGTTAGACAAAGACACATATGAAGGTTAACATACAAAAGAGCTTTGATAGCAAAGCTTTGATAATAAACTGCACTTTGATGATGACAACAGTTCTTTGACACCAACTGAGCTTTGATCAGAACATTATGTTCTTTGATTAGAACATAATGTATAACAATAAATAGAGTGATAGTTTTGCCTGCTGAAAAGTTCTACATTCACCCATTCACGCCAATATCCATATAATACATATCTGTATATATAGGGCGTCTGTGTGCAGCGCTCTTTCTATCACACATCTTTCATAACCATTCACATGCTGCCAGCACAACCGTCAGGAGGGAGCAACTGATGGTTAAGTGTCTTCTTGCCCAGGGACAAATGGGCACGCAGAAGCGCGGAACCGGGAATCGAACAGCAACTCGCTCGTTCCACCACTCAGCCCCCGTCGATTGTGTCAATACATGACATAATCAAACACGATGTTTCCAAGATGCATCACATTCATTCATTTGCACCGCACACAGAAGACGGAAAGTTTGGTGGAAATCACTCTTGATTGTTATAGAAAACGATTTCACGCGCAGTGCTACTGTAGGTGTGTGAGATATGGCACGAACACTTACTCTGCGTTGAAGCCATTTACATGCAGTATTCGCATCTGCTTGACTATCGTGCTTTTCCCGGATTCACCGGCCCCTGAAAGCAGAAGGAGGACATAAAAGAACGTCAAAATACTTTTTATTAAACATAACACTTTACAAAGGTAAAGACTTAAATGCTCAAGATGCACGTTAATCTGCATGTACACTAGAAAATGGTGTGAAACACACACACACAGTCCCTTAAAGGGGGGAAAAAGTATTTTGGTGGAAGAGGAGGGAAGTAGAAGATGACGGGGTAAGAGCTACTACACACTTGAAGATTTCATCCATGAGTGATTTAAACGTCAGGTCTTTGTTTCTAATTACATTACAAAACTGTCCCACACTCATAAAGCTGCTAAGGCCGAGGAAGCAGGTGCTTTGTTTATCTACCTGTTCTTATCTGTAGGGAAACACAACCATGCACATTTACTGTGTTAAGTACTGTATTTACGTATACGTCACAGTTTGAGAAGAACATGTTCTTAACAAATATATATACACCTCCAATTTAAAAACAATTTTTCAAAGAGGTAAAATGCTCCATTATTCCACGAAAAAGAGAAAAAAGCGCTCATTTTAGCATGAGGGCTTTTGCTTTAATCTTATGACACCTTCTACTACATATTACATACTGTCATATACATGTGTGGTGCTACTTTTGCATTAGAGCACTTTTCCTTTGTTTATTGTCTGCTTTTTTCTCTTTTTTTTGAGCAAAAAATGGGAGGTCATTCAGGAGCAATGGATGAAAATTTGTTCCAGGAAATGTTGTCATGTTTTTGGGAATGGGAAGAAAATGCCCTGAATGTGTCTTAGCAAATTGAAAATGAAGGAAGCCAGGCTGTAACTGTCTCCTAACACAAATACTAGGAGCTAGCCAGGCTGCAGGCCTGCTATGAGAAGGAGTACAAATCTAGAATAAATTTCAGATTAGAATGAATGGTACAGTCATTTAAGGGAAGATAGTAATCCTAATTGTGATCCTATTTGCTCTCTGTACTCCAGGGGGTTTAGCAGGATGCTGGTCCCGGTCTTAGCAGGTTCGTATATTGTACTGTATGACATGGAGGCCTGGATGATGAAGCTACAAATAGCATTATGAACTTAAAAATAGCAAAGATTTCAAGGATCGATTAGCAGATATCCATTTCCAGATCAGATTGTGTGCAGAGGATTATGCAAAGGCCTAAATCAGTCAAGGTGAAGGCATCGGGCATCTCAGCGGCTCCTGTAAAACACCACCGATCACTGAGTGTTGCAGTTCGCATGTGTGGAGACAAGAACCCCGGCCTGTGCGTGGTGCCTGTGTGTCTGTCCACTGTCTCTCACATGTTCTGTCAGCCATGTTTCATAATAACTCGTGAACGCAGGAGATGGGCCTGATTTTCGAAGACACTGTGAAGCACTGGTGTAGTGACTTCATGTCATTGCATCATGTGTTGCTGCTTCACTGCTAAAACTTAAAAATACTGTATGTTGTTGTGTTTTTCACGATCACAGCCTAACAGTGGCTGCTGCATTTGGAGAAATGTGGAGGTGAAAAACATGCGTGTTAATGTTTAAAGAGTACAACTCAGAATGGACCTTCAGGCCTAAAATGAACACACACAAGGATAAATGATCACACCTACCTAACAGCAGTAGCCGGTGAGTGGCACGGTATATCTGTTTGTCTTTTTGGAGCTGCTTCTCTATTTTTTTGTTGGCTTCCCTCTGTGCCTTCTCCTCATTTCGTTGGTCTTCAGTCTTACTATTGCCAAGACAGCCCATCTTCCCAAAAACCCAGTGGCAGGTTCAGGGGTAGGCAGGATGGTTGGTCGGTTGGTTGGTTGGTGTGTGTGAGTGCAGGTGGGTGGAGGGAGGGAGGGAGGGAGGACAGAAGGAAGGAGGGGACGGTGTTGATGATCAGAAGAAAAAAAAAAAAATCAATGGATCCTAAATTCCTCGACTGGCCCAGCAGAGGAGCAGCACCTGACTCAAAATGGGTGACATTTAGGTTGCCAGATGCAGATGAAGCAGCTGTAATCCTGTCAGCTGCTGGTAGACGACGGGGCCCCACCAGGCTTTGGCACAGTATGTAACGCGTGGATGTGGCTATTTACTGGCAATTAATCAACAAGCGATGAGTGGGAGAGGAGCAGAGCAACGATGCCACCCTCTCAGACGCTGGACTCCCGTGTTTTTCACTGTAAATCCGCAATGAAGTCATCAACACTGATATGAGAGTGGATGTGAGATTTCCAGCCTGCCAGTGCACATGGATGAACGTCGGTGCTCCTGTTTCCCTTCAACGGTTCCTTTTAATTCAACACAAAAGCTATTTTGTTCATCTCATATAGTATATACGCTTGTGTGTTTTAATTTCCTCTTCCTGAGCCCATCTTTGGCAGATTATCTCACACTGCCATTCAATTCATTTCCACTCACAAACCAAAGCCCTAATTTTCCTCCACCGTTTTCCCCCTCTTTATATATAAATCTATAGATATATATTAGATTAATATTATTTGAGAGGCTGTTTGTAACCAGATCTCCACCTAAGCAGAGCACATCAAGAAGGGCGAGTGAGGAAAAATACAAATAAATATTTTCTCTCTCTCTTAAAATGACGACATGTGAATCATCAGGCTACATCAGGGCTTATGTCTCTATCGCAAATCCGTCACATTATACACCTTTTCTAAACGGGTGGGTGGGGGTGGGCTGCTTTGCAACCTTATCAATTATATCCTGTTTTTAGCCGATGTCAAAAATGATTTCCTCTCCCCTCGTCCACAGATATTAGTGCTCGGCTTTTCACAGGGTTTGACCAGACCTAAAACAACGAGAGAGGCCCCTTCTTGGTCTCACCCCCTTTTCTTCCCGTTAACGTTAATTTGTATTTCTCCTCACATCGGGAAGCTTCTCCGGACGAGCAACGGCAGGCGGCGTTTGGCAGCTGGATGTCCTTGAATCAAACGCAATATCCAGGTGATATTCGCGGAAATCCTCCGTTATTTAGTCCGGTCTGGCGCAGGTACAGCTCGCTGTCAAGTCTCTCCGCTCTCTCCTTTTTTTGTATTCCCTCAGAATCCGTGTGGTAGATTGTGGTAGATTACATGTGCATGATACATGAACATACCGCGGTGTTTTCAATCACTGATCCAGCGGCGACACACGCTCATCTTAACCGCCAGTGAGGCCGCGTCCGCTCCGCTTCGCTCCGCCGCTCCGGAGAGAAAATGAGGGAAATATATCAGTTTTGCTGTTTTACTCTGAATTATTTTTGCCCCCGTTTTTTCTCTGACAATTGTACATTGAGATAGATAGCGCTGAAGAGGTGGGGTGGGGCAAACGGCTCTCACGGAACCCTGGGAACGAAGAACGGCGGTCAAGTTTTCCGGGACGACAAACTGTAGTTCCGGCTCAAAGTTTCACAATAAAAGCTCCTTGCCCAACTCTCTTATGATTGCGCGTGCAGTGCGTGATATTTATAAAAATGTATTGGTAGAAGTTAAAATATACAGTACTGTGTTTGTATATGTGTTTAATTGCTTCAGAATAAAAAGTATTTGGATTTCATTCAACTTCATTTTTATCTCTACAGCAGCCCAAAGGAATATTAGTATTATGTAATATTTGTTGTTTAAATGTTTTGTTTGAATGTTATTTGTTTTTTGCATTTTTTTGAAGGTATTCAAGTGCACAACACTTGAGTCCAAGACAAACAAGTAAGTATGGTTTTTATTATACAATATTCTTCAGTTTTTTGCTTTTTAAAAAAATACTATCAGAAACGGACAGATTTGACTTTGTTTAAATATTTATGATTTGTTTAAATAATGTTTAAAATAACTTCTTTGACTGACATATACATGTCATGGACAATATACAAATGAATGGCTATAGTGATACCAGCACATACAGTAGGCCTACATGTGATAATAAATAGTCATACTTTTAAATGAATAAGTAATTATAATTATCAAACAGAAAAAGAAAAAAACAAACACTGAAAAATTAATAGATAGAAATTAAAGGGGTACAGAAATAGACATGCACTTAGTCATTGGAGTGTTAGGGAAGAGAGCACTGTAGTTATGTACTAGTTTAATACACTGTTCATTGTCTAGTAGGTTTAATGATTTAGTTATGGAGTTAATTTTAAAAGAGGAAATGTGAGAATCAATGGAATGATTTTCTGTCAGCTTCTCCTGCTGCAGGAATCTCCATCATGTGAATAAAAAATGTGTTGTAAATGCATAGTAACACACAGTGCAACATATTTAAGGTGGAGATTATCTTTTTTGCCGATTTCATTAGTTTATAAATGTTACAGGTAAGTAATGATTTGAGCAGCAAGCAGAATGTGAAGAAAAACCTAATAAGTTCTCTTTGAAATAGTCAGAAAATATCTACCCCCTGCAGTAGAGTTTTTATATTTCTTTACTTACAGTGGGGGCATATGGTATAATCTGTATCCCCCCATCTTTAATTTGTATTATTTAAAATATTTCTTGTTATATGTATTCACATTGTCTCATTCACATTTAAGTTTGTGACACTTATGCAATGACATATATAATGAAATATAATAGTTTTACTGATGCAAACCTGATACTCACAGAAACATTAAACGTCCATAGTTATACTAATAAAGTAGAACTTAAAACATGCAACTCAATTGCCTTTCTCTTTTCAATCGTGTGACGCTTTTAGATTGAAGTTGAGCTTATAGTGTTTCCGGTTCCTTCCTTGTTGTCGCTTGATGCAGGGACGAATCACATGATTGCCTGGAGCGTCACGAAGTAGAGGTACAGAAGGGGAGAGACGCCCTCTTTGAAGCAAAATGATTATCAGTTTATACACCCAAAATCCATTGATCAGTCATACTGGAATACAAAAAAAATCACCGTTACAAATAATAAACTCATCTATATAAATATGAGCATAATTTGTGTAGAAGTGTTAATTGCAACAAATACTAAAACAAATTGTAAAAACAAAAACAAAGGCAGGTATAGTGAAGGTTGACATGTGAAGCTAATTTCTTCCAATCAGCAATTGTTTTATTATCAATTCGTGAGACAATTGTTGTCTGTAGTATTCAATATATTCTGTTTACAAAGTGCCAAATACACCATCATCATTATTATTATTATTATTATTATTATTATTATTATTATTATTATTATTATTGTTATTATTTTAATGCCCTAAAGTCCATAGTGAACACCAGATTACATTTCAACATTTGGGTTAAAATGGCTGAAGATCATCTAAATTCGAAGATTGGATGCTTTGGAACAGGTGGTTAAATTGGTGAATATGTTTTGATAAACCTTTCAGAATAAAAATCCAAATGTCATGTCAGTTTAACTCATTTGACACACACACATTTGCACAGCACTCCTAGTGAGGATCCTCATATACATATTGCATTCCCTAGCCCAGGGGTCTGCGACCTTTAGTATAAAAAGAGACATATTTTGTTCCCTCTCCACCCAATAAAATTAATCTGGAGCCACAAAACCTATTTGATACAGGTACATCTTGTATATAAATTAAAAAATAGTTTGTTGCATGTATGAAATTTAGGAACTACAAAAACTACAAAAAGACAACTGTTGACACTTCATTGCTGCTTATACCCAACCTCTTTTAAAGTGGAGAAAAATCTACTTTGAAATAAAACACAGAATTATGTAGACCTTGTCCTTCCATTGTTTTTGGAAAATTACTATAATTAAAAAAGTAACCCACTATTTATGCCTGAGAAGACCTGCCTGGCATAAGTTATGTTGCACACAAATGTCAACAATGACAACTAAATGTGAGTTAAGTCAATTTTAAACCAAAGACAATCTAAGAAGATAAATAATGTGATAAACAAATTGTTATCTGTTAATTTTTAGAAATGATTTTAATATTGAACTGATTATTACACTTAACAGCTTAGCTCCCAGCTCCACTGTTGATGAGCTGTTCCTCATGAGTCTGGGTGCAGCCGTAGATCCAGGGGTTCTGCTAGCGGCTTCTCTGAATTATGCCTCAAGACTTAATTTGACCTTTTAGTGAGCTTTTGCAGTCAGGGTGCCTGGATCTGGAACACCCTGCCAGATGATCCAGAGGCTTGCTGAATCTTTTAAAAACAAACAAACCTTTTCATTTTAGAACATGGTCTTTAGCTTATCTTGCATAAACAGCAACATGACTATCACAGTATTTGTACATATTGAGTCTTGAATAGCCCAAGAACGTGCTATGATTTTAGAATTAATCAACAATGTCAAGTGTAATGTTATGCTTGTGTTGGTCCTCTAGATGGTAGCATCCCTCACCCACAAAGTCCAAAATACCAATACCTACACATATACTGACTTAATACCTAAAATAAAAGTATTGATTATTTTGCAAACATCCTTTTTTGTTGTTCATATGGCATATTTTCAAAATCCTGCTGTGATAAGGTAACATGTTGCTGTTCAAGATCATTCTGAAGTTTCTTGTGTTGTGTTTTACTTGTTTATTTAAACCCTTGTTTATTCTAACCCTGACATGAGAACAGCCTGTTTGAAATGTATGTGTGTAACTGATAATCATATCTGTTTCGCTAAAAAAGAAATGCTCTGTCTCCATTCATCCTTGCCACACTGCCTTCCTGTTTTTGCTCAGGCATTCAGCTCATGGTCTATTTTCTTATTCACATCATTGCATCAAAAATAATATGACATACTTGAATGAGTCCAGTCACACACCTTTTCTTACAATTTATTTACTATAGTAACTACCACATGACCTCGAGATGTTTTTCAACTTTAAACTATGGTTTCCTAAAGCAAATATATTAAAATAATTGTTTTACATGATTTATATCATAAAGCTATAATGGTATATATATATGTATATATATACATATATATATATATATATATATATTTATATTCATATACAGCAAAACACACAACACAGACTGTATACAGTATTGTACTGAATATAAAAAAAAAAACAATATAATTGACAGCGAATATTGTTTAACATGATACAGAATGTTGTGGGGGAATGTCTTCATTGAGCGGGAGCTAGGAAGACGCCCTAATGACATCATTGCTGGTGCTGTATAAAAGACTGGTAGGATTTTTCACTATCAGAGACCCCAGCTGCTCTTTGCACTATAGCCCTATCATAATGCGCGAAATTGTACATCTGCAAATTGGCCAATGTGGCAACCAGATCGGCTCAAAGGTAACATAATGAACTTCCTTCTCCACTATTTTATGGTTATAATTAGCATTATGCCTTATTTCGTGTAAAAAAAAAGTTAAGATATGTTCTGTCAGTGCCAGGAACTACATCTAAACGTCTGTGTTTGGAGGATGAAAGTAATTATTTGGTTGCTGTTTATTTCATTTAATTGGTTGTCTTTTAATTATGATTAATATTTTTGACATGTTCCCATCATTTGCATGTTGCCAACAACAGTTGTGGCTGGGTGTTCCTTGTCAAGCATTAAGGGTATAGATAAGGGCATAAGTCAGGCTGGTGTGGGTGGGACTTTTTTATCGTGGCAGCCACAAAACCAGAGAGAGGAACTACAAGATAATCCAGCAAAGGCGTCATGATATAGTCTGAAAATGCTTTAAATATCTGTTTTTTAAGGTTTTAAGTAAATACATTGTGTGTTTTAAGGGTTTTAGCATGTACTCTGCTTGTACAGGAGTCATTTAAAAGATACTGAATTGAAGTGTATCAAGAATATCAAGGTGCATAGATAGGCATAGGCAGTGTCTTTGGTTGCCAAATTCTTCAGATGAGACCACAATCTGGTAAAAACCAATGGAAATGTGTCAATAGCATTAATATTGATATTAATATTAATACAAGTTGCTTTTAACATCTCTCTTCTGTTAGCTTCTGTTACAATTCTCTGTATTTTGCACTCTTTGTAAATGTGATGTTTTGTTTGTAATCTGCTGAACTAATTTCTGTGCTTGTTTCCTATTTCTGTTTGTCCTGGGAGAGGGCTGTGTTTGTGGTGTTTTTCCTCACTTAATGTGAGGGTCTAAGGATAAAGGTGTCATTTGTCATTTGTTTGTATCAATAAAATGTACTCAACTTGATTGAAACGTAAATTGCCAAAAGCTATATCTCAGGAATCAAACTATTTAATTATAATTTACCGCACTGATAAAATTGTTCGGTGACTTTTCACAGTTCTGGGAAGTGATCAGCGAGGAACATGGGATCAATACAGCAGGCATGTATGTGGGAGACAGCAACGTCCAACTGGAGAGGGCCAATGTCTACTTCAATGAGGCACATGGTAAAAAATAAAGAATATGTACTGTATATAGACAACAATATGCTAATTTTTAAGCTGATAATAAATTCCCATCAGACATATTGTAGTCTGCATTATGGCTGCATTGCTAATAATCTCCATTGTTTCTCTAGGTGGTAAATATGTGCCCAGAGCTCTGCTTGTTGACCTGGAGCCTGGCACCATGGACAGTGTCAGAGGAAGCCGCATCGGGGACCTTTTTAGGCCAGACAATTTCATCTATGGTGAGACGAATAATAATCATATACAGTAGATGCTGTTGATAGAATGATTGCATTAAGATCATTTTAATTAGTTTTTTGTAAAGATACATACACTCATGGCACTGTCATAGTTAGTGCATTGGATACAAAACATCGTGTGTCATGTCATTGTTGGATAAAAATGGCATTGAAATTGCTACTATACTGCCAGAATTGGTTGAGCCTATGTGTCTTTATTTTGATGTTACAGGGAGCTCAGGAGCTGGGAATAACTGGGCGAAGGGCCACTACACAGAGGGAGCCGAGTTGGTCGAGCAGGTGATTGACAGAGTGAGGAATGAGAGTGAAAGCTGTGACTGCCTTCAGGGCTTCCAGCTGGTTCACTCGTTGGGGGGTGGCACTGGTTCCGGCATGGGAACCCTCATTATCAACAAGATCCGAGAGGAGTTCCCTGACCGCATCATGACCAGCTTCAGCATCATGCCCTCTCCCAAAGTCTCTGATACAGTGGTGGAGCCATACAATGCAACCCTCTCGGTTCACCAACTTCTGGAGAACACAGATGAGACCTTCTGCATCGACAACGAGGCCCTCTATGACATCTGCTTCCGTACACTGAAGCTGACCACACCAACATATGGGGACCTCAACCACTTGGTCTGCATGACCATGAGTGGGGTCACGACCTCCCTGCGATTCCCTGGACAGCTCAATGCAGACCTGAGGAAGCTGGCTGTCAACATGGTGCCTTTCCCTCGCCTCCACTTCTTCATGCCAGGCTTTGCTCCCCTGACAGCTCGTGGCAGTCAACAGTACAGAGCCATCACTGTGCCTGAGCTCACACAGCAGATGTTTGATGCCCGCAATATGATGACGGCGTGTGACCCAAGGAGAGGGCGCTATCTGACGGTTGCAGGTGTCTTCCGTGGTAGAATGTCCACCAAAGAGGTAGATGAACAAATGCTCGCAATCCAGCAGAAAAATAGCCACTACTTTGTGGACTGGATCCCACATAACGTCAAGGTTGCCGTGTGTGACATCCCACCACGAGGCCTCAAAATGTCCTCCACCTTCATCGGCAATAACACAGCCATTCAGGAGATATTCCGTCGTGTGGGTGAGCAGTTCGCCTTGATGTTCAGACGGAAAGCCTTTCTTCACTGGTATACTGGGGAAGGTATGGATGAACTGGAGTTCACCGAGGCAGAGAGCAACCTCAACGACCTGGTGTCAGAGTACCAGCAGTATCAAGATGCCACTGCTGATCTAGATTCAGAGGCAGAGGAGGTGGAAGAGGAGGGGCCTTCATCAAGAATAACAACAAATGTTCAGGCTCAAATGGAACCTAATTTGGAAAGAGTTGTGGAAACAATTGAAGACACTGTAGATGAGTAGAAGAGACATGGGGTATACAGTGTGGTGTGTAGGGTTGACACTTGCTGCAGGGATGGAAAAAATTGATTGTAAATTGTTGATTTAGATAACATTAGTTAAAATGTGCTGGGACATAGTTCTTATTGTCTTGTATCTGTCTGTATTTGAAATGAAATTATTTTTTGGCATTACAGTATGTGTTGAAAAGTGTACATGATCTTTTTGATGCAAAGCCAATGAAATTATTAACAATCATTTTCTTTGGTTGTACACGAAATATTGTATTGGATGATTTGTATGTAAGCTATCATGCTAATTAAATATATGAAAACCAATTTTTTTATATATATATTTTTATGATTTCTGACAAATGACAGTACATTATAAACAACTACACTCTCTCAGTTTGACCATTTTAAGTTCAACTGAATTCAACTACAGGAAGTGATGGACAGTACTTTGACAGCACAGTGACAGTGATACCATTCGTCACTGTCACTGTTTCCTCCCACTGTTACATGTCTGTTACAAACAGATTACACATGACTTGGCCAGCGTGTCTGCCCTCTGAGATAAGCATGCGGGACATGGAAATGTCCCCACAGTACTGCAATAAAATGGAGCAGACTGATATATAGACTGGGGAAAGGGAGATAATAGAGCGTGTAACCCATGTGTGAATCTAGGTTACAGTGACAGACAGTATTGCACCACAGAGAGAATTGTGCTTCAAATACCAAGATAGTATAGAATGAAGAAACGCACAAATTCCAGCTCTGGGTGAAGTTAATGTCTAACTAAATTTATCAAAACTATCAGCTTCTGACTTGACTTAAGAACATGCAGGAAATACATACATATAATTCAAAAACGATGTGATCTAGAAAGACATAATTAGTGCAATAAAAACATTACATAAATCATTATGTAACAGCTGTCATGCTTAGCACAGGTGGTGCCTGTGCTAAGCATTTATGTTCAGACATACGATAGCCATCACCCAACATTCACCTTTTGACTTATTTCTGACTCAAACACTTCCTTATCTCAGGTTGCACATGCCTAATTATTCTGACCAGTTCAACCAAAGAGTGGGGATTTGTTTTCCCCATTATTATATTTCAATAATGTTTAGAGTCTAAAATTGGTCCAATTGTAATTGACAATTCAATGTGTTGTTTTTACAAGGACAAATAAGCTCTTTCTTCTAGCAGAGGTCCAGTTCCTTCTCCGTCAAGGACCCCTCCAAGGACACTCCCACCATTTCCCTTGAATTCATTTGACTATAATGGAATAGCATTTCATACTACAAAATGGAGCAAAACCTGCCTCTTTGCATGTGTATGCCATATTATTATTACTATTGTTTTTGTTATTATAGTTATTCATCCATCCACCTCCTACTGCTTTATCCTCCACATGAAGGTCGCAGGGGGCGCTGGTGCCAATCCTAGCTGACGGGGAAACTGGAGAACCTGGAGGAGAATGAGAACATGCAAACTCCATTATGGGTTAAGGAAAGAGTGTGAACCACTACACAAACCGTGTTATTATAGTTATTAACATATTGTTTATCATTACAATAATACAAATAATGTTATTTTTTTGTTTATTTTCATTACCATGATGATTACAGAAATATTACAGAGTAGTTGTTTCAGTGCAGTAAAAATGGACAATATTGACTATTGTCATCAAGAGTAAAAGTTTAAAGCTTTTTATGTGGTCCGTAAATTTACCAGCACTGTAAACTAATTGTACATTACATCATTACCGGTCAACAACACGCTCAATGTCATTCTTTCAAGGTTAACTACTGACCTTCACTGAGCTGAGGACATTTAATACGCACATGTGTTTTAGTCGCATGTTTGTAAAGTTCTGCCTATTAAACTACACAATCACGAGTTTGTTCGTGTTTGCCGTTCCTCTGGAGTGTGATTTTAATTAAGTGATCTCTTATTCAACTGTACTATAGGAGTCAAACCATGCCTCAGACACCCTGCACACTACCGGAAGTGCGTCACACTGCCATGTGACTGCTCCACTTCAGGGGGCGGAAACTTGCCTCTGTTCACTCGGTGACAGCAACGCCTTCCCTCGCCGGTATTTATCAACGGAACCGACTGCGGCGTCGCTCAGCTACTCCGATAACCTCAGCTCAACCATGAAAATCTGGACTTCAGAACACATATTCCAGTGAGTATTCTATTTACAAGCTCACACGCAACGACACACAGTCTTAGCGTATTATACGCCGTGATGTCTTCGACCGGTCGCCCGGCTTATGAGCGTAGAGGAAACTGAAGCATTTAAAAACTATCACAGAAGCCTTTAGAACTGTATGCAACTGTAGAATGTATTTATAAGTCACAACATTGTGCTTATTTTCATTAAATTACCGCAAGAAAAATTTAAGGAAAGTGAGAAGAGAGCGCACTTCATTGACAATCCGAGGGAAAATTGCGTAAGCAGGCGGTCAGGTCCCACCCCCCCCTGCGCAAGACCTTTCCCCTACATGGTGACGTAGGCGGCTACGTCACTCCCCAACGCCGGTGCGTTACCTTGACAACAATTCACATCCACGTTAGATTCGCATTTCGAACGATGCTGAAGTATTGTGTGTGATTACGATTAATTTACAGGTATCTTACTTCATGAGGAGAATGTCACATTAAATGTACAAAATGAGCTGAAACTGTAGTGTCCAGAATGGGACTGCCTTACGAAGCCTTAAATTATTCTCTTTAACTTCTAAAGTATTTATACTTTATCTTTACGTATCAGTACAGCAAGACAATGAGAGACACAATAGAGTGACAGTTAGTTCCACTTCATTCATATTCTTATATGTATTATGGATAAAAAAAAATGTGATTATAACTAGGTTAATAGTTATAATAGGTATAACTGGTAAATAATACTGTAAAATGACTGACAATTTCAGTGAAAACCCCCATGCTAAAAATCAAACTCTGTAAAACTAAATGCTCTAAGTGATATTTTATGGTTTTATCACTACTGGTGTTTTATCTTTGTTGCTAGTAAACTTTAACAGTTTTACTCATCATATTTAAAATCTGAATGTAGGCTATAAAGTAATTTAAGTGCAGAGAAGAAACTTGAACTTGGACCGCAGACTGACTTGAACTTGGACCGCAGTTGTCCTTGCATACATGCATATTTTACTACTTATCATAGGTTCTTTGTTTTAAAGAATGTAGGGCATTTAATATTTGATGTTACGTTTCTTTGTTTTCACTTGAAATGGTAAATAAAGCATATTTCTATTCAAACTATCTAAGCAAGGTATTTGTTATAATTTGTCAGTAAATGTGTTCGTATTGACATGAATTTTTTTCCCTTTAACCTTCAATAGTCATCCTTGGGAGACGGTGACCAAGGCTGCCATGCAGAAGTACCCGAACCCTATGAACCCTAGTGTGATCGGAGTGGATGTCTTGGACAGAGGCGTGGACAAACAGGGACGCCTCCACAGTAAAAGACTGCTCAGTACAGAGTGGGGCCTTCCATCTATAGTGAAATCTGTGAGTTTCTCCATCTTTTTTCTTAAGAGTGGAACTGGTCAGTGGTCTGACGTTGTAGGCTCAAACTTGCTGCATTAGCTCAACATGTCGCCATGTGACTGTGAGTGGAGAAACACATGACCTGACATGGCAGCTTCTGCTCGTGATTCACTGGCTTGACACTACTTCAGAAGTCTGAAGCTACACGTGAAACCAGTTATAGCTTCGGTCAGTTTAGTCGGTATGTTAATGCTTTTCAGCCAGTGAGTGTGACCTTAACCTGCAAGGCTATTTGTGTCTTGGTGTATCTTGCTGCATGGAACAAGTACAAGTTTGTGGCTTTGTGCCATAGCTCGTTTTGTACAGAGCGTGAGGTTTAACTCATGATCCCGTGTGATGCAACTTTCCATCTGTGTTGGCTCAGTTAAAACTAGAGGTTACTACAATGCAGAGTAGTGACAAAGGCTTGTGGATCTCAGTCAGTGATAGAGTTTCATTTCGCTGTTTGAATGCTGTAACTATAAGGCTGGAGAAAGATAATATCCTCTGACTTTGTCCTGTGTAATCTATTCTTTAACTACTGACCTTTGCTGTCAACGTATAGCCCCTTAAACTAAAAGGACAGTGATTGATAGAATATTAACATACCTTTGATCAGATTGTGCCAAGGCAAATCAGCCTTGAGCCTTAGTGTATCATATAAACTGGATGAAGATTGTTATCATAAGCTGAAGACAAATAAAACACTGATAGCAAACTCCAGCATCACTTTAAAGCTTAATCTAGTGGAACAGTGAGATATGCAAATATCGGATGGAACAGATTTCTTTTCTTTTAACAGTCTTAAAATTATGAGGAGGTTAAATCACATATACTATGAGAAGTTAGGTGCCGCCAGAGTTTGGCTGAAGCAGAATGTGAATTACAAAACCTAACCTTAGGTTCGAGTTAATATTCAAATGTCAATTTTATTTGATTTATTTAGAAATTTATAGGCATTATGTATAAGTATGTCAGATTATAGCCCAGGGCTAGTTCTCATCTGCAGTCCCTTGGCAGGATGATGGAACATCAACAAAAAAGACTCGTAATACAGAGATAACAAACAAAGACAGAACAGCTGTAGAAAGATACAAACAAACAAGTCAACAGAAGAGAGATAATGAGCTGTTTCAGTGATTGCACATGTTTCCAGTGGATTTAATACTGTGTGTTTCAGATCAGCCAAAGGATAACCATAAATGTTTATTATTATTGTTATCAATAATTCCATTAGTCAATAAAGTTGTCATTTCAAAGCTAAAATTCTGTTCAGATAAGAATTATTGCATATCGTCGTAACAAGTATTTCTGTCTCTTTTCTTTTCAGATCATTGGCAATTCACGAACGTACACATATGTTCAGGAGCACTCGGTGGTGGATCCTAAAGAGAAAACCTTTGAACTTCAGTCCACAAATGTGAGCATTTACTAATGATAATAATGCTGCCCTTTGTTTGGGCTTATGTAGAGTTTTGTGTGTCCTCAGTTTACTTGAATGTCAGTGTAAATAACATGCAGCTTATAATGGGCGCAAGTATTCGGTCTGAGATTTTGTGTCACCCAGTAATAAACATACTACATAAGATTCCAGGAGTGAAATAGAATAATCATAATTCATGACTCTGTTTTGAGTTTCAGTCTGATATAACTCTGGTAATTTAGTCTTACCAGACCATCCAGCTGTTATCTGTTCTGTTTAGGGTTTATCAGCAACAAACATCCATCTGGATCCACCTTTCGTGCCTTTTAATTGACAGAACATATTTAGTAAAGTCAGTATGTGAGGCATCACTGGAATGAAGTCCTGCTCGTTCTCTTTCCAACAAGGAACATTCACAGTGGTTGTTTTGTTTGTTCTTACTTTGGCCTGTAACATGACCTGCTCTCTATTGCATCTTAACATTTACTCACTTGTGTTTTCTTACATTTTGTCTGTAGATCACTTTTACAAATATGGTTTCTGTGGATGAGAAGTTAACATACAAACCACACCCTCAGGATCCAGAGAAGTAAGTTTTACTGTTGACTAATTATACAATGATGATTCCCTAGCTTAAGAGCTCACATCTATTGATTCATTTGTGAAAAAAATTAGGTTAAATGAACACACTTTTGATAATCCTTTCTCCTTCAGAACAATACTGACTCAGGAGGCGATCATCTCTGTGAAAGGAGTCAGTCTCAGCAGTTATCTGGAGGGAGTTATGGCCAGCAGCATCTCTTCTAATGCTGGCAAGGTAAGCAAACAGTTTAAATCAGTTCTGTTTTGGGCACATGACAAGTTTTAAACTAAAAAAACTTGACAGAATGTTCATTGGCATTAAAGTGAGAGGTGGAGTGTGATCTGGTGTTGCTTGTTTCTGCACAAAATTTAATAGAAATAGCTGAATGAAGAATTATTATTTTCATTAAATCAGTAAAATGTGATTTGTTTATCAGATGGTCAAAAAATAATAACTTTTAGACTGGCTGATTTATTCATCTCTTTTGAACATGTGACCCCCTAGTTAACCTTTGGACCTCTTGAAAGTTACCATCATCTTGACTTATTCTTGTCTAACTGTTGTGGAATCATTTTTATATCATTTCCTGTAAATTAATACTTTGTATTTTGTTCCCGATCAGGGCCGTGAAGCCATGGAGTGGGTAATCAGGCGACTGAATGCTGAAATTGAGGAGTTGGCGGCCACAGCACGTGGGACCATACGTACTCCAATGGCTGCTGCAGTCACAGAGAAATGACACCTACCTTTCTGTGCAAATGAAGTCTGAGAGGAACTTCGCACCAGTGCAACCAGCTTCCCTTTGTGATGCTCAGCTGCTGTTTTGGTGCTCTGCATCTTAGTGTTATTTAATTCCTTTTTTTGATATATTACTTACCAGCTTGTGCATCATAAAGGGATTCTGGTCAGGCTTTTTCAAGATATGCTGTCTGGCAGGACCACAATGGTGAGAGGCACATGGAGAGGACATGTGGGTGGTGGACTCAGTGACATTTTTATCTGTGTTGGAAAAGCATAACATGGACAGAGATGCATCAGAGGTTTCGGATGAACTGAAAACATCAAGTGCCAAAGAAGACGGGCCAGTTTTTTGTCCAGCCTCTGACAAAAACAAAACCTTTCTGGCTGCCATAACACCTTATATTGCCAGGAAGTCGTGCCAGTGGCATGAACTCTTGAGTTTACAATC